>NC_084593.1:35632912-36372912 GCF_033807715.1 Cololabis saira | reverse complement strand
CTTTCTCTCAGCGACTAGTGAAGTGTGGTAATCTCACACACCATCTCATTACAGTTTAAACCCCCAGCAGCTGCTCGCATTAGACTTTTATTACACGCTGCCGCTCACAGCTGTGCTGGCATGGCCCCGGACAGGATGGTGAGAGACGGGAACAAAGACAGACAGACACAGGGATTCCAGCACAACATTTGGCTCCCATCAAAAAAGTGGAAATATCGAAGCAGAGGGTTGTAATGACCCTAACAGCCTCTCAGTGTGATAACTCTGCACCCCTCCCTCTATCCCAAACCCTTAACCGAGGCCAAGGACAGTTGCACAGATGGACCAAGTCAAACCCAGTCAAACTGGGATTCAATCAAAACTGCCAGAGCGCCGGTCATGGTAAAGCTTCACGCAGGGACAGCTTTCATGCGCATTTGTCTCCTTCTGGAAACATCACGGCAACAGCAATACGCCGTTATCTAAACAAACACATCTGTTTCAGCAGAAACGTGGGCCTGGTTAATGTGCCGCTGTGCATGAATTGGAGCAATGTTCACCACTGTACAGTGTAACATATAGGTCATACTGTACGCGGCTGGAGCAGGCGGCTGCAAGGATGTTCTTCGTCAGCGCTTCTGACCTTACCCTAAGCAAATTGTAACACTGTATATAAACTGCTGATTTGATTTTTGTGTAATGTACTAAATTTGATTTCCCAAATTAGAGATATACACTCGCTGGGAAAGCAATTTTAATAGCATTCAGATGGAGAAATAATGAGACTTTTTTTCTTTTTTTGGCTCTACATTTTCAGCTCTATAAAATCCAGCCATCCAATTTCACATAAATGACCTCAGCGTCCTCATTTGAAGCTATACCCTTGGTTATGAGCGCTATACTGCGGTGGCTTAAACTGTTTTAGTCGAAATGGAACAGAAGTGGAGAAGAAGAAAGACTGAACAACTTAGTGTTAAACAAGAAAGGAGCAAAGGTCAGGCCAACGTCAGGCCAAATGCTTAAACAGATCGTATTCTGTGCTTTGTGTCAACAGGCTACAAATTGATGCTCTGGAGAGAACCGTGAAAAAGCCAACTCTTTTAGAGACGCTGGTATTTCTGTGGTGAATATAAAAAAAAAGACAAAGAAATATAATGTTTAAGAAAATGAGTTCCCTGATGAAAAGCAGAACACCAAGACAATATTTAATCTTGTCAAGAGGCCTGCTTAGGAGGGATTACAATAAATCGTACAAGATGCTCTTATTAATTTTTAAAACCCGCTATAAGGTGCAATGTTTAATGTGTAATAAAGAAAAATTGAAGGAGAAAGACTAACAGTCCCCATTGTATACAGGCGCTGAGCTTGACATCAGTTAGTTTGAAAGGAAATATATTTACATAAAAGGAGAATAATGTGACATAAAGCACCCACTTTTGACTCAATAGCAATCATTTAGAAGTAATTCAGTGCTTATTTAAAATGTTTAGGATTTGCATTACCGTTCAAGCGTTGCAGCCCTTCAATACGAGCAGTAAACGTGTGACAGATGAGCAGATGAGTCAAATAAACCAAACCAAAATGTATCAGAAATATTCAAGGTTGCTGCCAAAGTCAACAGTTGGGCTCGTTCCATTAAAAAAAAAGCATGCGCAAACATGAAAGCTACAAAATCCCAAACAACCTGGTAGGCCGAGGATCACAAGTCTTGTGGGTGGGCGGAAAATCAAGAAAAAGCCCCCAAGAATGTTCTGCAGGATGTAGGCGTAGGTGTTCCCTCATCAACAGCCACGGGAGGACTTCGGGAAGTAAAACGCGGCGAGTTCATCCTCGCGGATGCAAAACTACGGTGAACTTCAAAAAACAGGGAAATTAAATGATTAAAAAGACGACAAGAGCGGCTGTTTGAAGTGAAAATCCACTCTCATCATTATGCTGGAAAAAACCTGTTCATAACCTCACATCTGCAAATGTTACAGTCTGAGCATGCACGGCGGGACTGCAGGAGCGCTGGTGTTCATGGACGAGTATATTGTTGACAGAAGCAAAATGATGGAGGCAGGTATATAGATTATGTGCACCCACTTTCAAGCTAATCCATCAAACCACATGAGCCTTAACATCATAATTCAGTGGGACATGGCTCCCAAAACTACAAACAAATAGCTTGAAGAGGAGGAATGTCGTCGACTGGCTGAGTCAGTCACATGATCTCAATCGGATTGAGCCACATTCCACGCGGTGAGGAGGTGAGAGAGTCCCTGAAACGGGCGGGAGGTTAATGTGGCAACAGGCAGGAGCTGGATAAACCAGCCAGGACACGAGCCTGCACACAGACTTTCCCATGTAATACACTGATTTAGTCTGACTGCGTGTATATCTGTCCAAATATCTTTAAGCAGCCACAATTTGAGCCCTAACCCTTCAACACTTATCCCATTATAATACACACAGTATATGTTTTTAATTTTTAAGATTTATGCTCCATAGTAACAGTCAAGTAGTAACTGTCAAAAGTATTCTCATTCTTTACTCAGGTAGAAGTATAGATACTACAGTTTAAAAATACTCCTGTAGAAGTTGAAGTATCAACTCAAGTTTTTACTCAAGTAAAAGTACAAAAGTACTGGTTTCAAAACTACTTAAAGTATAAAAGTAAAAGTAATGTAAGGGGGAAAAAAGCCATTAAGGAAAAAAGCCATTGAAAATGAATGCATCTTAGTATAATGCAAATATATTAAAGAACCATATATGTGTACTATTGAGCATTAACATGTGTTTCAGAGAGCAGGAGATATGATGACTAGTTGCCTATAAGTATTGTAATGGTGCAAAAAGTCAAACTTCAGAGGCATGTTATCATTTATCCTAACCTTTATTGGAATGTACATCCAAGTTTAGTTGCAGGAATCTGAGGGAACGGATGTAAGAACAAAACTGGACAAGAACATCTGAAACAACCACAACCAAATTCACTCTATCCGGATGGAGCAATTTAACTGGATAGTTTTTTGTTTAAAGGCCGAAATGAAATAGAGTAACAAGGCTGTTTTTAAAATGTAAGGAGTAAAAAGTACAGATAATTGTGTGAAAATGTAAGGAGTAAAAGTAAAAAGTCGTCTGAAAAATAATTACTCCAGTGAAATATAGATAACCAACATTTCTACTTAAGTAAGGTAACGAAGTATTTGTACTTCGTTACCTGACTCCTCTGCTGACCAATAAAGGCTTGAGAAAGCCCATCTCTCTGCACAGGTGTTGCTGGTGTTTAGTCTGCTTCTACTGATCTCTGCGTGGGTCGTCTCTGCGTGAGGCTGCATGCATGTCGGTCTGCACCGGCCCGGCCGTGCGTGTGCCCGTGCACTCAGACCCGCGCCTCACCTTGACTCAGCGAGTGTGGCATACTTGCAGAGGACACTGGGACGCAGAACCCGGTCGGGGGGGAAGATGAGGCACAGCTGGGGATAATTAAACCCAGCACTGTCTCCATGAAAGGGACCGGGCAGCCAGGCCGGCTCGGTGTCCCCCTCCTTCACATCCAGCAGCTCGGATTGAGACTACAGACACAAAAGTCTCCCTTTACTCGGTTCCCTAGTGGGGGGAAAAAAATCTGACAGCCACTCAGCTGCAGAAATCCAAACAAACAACCACAATCCACTATTTGAATTCGGTGTTATTTCCTTCATCCTCCCACGCGCTACTTTCCTCTCATCTCATTTGTGCATTACTGTAAGAGACGCACAAGTGGTAGCGTCTGAACAGATAATTGGCTAGAACAGTGATAACATGGGGGTTTACTGTAACAGGCCTGGCCTGAGTTATCAGCTTGAAATTTGCTTTGGCTCTCCATGAAACGTGGAAGGCGGCCATATCACAGCCAGGGTGTACCGGCACCACGCTGGGGCTGGGTTTGCCTCATTTGAGCGATGCCTTTTCCTGTTGCTCCCCACAAGGTTGCTTCATTTACAATGGCACTGCTTTCTGTCCCTGCCTTTCTGATCCCGTATCATTGGAAATGAAAAGGTTTACTTTGGATGTCGTCTGAGAACAGTGAAAGCCCCTCCAGACTGTTAAATATATATTTTTAAAAACCTGCACAGCGAGCCAAGTCAAACAGTTTTAGGTAGAATGAATTGACCTGTCGTGCTTAAAACGCATGTACTTGGTGAGATGATGAATACGACTTACTAAGAGCCATCAAACTCATCGCCGTTGCCAAAGCTGTCGAGGTGAATGACCTAGCGCGCAAAAATTGCAGCGTAATTAATCAAAATCGGCTGGAGAGGAGCGCTCGCTGCTGGCTGCGCCTGCTCAGGCACCACTCTTTTCCATTCCCACTGTTTGTTTAAATAAGTTGGACTGTTGAGCGGATTCATTTGATTACAAAGGCATCGGGTTGGCTCATTAATGACGCCGTTAATGGCGTCCTCCATCATTCTGGAATCGCTGCATTGTTGCGAAGGCAGTCGGTACATCCTGCATTTCACCGCCCACACTTTACTGGTCTGTAAAATTTGACTGCGGACATTTTATTTGTCACTTCTTGATGGCTGCTTTTGAATGATGGGATGCGAGGAACATGCAGGGGGCATCGCTCCGGTGTATCTTACTGCACTCACTTGGCTGTAAATAATGCACGGTTTCATTCAGGGCAACCTTCAGCGGCGTGCAGCTCGGCCGTCTTCACCGTGAAAGAAAACTAACTGGTCCAGTGGGACTTTATTAACTGTTATTAGTTCTTTTTTTTTCTCTGATTAAAGCCCCGGTAGCTAGTGTGAGAATATGCAGTACGTCTTCTTTATAAGAAATCATTATAATGTATTCCTTGGGAATGGAGAGACTGATCACAACACTTGTAAGTGAATGGCTATAGGATTTTTATTAAATCCTAGGATGCACGCTTTGATGAAAAGAGCTTCATTGAAAGCAACATTAGCGTTTATTGTCTGAGCTTTCCCAAGAAATTATATTAGAACAAAGCGATGCCCCCCGCCCCCCGCCCCCCACTGCAATCAGCTCCCATGACAAGCATGAACCTCATAGAAACATGTGTCAGTGCACATCGCACACAAGCACTCAGACATGTGCACATACCATGATCAGCCAGGCGTGAGTAGCAAAATAGACTTTGGATTCATTACCAGGCGGATTAGAAACAAAACTGATAAACCCCCGTAAGCAGAGCAGTTCACAAACAAGTTATCTGTTTGTTCGCTTGGCTTTCATATTCGCTCCAGCCCCTGCAACCAGCCGGGAACGACTCGCATTTCATATCAGGTAATAGATATACAGATTAGCAAACTCTCCTGCTCCGGTTGCCACTGCAGCAGCGATAGCACAGCACCCTTCCCTCAGTGTTATGCACTCGGAGCTAAAGCAAACATTTTAATTTTAAAGCACATCATGTCAGTGGAAGCATCATTTAACAGAGGCCTAATAAATGCAGCTGACCATGATAGATGGCTGAACAACTTCATAGTCCTCTTCCTGTCTCGATGGACATAAGCTGCTGCTGCGATGCCTCATGCATTGTGACGTCTCCTTCGGGTTCTTGCAGAGGGGGAACTCACTCCGCCCTGCAAATCCATCAAGCTTTGGAGGGAGATTCCATGTAGCTTGTTAGGGGAGCACGTATGACCATGTAGGAGTCCTAATGAGCAGGGAGCCAGCCGGGAGAACACTGTGTGGACGACAGAGAACATAAATCTCATTGTCCCGTTCTGCACCCGGGGGGCTGTATGAACGCTGAAATTGCGTGTCTGCATGAGCTCCCAGAGTGCAAGTGTGTAAATGTGGATGTGTGTGCACATGATGTGGATTTTGCAAATAATGCAGACGACTACGGCAGTATCCATTTGGGAGTCTCATCCACGCTAGCTGGGAGAAGCAGGTTGTTTGAGTTATGGTTTAACAATAGAGCTCCTCTTCCGCTCTATAAATGAATCCAACACGAGCATATCTATCATCACACGTGCACTCGACGCGCTCCTTTTTATTTGGAATGAGCTTTGGAGAAGAATTCCTGCACTGCACGAAAACACCCTGCAGGTTACAGTCGTGTTCTTGTTTTCAGGTTTACAGCCTTTGCTCGCTTCCTTCGCGCTTCCAAAAACAACTTTGTCTGACGACTTTATCAGCAGCTTTTCCCAGAGAATCACACACACTTATCGTCCTCTGACGTGTGCCTTTCTTCACCTCACATCCCAACCAGCTGCGAAAGACTTTGTAATAAAAATATGGAACTCATTAAAGTTTTTATTTGTGATTGAAGCTCACCCATTGGTCTCTGCGTTGCAAATTCACGAGCACTTTTAGTCAAAACTGGGTGTGCATGACTGCAGCACAGTCAGACAGCCAGAGGACGGCATGCTAGCATTTGTGCAGTATAGGAATGCGTACCGGAAACTGGGATAATGTGAGTTTGTATGCATGTGTGTCTGTGTGCAAGACAGAGAAAGAGAGAGAGAAAGAGAGACAGAGGGAGAGACACTTTATGTGCCAGTTATATAGCCTTGGGGAGCTGCTATGGTCATAGTTTAATAACTCACAGTATGTTGGATTATGTACTGTGGGCTTGTAACATCACACCGTCAGGGCAAAGTCCTAACAGATTCCCTGTTAGCTGTCCCTCTGCAGAATTGAAAGAAAAAAAACCCAACAATAATAAAAAAAACAACAAAGAAGAAGCATATCAGGGGACCCACCGAAACATTGTTTTCAGTTCTGCAGCACTTGTGAAAATGTGAGCTCCCACATGATTCCAGTTCAAAGGTACGGCCTCACCGTTTTGTCTGCCTCAGCACGCAGTCGTGCCTCTCCCAGCTACAACGAGCAGAGCTCCAGGTTTAATAGGCCTTAAGTAGCAAAACCCCCTTTGCTGCCTTTGAAGAGCAAACACTCTCTAGCTCACACACACACACACACACACACACACACACACACACACACACACACACACGTCCACCGTTGCACGTATACACACAGTACATGTGCACACCCACAAACACACATTGCGGTGCGGGCAATAAAAAAACAGCGTAACAGTGGCTAGTTCTCCCTCTGACACATCAAAAGGGGAGCTGAGGGGAGTAATGTGTGGAATGATGTGTGTGCAGCGCAAACGCAAGATGCCACGCATGGCTCCGGTTTTGTGGCTTTAACTGTCAAAGGGGGCTTTAAGGCGGCGACTGGCAAGTATAATGCAGCAGTTTTGACATATGGCCCTAAAATGCTGTTTCTATTGAAAAAAATAAATAAATAAAAAAGTCTCAGTGCCTTTTTCATTTGAACACAGTCCAGAGCATATAACCATATGAAACCGATGTGCACTCCTCTCCATTTGAGTCACGTAGCTCCTTCTATAAGGTAATAAAGGCAATAAACAACGCTGAGGAACATGCTTTCTTTTTTTTTTTTTAATGAAAGACTGAAAGTGAAACCGCTGCGACTGCACACGCAGTACGAGTGCGTGTGCATGTGTGCACATATGTACGTTCCTGGGTCTCACCGTGAGCTAAGGAAGCTCTGAAGGCAGTGAAGGAGAAGGAGAACGTTACAATTAGCCTCCTGCTTGAAAGCAAAGCCTCGTGTTTACGCTTTGCTCATGCGGTAATTACATATGTCGTCTTTTGTTTTCTATTTCCCATAAAGCACGGAGCATAATGAGGGAAAAAAAGCTAATTTCTACGCAGTGTTGTGTAATTCTACACAGTGCTCTTTTTGTCTTCAAGCTCATTTAGGCCTCAGAGGATGTCTATGGGGGCTGAAATGAGAGGAGACGGAGAGAGGACTGTAAACAGGGACATTGCTTCTCCAGATGGGAAACTTCTGTTAAGCTGTAATGAAAATGCATAATGACTCAAACAAGCTTGATGAAGCTCGACAAAGCAGGAATATGAAACCAAAAAAACCTATTACACCTTCTCTTTTTTCCATGCTTTTATTCTTTATGATATCCACTTGGAGGCAGAAGTGGGAGAGAAATGTCTTCATTAAGAATTTGAAGGATTCTTACTATGTCATTTCTGTTTCTGTTCCGCTTACTTAAAAAAAAAACAACAAAAAACAAGCTTGATGAGAGAAGACGGGGCAAATGCAAGCGCTGAAAAAAAATAGGGCGAAAAAAAAAGGAAAACAAACCTAAAAAACAAAGAATGGGAGTGACTGCCCCTAATGGGACTGTTTTCAGCAGCTGCATTAACAAGCCTGTTTGATTTGTTTCTCCTAAGTGAAGCTGTCAGCCCATGTGTCCAGCAAGCTATGTTTAGGATGTCTAAAAGAGTTGTGTTTTCTGGCACCGCCGCATAATAAATGCTAAAGGGCTGACCCAACAGCTCCTTCCAGTGTGTTCTTCTCCGGTCATTCTCAAAACAGTCCAATATATCCTCCTCGCGGAGGTCAGGAATCCATCACCGGGGTTTGTACAATAACATGCACTTCCATATCGGCTCGGTGAGAAACAGGCCTTAAGGGAGCAGACGTGAAGTGAACCCCTCTTAAAACTTCATAAAGCACCATATTGCTTTCATCTGAATCTCTTATTTTTCAGATGAGGTTAAAATACTTGCATCTCTCCGAGTGGGGCTCTTTACATATGCAAATGTGAGAACCCTGAATTGTCTGCTTTCATTTCCATAATGTGAGTCATGAATATGCCTTAGATTTGCTCGGTTGATTTCCAGCTATGCTCGGAAACAAAATCCATATTTGGCTCTGTAATAAGGCTCAAAGACTTGGGTTTGAAGGGAAAACCGCATTACACATGTGTGCACATGTTCTACTAAATAAACACAGCATGCTGACATCAACATCCGCCTTTCATTGACCGGTGTCTTGCAAAAAGAATCTCATGATTGGTGATTACTTTACCATGACAGCTTTGATGAAAATGCACTGCCTCGTCCCTGGAAATGCAGCACAGCAGTCGATTTGGTTCTGGAGATGTACTCTAGGCTGCGAGGACAGCGGCGTCTCGGCACTTTTTCAACTGATGAAACAATAGTAGACGAGGAGGAGAAACATTCTTTTGCAGAGTCTGCACTATTGGATTTGGATTGTAACGTTGTAGTATCAAGTAAAGCTGAGACGGGCCTGTGAATATCACGTTCGACTCACAACAGACAAAGACCGATTGTTATTGCACCAAACTTGCATTAATAATTCAATCATTTGACCCGTGACATGATTTCCCGTAAAACAATCTGATCCTCTGAGGACTGATGCAGATATTTGAAATCTATGAATGTGTGTGTGTGTGTGTGAGAGTGTGTGTGTGTGTGTGTGTGTGTGTGTGTGTGTGTGTGTGTGTGTGTGTGCCTGCTCTGACCTTCCCACTATGACAGAGCCCATGCCTGAGGCTGCAACTACAAGTATAATGTTTAGAGGGAAGGAGAAGAGAGGAAGGAGAGGGGAGACGAGATATCGCAAAGTGTGTGTGTGAAAGATATCAGAGGTATTTTGCAGCTATTCCCTGAACTAAAGATGCGACTGCCCCAAGGGTGCTCCGGTAAGCCTGCCACTGAAATGGAAGGTCTTAAGAAAACGATGCGATGAAACCTGAGCGGCACTCTGAAGGTTAGGCATTAAATCAGAGAAAAATATATACGAGGAGTACATTAAACACACAAACAAACAGAGTTCAGTAGCACAACAAAACCGTGTTGCAGAGATCACTACTGACACCGGGAATGTAGTTCACACATAAGCCAGACATAGATTAATGTATACATGCAACATGCACGACATGCGTGCAGGTTTACTACGAGGGTGGCATCTCTCAGGCTGCGGCTGCAGCCGTGGAGGGGGAACTCTTCCCTTGCCACGGCTGTAAATGAGGGCTGTGGCGGCGCTGTCACATTGCATTTGGCTGGGACATGGGAACACTGAGGGGCTACGTGGGGCTACAAGGGATGGACTGTCTGCGTGTGCACAGATATAATGAACTTGGAAGGTGGTTGGAGCATGGGCCGACACTGCGATTCTGTCACAGCTGGTGGTGCTCTGCTGCTGCTGGGAGGAAAGAGGGAGCCGGGCGGGCGGGGGGGAGACGAGAGGAGAGGAGAGGAGAGGAGAGGAGAGGAGAGGAAGTAAATTGAGTGCAGAGAGGGAAAGAGTGAGGTGATGGCAGTGATCAAGACGGGGGAAACCAGAGAGGGAGAGCCGAAGGAAGGGATGAGGATGTATGAACAGCCCTGCAGAAGAACACGGAGCTAATCGCTGTTAGAGTGATGAGGCAATACTGCTGTTACACCAGAAGAATATTTACTCTAATTAGAGGCGGCTAATGTGTCTCCAGGTACACAGGCTGCCGTGCTTCCCTGAGAATAATTAGAAGCACAGAGCTGGTATTGTCCAGGAGACTGGTGCAGCGCTCCCTCTGTACATCATTAACAGCTCGCCGACAACAAAAGCAGAGTTAATAGAATGTAATGTGGTTTCCTCACCCATCACTTTCTTCAAATGGTCATTAGGGTAATGCAGAATAAGTCCTTCCCCCTGTGATCCAATCCAAAACTCAACAACTCCTCCCACCTCCCTTGTGCCCCCACTAAAGCCCTCCCTGCACCCCCCCCCCCCGTCATTCCCCTCGACAGAGATTTGTCTTTACCCTCTGTCCTCCACATCAGGATGATAAACATGATTTCACGGCGCGTTACAATCATCAGTCTGCGTAACAACACACCAAATCCTCTATAAAAGAATTGAGTCTGCCATGGAGCGACGGTGCCAAATGTATAGATTTACAATTCCACACTCTCGTTCCCCACCACGTTTTAATGCATCATAAACACTTGCTGTTTTTTGGTCTCTGTTCCAATAAAAACAGAGCACGCGGGGGTGTAATATCTGGAGCTGGGGGAAATTAAAGCTGAAGTTCCTCTCCTCCTCTGTGCACTCGCGGCTCTGACACACAAACACACACACACACACACACACACACACACACATAGTTAATCAGCAGCCCAGAGAGAAATCTAAGACCACATCTACACCCAGTGGAGGGAACCTGATACAACCACTTCTTATCCCCCTTCCCACATCGCCCCTTTTCTCTTAATCATCACACACCCACGCACACACACACACACACACACACACCCTGCTGATAAATTGGACACAAGGTTCAGTATGATTAACAAAAGTTAATGAAGACTGAAAGTGATCCCAAACATGGTAACTGTAGAAGGAAAACATCAGGGCTGCAAAAAGAAACTAAAGGACACGTCCTGCCTCTGCTGCTCTTTCCAAGTCCTCTCGGTGTGCAGTGACAAACATAACCCCTTCCGCCTGCTGGAAAATAAATCATACTTTCAAGTGAAGACAAATGCCTCATCCGTTGGGAGTAGCTGCAGGCTATAGTCATAATGGCCTCTCTTTCTCTTTGCCTCCCTTCCTCTCTATATTTCTTTTTCTCTCAAGGCAGGGAGTTTCCCTGAACTAGTCTGAAATATCTACACACACACACACACACAGACGTTAGCCTTACGCAGCAGAAAGCTGGTTTCGGAGCAGAGCGGTAGCTGCTCCTCTTTCAGGCATATTTATGTACTCTGGATGGTGAGAAACATGTTCGGTCCTGGAGGCGAAGCCGCCGCTCAGCTGTGTTTCTGTTTTTGCCATCTTGTTTTGAGCAAACAACAGAACACCCATCACTCTTATCTTAAACCACCAAAACACAATTATGCTCAACACATGGCACGAGTAAATTGCTCCTGTCTGATCGGGCGTCTGAGACCGGCGTAAGCCGTGGATTTCCACAACCCCTGCTAGTGCTAGCCCAGGGGTCGGCAACACGCGGCTCTAGAGCCGCATGCGGCTCTTTAGCGCCGCTCTAGTGGCTCCTGGAGCTTTTTCAAAAATGTTTCACCTTTTTTCCTTTTTTTTCTTCTTTTTTGCTTCTTTTTTTTCTTCCTTTTTTCTCTTTCTTTCTCCTTCTTTTCTTTTTTCTCTTTTTTTCCTTCTTTTCTTGTTTTTTTTGCTTTTTTCTTCTTTTTTTCCTTTTTTCCCTTTTTTCTTCTTTTTTTCTTCCTTTTTTCTCTTTGTCTTTATTTTCTCTTTTTTTTCTTTTTTCTTCTTTCTTTCCTTTTTTCCACTTTTTTTTCTTCCTTTTTCCTTTCCTTTTTAATATCGACATTTCGACTTTTTTCTCAACATTTCGACTTTTTTCTCGAGATTGTACTTCAACATTAATCTCAACATTTTGACTTTTTTCTCCACATTTTGACTTTTTTTCGACATTTCTCCTTTCACCATTTGTCTTCATTCTAAGGCTGATACAAGACCTTTCATTTTTTGCGGCTCCAGACATATTCGTTTTTTGTGTTTTTGGTCCAATATGGCTCTTTCAACATTTTGGGTTGCCGACCCCTGTGCTAGCCCAATGGAAACGGGCCCGGGCCTTGCCTGGCCCTGGCCCGGCCCGGCCCGGCCCGGCTCGGGGACAGACCAGCTGCAGAAGTCTGTCTCCGTTTTCTCCCTCCCCTCCTTTGCTCTCAGTGATATCGGGTTGCCACTCCTCCTCCTCCAGCCCATTACACAGGCCTCTTTATGCTGTGCTAAAAGCTGCTCATGTTCAAACACTCCTGGGAAAAGCTCCTTAAAACATGTCAGGATGAGAGGCCCTGTCTGGTAAAATATTAATAGGAAGTTAATTGGTTGTTAATGGACTGGTGCTTGGGTAGGAATCACCTTCCATTAGGCAGACCACCACAACACCCCATTCAGGGGTGTCGTCTTACCACCTTCAATAATCGAATTGGCTTCCGGTCAATGTAAGCGTTAGCGGTGGAGAGACCTGGTGTTAAAAACATTATTGCTGGGGTTTTATGTAGGGGACTACTGCTCCTCGTGTCAGCCATATTTCCCTGTTATTATCGTGCCGAGCGTGTTCAGCTACTTTGGTGTCAAGTTAAAAAACCCGGAGTGCACTTTTGTGTTGATTTCCTTTCATATCGTCCTCCCACATCCTCCCCTCGCCCTCTCCTTGTTTTAATATTCCCTCCATCTACGCATAAGGAAATAGTTTTAACTTTTTGTTGCTTGTGGTCAGCATGACTGTGCTCTCTGCGGTTGCTGTTACCCAACAAGAAAAAATCCCTCCTCTTGCTGGCGCAAACATGTAATATTGATGCAGAGCAGACTCGCAGGGACACAGAAATCAAATGGAATTGAAACGGAGTTCAAATGTCGACATCAACACATACATTTTTGATCTTTCGCAAACCTACGGGACGCCCCACCTTTTAAGCGAAACCACATGGGCATTTGCAGCAAAGAATATATTTAGAAATAAGTGATATCTCAGCGTGTCTTTCAGCTCCGGCCTCGTTCGGCTCCAATTCATTTATGAGAGGGACAACTACTTGTTGAGAGAGGTTGTTCGGGAAATGGGACTTAAAATGGTGGTGGAGGTTATCCAGACTTTTTTTTACCCCTCCTTTTTGAAGAGATTAGGCATCCAAATACTCTGTTACTAAAAAAAAACCTCTCTGAAAGCACTGGGACTTTCTGTTGAGGTCTACAGAAGAAAAATGGGTCGTCCGTCATGCCGACATTTGACATGACAAAATATCTAAAAAGACTTCTCATCCCATTTGCAAGACCGTCAATCAATAAGAGAGCACAGACTTGGCCTTATTTAACATGTAGCCAATTCTGCAAGCTTTATTTACCCTTCCCACTTCCATGCAGTGAGCTGCACTCTCGTGACTTTGGCTGTTTGTTGGTAACCTCGATCAAATATGGACTGAATCTGTGTCCAATTTCATTACGAGGCAAATGTCAATGGATCCAACAGATGTCGTCCTACTTACGCTCATTACCCCGTTGCCGAGTTTCATTTATCTGAGTCACATACCACAGCCACCACTAGATGGTATTCAAACACACACAGTGACTCCTCAGGTCAGCAGACGCTCGGCTTTCTGTTCAGTTGCTGTTCTTTTTTTACTTTTTATATAAAAATGATGAAATAAATCATGCTCCCACCACAAGCAGCTCTGTGATGGGTTCTGGTTTTCTGCAGCGATGTAAATGATGATAACCCCTGTGTGTGTGTGTGTGTGTGTGTGTGCGTGTGTGTGTGTGAGTGGGTAATGCAATTGTACAAAGACTCCTGCCCTCTGACGCTCGTCTGACTAACTGACGATGCTGCAGAAATAGTTGAATCTTACAGTTTAACGGAAAGGAAAAAATAAGTACTATCTTTTCGCCTTAAACTAACAATCACACGCTTCTCCCTCACTTTAGTTTGGTTTGATTACATGTAAAGCTGTAAATATTGTCAGGAATTAACAGACTCTCCACTGGAACTTTAATGTGTAGCAAAACTGCAATGAGTAACCGCAAATACATGATGATGCACAAGAAAGCTTTTGTAAAGAACACTTTTTAGAAACAGTAGAAAAGTTACACAACTATATGAAATATGCACTTTGAAAAAGTGAAACTTGGACAACATTTGGCACCTAAAACTTCTTTAAAAAGTCACCCGTTGCATTTTCTCGACATTGAAAATTCATAAATATACATTCAAACCCGGCTTTAGCTCACTCCTTGGTTTTAACGACACAAGAAATATCAATCAAAAGTAATATCTGTTTCTAAGAGATGACAACGGCTTTCAAATTTTTTTTATATGCCTTCAAGTGAGATAGCTTTGATTGTGAGCATGCAAGTCACAACCGCTTATTAACTGTCAATCAACCGGTGGGGTTTTTTCCCCCCGTCTCAGGTGCACACAATAACATTCATTGTGAAGAAGCGAGTACAGATGTCATGCCACTGCATACAGAAGAAGCTCAGGGGTTGGTGAACAGTCCCCTAGTTGAGAATAATCATTACAGAGAGATGGAGTGGGTGTCATGCCAGGTTTTTGTTGGTTCATGCTGAGATATGTGCATGCAAGTGTTGTTTTTAACCACCTCTTAAAACATCTGATGAGCGTGAAACAGAGAACAGGCAGTAAGGAGAGTGGGGTGGATGTGGCTAGATTACATTACACTGTAAGAATGTGCTGTCCTCCCCTCTGTTAGTGTCCACCTCAGCCTCGCTCGAGCTTACACTTATTTAACTGCATAAGAGCATAAACCCCCCCCCCCCCCCCTCTTGCCATCTCAGCTTTGCCGCACATGGTGGAAGGTCTGGGAGCCGGAGCACGTGGCCCGCGGCCCCGAGAGAGCGCTCGGGGAGACCGGCCGCGTGTGTCTAGGCCGTGTTGTGGAAAAGGATGGGCTTCACCATGCCGGAGAGGATCTTGGGCACGTGGACGCTGACGATCTCTGAGATCATCTCTGGAAAGCTGACGCGCATCGGCAGGGCCTGAGCTTGCACGAAGAGATCGTAGGTGAACTGGTGCAGCTTCCTCACGACCTGAGACGATGGCGGTGGGAGACAGAGGAAAAAAACAAGTCATGTTGTGGTTATGAGCGACTGCGATGCTATCGAAACAAAGAAAGAACAAAGTCAGACGAACAAAGCAGGGATGCTGAAGCCTTGTCTTTTGGTTTTCAAAAGCAACGCCTTGGCATGTTAAGCTCCTCAGACGGGGGGGAAAAAAAACAGTGAAAAGTCTGAGATGCAAGCCTTGTTCTGCTCTGGTCTTGGGTCTGCAGGGCCCTAGCAGACAATCTGTCTGCTTCCCAGCTCACGAGGCCCAAAGCTGAGCATTTAAGAGGTGAAGCTGCTGCAGCTCTGCTCTTTGTTAGCGGGAACCTCACAGCGAGCGGCTCCGCTCGCCCCGCCCCGATGAGTGATGTCAGGGCTTTTTTTTCCTTCTGACAGCTAGTTGTTTTTTACCACAATCCTCAATTTATCTGAGGAAGAAAAAAGAAATTGATCTACACCCCTCTAGTGGCTGAAACCATTTACAGTCTCCCTCCATGAGATATAGCTGTGTTTATGTTGTGTTTGTTCTGTAATTACCGCTAATAGAGCCGACGGGCCAGGAAGGGCTGCAGCATCCCCTCTTTTTATTTGTGAAATTAAGACAGTAATAATAATAATAGTTATGCTGGCAGTAAAAGCGTTCGGCGTTTCCAGAAATAAAAATGTGCGCTATAAGCGTTGCAAAAATCCTTGTAAAGTTTTACTGTGCAAATATAATTATATTCCGAAGTTTTCTCAAGCCTTAATGGTCACTTCATGAGTGATAAATTTGACAAACAGAGAGCTCACAGGCCGGCCTGACATGTTTGTGTATTAAACAAGCTCTCAGAGGATGATTTATTCCAGGTTTTACTGCCGTCATTTATCTTGGCTACAAATGTGCCCAGATGTTTGAGCAAAAGTAACGATACAGTGGATGGATGGTGAAAAAACACGCACTGTGACCTTTTAATGTGTCCGCACATATGCTGAAATACATTCTGCACGACTTTGGAAGTTTTATATTTACCACCGGTGTTGACTCGGCCTGGAATAATATTACACATAAACAGCAATCGTTGTTCTTTTAAGGTTCACTCAGCTTGGGCTGATCTTGATTGAGCATCCCTAGAAAGAGGTTCACCACGCGATGCTGACAGCACCAATAAAAATGCTGCTCTACTATTCCAGCAGCACGCAGTTTTTGTTGTTGTTTAGAAATCTAAAGACGGATCAGGTTAGTTCTTTTGTTGTTTTAATACGTCTCAGATTTCTCTTTTTTCCAGACGAGTAAACTCCCTTTTCCCCTGGGAAAGATGGAAAAGCGCAGCACTAAAACAAAACAACAAAAGTCATGCTTCCGTGCGTTTAAACGTTAACTCAATCACACATGCAGCAGCTCAAGGAGAAGGAAAAGTAAAATAAAAGCATTTTTAACACTCCTCTGCCTGCAGGTGGAGCCAGTAAAGAGGAAATGAAACCTTCATTTAACCCTCGGCCTGGAGGCGGTCGCTCGTGATGAAAAAGGAAAATGCGGTGAAACGATCCAAAGAGGCCCGTCTGAGAAACCAGTTCAATAAACTTTTGCTTAAATTTTGACAGATTGTCAGACAGATTTATCCGGCATGTTAATAATCAGCCATCGCTGCCCTGCTGTTAGCCAAGTTTGTGTACTTAGCAGGGACACCTCGATCCCGCATCGCTTTTTTTCTGCAGAACTTAGTGCTGTTACTAAAACTTAACGTGACAGTTAAGAGATATGCAGATGGGGATCTTGTGTATGCGAACCGGGGTGACATGTATTACCGATTGGAGATAGTCCAGCAGCTGCGTGAGCTGAAACAGTCTCTGCGTGCGGGTGGTCTCCCCGTGGTTGCTGGCCAAGCGGTCCAGCTCCTTGATGTAGGAGGTCCGCAGTTCATCAAAGCAGCGCTGGCTCTTCAGGCCTTCCACCGGTACTGCGACCACAGAGCCAGAACACAACAATAACTCTCCCTGACTTTATTCATCCCCATAAATCGCCTGAAGTATGGCCATACCATACTCCAGTCATTTTTCACTTGCTGAGTTAACGTTTAAGCTATTGTTCAGACGGGATGCCGAGCTGACTCACTGATGCTGAAGAGGACGAGGGCCTTCATGCAGAGGAACTCTTCCTGGGTGACCTCCAGCTTGCAGAACCTTTGGGCCAGCACCTTCATCCGCATACAGTGTTCATACATACTGGACACTTGCATCCGCTGGCTGGGAGGGAGGGACAGGAAGAAAAGGCATGAGAGGGACAACCAGGGGGGTCATGATGAGACGTGTGATCAGTACTCGAGTTGTAAAAAAAAATCAGGGGGGATAGTGGATTTGATCATATGGGGACAGATAATTTGTGCTGATTACAAATAATATAATATATTACAAATAATAGCAGTGACCAAAACACCTGCAGAAATACTGCAGGAATGACATAGCAGCAGTTAAATGCAGCCTTCTGTAAGCTTTAAATATCCACTGGGCTTACACCAAATACATCAAAACACAACAATAAAAACACTTTTCTGAACTTATCAATATGACTCTGTCCTTCACAGGATAAGTAAAATGGATCACTGCAAAAAACCCAAAATCTTAACAAGAATATTTGTCTTATTTCTAGTTAAAATGTCTCATTTTAGTAAAAAAATTGTAATTACACTTAAAACAAGACTCATCACTGGAAAAAACAATAATTTTCAGCTGTTTCAAGTAGATTTTCACTTGAAATAAGAACAAAAATCTGCCAGTGGGACAAGATTTTTTTGCATGTAATAAGAAGATAAATCTTGTCCCACTGGCAGATTTTTCTACTTATTTCAAGTGAAAATGTACTTGAAACAGGTGAAAATTGTCAAATAAGTTATTTTTCTGGTGTTATTTTTCTGGTGATGACTCTAAATGTTGAAATAGCAGTAAAACCACATTTATTGATGAAATGACATAAGGGATGGAAAGGGGGGATGGCAGTTTTACAGGGAGGATGATTTTGACCGTTTTTATTTCAGGGAGGAGGCCATCCCCCCTCATCCCCCCTCATCCCCCCTCAACTCCAGTACTGCGTGTGATGCCAATACACACACATTATATATACATATATATAAATATAAAATATATATATAAATATAAATAATATATATATATTTTATATATATTATATAAAATATAATATATATATATATATACACACATATATATATATATATATATATATATATATATATATATATATATATATATATATATATATATATATATATATATATTATATTTTATATTTTATATATATATATATATTTTATATATATATATATATATATATATATAAAAATAAAGAGAGAGAGGGAGGGGGGGTTAGAGGAATACAATGAATGGCTTCGGAGACAAGATTGGAGTGAAAGGAAGAAGAAAGCAGTAAGAGGGAGAGGAAAATGAGTTACATGGATAATGGAAAAAAAAAAGGGAATGACAGACAGGCAGAGAAAAATGAGGGCCGGGAAGCGGGGCAGGCGTATCCATTACCGGGGAGGTCAGAAGCAGCCCCACAGAGTGACAGAGGTCTAATGCAGGCAGAAGGAGTGTTTTGCTAATGTTGCACAAAATGACAGAAAATTGAAAGCGACCCTGAAGGCGCGTGACTGGCTTCGCCCTTCTGAGCAACACTTTCTCTCAGCAAAGCAACGTGACTGTGATTTGCGTCCGTGCTAAGTTTCTAAATAGTACAAAGAAAAGGAAGGACAAGTCAGAGAGACACTGTCGAGAAGTTGCAAAATTTTCGAAAGGTGAGAAAAAAAATAAAGAGAGAGAGACATCTCAATATTGCAGCAGTCCTCGAGGAATGATGACTGGTTTCACGGAGATGAAATGGAATAAATCATCTGAGGTTGATCCCTCTGCGGCCATGCATATCAGACGCAAAGGAAAGAGAAGAAGAAGAACAGAACACGCTTGTTTACTGTCTCGCTTAAGAAGAGATGTTTATTGTGTGATTAGTCAGTCTTTCTCTGAAGCTCGTATTCCACCGTGTCCTCTCTTTCCTGTGATGATGACAGGCGAAATTTGTGAGATCTTCCAACAGAACTCGTGTCAGCGTGATTATTATCGCTGATTGCATCCAGACAAGCGTACCTTGTTTGATAAAGAAGACTGCAACAAACTTTTACTGACTGTGGCTCGTTCAAGCGCATGTGGATGGAGGATCTTTTTTTTTTTTTGTTTGTAAAGTTATGAAACTTACTCATTGAAGACCAGGTCTGGAGCAAAGTAGAGCATGGAGCAGTCAGTCAGAGTGTAGGACCTCCAGCCCAGAGCGAAGACCATCACCCCCATCCACGACAACTGGATCACTGACATCTGGTCGTCCACGTGCAGGTTGCGGAACCCTGTTCACACAACGTTTGTTATTTTTTTCTTTAATCAAACATAAAGCTCAAGTACAAGTATAAATAATGATCAAATAACTCGTTTTGGCCGATTGACATAATCATGACGTTCAACACAAAGTGGGTATCATCGTGTCCTCTTCCAGCTCTTCCTGCCTTACACATGAGCACACCGCCCTCTAGTGGTTCATATTTGAACACATGTGCCTCCATTGCTCTCTACTCTGTTCAAGCATTTAAGTTAAGCTGGAAAACAAGTCTGGCAGTACCTGTTGTGTAATGATCAAAATCCCGAGGCCCTGCCCAGCGCTGAGAGACTGTGGATGTTTTTAAAGATAAGCTTTGAACACCTTACTGCTCACTTGCTCGGCGTGAGCAGGATAAGAGGCAGCGACGGCAGTATTTCAGAGCGCACCACTCCCAAGGAGTGCCAGCGTCATGTTACCTTGACCCGTGCTGGCTTACCTGGTATCACCTTGGCCCAGCGCACCACCGTGACGAGCTGCCGCTCCCCCAGCTCGTTCAGGCTGGTGAGCAGGGACGCAGGGCTGTCCGGCTCGGCGGGGTCGTGCCCGGCGTTCACCACGGCCGGCTCGATGGACTGCAGGATGCTGAGCAGGGACAGGCAGGAGGCTGGAGACGGGGGGATGCCAAGAGGCCGGGCCTGGTGTTCTGCTGGAAACACATGAACAGGCAAAATGACTCTCACAGGACTCTTTATTTGGTCCTCCCTCTTCACATCTACAACCATGAGGTGACTCAGGATGACACCTGGGCTCCAGCGCCGCTAATCCTCACCCCTCTGAGGCCTGGAAGCTGCGTTTCCGGGCTCCACGACAACAAGCGTCCTTCCTGCCCTGCCTTCCTTTTCTGCCTGTCCCCAGCCAGCCTGCGCTGGCTCCTCCTCTCCGTGTCGTGCCTGTGTGGCTCCCTTCAATCTGCGACCTGACAAACAGGTAAGCGGGAATAAGAAACCTTCATCACAAGTGTTTTTTTCAGCCTATTTTACAAAAGACATGTCGACAATGGAGCTACAACAGACGTGACTGTGTTTACTCTGCAGCTCCCTCAGTGGTTTTTTGATTTGGATTTTTTACGTACACATGTGGAAAGTTCTTGATCACCAACCACGAGGTACTGTACAAAAACAGCTCTGTTCCATCTTATCGTAACAGGAACAGTTCTGATCCGTTAATTTATCCGGCCAGTCTGACTCCTTCCTCCAATCACACGTCAGATATTATTCACCTTCCATCCTTTGGTTCCTACCTTTCAGGCTCATCCCCGACATGAAGCATCTCTTTAAGCGGCACGAGGCGCAGTTTTTCCGCCGCAGCTTGTCGATGGTGCAGTCGTTGCGGCTGGCGCACAGATGGTTCTGCTTACCTGGAGGCACACAGGTGGGCAGAGGATGAGCAGCTCAACGACGGCCAGGCCTCTACTCATAGCAACCACGTGTGGGTGTTTACTGATAACAAATAATTGGCCCCTCAAAATGTCAGGTCACTGCGCCCTGTCGGCAAGTGGGTGTAGGAAATCAAACCCGTGGATAGATGATTTAGCCTGATGCACTCGGGGATGTTTGTCCGAGCGTCACACCCACCTGCAGCCGCCCTCTTGAAGAACACCTTGCAGCTGCCGCAGGTGACCGCTCCGTAGTGACAGCCCGAGGCGTCGTCCCCGCACACCTGACACACTCTCCTGTCCGACAGGTACACACCTGGGAAAAAATCCTCATGTCTGGACACACACACACACAGGCAGAGACACGGTGGTGTTTTTAAAGTGACCATAAGTGAAAGAAGATATATAGCTGGATCATTTAAAAAGAACTAGACAGAGAAAGGGATTTGGGTCACTTGGTCCATCCTCTTTGAAGATTAGGAGCATTAATCCAATTATATATTATGCATTTCCTCCTCTAGTAGGTGATGACATAACAAATGAAGCCAGTTCAAAGGCAGAGAAACTGAATTCCAGGAACCTGAAACCTAAAACGTGTTTTTTTTTATTCAAAGCACATATTATGGAGCAGGTGTTGTAGGCCTATTTCTTGTTTTATAGCAGGTACATTTGACTCGTGCAACCGGTCACAGCACTGTTAGAAACTTTCTGGGAAGAAAGAACTTTGGTTCAGGCGAAGTGCATGTTGAAACAGAGGCAGGACGAGGCCAGAAACAGCGCACCTACATGAATAAGCGTTAACGCACCCGCGCCTGCACGCACCGCGGCTGCACGCTGCATCCCTGCAAATATCACTGCAATAATCCCGCTCAGGAATGATTTATTTGTTTTGGCACGTTGAAAAGGTCCATCTTTGATGCCTATAACAGGATCATAAAGTTATGAAGTTTTAACATGTGACGACGCACTTTATAGCCTGAACTTTTCCCCGAATCCCTTCAGCCGACTGTAATATTTAGTGTACTGAATCATGGCGATTAGACACGCCGTGTTTGTTCTTTTGTTTTCTGATTAGAGGCAGAAAACAAAGACGATTCCAAACTGGAGGAACTGGCATGCGCGCACATGTGCGTAATCACTTAATTTTATATACTTATACACTTAATTTATGGTTTATTTACCTGAAACTGCGACCCGTGTAGTCCAACCAAATTGTAGGTTCGATCTTAATAGTGGAGAAAGTGCTTTGCCCTTGAGGAACCGCGTCCGGGTAACTTTCCACTTGGCCGTACGCCTGTGCCGCGGCCGCCCCATGCGCGCCGGCGGCTTTGCCGCCCTGCTCGGCGGCTCTGCTGTACCACACACAGCTGCACTCCTGCCTGGCTCCGAGAGAGCTTTGCGCACAGTTACAGTACTTGCAGAAGAAAGTCTGTCCGCCGTAGCCGGCCCTGCTGGGCGGCTCGGGTCGCTCGCTGCTGGATGCGCGCTCGTTTGCGCACCACGCAGACGCAGCTCGGGCATTACCGCCGTACAGGCTGGAGCTGGCGGAGAAAGCAGAGTACGCACTGCTGAAAGGCACGACCTCCGTCACCCGAGAGGTCGCGGGGAGCTCCGGTACCGGGTTTGTGAACACGTTTGTGTCCTTGTTGCAGACGAATCTGGATATGAGCGAGCTGCGCGCACCGTGCATGTCGCCGGACCTGAGCGCATCCGCGCAGCCGCTCCGCCGCGCGTCTGCAGGACGCACTTCTCCAAAGTCGCTCAGCTCGTGTGCTCTAGTAGTGCTCGTGTGGGGCAGGAGGAGTCGGTTTCCTTCCGAGTGCATCATGTCACCGGGCGTTCCCAGCTCCGGCTCGGACCACTGGTGACTGAGCGGAGACAGCAGGGAGTCCAAGCCCAGGGACACGGACACGGCTTTACTCAGCGCGATCGCCGGGCACGCGTGAGTGTCAGCTGCATCCAAGCGATCCCCGTCAGTCATGGTGAAATAGTTTGTCGCTCTCGCAGACGGGCTCGCAGGAAAGGCCATCTATAACTTGCTTTTTTGTCCTTGGAGCTGAGGCGGTGCGCTCATGAGCGCACGGCGCACAAAATACAAAACACTTTCCCCCGGCGAGAAAAAGAAAAACGCCTATCCAATGAGACTCCAGTCATGCGTCTCGGCGGATTTGGGAATTCAGATCAGCCGACGACGTTCTTTCTGCTGAAGGGAAGAGAGAGACGTCGCGCATCCATAAATCAAAGGCTCGAGAACTTTTTTTTTTTTTTTACAAAGTAACCGTTTTTAACACTAAAATTAACCTCTTGCGTAAGCGAAGTTGACCGGACAGCAGGAATGTGATCTTTTGGATCGCTACTTTGCCCCAGTTTAGAAAGAAAAACAATAACCGAAAAGTAACTTAATGTTTCAAATTGGAATCTGGCTGCTAGTGTCCCGTAATGTGGATGCAAGAAGTACAAAGGTCTCGCGAGAATAAGAGTGATTAGGCCGCTCATTCATTAACACCACTCTGCACACATTAGGAGGCTGCAACAGACAGTGATGTCAGAATTAAGCAGCAGGCCACTAACTTTCATTTTATTTCAGGGTTACATAAACTTGACTTGTGCACACCAATAATTTAAACATCAGGTTGGATACTGAATATTTTAAAAATGTAGATAAACTGATAATAAGGTCAATGGAAATTGTTAAGATGTACCTCCCTTTTCTTTCTTTCTTTCTTTCTTTCTTTCTTTCTTTCTTTCTTTCTTTCTTTCTTTCTTTCTTTCTTTCTTTCTTTCTTTCTTTCTGTCTTTCATTCATTCTTTTTCTTTCTGATAGTAATGACCCTGCAAACGATCTGACCACACCAGAAATGACTCAAATGAATGCACATCCACATTTCCTTTTTCCTACTAAAATAAAATATATAACAGAATGACTTGTTCAACTGCCTGGGTTGTTTTTAGATACCCTACTTTTTCATGAGGGAGCAAAAAGACACGGTAAAAGAGCAAAAAGAGACGTTTTACATCAGAATTCATGTGTTCATTTTAGGAAAAGTCTATTACAAAGTGATAATTGGTGACAGTTTGCCTCATTAGGCACACTGAAGGTGATGCACACTCATTCATATGGAAGCTGAAGCATAACGCAGCACACTGAATGTGCTCCTTTGCTTTTTATTTCTGAAATGAAGGAAAGATTTTCATGTTTACATGGAACAACCACAAGTAGCCTCGATGCTATTGCTAAAATCCGTCCTCATTAGTTACGTTTACAGCATGGCAAAATGCAGCTCTGTGTAATCAGACTGTCACGGACAACAGAAATACGAGCAATGACGATATAAGTCCAGAACTCCAGACTAGACTGTGTATGTTTGTTTTTATTCTTGCACACTCAAAATAGTCTATTTCTAAGGACAATTCTAATATTTACCGTGAACTCTTCCCAGATAAAATGATATTAAAATCATTAGACAACAAAGCTTAGTGTATTATAATTTGTTGTCACATTTGGTTGCTTCAAGTTAATTACATAACTGATAATCTCCACCTATACTCTTCTAAAACTTCAGTTCATCTTCTATTGTTTTCACTCCTCGCCGCCTCACATGGACTCAAACTCGTCAATGCGCTGCTTGGTGTTGCCCTGGCGGATCTTGCGTAGGGTCTTGTACTTGTCGCGGCCCGCCTTCACGTTCTCGGCATGGATCAGGTCATTGGGGGTCTTCTTGCTCTCGTCTACGGCCCTGGCCAGCTCCGTGCTCAGGAACTGCAAAAGAAGAGGGCAGAATGGATTCCATTGTCCTTGTCCTCCATTGTCAATAGTTATTAAGTCCATTTTTGTGGAGAGCTGCACATGATATTGTGCTTCGCCTGTTGGAGAAAAACCAGGGATGTGTAATATTTTTGTTTTTTTTTTTCCACAGAGAATGAAACTAAAACAATGATAATGTGCCAGCGCCACGATGTTTAATTATGTAAAGTGCACTTAGTTCTGGTGAGGCACAGTTTTTTTGAAACTAATTACTTCGGCATCTTTGCAGGAGGGCCAACATCCCCATGGCAGCAAAACAGTACAGAGAGTGAACCAAAACATTATAAGTACCCCATCAAAAAGTCATGTTCAGACAACAAAGTGAAAGAGATAAGTGATGGAGAAATAGGACGAGGATGTAGCAACCACCTCAGGGTCCAACGCCAAGACAGAAGAGCCTCAATACAGCCTATCATAAAGAACTGCAGCAGTGCTGTGTTAAGAAACAAACATGATTAAATTCTCTCTAGTTAAATTGGTAAATGATTCTTTGTTCCATGGAGCTAATCATTTGCAATTTGAAAAAATAAACAAAAATAGCGTTTTCATCTTAATGTATCCCTGTTTTAGTTGATAATCTGTTGTGTGTTCACTCAGGGCTGCATTAGTCTCACTATTAGGCAGGAGTGCTTTTTAATTTACACAACATTATTCATAGAGACTGAAAATGTCAATTTAGAGTATTTTTGGCATTTTAAATTAATTTGTCTCCACTCTTAAAAGGTGGATGCTTGTGGACTGCGAGCCCCTAAACTGAACAGGAACTGGGCATCTGACATTCACCGTGGCTTACCTTCAGGTTTTTCTGGAGCCTCTGGTTCTTCTGTGCCTCTGTCACTCTCTCCTCCTCACTGCGATCTCGGTCCATGCCCGGAGAAGTCAGCTCAGCGCTGGCCTCTGCACTGCTCTCATCCGTCTCATCGTGATCGTGCATATGAGGATGGGCTGAATTCTGGATGTGGACATCTTTCAGTTTAGTCTTCAGCCCGTCTTTGACTCGCCCCGGATCAGCCTCTACCTTCATTGCCTGTCAACACACGTGAGCTGTAGTAAACCGCTGTGGTTGCGGGTTAAAGTGCTTTTACCAGAACCCAAGTTGATTTGCTCAAGAAATGGGATAAGTTGCCGTTTTACTGTTTGAGAGGAAAAAAAAACAAATCTACTAGTACTGTATATAATCATTTATTTTACTTTCTAAACATAAAAAGCTTCCACTTTTGGTAGACTTTTCAGTTTTCCCTCACAACACCTAGGAATCAGGAAATGCTGGAACATTATAAGAAAAAAAGCTGTTTTCATATTTGAGATTGATTTTAAACAGTGCAGACATTTCAGTTTTAATCCAGTCACTTCATTTGATTTATTGATCTACCCACATATCTGAATTTAAGGCCTGCAATAAATCCTAAACCCTAAGATTTCTAAATAAATGAATAACCTGAACTGCTTTATTACATATGTCCTCAATGCCTAAATGTCTTTTAAGTGTTTTCAGAAGGAATGACAATATCGTAAAGTGATAAAAACGTATGTCTCATCGTTTTGGGAATTTATTGCACTTTAAATACAACACTGGAAGTATATGAGCAGATGGAAGTAAGTGTGTAAAATAAGAATAAGGAATATATTGTAATTGTAATATATTGTAATATATGTAAATATGAGAATTACTTTTTTTTATTGCATTTTCCACACTGTCCAAGCTTTCTCTGATTTTGTGTTGCAATAAAGGAAACATTTCCATTTCCACCAACCACCAGTGCATAAATAACACCAGTCCAGCACGCCATGCACGTTTAGTGTTGCGTCCCTTACTTGCAGTCTGGATTGTATTGTTTCAGCAGGCACATGAACTGCATGTGAAAGTTAAACACTTTCTCCACTGGGGCTGAACTTTTACACAAAGGTATATTTTATTCTATTTCTTTGGATAATGGTTTAATTCCGTTTCCCTCTGATCTAGCATCAGAAATCCCTCTCTTTTCATGTTCAAACCATCCCTCATCCCTCTCATGGTTGTCTAATTTCCTCTCACCCTTTTCTGCCATCGTTTCGCCTCCTCGTCCTTTTTCTTCTTGGCATCTTCCAGCTGGGAGATCTTAGAGGTAAGCTCTGCCAGCTCAGTGGCCTGCACAACCATGCACACAAATGGAAAGAGAGTTAAGGGTGCTTCTGATCTGAGGTCATTGTGCTCCGTTTGTGAAGTGTGCGAGGGAGAAGAAGAGCGTGCGCGGCTCCACGTGGCATCATGACTCAGGCTAATGTTTCTTAAATGAAAAAGTGAATCTGTTTTTCAACTAAAGAATAGTAGAATCATTTCAAATCTCATTAACATCAATAACTAGAGTACATTGTTTCTATCTTTGAGGACCTGATCAGTGACTGCTAAAATAAGTAAATTTATGTTAGGTTCATAGGGACATGTTGGGCTTTAAAGTTAATGAGAATAATTCAATTTGGTGTAATTTAATCTTTCCAACGGAAAATGTGTGGCAAGAAAATCGAGTTGAGTACGAATACCAAGTTTTCTTGGCTTTTGCTCTGGGTTTCAGATTGTTGTAGTAACGCTGCTTTGGCCTCGACCGCAGCCCTGCGATCCTTGTCCAGACGCTCAGCCTCCTCCTGAGCAATTGTTCTCTCCTTTTCCAGCTCAAGCGCTCGACGAGTCTGCTCCTCCAGCTCTGGAGAAACATCACAAAACATCAATCACGCATCCCTCCAACACCCCCCCGCAGGGATGCCCACGTGGAACGAGCTTCAAAGAGATACCTGAAGTAAAAACTGTTTTAATATATCAAACCATTCTTTTAATTTATGAAAGAAACAAAACAAAGCTGAAGTTCTAAAACATGTGTTTTCAGATCGTTGTCAGACCATCTTGGGCTCTCTTTGTCTGCTCCTCAATCTGTCTCAGTCTCTCCATCAGCTCCATGGTCTCCCGAGCAATCTTCTCTGTTTCCTTTTCAGCATTTACTCGCTTTTTTTTCTCGCTCTCCAGCAGAGCCCTGACAGGGAGAATTGTACATAAATACACATCTGAAAAAAGGAAACCCCATTATCTCCTGACAAATCTTTCTTAAAGCAGAGAGAACACAGTGTAAACTGTAAAAAAAATAAGCCTCCATTATTTCCTCTTCTCCTCCACACCTCTCCATCTGCCTCTTGTTCTTCTCCTCCCTGGCCTGGGCCTTCATCTGCTGCACCTCAATAGTGTCGGGTTTGCGTCTGCGCATGTACAGGTCATGATTCCCCATGCACAAAGCCAGGATGCGTTTGTTGATACGAAGACGAGGAACATAAAAGACAAAGTCCTACAACAACACCAACACACACACACACACACACACACACACACACACACACACACACACACACACACACACACACACACACACACACACACACACACACACACACACACACACATGCACGCACAAATCGACATTCAATTTACTTCCCAAAGGGCTGAATCATGACAAAAGCTCAGCTTTTTTTTTTGTTGTGAAGATTTCCTTTTTTTTCTTTCTCCAATCTCCTGGACGCTTTCCTTTTATCTTTATAAGTATCCAGGAGATTGGCTAAAAGCCTGAACTCATGTCCTGAATTAGATCAAGTACGCTGATTTTGAAACTGTAACTTTACAGCAACGGCAAGAAACAGGAAACTGCATCATCTGAATCTGTATAACAAGGACCTAAACGTAGTCGTGAAAGAACAGGTGCACTCTCACTGATGGAAAAGATTTACAAACATACAGAGTTAAGATATTAAAATGACTGATATTAAACACTCCATTTAACCTGCTTTAGTCATGCAGAGTATTTCTTATAGTGAATAATTAGAGGAGTATAATAATCTTCATACCGGAGCTTTCCTGTCAATTGGCTTGATGAGAAATTTCTTGTCGTTGAAGGAGATGTTCCTGATCTCACTCCAGGGGAAGCCAATCTTTGGGGTCATCCTGTGGAGAAATGGGCGTGTTAACACTTCCACCGTGTTTGCCTGTGGTGAATTTCACACTTCCTGGTGCACTGAAATTATCAAATCAAAACAAACCAGCTCTCGAAGGCTGACAGAGGCGTGGGGTGAAAACATCATGCACTCCATGAATCACTTATCAGGCATTTGTTTATATATAGCTCAGTTCAAGTCAAGACCTCGACCCGGTGGGGGTGCTGGGATGGATGGGACATGTAGCTCTCTGCAACGCCGTTCTGTTGGAGATATGCTGAGGTGGTCCGTGGATTTGTGACTTCAAGGTGGGACTATTATGATTACTGGCTTGTCCTAACAAATCTCCAGAGTTCTGCAGAGAGTTACCAGGACAGATCACATTTCCTCAGTTTTTACTTCTCTTCATCATGTTCTGGGTCTCTGGAAAGTGCCTAGAGACAACTTCTGTTGTAATAAACACTATACGAATAAAACTGAATTTAATTAAAATTCTTCTCCTCGCACACAAACCTCTTAATGACCGAGCTCCATCGTATCTTAAAGGGCTCGTACTTCCATGTTTTCCAAGCAGAGCACTTCCCTCCCAGACAGCAGGTTACCTAGTGGTTCCTAGAGGATCTAAAGGTAGAACGGGAGGTGGAACCTTCAGGTGTCAAGTTCCTCCGCTCTAGATCCAGCTGTCAGTTCATGTTCGGGAAGCAGACACCCTCTTTAAGATTAGGCTTAAAACCTTCCTCTTTGATATAACTTGTAGTTATTGATGGCTCAGGTGCCCTGACACATTCCTTAGTTATGTTGTTTTAGGGGTTCTCCCATGATGCACCTCTCCGCTCTCTGTTCTCCTCTACTCCAACTCTATTAATGACACTATTGTTGATATTAACCTGTGCTCCTTCGTCCCAGCAGGTTCCTGATCTGTTGGTGTTGCTGTTCTCTCCTCTTTCCTGTCCTCTCAACCCCCAACCGGTCGAGGCAGGAGGCCGACCTATCCTAGTCTGGTTCTGCCAGAGGTTTCTAGCTGTTAAAGTTTAGTTTAGTTTATTTAGCACATAACATAAAAAAAATAACATTACACAAGTAAGTTCAGTTAAAAAAAACTGTGCAGGGAGGAGCGAGCAAGCCAGTAGGCTTATGAGGAGCCCCCACCTAATAACATTTAACAAAATCCTTATGAGGATATAAAATCATAAAAATAAATCATAAAAAATGCATGTAGAACATGAATGAAAATAAAATAACAAAAAAAATAAATAAAAAAAAGATTAAAAAAATGACTGTGCACATGATCATGAAAATATGAGTATTAAGCTGAACAAATGGCAACACAGAATATGAAGTGCAAAAGAACATTAAGAGCTTTCTTGACTACATTTTTGAATTAAATGCTCTCTTGAGCGACTTTTGAAAATGGATAGGGACCTACAATTGTTTGCAATATGGTACCAACTATTCCAGACTTTGACACCTCTAAATCTAAACAAAAATTGGCTTCTTGATTCCAGACATTTAGGCGGATGTAGGGCTAGGGCCTGCCGAGTTGAGTAGGAATGAAATTGAGAGTTAGTGGCAAAGAGGAGTTTTTCCTTTCCACAGTCGCCTGGTGCTTGCTCAGGAAGGGGGGGGTTGTATCAGAGAAAAGTATGATGCAGTCTGTTGGTTCATTAGCGAAGCAGCATTTATTATTGATATTTTATTGGACTAATTAGGAATGAGTTGAACTGTATTGTTGACGTGCCTTGAGATGACATTTGTCATGAGTCAGCGCTGTATGATTCAGCTGAAATGAAATAAACTGAACTGAGGGGCTTTTATTTTTACTCATTTGTCAGAGAGATTGAATCACTCCAAAAGTCACCCACTTGTCTTTCTTGTCGTAGATGTTGAGACCCAGCGCGTCCACGCCCAGCCACAGCTCCGACCCCTTCTTGTTCTTGATGTTGAAATAGTTGACGCCGTACATCTCCAGGTCCTGGGCTATCTTCAGATACTCCACCATTGCGTCCTCTCTGCAGTTTGGCAAAAGTTTAATCACAAACAGAACACTTTGCTTGCAAAAAGCCCGTGAACACTTTTCAAGGCACGATTTCCCCCACCTCAGCATTCCTTTGTGCTCTTCGTGCCACACCTGGATCCTTTCTTCCCACTGATTCTTATTCAGCTTGTGCTGCTCCAAAACCCTGGTTTATGAGTAAAAGGGACAAACCGATTAGAATTCAGGCGGAAGACACTGGAATTAAGCTGAACTTTGGTCAATACTTGTATGCGCAGGACGCTCTACCTCTGTGGCAGCAGCTTGTCTTTACCGAGGTATCCTTGTACGTGATAATCTTTCCTGTAGTCGCCTTGTTTGACCTGGACGGCGTAGGAAGCCAAGAGCACCGCGGTCTCAGGTGGACAGTATATGTCATCGTTTAAGATACTCTCTTTCACCTAAAACAGAAAATAAAGACACGAATTACTGTTTAACTGTCCACACAATACAAAACATCCCTATGTATTCTGGTGGGGTTTTTTTTTCTCTTCTTGAAGACAGATTTAGTTTTTGTGTGCATGTAGTCCCTGATGGCATGAGTCATTAGGAAATCCCACCGGTCATTAAGACAGGTTCTACGTTTTGTTTTGACTCAGATTCCTTATTTAGTTCAGCTTCTGTGGACTACGCTGCCATTATCGCACAACATCGCTATCACAGTGGGAATCTCTTTTTCACATTGAAATTGGTTCAATTTTTTTTAAACACTATCGATCGTCGCTTCTGTGTCCATAATTTGTAGAGTGTGACTCCCTTTCATGGCAGTGAAATATTTGGTGTCCTTCTACACAGAGGTGGGTAGAGTAGCCAAAAGTTGTACTCAAGTAAAAGTACTGGTACTTCAGAATAATATGACTCAAGTAGAAGTAAAAAGTAGTCATCCAAATAATTACTTGAGTAAAAGTAAAAAGGTACTTGGTGAAAAAACTACTCAAGTACTGAGTAACTGTTGAGTAATGTCTGATTTATTTTTTTAACACAACCGTTCAAACAGACAAAAGTACAAAATAATCATCTTCAGGCAAATTAAATCAATAAAATAATAAAATAAATTAAAATTAATAAAAAATAAAAAATCGCTTAAATTACAATAATCTTAAAGTAAATGCAAGTACTTTAATAAATAATAAAATAAATAAAATAATAACAGAATAAAAAAATAAATTAAGCACAACTAGAACAAAATTTCAAGCCTTTGTACTTTTCTTTTTTAACCAGGCAGAACTAGAACAAGCCCATGGACTCATAGAAACTATGTGTGTGTTTGAGTCTGTGTATAAATGACAAAACATGCAAAAACAAACATTTTCCCCAAAGAATCACCCAGTGATGTCATGAGATTGACACGTACGTGGATAAAAGGGATAAAAGAAAAGTAACAGCTCAACGTAGCCTAATGTAGCGGAGTAAGAGGAACAGTTTCTTCTTCACAAATCTACTCAAGTAAAAGTAAAAAGTACAGTGATCCAAAACTACTCCTAAAAGTACAAAATTTCCCAAAACGTACTCAAGTAAATGTAACTCGTTACTACCCACCTCTGCTTCTACACCCCTCACCTGCAGAAAGAAGAGCCGCTGTGTTGCCTCCTGGATCAGTTCATCGGCGACGTCCTCGGGGTAAAACTTGGCCCTGAACTTGATCAGCAGAGGGTTGTTCCTCTTCACATCTTGAGCCGTCACCTGGGAATGACACCCCACGGCAGGGGAACAACAGGACGAATAAATAGATATTAATGAGCCTCAGTGGGGGGTGAGTGGATAGATACAGTTGCATCAACAAAAACAGCAATCACAATATTTCTGTTGAATCAAGAGGAGTTGTTGAGGGATTCCAGGCTGACACACAAACTCTCAACTCACCCTCTTGTTGAGCTTGAGCCAAGTGGAGAAGCCTTTGCTGTCCTGATAGTGAAGGCCAAAGAACCAGGTCTCCCTCAGCCCAATTGTTTTCACTATCTGAAAGCAGCCATGAATATGGTCACGCTCACACATTTTTCCACTAAAGTGCCGATTTGATTCTAATGCACAACATACCTGATCAAACAGCTGTTTGCCAGTTGTGCTGGGCAGAATGGCAAACTCCAGCTCCGCATCCATGGTCGTAACACGGACATTTAGCTACCAGAGGGGAAAAAGAGAAAGAAAAAGGAAACACTCCCTGCTGTTCATACATGTGAGAAGCATCAAGAAGACTTCAGAGAAGCAGCTGGGGGAAAAAGATGACTATAAACTCTAGGAAAACAGTGTTTGTTCTTTGAACCGATGCTAAATTTGTTGCTTTTTGACAGCAAAATGACCAAAAAGAGGATTCCTTACATTTTTCTGTTCAACCAGGAGCATCCAATCGCAAGAGGTTGGTGGGGACTACAATCAAAAAATGAAGCTCACAGTGTATTTTAGACTGAACTGAGAACATTGGTTTCATTATGTGAAGCAAAACCGTTTACGAAGGGTCGAAGCAGTGACACTATTTAGAATATCTTTACAGGAGCTGATAGACTGACTTCTAAAGTAGGAAAAAAGCAGCAAAGAGGAGAAACTGTTCCCTTCATCCAAACAACACACCTTCATTAGTGCACACTTGAGAAACAATGGCAACGAAGCACAGTTATTAACTCTGCTAAATACATAGCTTTAATGAATATTTATGAAAATATCAGCCGAGCTTAACATTAATACAGTCCTGGTAATTATGGAACAGAACTGGAATAAATACAGGAACACCAAAGCAATAAATATGAAGCATCCGGCTGCACATTTAACGATAATAAGAGCAAATCTGAAAAGGTTTAAGAACTACAGGCACAAACTGGTTTAACCTTAGCCGAGTCAGTAAAGTTACAGTTTTAATGTCAAGACCAAACATGAATCAGAATTAAAACAACGATACGAGCAGGTATTGAAACAGGCTACTTACAGTTGACATTTGGATTTTTTTTTATTATTTTTTTTTTAATCAGCAGCCAAAACCCGTCTTCAGGTGAGGTGCTTGTAGTAGCCCAGCGTTTCCTCCGCAGTCATATGAAAGTGCTTGTAATACCTACAAGGATTACAGTGAATGAGAATAGGCCATTGTATTGTTCCCAAGTGCTTCTTGTTTAGTTAATCCAGCTGCAGCCCAGGCCCAGACGATTTAAAGAGCCAGAACTCACCTTGTGTAACCACTTTCTTTCTTTCCTTTCTCTTCTTTTCCTTTTAAATGTGTAGCATTTATCTGTTATGTATACATGAACTTATATAGGGGGACAAGTAAATAGGAAATTAGGCACACCTCACGTCGCTTAGCAGTGGATACACGTGGCACAACGCAGATTACATATACTCTCTAAGTACCTATAAGCCATAGTTTACAGCGTATTTTGCACAGTTTTATGGTGTTTGGTGTTTTCTAGCTGAGACTTTCTGAACCCATTGTAAATTTCTATATTTTTGCAGAAAAATTTCCAAAATATACACGGGAAAGGGTGTTTATATGGAATATCAAAATGGCATGATTGACAGGTACTCAAGGCGAAAATCGTAGTCTTTAAAAGAACATTATAAGTTGTTTGTGCCGTCCAATGATAGCCAGAAGATTTTTCTGTGGTAAGATGAGACCAAAACACCACTTTTTCTTTAAGAAGTAGTATGTTTTTGAGACGGAAAAACAAAAAACAGGCTTGAAAATCAGTGATCATTAAATAAATAGTATGAAATCTAACTAAATACATTTTAAACTGAGTACTGTATTCTGTTGTTTTTACGAACTTTAGCGGTGTGATTGAATTTTACCACTATAATTGAAACAGCTGAAGTTGAACTTTGTTTCATTTTATGTGGTTTTAGTCATGTGGAATGAAGATGAGACGATTACAATACTACACTACATCCAGATCGACTGTCAGGTTGAAGCTAATTTGTGGCCTTGACCATGGTTTTATCCTTAAAGGACATTTTCAAAAGAAACTCACAAGGACTCGATCTACAGCAGAGGTAAGTTCGAGTAAACACACTTGTACTTTTATACAGTAGATAAGGGTGTGTCTCAGGCCTCCAGGAGAACACGGCTTGTGGTGAAGGTGGAAAACATGGCAACAGTTCTTAGAGAAAATGTCGGAAGGTCCATTGTTGTTTAAAGAAAACAAAGACTTTTATCTTTAAAGTATGGCTAGACTGAAGGTCTCCAGAGGGGCAGTGCGTGAAACTTGACAATGCATCAAGGATAATTCGTAATGAGAACAGAATTAGGAGAACTTCAAGTAACTTCACCCAAAGATCGGTCGATCAAACTTGCTGCTTGAGTAAAGATATAAACTTTGGAAAAGAAAAAAAGACAGAAGGAAAAAAGGATATAGCCAATTTATAAATTTAGTGCAGCAACAGAAGCATATGTGGAACGAGGCAAACAGAATAGACGCTGATGCTGCAACATCCAAACCCAGAGTGAAACAGTCACTCATCTGCACAGAAATGGATCGTGAAGCTGAATGTTGCAAAAATGAAACAATTACATTAAGACCAATAAAGTTCATATGGTGCTGACTATTGTCTTTCACACATACATAAATACATTATATAGCACTGACAGTGAATTATGGCTCTTGTACTGTCCAGTCACGTTTTGGATACATAAAGAGGCTGAGGCAATTCATCACCATGTAAGCAAGGCGTTGCTGATAACAAGCTATATTTGTTACTGGTGAAAAACGGCAGCCAGTGAACCGAGCTGACCGAGCCGGTGATGAGTGCATAAAGTCCACTTAATGAGCTATCTCTAATAATAATATCCATCCATCCATTATCTATACCCGCTTTATCCTTGCAGGGTCACGGGGGTCTGCTGGAGCCTATCCTAACTATTTTCAGGCGAGAGGCAGGATAATAATCATAATCATAATCATAATCATAATATTATATACCATATATATATATATATATATATATATCCGGCACTTTACAAACCTCATTGTACATTTCTGTTTATACTTTTTACCTATCCTAAGTTCCTAAGTCACTTTTGTACAGACTCACCCGGCACTTTAAAACCTCATTTTGTACATTTCCGGTCTACATTTTATTTCACTGTTTATACTTTCTATTATTGTTTATACATGTCATTTTATTTTATCTCTTATATATTTGTTTTTTATATTTGTATTGTGTTGCACCAATCCCCATAACAATTTCCTCGTGTGAAAACTTGGCAATAAACCCTTTTCTGATTCTGATTCTGATTCTGATTCTGATATATATATATATATATATATATATATATATATATATATATATATATATATATATATATATATATATATATATATATATATATATATATATATATATATATATGTATATATATATATATATATATATATATATATATATATATATATATATACATATATTCTGATTCAGATTCAGACGACTTTATTAATCCCTTTGGGAGGTTGGGAGGTTTATTTGTTTGGGAAATTGATATCTCCATTTGATTTGATTTGATTTATTTTGTACATGTAAAAAACAACACTTCAAGAGAAGATAAGAAAACAAAACAACAAAACAAAGAATTTTTATACTTTAACACTTGATATCTTAATTTACATGTTCAAAAAGGAGTAGGAAGAAGTGTAAACTTATTTAATCCTACCCCCTTTCACTAATCATTTAACCCGTATTTATAAATACTCACACACTGTACTCACACTGCTAAATAACAGTATTATTATTATTATTATTATTATTATTATTATTATTATTATTATTATTATTATTATTATTATTATTATATACTGTAATTATACTCATACCTATACATACATACACATAGTTGAATATTTCACACACACACAGCACTGTCATATACAAATCAAACACCCCAAAAACCAAACACCCATATAAAGATGAAAAGATAAAAAATTCCAAATAAAGATAAAAATTAAAATTAATAAAATAATAATTAAAAACAACATAGAAGTGGAGCCGTCGCGCATGCGCGTCGCCGCTCCGCTCGTCATCCTGCGTTGCCACGGTTTCACTTCGCGGGCGCGAGCCTGTGTGCGCGCTCCCGCGGGCCATTGTGTTTTCTTCCTCTCTCTCCGGCTGCTTTTCTTTTCTTTTTTTCCTTGTTCTCCATCCAGACGGGACCACCGTGGCCTTGCGGGGTTGGTAGCGACCAGCGACGGAGACGCCATGGCGGACGAGCAAGAAATCATGTGCAAACTGGAGAATATCCTGGAGATCCGGTAAATCTGAGCGGAGCTCCAGATGTTTGGTGTTCTGGGCAGAAACAGGAGCTAACATTAGCCAGCCGCTTTTGTTACTGACCTTGCTAACACTAGCTCCTGTTTTCCTCTTTTGTTTTGTTTTGCTTTCTTCACAAGTTTCCCCACAAGCTTGTTGTCACTAACTGGCCGTGTGTCTCGGTTCTGGCAGCGAGTGAGATCAGTACTGAAAGGCTGGTGCTGTACAGTCGTGTGTTGGTCCAGATGTGCAGCAACAAATACCAGATGTGAGAGCTAGCCGCTTAGCTTAGCAGGCTGTCAGTGGCTCAGTAAACACAGCTGGAGCTGGGACTGTTAGGATGAGTTAATGTACAGAAATGAGCCCTAACTGGACAGATAAACTGCTTAGTTTATGTTGTGGTTGTTCCATGGAGGAGGTGGAGGTGAAAGAGATACATGACAGTTGGTGTTTATTGTCTTGTCTGTGCCACCGCCTGCAGAAATAAGACCATTCAGATGCAGAAGATCAAGTCCCGTCTGAAGATGGAGTTTGAGGCTCTGGAGGGCGAGGAGAAGCACCTGAAGGAGTACAAGCAGGAGATGGACCTGCTCCTGCAGGAGAAGATGGCCCATGTGGAGGAGCTGCGGCTCATCCACGCAGACATCAATGTGGTGAGAGGGTGAACTCTGGTCTCAAGGAGCGTTTGGATCACATTTGTTGATGGTTTGGTTATCACCACCCCCTCCATTTTTTTTAGAAAGTTTCTGAGCAGACATAGTTCTTACACAAGACCATGGTTTTAAGGCAAGGCAAGGCAAATTTATTTATATAACACAATTCAACACAAGGTAATTCAAAGTGCTTTACATTGACATTAAAAGCGACAAGACATAATTAGACAGTAAATAACAAATAAGATTGAAAAAATTAAGAATAAGGTGATAAAAAAAGAAGTAAAATAATAAAAAGCACAAGTTGTTAAAAAGTAAGGGCAGTAGAGTACAGCAGGTAAGTATTTAATTTAACAGTAGCTTCAGTAAACAGTAATGTTTTAGGCCTGATTTAAAGGATCTACAGTTGTAGCAGACCTCAGGTCTACAGGAAGTTTGTTCCACCGGTGAGGAGCAGAATAACTGAACGCTGCCTCACCTTGCTTGGTTCTGGTTCTTGGGAACCACAACAAACCAGATCCAGATGAACCTCAGGGGTCTGGGAGCTTCATAGGAACTAACAGATCCACCATGTATTTTGGTCCAAGACCATTCAGGTCTTTGTAGACCAGCAGTAAGATTTTAAACTCTATCCTTTGACTCACTGGAAGCCAGTGTAGTGATTTCATGACCGGTGTAATGTGGTCCAGTTTCCTGGTGTTTGTAAGGACTCTAGCGGACTTTAAGGACTTTAATCTCTAAACCAATTATTTTTGACTGAAATATGTGAGATGAGTCTGAAGAGGAGTAATGATGTTTTACCAGCATGAGTGGGTGTGTAATTATCATGAAAATACAAACAACTTACCTGATTTGACAGTGTGGTTGCCGCTGGCATCAAAATGTGTGAAATTGATTTGAGGGGGCTTGTTCTGCAATTCATGAACAAAACTCCTACATAGGTCAAACAGATTCTCGGGGTTGGTAGAAAATCTTCTGCAACGAGCACTCTCTAAAGCGTAGTGATGGTTAAAATAGCATTTCTGCATTTTAAGATGAGGATTATTTCTCGACTGCATTTATAATATTGGATGAGAAGGATGAACTTGGTCCATAGCTTATTTTCTCTCTTTGTAATAAACATGTTATGACTGGTTGCGACTATGAATAGCTTGCATGTCTACGTCTAAAATGTAAAACCTCCTTTTTCAGATGGAGAGCACCATCAAGCAGTCAGAGAATGACCTGAATAAGCTGCTAGAAACAACTCGCCGTCTGCATGATGAGTACAAGCCACTGAAGGAGCATGTCGATGCTCTCAGGATGACGTTAGGACTACACAGACTCCCTAATTTGAATGAAGAGGAGGAGAAGCTCTCCCTGGAGTCAGTACACACTCACAAACAGACACGCACAATCCATGAAATACGTGCTCAAATTATTTCACAAGCATGTGGTTTGGTATAGCTTTCATTGTATTTAAATCCTTGTTTCATTTTTACTTTATAGTGCTTGGCTTCTAATAGAGATGCAAATATCTGTAAAACTGCAAGTTAAATATACACTTCATATCTATATTCATGGTTTCTGGTGAACTGACCCTTTTAAAGGTTGCAGTATTGATTGCAATTCTTGGCTTTCTGTAAAATTGTAAAGTCTGTGTTTTTTCTTGTTGTATGATATTACAGTCTTACAGGAGTTCAGATATCTTGTCTTAGTGGTATTGTGAAGGACTTTTGGAAACTAATTTGGTATTCACTGGATTGACTGGCTTCTCCTGAAATTCACGTCAGAGAAAGTTTCTTCTCTACTTCTCTACAACGGTTCTCAGGCGTTGGAAACTGGCAAAAGTGCTGGTGATGAGTAAAGTCCTCTCAGGCTTCACAGAGTTTTTTCTATCCACAAAATTGGAGGTATAACACACGGGTCTGACAGATGGACTTGTAATGGCACAAACTTCAGGCTGACATCCATCAACGGTGGATGATTGTACGATTTAGCAGAGTAAATCATAGCCGATGTCTGCAGAATGTAGAGGTGAAGTGTGTTTGAGTTATGTTCAAGGAGAGACTCGGATATCCCTAGTTTAAGTTTGGACTGTGTTCTATCATCAATATTTTGATCAGGAAGGAGGTGTAGAAGTGCCACTGGCTGAGTGCCTCCACGATTCACAGCTGGTTTATTTATAATCACTGTGATTAATGACTCTAGAAATCACATTCTCGTTTACCAGTGTCAAGTGGTTCAGTTGCACAAAACAACTTTTCATCCCAGATTTTTCTTTTCTGCCATCATGCAGACCACATCATAGACTTACTTTGCCTGTACTTAATGAACAGATTTGTTTCCTCATTTACATGTATTCCTGTTTAAATATGGCATACCTAAAACCTTTGGGATGGGGGAAAAACGGTCTAAACTTTTCAAATAAGAATAGCTTTCACTGCAGTGAGTGTTGCTGTTAGAGCTTACACTAGTATTTCCTTTTAGTTTGGCTATGTACTGAGTATAAGTTCAAGTAAGTTCACTGCTGTCCAGGTGGTAGCCGTCTCCGCTTTCCTTCTTTGTGCTCCAAGGTTTTTGCCACAACTGCAAGTTACTTAGAATTAGGAGTTTGTGCTCAGCTTTGCTTTTTCATAGCAGTCAGAGCTCGTCAGGTTTAAGATGCTGTGAGGAGGATGTCTGCAACGTAATTTGCACATTTCTCAAGCAATTGTGCTTATAACAATAGTGTCCTGTGTAATTGAATTACAGGATGTGATGGAGTAGTTTTGGAGAAAATTAAATCACACCTCGAAGCCCTGTTAAAGTGACATACGAGTATGCAAAGTCTGCAGCTCAGTGGACGGAAAAACGGAAGTATTTACTTATATGGAGACTAAAGAGGCACACCATCTCAATGTGTGTATAAATATAAATAAATAATTGTGCATCTTTATGTGGAGCTTATGAGTACATTTAAAGTTCTGGCATGTTGGTGGGTCATGTTCACAGGAAATTAACACATTAGATTTGTCCTGTAAATGCTCAAAAGTTTTCACAGACCTATTTTGAGGGAAACCAGAGAGCGTAATGAAATGTGATATCACTTTTTTTATTTTTGAAAATGGGCCAGTCAGGCATAAAGTCCAAGGTCGCATTTCTTTCCCAGTCCTCCCCTGCTCTCTCGTTCTCTTTCACAGACGTACACACACACACACATGCGCGCGCACACACGCGTATGCATGCAGACTTGCACTGACTCATTTTCTGCTCAGAGATGAACCTAACAAAAACGAATGTGAGCTCAGTAGTGATAATTCATTTTGCCGTTCGTCTCTCAGTACACAAGGTAGATCACGTAATGTGACAACTTTAATGTGATTCATGAACTCTAAATATAATCCGAAGATAATCAGCTTTCCGTCTTTATTTTCATTTTTTCTTCACACAGTTACTTTGAGAAGCAGAAAGCAGAGTGGCAGAAGGAGCCACACGAGCCAGCCATCCCAGAATCCCTTGCTGCCGCAGCAGCGGCCGCACAGCAGCTTCAGGTGTCCAGGAAGCAGGACGCCCGCCAGACAGCCACGTTCAGACAGCAGCCACCACCTATGAAGGTATTGACATACAATTCTCGGTGCAACAGAGATAAATGTGCAAATTTAAGTTTGGAATGCTCGGTGGAAGACCTAAATGAAGATCAATAAAAGCAATTTGTATTCACATCAAATCTAACACACAGTTAGGCTGCACCACCATATCTCTTTTGGTAATGAATGAAGAAGCACGATACTGTCGTCATGAGGGGTCGTGTTTCAATCCGACTGACAACACAGAGAGGTTAGAAAGCAGCTCAGTAGAGTAAAGGCGTCTGCCAAGGAAGGGAATTGTTTTTCCTCTGCTTCAGTGCACTACCGTGCTGTACAAGCTAATAATCCTGCGTTTGAGATTCATAAGCATGAGATGACAAACTAACTATTAATGTCATTATGTTTATTTTTCATGCTCAATAAAACTCTAGTATTAGTTTGGGCGACGTTAAGTATTCACTGAATCGTTAGTCTTGCACGTGACTTGTAAGTGAATTAGACATGCAACCGAATATCTCTTCTTGGAATGCATTTTTAAGACTCAGATCTTATCACACACACACAGCCACATCAAAAGTACAGGTGTGACGCATCACGTTCACACTGGCCTCGTTGCTGTAAGTGGTTCAGTTAACCTTGACAACGAACCAGCGAGCCTCACGCCAGGACCCTCCCCTGCATGGAATGTGGTCATAATTAATGCGGTTTTGCATTTCCTGCCGCAACATGCCAATGTGTCTATTGTTGGAAAGGTCTATACAGAAACCTTTTTTTGGGAGAAATGTTTATAGTACAGTAAAATGAGCATTGCGTTTTTATATATTGATTTCTATTTGAGGACAGGACTCAGCTATGATCATAGCTGCATGTGATGCTCTCACAGTTGCTCGCTGGATGGCTCGGCCAACCACCGCGCATCATGTCATTGTGACTGCAGGAACTTATCTGCTGAACAGATTTGATGCACACCCCTGGAACACCTTGTCCTAAAGATTCTGATCTACTGTAATGCTGCTCTTCAAGAGGACACTATAATAGAAACACCTCTGGCCCTGTGATGCCGGCAGATTTGACATGCACTTAATGAGTACAGCCCCTACTCCTGAGTGTCGGTGAGACGCCGTGCCAAGTGGGTAGCATGTACTCGCTTGTTGTGTTCAGCCAGTAAACAGCTACTACAGATGAGCTTTGTCACATCTAAAGAATGTCGGCAGCACAAAAAAACTAATTTCATTGCGGTGTGAACGAGAAACTGAGCATTTTTCAATGACACTTGTTTTTCATCGATGTGAAGTGAAAGCTCAACACACATAGCCGTGTGTGCATGTTGATGTGTCACATGAAAATTAAAGCTGCACTTATAATCCAGATGTTTTAAAAGTATCAGTACTAGCATTTTGAACAGTCGGGTATCGTTGAACCTTTCAGCCTACCTTGCACCGATCACAGGTGTTGTTTGTCAATGTTCTTCCATCCAAATCTTTTGGAGGCACTGCCCTTAATGTTTTAAATACTGTTCTGCTTCAGCACACCTTATCCAAATGAATGGATCACCATTAGTTTGTAATCAATGTCTGCACAAGTCTGTCTATGATCCATTAGTTTTAGCCAGGTGTGTTGGAGGATGAAGGTGAGCTCAGAAAAACTGCATTTTCTACGCAGAACACTGAACTGAACAATCCCGACTATTTGCAGAGGGGAGTCTTTGGAGATAATCTTTCTTTTGTTGTGAGGAACCAATAAAATATCTGTAGACATCAACTAAAAAAACAGATGTTAACCGAGCCGTTGCTGAATAATAATCCAGATGAAAACACAGACATTCAGAGATTCCACGATTTAGCATTGAAATAAACCAATAAGTTTAGTCAGGTTCTGTCTGAGTAATTTGCTTCTTTTCAGTAAATGAGGAAAGATGCAGTGGTTGCGCTGAACTCTTGCTCTCTTTCCTCCAGGCCTGCCTCTCCTGCCACCAGCAGATTCATCGTAATGCTCCCATCTGTCCATTATGTAAGGCAAAGAGCCGCTCCCGCAACCCGAAGAAGCCCAAGAGGAAGCCAGATGAGTAGATCCAAATGAGGCGTTCAGTTTGGCAGGGCTTAAAGGCAACTGATCTGATCCAGGATCAGCCGTGTATGTTTGTCTACATGATTGAAACAACAGGTCTGTGCTTCAGGACAATTTCCTCATTATCTAAACTTTATTAAAATGTCTTAGTAATTGTTCAGAATCTGTCAATAGTTTATTGAGGATCTGTTAATGTCATTTTGTTGGTGGTGTTTTTCGGTGCTTTGAATGTGTTTAATATGTAATTGTGTGACTTCCGTAGTAGTTTACTTGCTCCCCTAACTGTGTAACTGCAATAATGCAAAAAGGAACTTGTCCAAATAATATTGCTCCCTCTTGTTCTTGTTTACTGCCTTTGATATCTCCTCGTACTTTTTTATGTTTGTTTGTTTGGTTTGCAGTGCATGCCTGCTGCCATGGCTGTGTGTGTATTTCTTTGTGAAAAAAAAATGGAATGGGTTTAACCTCTTAAATTGTAAGCTGCAGCTGTAATGATGTTTTATGTTTACAGTGTTCAAATGACCACCAAAGCTGGAGGGGAAACAGAAAAAGGCCAGACTTGTTTGCTTTGCGTGTTTAAATTGAATACAGTGATAAGGAAATAAATGGCTGTTTTTTTACTGACCTTTTTGAGAATGACTTTTTCTTTTTCCTCCTCAGAGCAACTACTTGCCCTTTGTCCTTGCAATTTAGCAGCGGGCTCAGAAATAAAGCTGCGCCTTTGCATAGCAAATGGCTGCGTTTTGCCCGTGTTTGAAAATAAAGAGATAGGGAGCTGTTTTGCTCCGCCTCATCCCTGTAGCTCACACTGTTAGTACTATGACACACCCTCACGTCTGCTGCCTTCCGTCTGGAAATGACACTGAGGGTTTGCCAAATTAACTTCAGTTGCGTTTTTGTCAGAATAACCCCTCATTCCATCTGTTGCCAGGGCAACCCCACGTTCCTTAGCTGTTGCTACGGCAACCCCAGGTTGCTGTGACCCGCATTTCTTCACCAAAGAAGTTCCTCCCAAATCCAATCAGGGGGGATTGGGAGGGCTTTGTGAGGTTTTACATGAACTCCTGTAAAAGTGTTGAAATGTGAACCGGGAGAGGAACAATTTACGTCTTTGGGAAATGTCGGCGTAAATATTATTTCTGCCACGATACTGATGTACTTTTAAAGTCACAAGCCCGTGTTTAGTCTGCGCTTCAGAGCTTGCATGTGCAGTTGTGTCTTGTTTCATCCTGATAAAAGTTGCCAAGGCCAGTGAAGGCTTTACTTTAAGGCTTTTACTTGTGCTGCTTGTGACAGCAGACCGGCTCCCCCACATCCCGTCACCAGGACGACGAGAAGTAATGAACTGAGTTTAAATGAGGGGTCTTCTATCTTTATAATAGATCTGGCAGACTCGTTTAACCGTGTCCTTAAAAGCCTGGTCTCGGCATTGCAATAAGTTGAAGGGGGCGCCGTAGCCTTCGCCGTAGGGTACGCGGCAACGCACACCGTCCGCGTACCCTACGCCGTAGCCTCTGCGTCGATTTAACGCGGAACCATAAATCAGCCTTCAGTCAGCGGCTCCGTGTTCGTATCCTGTTCTTCCCAAAGGACGGGAAAAAACATATATTTTTTTGTTTTAATCAACAATAAAACAACAACATAAAAGACGTTTAGAAGCTTAATTCTCGTCCATTTTGTAGAAAATACAGCCTCCAGGGACCGGGTTTTCTTCAATATGGCCATTTTATGTCGCCATTGTGACGTTTTTATGACAGGAAATTAGGCACTGGGTCCTTAATTTGGGGAACACCCAAAATAAATATTGTAACTAAACGTTGTAGTTTCACCAAACCTGATTTTTAAAAATAGAATATAGTAATTTAATATCGAAAACGAGTCATTGAAAAAAGAATAGTTTCACTTCCTGTCAGCAGCGCGCCTCTAGCTCCATCTAGTGGTTGACATTGGAATTTAATCAGAAACAGGAACACTTCATAGATCCCCGGGGAGGAACTGCCTAAAAGTAAAGAGAAGTAAAATAAAATAAATAATAATATTAATATTGAGAAATTATCCATTAAATAATATCATATAAACTGTTGTGCTAAAAAAATATTGTAATGGCAGACTTTGATACTCACTTTCATTTATTCAATAATGTATGTCTGCTCAAACATTTTGATATATCAAATTACTAAAAATAATAATAATTATGATAATAATTTTCAAATGTTTTAGAAGCTCCAGACCTCTTTAATGCTGACTGACATTTTTGGGAAGCTTTAAACTGAAACTGGCCACTTTTAATGGAAATAATATCACTTCATCAATAAGTCAAGATGACTAATGTGATGTCTGTTGTTTTTAGCTGAAGTTTGGGTTTTTTGCCACCGAAATTTGAAAAATGTCTACCCCCCTGCCACTGAAAAAAATGAAAATAAATATAGATATAGATATATAATAATGATCAGAAACAAAACAAAAGAAAAACAAACAAAAAAGAAAAACTAGGATTTAAGGAGAGAGTTGTGTTCTTTCTCACTTTATTTTTATTAATTTATTATTAAAAAGTTCATATATTGTAATCCAGTTTAAGGCTGGAATGCATGTATGTATGTATCTTTTCTAACATTTGAGTAAGTAAACTCATTGTCTGTTTATGTGGACTTATAAAAAGGAATTAAAAAACTGAAATTTTTGCTCTTTTTTAAATTATATTGATAATGATGAATATGATAAATATAATGAGAATGACAATCAAATTGTATAAAATCCTTAGTTTGTGATGTGTTAATAATATTGTCTTAATAGTAATGTTTATGTGGTAATAAAAAAACTAAAATCTCAAAAGACATCTTAGCAGGAAACATGCAGTGATGTTTAGGGAGAATTCTTGTGTCTGATTCCCATCGCTGACTGCTCTCCATGTGGAAATCTCACTCTGACACCTACGTTAACTTGCTACCTGTCTTTGTTCTCAAAGAAATAAATCAGCACTTACGTGTTTGTACAATGTCAGGAATCTGTTAAATTTCCATGTGCTGAAAGAATGTGATGTGTCTGAACACGGGGCGGTAGGAAGACATGGGCGGGTCTGGCAGGGGAACAGCTGACTGAACCTCCTCTAAAGCCTCACACAGCCTCGCAGCTGACACCTATTTAAATAGTGCTTCGGTGTGAGCCGAGGGATCTCAACGCAACACCCTAACTGCCATTTCATTTACAAATGATGTTATCGCTACACCTGCTGACTTCCACGTGCCACATGCTACACCATGAGGCGCTGGCGCCCCAGTTCTTTCATTTGTTTTCAGACAGAGGGAACGACGGAGTCACACTGGTCCATCACAGCGTGTGTCTGTGCATGTGTGCGTGTCAAGGTTCTATCACCTTTCTAATTATAAACCTGAGGCTGGACTCTCCAAGAATGGAAGTTTAGCCTGGCCCCTATGTCCTAAAAATAACCCCCTAACCTCCCCCCAGAAAGAAGCTCTGGCCCCCATTGTCAGCTATCACACACACACATATAGCATACTACATTTCTCACCGCTCGTAGCTGCTGTGGAGGCCTTACTCACTCCTTGGACGACCTCCTCGTCTTTCCTTCCTTCACCTGACTTTATTGGAGTTTTGAAAACGTATTTTTTTGGAAATGGAAGCAACAGAGTGAGGTTGGTGTCTTGTTTGCTTTTAATTCCTGCCTGCTTTAATGAAGCGATGCACCTGAAAGCTTTCATGTCATGCTCATGTCACGCTTGCTTAATAAACACTCAGAACCTGAGCGGCGTGAGTGACTGTGTTTCTCTGGCATCGCAGACGGGGGCTCCACTGACTTGGACTTTGCCTTGGAGTGACATTATGGTTCTGGACCGAGCCGTCAACATGAGTTTGATGGACATATCAAAGATCTTCTCCCTGCTGCAGCCCAAGGAGGAGGAGGAGGAGGACAGCGAGCAGTGCCAGGCCTTGAACAGCGCAGTGTGCAGGGATGATGTGACTGTTCTCGCTGAGCTGCTCTCTCAGGAGAGTTACAGGAGGTGCATCAATGTTCGCAGCGGGTGGGGGGTCCCGGTGACCCCGCTACGCACCGCTGCCGCCCATGGACACCTGAGGTGCCTGGAGTTGCTGTTGGAGCACGGTGCAGAGGTGAGATACAGAGATACGGTGAGAAGGTTCTGCCATGCAGATGGTTAGATGCATTTTTAGGTGAGAGACATTGGAGCTGTATCTGTGTAATGCAGGGATACTCAACTGGCGGCCCGCGGGCCACTCGTGGCCCGCCAGGAGTTTTTATGTGGCCCCTGCTCATATTTCATACCTAGTTATTAATGCCTTTAATATATATTAAATTGTTTTATATATCGTTGCATTTAATGTCACTTCCGGTCGGTGGCCGGAAGTGACGAAGTAAGCGAAACTAACATGGTTTACATTTTGCATTTTGTTAATTGATAAAAGTTTCAGATGCTTGGTAGCCTTTTCAGTTGGTTAATGATTCATTGGACAGTGTTTGTACATGTCAATCTCTGTTGGAAATGTTTTTTACTGCTTCGGATTTTTTGCCATTGTTGCACAGTGATAATGTTTGTCACATAATTTGTTATTAACCTCCGTTTATAGAGGACTTGTTTACATCATTAGGCTTCTAGGATTAGCCTGAAATTTCTTTCATTTGAATCTCTAAATGGGGTTTTGCATTTCAGATGAACTTCTAAGCCTCCTATAATTTCATGCGATTGTTTTGTTTTGCTGATATAATGCACAGATGTGTCATAAATAAAAGGAGCTTATGGTTAATATTTTGGTTCCTTATTTATAACATCAAACTGGCTACTATGGACCGAAATATTTGTGCTCAATGCTTTATATAATATTCAAATAAGGAAATCTTGGTGGAAAGTGGTGCTTTGTCATTATGGCGTGTTTTATTAAAAGTAGGTCAATATCAACTTCATTAAGTTTGCACAATGCATGGTTTCAAAATAAACTTGCATTTAAAATATTTCTTTATCTGAATATTATATTTAACATTCACAATGACTAAATCTGGAGACAATTAATACATAATTCATATGTAAACTAGACAGATATTCTCCTGCTCATTCCTGTGCACAAATGTATTATATATACATAAATCTTCGTCTTTGAGTGGAAAATACATTTTGAAAACCCCCAAATTTTCCGCCTGTGCGCTTTGTGCGCGGACGCAGTGCGGCCCTCTCCATACAGTCCTTTTGCAGATGTGGCCCCCGGCCTGATCTAGTTGAAGACCCCTGTGTAATGCGTGCAGTCAGGCTACTGCACTCAGAAGAAAGAAGCCTATGTTCCAACATTTGGACATTAAAACTACAGCAGCTACTATTTTTAAAGAAAGTAAATAATATGAGGAACCAGTTTGTTTCATTTCGACCTCCTTGAGCTCATCGATATGGCTCTCCATCATCAAAACCCACCTGTCATCAACCTTGTTGTCACCTTTTTTAAACACCGACTGTGAGAGAACCATTGTCGACAAGCGTGTTGCAAATGAGTGAGTCAGCTGCTGAGACGCCATCATCAGCTCAGCGGTGATTCACAGGTTGTGGATGGATGGAATAAACTCAGAAAAACAGCCCAACAGTTGGAGGCGGCGCTCGCTTAGTGGAGTTTCACCTCCATCAGGGATGCTGTCAGTCACAGGTGCATTCACCCGCAGCTGTGCAGCCAGGCGCTCACTCACACGCACGTGTAATGAAGAGCTTTTTGCAACCTTCATCGGCTCTGAGGCGCGACGACATAACTCAAACACTCACAAAGTTATTTTTCATGATGGCGATTCATACATGCGTCACTGTGTTTTCAGCTGTGAGTTTCTGATGGATGCACACAGTCCTGGAACATTGTTGAGTTTTGAAGTTGAAATTTGTGGAGTTTTCTTTGCCTTTTGGGTTTTATTTGGTCAAATGTTGCTGTGTTCTGCACCTCAGAGCCTCCATGAGCTCAAGAAAATAAATAAACACATGTTGAAGAGAATAGACTTGTAGTTCTCGAGCCTCAGGTCTCTGGGTCTCGCCATGTCTCGGATAAATGAGATGCCATTGCACATACCAAAGTGACAGAATCTGGTGGTCACCAGTTCTTCCTCTTGTTAATGCACAGTTTTGTTAAATTATTTGTATTTTGCATTTGATTTAATGCAGGTTTTGGTGCATCTGCACGTGTGTCTGTATTTAATTACAGTTTTGTGTTTATAATGGCCTTGTTTGAATAAATGTATGGCATCATTGGCCTTTGAATAATATTTGCATATCGTTGTGATTAAGTATTAGGTCTATGCCATTTCAATGATGCTGATATACGGTGTAATAAGTCAGTAATTGTCTGTATCTTTAATATTTAAAATTCACGTTTCATCTGCAAATTAAGTACAATTTAAATCAGTAACATTTAAAGTTCATTAGACCTTTCTGAGGTGGAGGGTTGTGTTGGAGGCTGGTTATTTTGCTAGATGACTTTGAGGCTAGTTAGAAGTCATGTCAATCCTTAAAAGCACTCGAGTCAATCCTCAAATAGTGTAGAAATAGCGGTAGTGCAGTTGTAACACATATTTGATCTCAGCTAATTGATGAAAACATTTATAGTGAGTTCACACATAAGACATCCACCTCTCTGTGTTATTGTGCCTGCAGTTAACTTGAATACAACCGTAAGCAGCTGAACCAGGATGGAGCTGTGCTGATGTTCTACAACTCACGCAAGATTACAAAATAACTAAGTTCTTTTTGGGTCGAGCTTGAGCTGAACTAGTCTTGATCCTCTCTGGTCTTGGTAGTGTGTTGGTCTTGGTTTAGGCGGTCTTGACTACAAGTCTAGAAGAGAACAAACTGATCTGAGTCAGCAACACCATTCACAACCTCCGCCTCTTTAACCTACGTCAGTCCACTTGATGCACAGCTCCATCTTTTCCATATTGTCTCTTGGATCAAACCTTCATCATATAGTTTTATTCTGTTTAACATTTTTTAAAGGTATCTGTTTTATTTATTTATCTATTTCTTGTAATGTTTTTATTATTATATGTTATTGTTGTGGACTGATTATTTTTTAGCCTTAATCCTTGAACTTTTATCTTTTTTTTTTTTTCATTTTTATTAACTATAGCCTATTGTATGTTTTTTTTTAGATTTAGATTTTAGATTTATTTATTTGCACAGTTAAACATTACACAGATAAAATTACCAACTTTACAAATTACAGTGCAGGAAGAGGCGAAAACTCAAAAGAGCTTATCAGGTGCCTCCACCTATAGTTAACATAAAATGTAATATCATACTTATGAAAATAAAATATACAAATGAGCAGTTAGAAATCTATAAATGATAGAAATTAAAGGAAAATTACAAAGAATTTACACAAAAGAGAAATGATCGGATATATGAAAAACGATAGAGTACAATTTAATAATTAAGAAACAATCAAAAAATAAACGACTAAATAACAAACCAAATGAACAAAAACAAAAAATAATTTCAAGGAGATTACACAAAACGATAAAATGTGTCGGTACATCCATTACTCATGCCGGAGCAGTTCCATTTACAAAACAAAAATTAAGTGGTGTTTCAGACATCCTCTAAAACCTTGTACAGAGAAGCATTTTTTTGCTAAATGGGAATATGTATTCCATAGTTTGACCCCCCTGTACCGTAGTGCATATTTAGCCCTGGTTGTAACACATTTTGGAGGATGCAGATCTAACGCTCGACGGGTTGCATAAGAATGAACCTGAGAGTTTGTAGTAAAATAATCTTTGAGGTGAGCAGGAATGCTTTCCTCCTTTAAGACCTTATAAATAAAAACACATGTCTGATAAATATTTATGTTATAAATGTTGAGAATATAAAGTTTCTGAAACAAAGGAGTGGAGGGGCTGTATGAATCTGAACAAGTTGCTATCCTGACAAAACGTTTCTGACAAACCAAAATTTTATGTAATGTTGTGGGAAAAGTACTGGCCCAGACTATATTACAGTAAGAAAGATATGGGTAAATTAGACTATAATAAAGAGTGAGAAGACAATTAGTTTTAACCAAATGTCTAATCCGTCTAATAATGCCAAGAGATTTATGAATTTTTGTATTGACCCAATCAATTTGACCTTTCCAATTTAAGTTCTCATCAACCAGAACTCCCAGGAATCTAATTGAAGATACCTGGAGCATATCGACAGAGTCAATTTGAATTTTTGATAAAGCTTTTGGATAAGATTTTTTGCCACTGAAAATTATAAATCTGCATTTCTTTATATTTAGAGACAATTTATTTAACTTAAACCATTTCATATAGGCAGTTAGACCAACATTTGTTTCTCTTATCAATGAATTAAAATTACCGTTAGAGAAAACAAGGGTTGTGTCGTCAGCAAACATAATTGGTGAGAGGGTATTTGAAACATTTGATAAATCATTAACATAAATAAGAAATAGCAATGGTCCCAGAATAGACCCTTGAGGGACCCCACAGGTAAGCCTAGCTTTGTCAGAATAGCAATTATTAATGCAAACAAATTGATACCTATTGAAGAGATAATCTTTCAACCAATTGTATGTTGTGTTCTGAAAACCATATTTGACCAATTTGACCAATATGTCAGTGTGCATTGGTCTCCCAGTTTTTATTTTTTTGGTCTCCCAGTTTTTATTTTTTGTTTATTACGCTTATTTTTCAGTCAAAATGTCAAAGCACTTTGTATTTCATGTACCTGGATGAAAGGTGCTATATAAATAAAATTTGATTGATTGATTGATTCATCCAGACCGCAACATCCTGCTTCTCTTCCCTCCAGATCGACAGCCTGGACGTGAAGGCCCAGACGCCGCTGTTCACAGCTGTGAGCGGGAAACATCTGGACTGCGTGGTGGCCCTGCTGGCCGCCGGCGCCGACCCCAACGGCAGCCCGCACAACAACTGCTCCCCGGTGCTGACGGCGGCCCGCGAGGGCGACGTGGACGTCCTCCGCGAGCTGCTGCGGTTCGGGGCCGAGGTGGACGTCCGGCCCAAGGTCCCGGAGTGGGCCGCCAACGCCACGGCCTGCAGGGGGCCCCTGTACCTGGCCGCCGTCTACGGACACCTGCACTGCTTCAAGCTGCTGCTGCTCCACGGCGCCAACCCCGACTACAACTGCACCAACGAGAAGATGCTGGCGCGGATCAAGCAGCCCAAGACGGTGCTGGAGGTGTGCCTGCGCTACGGCTGCGGGGCCGAGTACATCCAGCTGCTCGTGGACTTTGGGGCAGACGTGTACCTGCCAACGCTCATCATCGACAAACCTACCAAGCAGAACGAGGCTCTGCTGCTGCTCCTCAAGGAGAGAGGTGAGTCGTCGTGGTGCGTCTCCGAGGTGTCAAGTAACGAAGTACAAATACTTCGTTACCTTACTTAAAGGAGCATGAGGCTCCTTTTAAGAAATGAGACTCTATAGCGCCACCCTTCACCACGACGGCCGTCGGGGGTACTGCAGCCAACAGTGAAGCCGGCACGGGAGAACGGGGAGAACGCACATGCAGCGTCATGTGACGTCACATCCGCAGCCCAACGCGGGAAATTTGGGCCCGAATTGCAGCACATTTTGCAGCACACAGCCTGTTCAAGGCAACGGAGAGATACACTAGAGGAAACATTCTTTTTGGTTTGGAACGCTTCATCTGACATTATTACTAAAAACTTAAAACGTATACTAATTTTTTTCATAAATCCTGCCTCAAGCTCCTTTAAGTAGAAATTTTGGTTATCTATACTTCACTGGAGTCATTATTATTCAGATGACTTTTTACTTTTACTCCTTACATTTTCACACAATTATCTGTACTTTTTACTCCTTACATTTTAAAAACAGCCTTGTTACTCTATTTCATTTCGGCCTTTTAAAAATTACTATACTATAACTATCCAGTTAATTTTGTTGTGGTTGTGGCACAGATGTTCTTGTCCAGTTTTGTTCTTACATCCGTTCCCTCAGATTCCTGCAACTAAACTTGGATGTACATTCCAATAAAGGTTAGGATAAATGATAACATGCCTCTGAAGTTTGACTTTTTGCACCATTACAATACTTATAGGCAACTAGTCATCATATCTCCTGCTCTCTGAAACACATGTTAATGCTCAATAGTACACATATATGGTTCTTTAATATATTTACATTATACTAAGATACATTCATTTTCAATGGCTTTTTTCCTTAATGACTTTTTTCCCCCCTTACATTACTTTTACTTTTTTACTTTAAGTAGTTTTGAAACCAGTACTTTTATACTTTTACTTGAGTAAAAAACTTGAGTTGATACTTCAACTTCTACAGGAGTATTTTTAAACTCTAGTATCTACACTTCTACCTGAGTAATGAATGTGAATACTTTTGACACCTCTGTCCGTCTGCAAACGTTTCACCTTGCTCTTTCTCTTGCTTTCTCACCAGTTTGCCCCAAATCCCTGATGTCGCAGGCTCGACTGACCATCCGGAGATGCCTCCCTTTTGCAGATAAGGACCCCGGGATCGAGCGTCTGGACGTCCCTCAGATCCTGAAGCACTACCTGAAGCACGACACCTCTGACCTCTGTGCAGCTTCAGACTGAGACAGAAGAAGTGTGGCTGAGTCTACATGAGCCTGTGCTGTGCACGCAACAGTTTCACAACAAACCGAGTGTGCACATTCAGTATGATGCATTTTTATCCTGTAAAACTGGTTTGGAGTCTACAAAAGTTGGGAAACTGTGTAAAACATGAATGCAGTGAGTTGTAAATCCCATCTTTTATTCACAACGAAATAGAAACATCATCAAATGTTTATACTGAAAAGGTTGGGACACAGGGATGTCGCAGCGGCTGGATTTATGAGACAGAAATGTGCTCCCATTGTGGGATATAAGGTACCACAGGTACCAGTTCAGCAGCCGGATGGTTCTCCTATAAAGTCGTGATTTAGTCACGGATGTTCAGCGTTGGTTGATTCCACTGCGATGCGGGACCTTCCCTCTAAAGGATGAGAGCATGTGTTGCTCTCAAAGGTGTGTGTACCTTTAAGAACTGATATTTTCTCCCCCGGTGTGTAAGCCGCCCATCCCAGAGGGAATATTGCATCCCAGCGGAGAACTGGAGGCTGATATGATTCCTTTGGTCTTCAGTCTGGAGGACTCGGCATCCTTGGTTCCCAAACAGATTTTCAAATGTCAATTTCTATGACCACGTAACAGCTTTCGTCTTGGCCTCAGCCTATTTTTAGCTCTGGCCCAGGGAAAACAGTGCTGTTTCTGGTCCGCGCTCACATGAGGATTCTGTGCACGATGGAGCCCTAACGTGCCTTTGCAGATGGCACGGCCAACTGTGCTGTCAGCCAGTGATCTCCAGACGTGCTCCCGAGCCCATGCGGCGATGTCCTTTACAGAATCAGGCCTGTTTTTAATGCAGCGCCACGTGCAAGCCCTAAGATCCCAGGATCATGGGATTTCTCTAGATTCTTTCAATCTCTTGATGATATTCACCTTCTCTTCTTCAGTTTTCCCTGAAGAACATCATTCTGACGTTATATCACAGTTTTTACACTTAGATTTAGTCAGATCGGTGGACCTCGGGTTATATTTACTTCTGAGACCCCGCCTCTCTCAGATGCTCTTAAAGCCAGTCCATCACTGACCTGTTTCCAACTAACCTACGTAACTGAAAGCAGCTGCTGCTCCTCCTCCTCCTCCTCCTCCTCAGCACCATTTGTTTCTTCAGCCTTGTGCTGCCGATGACCCAACTTTTCTGAGACCTCTCACTGTCATAAAAAATTCAAAGTGAGCGGACACTTTTTTATGAAACGGTGCTGAAATGGTGAATAAAATATCAGGTTTGCAGAACATCTCTTTCTGTTTTTCCTTTTTTTTTTTTTTTTTTACATTTTTGGAACCGAGGTTGCATAAAGCCTTTGCCAATGAAGGACAGTCATCTGGAGGATGAGTGTAACACCGTGCTCGACCACTAGAGACCACAGTAACACTGCTTATTGTTGTCGTCCCCATTTGAGGGTTCTCATGGACAACACACACACACACACACACACACACACACACACACACACACACACACACACACACACACACACACTCTCACACAAACACTCTCACACACAGAGGCTGTCTGCATCACACCAGGATGTCTTAGATCTTGCCTGAAAAACAGTCTTGCATCTTTGGACTTCAAAAACATCAGGAGGCGGAGTGAGCAGCCCACACTTCGGCGTGGCCAAGTGGGAGATGCATTTGCATAACTCTCATTATTTATTGATTACAGCCTCGTCACATGCAGGCTACCACTTGTGGTGGGAGCGTTATTGATTTCTTTCATTTTGTGACTTGTGATTAAGTGGTCCGTCCCCTGCCCTTTAATCTGTCCCCTGCAGTGTGTCCGTCCGTGCATGTGTCAGCTGTTTGGAATGGCCTACAAACAGGAGATGGAGTCACATGACAGGAAGCCCGGCACAATGCTCCCACTCACACTCTGACGCCTTGACATGCAGTTCTGTAGCGGTTTTATTTTCAACAAAAGTACAGCTATATCAGATATGTTTTTTTTTTTTCTTTACAGCGAAGTACAACATATTCTCAGTGCTTCTGATTACATCAAAACATATAATGTACATACAGTTGACATCTCCACTCTCCCATTCACAGTTTCTGGATTGAATAGGCATTATTTTTCAGGTTTTTCATTTGTACAACAAATAAACTCAAAGGCCAGCAAAAGAAGAAGGAAAAAAAAAAGAAAGTGAAAACTGTTTGCATATGAAGTCAAAGGATGTCAATACTGAGAGTAAAATCTACTGTGCAAGGAAAAAAATCCAGACCTTAAACTAGATGCAAATATACAATGAACAGCTTCCAAAGGAGGGGTGTGCGTCTTCCAGATGTCACCGAGCAGCACATGGACGTACGGCTCGTTGAAGACTTGTACCCTGACTATTCGGAAACGAAACAGGACCATGTAATCAACTGGTAGGAGTCTGAAGATGCTGCTATGCTAAACGTGAGTGGATGTGGTGACTGGCTCATGTACAACCTGGACCGATAAGCGACAGCAGCCCGAGCATCCTCTGATGCGTCCAGCCGACAGTCTGCTAACTTGGCTTGTCTTGTTTATACGACTGAAAAGACAGAAAGTAAAAGAGACTTCCAACCGTAACAGAAGGCTGTCCTCTCAGCGCTCAGTTCAAGGTCAGATTGATAATTACATAAGAAAAAATAAAACCGATATATACATCTTTTAAACCGTTTGGCCCAAACGCTACGCCTTAATACTGATGTCAATAAATATAAGAGTGGAGTAAATTTGTAAAATCAAGTCAGTGTACTTCATTTTCCTAAACGAGAGCACGACACGAACGCCGATGAAGTACTGTGTGCGCGTGCGACTTCAGGATCCTATTTATTTTTAGCTCGTCTGAGGAGCTTTCAAATGCATTCGGCTCGTCCGCCCGGCTGCACATCTACACACGCGCCCGTGATCAGAGCTAACTCCTATTTGGTTCACTGTTGTCATAGAGAAATTATACCCGTTTTGGCTCCGCTGATGATGGCGTTCCAAAAATAACCAGCAAGTGTGGAGCATGACAGAGGAGGAAAAAGAAAAAGAAGAGAGGTTTTTTTACTAATGTTACAGTTCATAGAACCCATGTTTATCTGGGCAGAGACAATATCAGTGTCCGTCGTTTCATCTATCAGCAGTTCAGGTTTTGAATCGGCTTTGGTGGCGGTGGCGGTGGGGGGTGGAGGGGGAGGGTAGGGTTTGATTATCCAATCTGGCTGACAATAAATGAGAAACGGAGGCTACGACCCGCGGATGCGACGTGAGCAGGAGACAGGTGGACAGAGAAAACAACTCCCTTTAGTGAGATGGTACGGCCTCACAGATGAATGCTTCCGCTTGGTTAAAGGGAGAAAATAAAACCCTTTTTTGGAGATTAAAAGAAACTAAACAACTGGATAAGAGTTGCCTTAAGTCTCATGCAAAATATCGGATGCCACGAGCATGCATTTACCTGGTACTGAGGTCTACCGCACGCTAGAACTGGAACAACATTCGTCTCCAACGCAAAATACCAATATCCAAATATATGATCTGTCCTTTTTACAGTATTTACAGTGTGTAGCTGATAAAGGTAAAATAGATGACTCTTCTTTTGATTCATAAGTCACTATCAATAATATATTTTGAGATGTGAAACCTAACTTGACTAACGAAAATCTGTCTCCTAACGATATATTCAAATTAAGCCGTCTTTCAGCTAAGATAAATAGATAATAAATGACTTCTGCTATTTCTAAACATCTGAAATCAGAATGAGCGTCTCTTTTTTGTGCAATTAAACTGCTGCTATGTAAGTGTGATAGAATATAATAAGGTGTTTTTAAAGTGTTTCAGTCAGACGACACATCTACTCGCATGGAAAAGGCCCTGACCTCTACGGTTCTGTCTGAGTGGATCACGTGCACCGGGAAAACAAGGAATTCCCAGTGTGTGTGAGAGCAAGAGAGAAAGGAAGAAATGCACTGAAGGGAAAATACATGACTAATTCAAATCTGCCTGTGAAACTGAATAGATAATCACTAGTGGAATGCTGGAAGGCACTGTTAGATAGCATCTCTCTTCTCCGCAGCAGAACGGGCCAGCAAGTGCGTGCGATTGTGCATCTCGGTGTGTGTGTGCGTCCTTGTGTCCGTGTGTCGGTACTGGTGGTCGTGTGGGGTGAGGGAGACGTGGGGAGTGGTGGTCGTGGGGGCGGGTGTAGCACGGGACCTGAGGTTATCATGGCCTGGGAACCATATCTTTTTGCTGTGCCAGGCAAGAGAATTATCTTCCGAAACAATCTCACTGGGAGCCATCTCCACAGACACCAGCAGCCAACTCGCCCATTTCTCAACTCTCTTTACTGAAACAAAACATAAATTACACAACGTACAAAGCAGTTCTAAGGTCTTTGTTCCAATAGGTTATAAGGCCTATAAGAAGGCAAACAAATGACATAGAACAATATATAACTCTTTCATGTCACATTGTAGTGAATAGTGAGGATATATAATGATATATCACATTGCACAAGTTGTCATACTGTATATGTACTGTCCATCCGGTGATATAATTCAACACAAAAATGCACTTTTGAGGTCAAAACATGATCACAAACCATGGGCAGATGTTTCACTTACATTCCATAAAAGTAGAAGGGGATACACCTCGGTGAAGCCGAGGTAAGGTGGTAGTTTCTCCTCCGTCCCTCAGATCCTCTCGTATCTAACGCCGGGGCAGGAGTGCTCCGCCGCGGCGGCCTCGGGGGCTTTGTTGATTAAACAAATCAATCTGATCGGGCCGCAGTGCTTTTGGCGGTTGCCGGAGCTAACTGCCAGAGCGCTGATCAGATCTGGGAAACACCGCGACGGGGGCCACGAGCCAAGGTTGGGAAGCTGCAGCCGTGGGTGACGTGCGAGCCTGTCAGAGGACACCTGCATGCTACAGATTCATCTCACTTTCCCCCCCACAGTACTGGCTCACTGCTGCAGTGGCCGTCTTCTCCTTTCTGGCTCAAAAAAAGCAACTGAAATGTGCTCAAACTATGATTCGACCATCACCCCCATGCTGCTCGGGGCTTCTTCTCACACTGTAGCATTGCATATTTGTGTCACTCATACTCAGATGAGACGACTTACAGTGTGCGCACTACAAAAATCACCAACTTAAGCGTCGAGTCTTTTTCTTTTACAATAAGACGTGGATAAAAAAAAAGAAGAGATTTTTTAGACCTTGGCCGATGCGTCAGCTTGACTTTTACTGCTCATTCCTGGAGGTAGGCTGTGCACTTTTCCGAAAACGCCCAGCGAGCTGCCAGCACAGTGCTACAGGAGTGGTCTCTGGGGAGGGAGTGAGGGAGGGGCTGTGACACGAGGCAGGTGTACCATAACCAGCCTATCTCCTGCTCCCAGCTGTCTCATCTGAGCGGCGAGCTCTCCAACCAAACGCACCGCGCCTCAGCGTGAGCCGATGTGAATACCCTGTCACAAGTGGTTGGCGAAAAAGGATGTAAATATTCCCTTGATGTTCTGACTATTGATTTGTTCCCTGACCCATCGTATCACGGCTGACGGCGGCGGCTTTCCAAAGGAGCGAGGCTCTTCCTCTGAGAGCCCGCTGACTTCCCCAGAAGCTGAGCAGGTGGATCGAGAGATAGAGAGGACGAGAGGGAATGCAGAGAAGGAAGGGAAGACTGAATGCTAGACTTTGTAAAAAGAGAAAAAAAAACAGAGAAAGAGAGAGAGAGGAGGCTACTCAAAGAGAAGAGCGTGGAGCTTTGAGAGTGAGGAGGAGATCCAGATGTAGACATCAGAGGGCCTGAACAGTCTGCGATCGGCAGTGGGATGGACTACGCCCCGACGTCTCCATCACCCGATCTCACATTCAAAAGAATGCAACAAATAATCTCACATGTAGCAGCGCAGCAAAGATCTCGGCTTCGGGACACAATCACACAGCGAGCAGCGGCCCGGCTCGGCCTCTTGTCTCTTTCTGGGTGACGTCTTTACAAACAAAATCATATAACAATCTCAGTAACTCGAGAACATTCAGATGGTGTGAATATGAAGAATCCAAGGGAAAGAGTTTGTGACAGAGAAGCATGATAACTAAGAACGTTACTAACATATATGAACTGTAAAATCGTGTTTTTGTTTTTTTTTTCTCCATTTTTAAATCCAAGTCTTCAGTCCTCTTGGTGCTTCCAGTCAAAACTCTATGATAGCATTGGTCCTTAACTTCAGAGTCTTTTGTGTATGTGTGTTTCTCATATTTTCTTCATCATGGGACATAATCATCCAGTGTTTAGTGCTTCTAATAAAAATAGCTGGTCCTTCAAGGAGAGTCCGTGTTTCTCTATTTCTTAAATGGAGCTAATCTACTAAAATTCTGCCAAAAAGGAGCCTGGCCTCTTTTGGATTGACTGAATTCAAAAACCTCTCCTTGTGCCATGTCCTCCGTTACCTCATACTGCCCCGCACTGAGGGGGTCCTGGGGGGGCGGGTATGAGGGGGGCGTGCACCTGTTTACACCTAGAAAAAGGCAGGCGCAAAAATGACAAAAAAAAAAAGGAGCAGGGAGAGGGTGCAAGGGTGGGGGGGGGCAAGGAGGCGGTGCAGGGCACAAAGCAGAGGAGACAAAAGAAGGGAGGTGGATAGCAAAGAGGAAACATCGTCAGTATCGTGTACGAAACAGGCACAACAACACAACATCAAGTCATGCTTCCACAGAAAACAGGCACGTGGACGGACAAGATGAGCCCTCGGTTAACATTCCTGCGTATTAATCCCGGGACATGACACAGCATGACCAGATGATGAAAGCTGAATTTGGAGAAGACGTGGAATTCAGCTCCAGCAATGACACAAGGGAGACTAAAGATGCTATTCAATCAAACTGCAACAGGCAAACAAGAGAACCAGCAGGTTACACCCCAAAACAATGATGGAGCCAGGCATTTGGATGTGGGACGCTGTTCTTCCATGTTTGTGAACGGCGCATTTGTTTGAATAGCAACCTTGACACTTGTAAAACACAAGAGTGGCGAAAGTAGAGCCAACAAAAAAGCTGTTAATGTGCACTTAACTACCGTCTACAATGTCGTTTAGCTACGGTCTACAAGCATCACAACTACGCTAATGTAATTACGAAAGAGATAATCAATATTTGGAGATGAAATATTCAAAAGTTGCCATGGCATCTTAGGAAAAAAAACATAAAAAGATGGGAAACAGTGTTTTTTTTTGTATTTTTTTTAGCCAAACACTGTTTTTCGCAGTTAGAAGGGTCGGATCTATTTGTGTTAGTAGAGCGTTTATCTTGTATAGTCAAGATAATGCTTGTAAACAGATTGTATAGTGACTGCATGCTCCAATGCCAACGTTAAACACAACACCTCCCAATGCGGCTTAGCAGTTGCCATGGCATCTTATTGTGCTAGTTCTAAGGAGAACTCCAGTGCATATACCTTTATCATTTTCAAACCATGTCCATACAACATGGCCCTCTTTCTCAAGATGAAATCTATAAATGAATCTGAAATTCAAGAGAGTACTTCACCTTGTGCCAGCCATGTACACACAAAGAACTTTGAAACACACAACATTTATTTCTGACAGACATCTACAGGGATCCTAATGTCAGTGAGATCATTCCAGCAGGTTATTAGTTCATTAAAACCTTAATGGATGGTCATGCTTATTGTGAAACTGGTAAAAACACCAATAATGGTACAAACATCTAGCTTGGCAATTAAATGCCTAAATCTTAAAAGATGATACCAGCGGTGCAGATGTGCGGGTCCTGTGTCCTGTCAGGAACGCTCGGTGTCTTCTTCTGTTACTGAGCTAGCTGGCGGATGCCGGTTACACAGATCTGGTACTAAAATTGCATCCCAAAGTTTGAGGAACACAAAACCCAAAATCAGAAAGGTTGGAACAGTATGGGATGTGAAAATAAAATAATGCACTGATCCATCAATTTGTTTACATTTTTATTTCTTTGCAGACAGCATGAACCTAATATATTTCATGTTTTTTTTTCCCATCAGCTTCATTCTTTTATTAATAGAGCAACTTCTTCCTGCTGTTCTCTTTTAGGGGCGGCCACAGCGGATGGTAGACCTGCCGTTGGGATTAACCCTGACGCTCCGTTCCCTACCGGACCGGCACTATGACATCACTGGCTTGTAGACTTTAGTGGTTGAGGAAATGCAGGTAATGTGGGGTTCTTGGGTTCGTATCGGCATGAGGATCGATCCACGATCCTTCCACTCGGAGGAGGGAAACCATGCCTTTGTGGCCTCACCAGAATGTATTTTTGCATCGTCTTGTTAAAAAAAGCAGATGCATCGCTGCATCGCTGGTCTGTGGAGAAGGTCGTCTTGGAGACAGCGTGTGATTCTCTGGGTCCTCAGCGTGCTTCACTGCTGCTATTGCAGAAGGACCTTTGCTAACTGTCCTGATACGAACCACTACCATCCCTGGGCCGGACTTTTGAACTGAATGGTCCTTTCCATCTTTGGTCCAGATCACACGGCATCATTCATTCTGATTTCAATTCCTTTTTCACACAGTTGTAGAAAAAGTGGGGCTAATCTGCCGATCTTTGCTCCTTAAAGACTTATTAAAGCTTTATTATAGGTTTGGGACCAAATCATCATGCTGAACACCTCTTGTCATTACTAACATTAATACTTTTTGTATTCATCTTCTTAAAAGTCCTCAGTGGAGCTAAACTGACTACAGACCAACTTTTTTGGATTTTGCTACAAGCCTGAAATTCAGAGATGGATGTATTTGAAGAAATTAAATAAAATGATGAGAAAAAACATGAAATATCTTGGGTTCATACAGCATCAACAGAAATAAAAGTCAGCGTATATTAAAGAATACTGTAGCCGTATAGTATACTGTTTGCATAATCCATATTGTCTAAACGTTTGCTGATTTGGGATCGTGCATGGCTCTTGTCACTTTCCTTGTTGTGCGACTGTATGAGACGACACAATACAGAATTATGACTAACATCCCTTTGTGTTACATGACGTATTAAAACTGCAGAAAAACTGGCAACCGAGTAGCCATGCGGTCAGTTATCGTGTTTTCAGAGAGGGGGGTTGAGAACACTAACATACACCCTAACTCATCAAGAGAGAACAAAAACAACTCAAACAGTCGCCTGAAACGTTAAATAGCTCAAACGGCACGACGCAGGACCCCCACACCCCCCCGGACACTGGCATCATCCTTTAAACTCAGTAGTTCATGCAAACAGCCCTCTGTCTTTTCATTGATGCTTAACAGCTGCTTTAAACTCCAGTAAAAGTCATCCTGGTGTACTTGGACTTGCTGACAGACAGTTAACGTAAAAAAGAACTGAAAGATACTGGACGTAATCGAACACGTAGACATGAAACCTCTTTACTTTTACAGCTGAATTGGTACGAGACTGGTCTAGGTCCATTCATCAACAAGGTATGTGTTAAAGGAGGAAGTGTGAAAGTAACAAAAATACAGAGTAGATTAAAGGAAGAGTAAACAGCGATGAGAAGACAGGGCAATGCCAGTGAGGAAAAAAAAAGGGAAATCACCTGATATCTTCTTGTTGCCTCACCTTTCTGTTTGGTCACCTTTCTCACTGTCATGGCCGCCTGTCGCTTCTGGTACTCAGAGATCTCGAAACCTAAACCGCAACAAACAAACAGCGTGTTGGTGGGATGATCTGAAAAGGACCATGAAGTGAAAGATATCATCTCGTACTGAGGCTGAAGAGCAACGGCTTCTCGGATCTGCTCAAAATATAGAACAGGGGTCGGCAACCCAAAATGTTTTAGAGCCATATTGGACCAAAAACACAAACAACAAATATGTCTGGAGCCGCAAAAAATTAAAAGTCTTATATCAGCCTTGGAAGGTTTTTTTCTTCATTATGCACTTTGAGAAAAAAGTCGATATGTCGAGAAAAAAGTCGAAATGTTGAGAAAAAAGTCGAAATGTCGAGATTAATGTTGAAGTACAATCTCGAGAAAAAGTCAAAATATTGAGAAAAAAGCTGTGAAATGTTGAGAAAAAAGTCAAAATTTCGAGAAAAAAGTCGAAATGTCGAGAAGTTTAGTTTAGTTTATTGTTTTGCACAGTTTTTTTTTTTAAATATACAGGAAATATCAATGATAAACACTATTGGTGCAGGAAGAGGCAAAAAACCCAATGGGCTTATTTGAAGCCTCCACCGAAGATATTAAAATTTCATGTCAAGATTAACATACAAAAAACAGAAAGTAAAACTACACAAAAGTGATGGCAAACTAATAATGCAATATATAAATAATACGAGAAAAAAAGTCGAAATGTCGAGATTAATGTTGAAATACAATCTCGAGAAAAAAGTCGAAATGTCAAGAAAAAAGTCGAAATGTCGAGAAAAAAGTCATAAGAAAAGAAATAAGAAAAAAAGAGAAGGAAAAAGGGAAAAAAAAAGAGAAAAAGAAGAAATAAAGGAAAAAGAAAAAAAAGAAAAAAAGAAAAAAAAGGTCAAACATTTTTGAAAAAGCTCCAGGGAGCCGCATGCGGCTCTAGAGCCGCGGGTTGCCGACCCCCGATATAGAAGAACAAGATCTTCTCTAATGCAGAAGTGCAGCAGTCAGCAGCCAGCAGTCGTGCACATTTTACAGCGGCGATTATATTCTGATTAACTGTACGGATGGATGTGTGACGAACCGATTTTCTCGTCCTCCTGTACCATCTTCCTCTCCTCGTGGAACGCCCGGAGCCAGCGGATTTTCTCCTCCGGCTTTTTGGCCAAGAAGATGTGGATCTCCTCGGTGTCTTTGTTGAACAGTTTAAAGGCGTTCTTCACGCTGACGTTGAAGTCGTCGTCGCGTCCGTCTACGGCGTCGCGCACCTCGTAGCGGTCCATGTCAATGCGGCCCTTGTAGTACAGGATGTCCCGGCGTATCAGGTCCTGCGGGAGGAAAGCGCATGCCTTTATGTGTGTTTGTGTGTGTGTGTGTGTGTGTGTTTCTTCGTGGGTGTCCTGAGCGTCTGTCTCGCACAAGCCTGTCCATCTGCTGCCCTCCACACACACGCTGCAGACAACCGAGTTCCTTCGCTATGACAGTAAAGGTGCACGGCCTTGAAGCATTAACACTGCAGCTACATTAACAGTTGTTAGGCAGAGCATCCATCATTTCCTACATGACCACCAACCAGCATGGCAGGACACCCTGTCACATCTAGTGCCTGGTGCGGCTTTTCCTGACACTGGATGTCTGTTTTCGGCACAGACACATTCTCTTTTAGCAGCTAAAAACAAAACTATTGAACATGTGCACCTAACTTTCGTAGCCACAACAATTTCATATATCTATGTTCAAAGAAAACCTCAGAATATTGACATTGAAAAGCTTTTTTTTCTCCTAGTAGCACATCAAACGACCAACATAAAGCACAGTCACGTGGATGTTGTCCTGGATTAGCGAGCGGCCCTCCGTGCACCTTTTCACCATGAAAGGGAAGTACAGTGAGAGGGGCGTCTTTTAATCGGCGTGCAGAGATGGATGCGCATCTTTTGCGCTGATAAGGAGAGACGAGAGGAAGAGATGAAAAAGCGACCTGTGACGCGTCCCTGCTGTACTAGACCTGGGGGGCTGGCAGACGCCCTTACACGTGTTGGAGCGGGGGAACAGTTTATCATTCAGAGCATCCTGCTGCTGACTTTAGAGTTTTAGAGAAGATGTTCGACTGTGGGAAAAGAAGAAAGACAGCATATCTATATGTCTTTCTTTGTGGTGAATATAGTGCTATTGCTGTGTGTGTGTGTGTGTGTTGTGATGCTGTTTTATGGCCTCTGTGTCTGTCTGTGTTTGTGTCTCCATCCCTGCATGTATCACGTCTAACCAAGCGTGGACATCCGACTGACAGGAGAGCGCGCGGCCACGGTGCATTAGAGCCCAAACTACCGCAGCTCCATTTTGTGAAAGGCACGGAGGATGTGAACGCGTCTCCTCCGGAGGACTGCCGTGTCTCATGCAGCGTTATGTAATCCATTTTCAACTCCCCGCTAAGGTTGTATGAAGTCACATTGTCTCGGAGCATCACCGTAACGCGCCGCGTGATGCAACAGCCCTCACGAACACCCAGGGAGGAGGTTCTACATCCAGCCGGCTTCACCCGACAAGCGGCCGGCGGGACGAGCTCACCTTCTTACAGAGTACCAGCTGGTGATCGAAGAGGAAGAACACTCGCTGCTGGCTGCGTCCATAAGGTTGATAGATCCATGATAACTCCCCGGTGTAGATGAGCTCCGAGCTCCTGTCCAAGATATCGTCTCCCTGTGAATAAACACGGATAGATTCACCAAATAAAAGTGCGCTCTTCGACGTCTGTGCAGATTACTCATTATAGTCGGCCCGCATCCGCCCGTGGAGGCGCTTATGTAATGTTTTACGTGGCTCTGAGGGATCCTCCAAAAAAAGGGAGGACATTAAACTCTCATAATTCTCTCCACGATCATGCTAGAGGCATATTTATTACAACATGCTTTCACTGCTGTGGTCCAAGAGAGAGCAGAAGGGTGCTCATCATTTTCCTTAAATCTCAGATTAAAGATAAATGAAAACATCATTATTCTCTGACATTATTTTTGATGCAAAAAAACCCTGTGCATCAATCACCCTCTTTTTTACTTCTAAATAGCCCCAATGAAAGGCGACGGCACCTTATATCTATCATAGTGAGGGGGTTTAAGGATAAAACTAGGAGTAGCATAGGATCAGAACCAGGATTATCCCCCCCATGATTTCATATCGGAAGAGAAAACAGAAGTTTTTTTCTCTCTTAGATGAGATTTTCTGGGAAAAGAAAGTAGTGAAGGTGTGCCCTCCCAGCCATGTGCTAGGGAGGGGCTTGACTACACCGTAAACATGGCTAAGAGTAGGCCTGTGTTGAAAAAATCGATTTCCCAATTCTAAATCGATTCTCATATTAATTCCTAAAAATCGATTCATATGTCTAAAGATCGATATTTTTTTTTTTTTGTTTTTTAAAAAAAAAATTTTAATTTTATTTATTTATGTATTTTTTTTTCATCATTACATTACAACTTTTGGTAATTTTTTTGTTTATCCCCAAAACAGGAATGTTTTGTTGGACACGAGAATAACTGGTGCCATGTTTTTGCCTTTAAATATGTTTAAAGGTATGAAAACATTAAAGTGTTAGGTTATAATTGCATAAATTGTCTATATTTCATTACTTTATATACTGTCTTGGGGTTACATTTGCAAAAAATGCTAAAAACCAAATGCTCAAAAATTGGAACAAATAAAAACGGAATGTGGGAAAAAATAAAACCGATTTCATACATACATACAGTACATGTACGTCTCTGTTTGCTCCCTGGATCTGTTTGGTAATTCTGACCCACATGATGTTTCTGAAAGCAGTTATAGTAGCATTCTGGGAGCTGATTGGTCCTTACAGCATCATCAGCTGCAATACTTGCTGTTTAATCTCAATATAATACTAGTAGTAATATTTTGCATAACTACAGTCATATAATTCATACAACAGCTCAAAAAACAGTTTTAATAACACTAACCCAAATCAATATCGGAATCGAATCGAATCGGATCGGATCGGATCGAGTCGAATCTTGATAATCGATTCTGAATCTTAAGAATCGGAATCGAATCGATTCTTGACATTTGAATTGATCCCCAGCCCTAGCTAAGAGCCTGTTTTTTTTAAATTTCTTATTTCTTTTTTTTATTAGACAACACTGTTGAAGGCTCAAAGTGTGAAAGCCGAGATGACGGCCCTGTCGGTCGGTGAGACACACAAACACAAACACGTTTGCATACCTCCCAGTCTAGAACTGAGGCTTGCCACTGGGCGATCTTGTCGATGTTCTCCAGCCTCCTCTTCCTCTCATTGATCTGCTGCGTGACGTTCCGCATGACGGCCAGGGCTGCTGCCACGTAGCGATAGTCACTACAGACATAGTGTGCATGTAATTACTCTGGAGCGTTAAAAAGGATGAACTGATCTGGTAAAAAGAGCCAGATCAGCATATCAAAACCAGTGATTACAAGTAGCAGTAGTGAGTCGACTGGAACACCGTAACAATATCACACTTGTTCTTAAATCCAATCATCACTCACAGTCAGCGCCGATGGCATCTAAACTGAGAGAGCTGGATTCATCCCTGGAGCTTAGATGTGCCACGGATCCGATCCTCACTTTGCAAGATAACATGTGTGTATGTGACAGTGTTGACTGTGCGAGTGGCAGAGACGGGCCTGTATCTGGCAGATTCTCAGCAGCTCCCTAACAGTCGAACACTGCGATCTGGCACGCCGCGCCGGGAGAGCTGGCACCTGTCCCTCTCTGGCTGCGAACACGTGCTTTGTGAATGACCCGGAGCTGGCTGAGACACGCTGAATCATTTGCACCGTCTCTCCGTAGGCTCGCATGCATGAGTTTGCACATCTGGATGCTTGCATGCTCGTCTGTGTATGAGCGCTCATCTGCAAATATTTATAATACACACCCGGCGTCTGTGCCGTACATTCAGTGTGTGCAAAATGTGACAAGATATTTAAGCTGTAATCTATTTATAAGCACAATTTGGTGCAAAATAATAGCAAGGATTGCTCATAAAAAGTAGAGTATTTTCTTTTTCCTTATAGCTGATATTCTCTGATTAAAGGTTTTTCTTATAAAACATGAACAAGCTGGAAAAGCAGCAGAAAACAACATGTTTTTTCTGTTCATGCATGAATAATTACAGCTTCAGAAGACTAGACCCAACACCTGCAACAGCTGCATGGCAGCGTTTTGCAGCTGGAACACGATGCCGCCTCGGTGACGGCTTTATTTTAACAAATGACATGTTACGGGACAGCAGATCAGGCGCAGTCCCGGCAACAGCATGCAGTACCTGTGCTCCTGTGCGGTGTATTTGAGAAGCTCGGCCAACTGGAGAGGGTATTTGCAGATTTTCTGGACGGGGGTGAGCAGGAAGCCGTCGATGGCGATGTCGATCATTTGCTGGAGGAGGCGGCAAGCCTCGAAGAAGTGCTGGTACCTGCCATCCCTCATCAGTTTGCTCAGCTCCATACACGCATCCAAGTGGTTGTTACAGTATTCTGAGTAGATCCAGAAACCGTCTTGCTGTAGCGGGAAAGAGGAGAGCGACACAGAATGTGATCAGATGAGATAATGTGGCGCGTCCAATCAAACATACCAGGAAGAGGAGGGCTGATATGTGCAGACGGGCGGCTGGGATTTCTATATATTTCACATTTTTTCATCAGGGTCATGACATAATCAATCTGAGATGAGAATTCAGTTCAAATCATGAGCTTATAGGCCGTGAAAGGTATTAGCTGCTGCACCTGCTCTTGGGTGGAAGGTCTAATTTACATCCTCACTCATTTACAACACGTAAAAAAACCCAAACAGAACTAAAGTACTCACGTGTTCTAAAAAGCACGGGCCGATTTCAGAGAGGTGTGGATCCTCTGTGTTGTACTGTTTCTCTAGGTCTCGAACAAAACCCATCTGGAAGCGGTAGATGTCCTCGATGTTCCCAAAAATGACCTTCAGCTGGTCGTCGTTGAACATGTCCACGCGCTTCCTGCACTGCCGCAGGTAGCCCTGCAACAACAGGCCGGACCGCAGCCGTCAGGCTTTCACCACTCAACACTAACAGCTTCCCTAAAAGACTTCAGAACACGTGAAATATTGGAATCATTTCCTTGACCGTCTCGTACAAATACGCTTGGCGGTTTATAATAATGTTGCAGCTTTTACGCTGCATGGTGCTGCATGTGGTTGTAGTTTGAATGGAGATAAGGGAAGTAGAGAAAGTCTTTACAGCAGTCCTATGTAGTGTTGTTTTTGGCAGCCTGTTTCAATGTTAGTCTAGTCTTTGGGTCAAGCTATCCTTTTAGTTTTTATTAGTTTTAGTCACATTCATACTCCTTTTAGTCGTGTCAAGTTTCAGTCGACTAAAAGTCTTAGCATTTTAGTCTTATTTTAGTCAGAATTGTCCAGGACCATTTTAGTCTCGTTTTAGTCAAAGATTGTATTTAGCCAAACCCATTTTACAATTCAAACAAGGTTATCTTATTATAATATTATTGTTACCATATAGACCCAAGAATACATTCATTCCAGATACAGAAGACGCTCTAAATTGAGTTTACAACATATTTATTTTGTCTTGTCCTTTTGTGGCAGCGACTGGGATTGAGGACGTGACGTCACCAGCAGCAGCGACTAAGCGAGCAGAAACAACTTAAAAAATGTATATTAAGGATCTTTGTTATAACATTTCGTCTCGTCTCGTTTTGGTCATTGAAAAATGAAGACACATTTTAGCAGAGTTTCTATTTTGTAATCTACATTTTAGTCTAGTTTTTATTCTTCTACGATATTGCATTATACATTTAATTATCGTTATCGTCACATGACCATTATTTTCGTTGCGTCTCGTCTCGTTTTCCTCAGGTGATAAAGGTTCGTTGACGATATTTGGTCATGATTTTGGTTGACAAAAGCAACTTTAGTCCTATGTAAAGGAATATGGGGAGGTGGTCTAGTGGTTACAGAGATGGGCTCGGGTCTGGAGGAACCAGGTTCAAGCCCCCTGGATGACGACCACGTTGAGCCACCTCAGGACCCTGAGTCAGGTCCTTGACCTTGAAAGAAAGAGGTGCTTAGGTTTCATACTCGAACTGTTAGAGAGAACTACAACATGAGCCTTTTACAACGGGATTTCTTGAGTACCGTCTCTGTTTTCACATGACACAGCCACTCTGAGCAGCGTCATCCAGCGTCATCATACCCGCTGTAGCCGCCGTCCACGTGCTGTTCAAAGGTTTATATGGCCTTTGTTGTTGTTGTTGGTCAAACCACCATCTACGTCCAGTAACTGAGCGTGACTGCCTCCTGCACAGCCCTCACTCCAGCCAGCTTATTGTTTGTGTAAAAGTAAAGTTTTTTCAGCCATATGTCATAAATAACAAACACAGAAAAACTAAACCACCTCTAACAATAATGACAAAGTGGGATTTTAATTTGACAGTTGGATGGCTCTGCTGGCAGAAAGTGGACGTCTGTACGTTCCGTCCTCTCCCCCGCTGGCACTGACAGGCCGCTAAACCCACAAAAAGGGGTCGATCCATATAAGTTCTTCCTCAGGTAAGCTGCGACTTATCTTCTCTTCAATATGTGCTTCGTCTCAAATGACTACGTCAAAGGAAAAATCTCCCTTCTGCTTTATCGTATCAACGTCAAGTGCGTAAACAAGACGGCGCTTCTTGTCCGTGCAGGAGGAGGAATGCAGCGTGCTTCTGTTAGCAGGACGTGTCCAGGAGGGAAGGAGGTGAAATTCACGCTTTACTGCAAATATTTCAAAGCGCAACGCTTCATCCACAACACAAACAAGGGATATGCAGAGGATTGAGAAAAAGTGCATCAGCTTGGCAAAAACACCGGAAAATACCCAAAGTCAAAGAACTGTGCAGGTCATTGTTCTCTGCTCTGATACGACTCCGCTTGTGCAACGGCCGCCGCTGCTGACGAACAAGGACTTTAGGAAACTTACACGTGTTTTTGTGAGCCCGTCTCAAATGTCTTGTGACACGAGCGAAGTGGTACCAGCGGGTGTTGCAGTATGTTTTATTGTAATCAGTTATCTGCAATTCCCACAGTGATTTCCTTCAGTTTACCTCATTAACACGCCGCATCGCTTCCTGTTAACTCCTTGAATTTGATTAGCGTCATGTAAACATGTATTAAAACCTGTTTACAAAATCACTGATCACAGTGTTAAGCTTCATCAGACTTACTAAGGAATACCTGTGTTTGATAAAACTACCAAAGGATTTCATTTCAACAGAGCTGCGACATTTTCACTGTAAAATATAATGCAACAAAGATTCAGGATCACTGGAATAACACACAGTTTTCATATGTATATAATTAATGTACAGGACTGTCTCAGAAAATTAGAATATTGTGATAAAGTCCTTTATTTTCTGTAATGCAAAAATGTCATACATTCTGGATTCATTACAAATCAACTGAAATATTGCAAGCCTTTTATTATTTTAATATTGCTGATCATGGCTTACAGCTTAAGAAAACTCAAATATCCTATCTCAAAAAATTAGAATATTCTGTGAATCTTAATCTTAAACTGTAAGCCATAATCAGCAATATTAAAATAATAAAAGGCTTGCAATATTTCAGTTGATTTATAATGAATCCAGAATGTATGACATTTTTGTTTTTTTAATTGCATTACAGAAAATAAAGAACTTTATCACAATATTCTAATTTTCTGAGACAGTCCTGTATGTCATTTCAAAGTATATTTGTAAAGAACACATGATTCATCTGTGTATGTTGAGTGTTATATTTGCTGATATCGGTCTAAAGTACCGCCCAGAACAGTGATTCACGGTCGTGTGTGTGTGTGTGTGTGTGTGTGTGTGTGTGTGTGTGTGTGTGTGTGTGTGTGTGTGTGTGTGTGTGTGTGGTGCATGTGTGAATATATTTAGTACCTCGCAGATGTCCTTGAGGTGTTTAATGTAGTGTCTCTCTGTGCTCATGATCTCATTGATGACGTTGGCCCTCATTTGGTCCCGGTTCTGGAGGGGCGAGCCCAGGCACAGGCAGTCATTGGTGGGATCCAGGTGCCCGTTCTGCACCTCACTGGTCCCCTCGGGCGGCTCCGCTCCGCCGTCCTCCTGGTTCACCCACAGCTGAGGACAAATACATTCAGACACCCACACACAGAGCCACTCGAATAAGAGATGTGTTTTCATACTGGTGAAGTGTATAAATCTAAAGAAAAAAAAAAAGCATTAGTAAACAGATTATTGCACGGCCATCATCATCTTTGTTACTGGGTATTAACATCACGCAACTGTTTATCTTTACAGAAGCATACTTGCAAAAATTGGTCACTCTTCAGCAGGACCATGTATGCACCCACCCAGAAACCCACTCAACATACTCATATACACATCAACATCACACATGAACTCTCACACACACACACACACAGAGAGAGCCATATAAGGGGTCTCTGATAGTTTGGACGATGACTAAGACGCTTGTCAAAAAAACATGACATGGTGCCAAACAAGCTCCAAAGTGTGACGAGACTCTTTTTCCTCGGCCTGAGGGTCTTCCAGTGATGGTTAGTGTTCAACTTTGGCCCTGAGTGTGATGTACAAAGCCTCCACTAGACACAATCAGTCAGCTGTGAAAGAAAGTAGATCTTCTATCAAGTCTGTCAGGACAATAAAAAGAAAAAGAAAAACAGTTGTGATCCCTACCAGGTCTTAAAATGAGCTGATTTTACAACCTCAGATGAACAAAAGCATTGTGTTTACATGGCGTCATTACTCAATAGAAAGAAGAAAGACGAGAAACGCAGGCAGAAGCCAGCTGCTGTTAATCAAATGCCATTGATTAAGTGATCACTGGCAATAGTTACCACCTCTGTGAAGCAGAGGTTTTGGCATGTTGCCGCCGGGAGCGTTCATGTGTATGTTAACACAAGATCAAAGAAGGAAAGACGTCAGCAACAATCTTAGAAAAGCAGTTGCTGCGGCCGATCAGTCTGACTATTTTAGCCATGGTTGTACGGGGAGAAAGGCTGGAACGTCCCCCGATGCCCATGCAAGTGAAAAATAACTAGATGAGAGCTATGTGTCAGACTCTACAGGCCTCCGTTAGCAGGTTAAATGTTGTTGAACTCAATTAGAGAACACCGGAAACAAATGCAGCTTGTTTAAAAGAGTTGCCAGGAGAAAAACTGCAGCACTGCAGCACTGCAGAAGTTTGCAAAGTTGCATCCCAACAAACACGGAGACCTCTGGTACAATTTCCTTTGGATGAAGGAACCTTTCTGTTTTTGCCAAAATAATTCTGTTTTAAACGTGAAGCCATCTGCTGAGAGATAGTCTAAACTCCTGCAGCGGAGATAGTGATTGAAACACACCAGCCAATCTGAGATAAACTGCTGAACAAAGAAAAGAAGAAAGGTGTCAAAGTCCAGACCTCAAAACACTGAAAATGCCGAGAGTAAAACAAACCAAAGCTAGGAAAAAGCCCGGAAACCCAGAAAATGGTAAAGGTGGTTCGAATCTAATACTGTTGTTCATCTGAGGTTGTATTTTGCTAACGTTAAGACCTAAGTCTGTTTTTTTTCTTCCTTTTTTATCATATCCTGATAGGTTAAGCTTTGTAACCAAAATAGAGCGCACTTTCTTTTTCACATGACCGTTTGCACGCGCCCAGTTCGTGATTTCTTCACAGGGTCCCATGCTCAAACACACACACACAAACACACACAAACCCCCAAATGTAGCTCGCTCCGCTCTCGCCCGTGAACCGGGACGCAGCGAGCGTGGTTTCAGATGCCCAGCAGCAAACACCTGATGACACACAGTTCGCCGGGAGAACATCAAAGAACCGACGGGTAGAATGTCAAACACAAGATGGGAAATGTAGCGCCACAGACAAGCAGAGTGACAGGTGGTAGAGCACTGACTGCAGACGAAGACTGGTAGCGCAGCATAAAGACTGGAAAGTAGTCAGAGTCAATAGTAAATTAAGTACTGACAAAAAGAGGATTGATATTTGAAGCATACATAACCATTAAAGCTTAGAAGAAGAAGAATTGATAAGATACTCTACATCTATTTGATTCATTTTAGTATAGGCCATTAAGAGGGCATATCCATTATGTTTACTTTTGACTCATCAGTTCTGCCTTTCTATCGACCCCTTGGAAGAATGATGTGATAACGCCATGAGTACATTAATGTCTGATAATGCCGAGGGTACGGTGCGTGGACAGACTGGAGCGGGCGGGTGAGCGGGCAAGGCTGGATGGGTAGATGAATCTTGGAAAACGCACCTTTGACGCTGTGTTTTGGAACCGTGGAGTTGCTATAGGGTTGATATAGAAAACCTGTTTTGTTTGGGGCTGAGGAGGGTGGGGTTCCACCTTGGAGAGAGAGAATGACAGAACAGAAAGATACTTTTTGGTGGACAGTCAGTCAGCCTGTCTGCCCTGCTCTCTCAGGAGTGAATATGGAGGCGTGGAGAGGTGGGAATGGCCATGAGACGGGTCTGGAGAGGGGTGATGTACCGTGGGAGGCCTTCACCTGCAGCAAGTATATTAGCTTTCCTTTCAGTGGGATAAAGATTCCCTCCAGGCATGTTCAGGGATATCTAAAAGCACACCTCTTAGAATAGAAATACAGCTCTCATATGATTTTTTTTTTTTTACATATAAAATTTAAATTACAGTATCATAAATTCTTAAAACTACATCTATGCCTCCTGCCTCACTTAAATATTTATAAATGATGAATATACAAATATTTCTAAATTCAGAAGCTGGGATACTGAAGGTACAGGGTCCAGTGCAAACTTCAGGTTGCCATATCACAATTTTGTCTTTCCTCCTCCAAAAAAAAAAGAAAAAAGAAAGGATCAAGTCTCACTTCCGAGCCGGTAGCGGTACATAATAACATCTACTTGCAGATCCATGCCTTTAAATGCGATTTCAGTTGAGTTCAAAGAAACGTTACAGCGTCAAGATAAACCACGTTCTGGTGTCAACATCTGAAGATGCACTTTGAAGAGACGAGGGCCTTCAGAGTTTAGAACACAGAAGAATACAAGTAAAATATGCAGAAAAGATAATTTCATCAAGGGCGGGAGTTGAAGGTAAAGCCAAACGGAAAGGAAGCTTCTCATTAGCATCTTTCTTTCATTGTCCCTGAACGCCCCATAAAGGCGCGTGGCTTGCTGTTCTCAGCTCTTTTAAGTGTGGCTGTATTAAAGAAGAAAGCATTAGCAATATTTATCTGTGAATATTAATGTGTGCTTATGTATATTAAGACGGGAGAATGGTGCTTGTGTAGCGACCAGCGTGGCTGTGTTTATATCTGCCAGCATTTCTGGATGTGCGGCGTGTGTGTTGTGTCTGTGTTGCAGCTCCGGACTCACCCGCACAAAGCTGGCAGGAAACCATCCCTCCTCCTCATCAATCTGACCCCACCACCAGTCCTTGTTGGAGGCGTCCAGCACCTTGATGACGTCCCCGGCCTTAAACGCCAACTCCCTATCCGCCATGGTCACATGGTCCCATACTGCCTCAGCGTTGACGATTGAACCTCCACTTATCAACTGGAGAAATTGGAGGGAAACACAGGATATTTTTATGCTTTATTGTATTCACATGAATCCCCCCCCCTCCCCACTTTGGAAACACCACTGAAAGAGACATGCAGACATGTTGCTAACAAAAACACACTCACATGATTTCAGAAAAAAACAATAAACCTACACAATAAACAATAAAACATTTGAAACTACTTTTGCTGCAGTGATAGGCTGCGTTTTTGGACAGAATTTGCTTGGATCCTGGTTGGAAAGCCCACTCAGATTACTAATGGATGCAAATACACACCCTCAAAGCCCGGGCCCAGTGGCAGCTAAGGGACCGCAATGCAAATAGAGCAACACAATAGCCGACCCGGTTCATAGTGCAACAAAACAAATACAACAGCACAAAAAAAAGGCAGAGCCATTAATGGAGAAACAACAGTGTTTAGAGGCACCATGCCAGTTTCCACACGAGGATTTAATCGGCCCATTAGGACATTATAATAATTACATGTGTTCATGCAGTATAAATGCTGAGAAGCAAATATACAGTATGTGAAGGAAAATTCTGGCTTCCTTCATGCTTTCATGAAGACTTTATTTATCTGCTGCACGGTCTTCAACTAAACATAATCCGATGACTCATCAGATCTTATCCATTGATTTGAAAATCATGAATAAATGATGTGGACACCTTGTAACATTTGAAATGAATGTTTACACGGCAGAGCCGTGCGCACGCACACGAGCAGAGCACTATGAGATGTGCTGGAGGAGAACACTACATGTGCGTGATGGAGGCGCTGAAGCAGCGGGGTGATGGGTGTTCTTGAGGGGGTGTGGAGAGGCTAAAGGTTGCTCTCATTAAAGGAAAACACACAGCCAGCGCCGTTCTTGAGACGGACCCACGTCTGACATCATCAATTTACAGCCTTCGCCATCCATCACATACTTTGCGACTAAGCCCGGTTGCCTTGACGGCTGCAGGCCCGAGCACACGTGCACACGTGCAGCCACGTTTTTTTATCTTTGCATGCATTAACCCTGTGCTTGCATCTAAACAGCTCTCTCCGTGGTTGTGTTTGTCAGCACTCGGCAGTCCAGGACTAACTGTGCTTCCTCTCCCCGGGGCTGTGGGCAGAGCAGCCAGGGCTAACCGGGCTTGACAGGCCACGCTTGAGCTCAAGGTAAGGACTTGTCAAAGGCCCGGAGACACACGTGGCACATGGATGGACATGAAAATAATTGCTTATTTTTTATTCAGACCTCAACGTTTTATTTTTGAAAAAAAAAGAGAACTTTTTATACAGATCTCAGCCTTTATAAGTACAAACATCTCTAAAACCTCCCTCGTGAGGATGTAAGCTCTCAGACTCAGTCGCTACGCTGGCCTTTCCACCTGTACACGGAACACAAGCCGCCCCCCTCGCCCCCCCGCGGCTCACTGAGACAGCTACGGGGAATATAAGCCAATGAGGGCAGAAGAGCGAACACAAGGAGGGACGTCCATGCCTGGAAGAGGAAGACAAGCGGTTGTCATGGTGACATATTACAGCTGCTTGGCTGATATTGACAAGATAATTGGATGAGGTAAGGACTCTTCAGGATCCACTGGAATATCTCCAAATTTGGTGTTTCGGTGGCCGCACGCGAGCAGCGACGCCCCCGTTTGAGCGCATTCTTAATTCATTTCCAGACACTGAAATGTCTTTTACCTTTAAATGCCGGGGTGGGCAGCACTGGCCCCTGCGTGTGTGAGCCTTGGCTCGAGCATGACATCCGTCTGTTCAGTCTGGTGTCATTTTGGACGGAGAGCCGGGGTAACTGTCGCTATCGCTCTCAAAGCTCTCCACTACAGTAGTAGAGGAGGATTACTGCAAAAACATGTGTCATGCTGCCATGGAAACAGCATCACTCAAACACTGCTCAAAAACATTTGAAAAAGTCCGTCCGGATTCAGGGAAGTCAATTTATTTCAATAATCCTCTGCAGAAATCTACCTCTTTAATAAAACATGTAACGATGACAAGCGGAGGATATATCAGCCCGCTGCCTCCACCTGATACCGGGACCGCTGTTTGAAACGGCACCACAGAACAGAGGAGCTTTGGCGCCGTGGCCGGGCTTGTTTTCTTGCCCTTCCACCTCCTATTCTTCCTCCAGCAACACTCCATTTTAAACCCCATTCAACTACAAGCACAGTCCTCCTACTCCCCATCAATCGCCTTTGAGAGTAAACACACACAAAGAACACGGGACAGAGAGCTGAAGAATCATTCACAGCGAGTGTTCCTCCTCTCTCTCTCTGCTTTGATTCCCCCTCATCCTTCCATCTCCCAGATGAATCAGTATTGCCCCCTCCGATATATTGCATCCCTTTTCCCACCACATGTATGAATAAATTAAAAAGCCTTACATAATCAATCTTCCCCCGGTCCTCCCTTAGCACAGCCCTCCACCTAGCTTCATCAAGTGGAGCACAGTAAACACACAAACACAGAGATCTTGCTCACCGTTCCCAGTTTCAATGATTATGTCACTATTTTGCAGCGAGAACATCAAAGACCAGAAGGCTTTAAAAATCAGACTTTAAAGCACAAAAGCTGTATTTAGGTCAAGGGGAATGCGGTGGACTCTATCCATAAGCGCAGATGTTCATGACAAGGCTTTCTCTTTCATGTTGTTGGAGCACAATCACGGAGTCTGACGAGGAACTGTGGAAGAATAGAAAGCTGATTCACCCGCTTGTATCATCTTTGCATCGCAACACATCAGCATTCACTGCACTGGCAGATCCACTGCATTCCAACATCCTCCCGTCTCCAACCACAGCACAGCTGCAGCAAAGCACCTATAGCATCCCTGAGCAAACACACACACACACACACACACACCTTTAGACAGCCTTACCATTTTTGTGATATGTGAATGTTCGGAGAGCGTATGCATGGAGAAGTCCGCTTCATACGATCATGATAATCGAATCCCTTCAGGAAGTCGAGGTGTGGATCCTCTGCAAAAGCCGAGCCTGAGATGTCAAGTAACAAGATGCTGTATTCCAGAAAGAGGTTTCTGTTTCCGACGCACCGAGTGAGTCTCACAGCCCCGTCCTCCCTGTGTCTGCCAACCCCGTTATGTAATACACTTATACCCCGAGTCTGGGAGCCAATCAAAGATGCTCTGCCTTAAAACCGGTGAAGAATACACACATACACACACACACATCTGTTTCACTCGCACACACCATCCGCACATTGACACTTCGGACTGCACCGCATACTGCAAGAACTCTTTTAGAAGGTTCCTGCAACAGAGGAATTACAGATCTGCCCCCCCTACACACTTCTCACACACTCACGAACAACAATCAACACCCACTCAGGACGACCACACACAACTCTGCCTAACGTGGTCACGCGGTTACATGTGAACATATATCTGTAAGTACCACTGAACCACCAGAATGTTCATTAGGAGCTTTAGATATTATAATAACACTTATATAAATGTTTACAGCCCTTTGCGTTGTGTGATGTCCCACAGTGACGACAGCACCGGCCCACAATCCACGGCAAGTGATAGATGTATCTCTGTTCATAATATGTAGCTTTCAAACACCTCTTCCTATACTTACAACATTTACCACTTAGCTACATCCACACACACACACACACACACACACACAAAGACGCAGCACTTTGGCCTGAGTGTGAGAGAAAGAACACACAGTGTCTCCCAAAAAATCCGGTCCAGTCTATCTCTAAAAATAGGACCGCCACGGATGGCTCTGGGACGGGCTTTTAGCATATCTATTTCTGACATTCATTCAACATTCATGACACCTGCCTCCAATCCTTTATTACTATATGCCACTGCAGCTGCAACAGAGCAGGGGCTTCTTTTTTTTAATTGTTTTATTTATCCCTGGTTATCTTCACCTGGCTTCACCGGCTTGTTTTCCTTCCAGGAAATGTTGTCAAAAACAAATATAAATATGCAATTCTGCATTTTTTATGAATCCCCATGTAATGACCAGATCAGGAACAGATGCTACATGATGGTGGCGGAGGCTGAGGAAAGTGGGATATTGGTAGCTCTGAAATGGGAGGTGAGTTTGGCAGAGTTGAATCTAAAATGGGGGAAGCCTGGAGTGATGGAGGCCATCCTTCATTAGGCCCAGACCTGCCTGCTGTCGGCTACTGTTCAGCCCGGGATCACAGTGATCCCCCCCAGAGCCGCTGCTCGGCAGCAGAACCTCTCACCGGCTCTGCTGTGTGTGCTACAAACACCACGTTGACTTGTGAGAGGAGAGATCCCTGCTCAGCTATTAGCTGCCATATTGTGTGGATGTGGCTACAGAAGGACCACAATAGAAAAACATGTCCTGACGCAGGAGGAGTGGATGTAGTTGCACATAATCCATACAATCAAATTCATTCTCAGCTTCATATCTAGACATCACAAAATACAATCAATGCGCACAATCCAAAATATACAACATGGGGGAGGATGGGGAGTGGGAGGAGGAGGAGGGGGGGGGTTTATGGTCAGGGCTTTTTACGAGGAATATGAATTCCCAGTCACCACAATAAAGGTAAGAGCATCACATATCTGCCTCCGCACGACTATACAGCCACTAGACAACAGTACGGTGAGAGGACACAAGACAGGACGGAGGATTTGGGGAGAGAGAGGAGGGGGGGTGGGAAACAGAAATACATTATGTTGTACCAACGTCATTCATTTCAACGCGTAGCCGTGCTGGAGCGCCGGGTGTCCCCGCTCTGGACCAGCGCGCAGCGCCTTGCAGCTCTCCTCTCCTGCACGACAGCGCGGCGCGCTCCGACCCGGAGCCCGAGCCCGAGCCCGAGCGCAGGTCCATTAACGAGTACCGAGGATGAACATCAACAGCACGTTCACGAGCACCAGAACCGCGATCACCGTAAACACCGCGCACGTCTGGACGTCCAAGGCCATGGCGCAGCGCTGCGGGCCGATGCTGAGATGAGATGCGCTCTCGCTTTTACAGGTTGCTTTTTTTTTTTTCCAGCTCCACCTTCTAGACAGCGTAGCTTCAAAAGCGACCCGAGCAAATCCACCGTAAATGATCGTAGAAGAAATGGGGGGCCAAAAAAAAAACAAAAAAAAAACAAGAACAAAAAAATAAAGATGCTTTAAAAAAAATGTCCCTATACGTTCTCTTGAAAGCAGCACGCGATGCGATTGAAAAAAAAGGCTAGGGGAAGAGATGCATCATCCTCACCATCATCTCCGTCATCAGTCTGCACCGCGATTTCTCCCCGCTAGTCAACACCTGCCGGTGTTTTTTCGCCTCTTCCCTTCTCAGCCCGAGCGACAGTCAGGCCAATAGATTGTCAGAGGGAAACAAGAGGGAGGCTGGGCGCAGGGTGTTCCGGTGAGTGCAAGGCTCATTTATAGTTCCGCGTTACACCGACGCAGAGCCTACGGCGTACGGTACGGGGCGACGCGGACCGTACGGTGCGAGTCGCCGCGTACCCTACGCCGTACCCTACGGCGTAGGTTCTGCGTCGATTTAACGCAGAACCATAACTCCGACCACCGAGACCCCAATCATCCCCTCATCCATCTGCCCCCCTCGTCTAAAAATACCACGGCGTGCGCTGCGGTGATTTATCGGTTATCATTAACAGCCCGCGATCAAGAACAAGAATAAGTGTGAAAATAATGAATTAGTGTCCCTGTTGAGCCGCATTTTGTAATAACGGTGTATTTTGTAATAAACGTCCAAAATGTAATAACTTTTTAATTTCATTTTGTAATAAAGCCGCATTTTGTAATAAACTGCCCCATTTTGTAATACATTTTGCCACATTATGTAATGGAAGTTATTGCATTTTGAGAAGATTATTAAATTATATTATTTATATATTATATTATGCACTTGCAACTTTTTTTATTTTCTAGGAAATGTAATAACATGGTGCATTATGTAATAATACCTATTATTGTTGTTTGTTTAACAATGAATTTATACAAGAGTGACTTTTGTTGTTTTTTATGCAATTTCCCTTAGAGCTATGTAGCCCAATAAATCTATGTATAATACTCCAAATATAACTTTAGTTGCCTATATTTCAAGTTTGGAATTATATAGGCCAATAACAAACAAATAAACTATGCTTTAGAATTGTTATTACATCATGCACCATGTAATTACATTTTCTAGAGAATAAAAAAGTTGAAAGTGCATTTTGTAATAATCTTCTCAAAATGTAATAACTTATTACATAACGCGGCAAAATTTATTACAAAATGCGTTGGGTAGTTTATTACAAAATGCGGCAGTTTATTATAAAATGCGGCTTTATTACAAAATGAAATGAAAAAGTTATTACATTTTGGAAGTTTATTACAAAATGCACGGTTATTACAAAATGTTGCTCAACAGTCCCTCAGAATGTTCTCCATCTTATCATGTCACTGGCATCATGTCAGAACCATGTGCCGATTTTAACAGCTCATCAGACCTGATAACCAGCAACCCTGTTATTGCTTTGGCTCTAGACAGCAAAGAACAAACATAAATTATTATTAAATAATTATTTAATAAATTATTATTAAATTATTATTATTATTATTATTATTATTATTATTATTATTATTATTATTATTATTATTATTATTATTTTAATAAACACATTTTACCAGACAAACTGTAGTTATCGCATCATACCACTACACAGCGAAGAGGGAGTGCAACATATAACCACATGCTTATGTAGTAAATACTTCAAAAAATATTGTTAATGACTAAAATGTAAAAGGGCCCTCCCGGGGTTGGTAGAGGATGGCAATGCCCAGGACTGTTAGGTAGGAGCACGTGGTGATAAAAAGGGGGAAAAAACCGGGATAAAAATAAAATAAAAAATAAAAAAAAATGACTAAAATGTTCCCAAAGATCAGATCTCAAAGGTTTGTCTTCTATGTTTGTCTTGAACATCCACTAATGTTGCACACAAGCTGATAATGCATAACAAATACATTTATGCATTCAGTACTATAGAAGTCAGTGATGAGAGGTGCATTAATACAAAGAAAGGAGACGCGGTATAAAGAGGATAAGCGAGATCCTACTGCATTCAAATCAAAGCAATGAGGCTAAATTTCCCCCAAAAAGAAAAAAAGATATATAGAAATAGTAAAATCACACAGTAGAAGAAAGTATCTTTATTGTCATTGTAACAAGTACAACAAGATCAAAAGTGCCATCTGTACATCAGTCCAGAAACATAGAATAAAACAGCTGAACCTGGAGACCAGGAGAAAAAGCTTCAGTATGTCTTCTTTGACACTTTTCAGAAAGAACAAATAGGATCATTCATGCATGGATTGAATACACAGACGTTGGTTTTCTATTAATAAACATGTAGCATCAGTGAAATGTTATAATGTCTGGTGTTGATAGGAGCCAACAGGAGGATTGTAATCTGTTTTTGTTTTATGTTTGTTTTTTTGCACAAGGGAATTGCCTATTATTCAGCCCATATAACGTACACCCATCCCTACGTCCCCTCTCATGTCCATCACAAATATGTATTCTTTTTAATGGGAAGAAAAATGAAATAACGACCCACTTCTGCGCAGAAAACCTCCCTTTTTGATAAAGCTTATAGTTATGGCTGGCAAAAGTGAACCCCAACACAGCATCCCATGATGCACTGGTGACCTTTTGTCTCTCTGCTCACAGTTCATTTCTATCTAATTATATGTCATTTTTGCTCTTTTTACTTATTGGCATTATATAAATGTCATTATACTGAGTGGAATTAAAATGAATGTTAATGAATTTAACCAAATTGAACTGAACTGAATAAGACTCAATCTGGAGTTGAATCTGGCCTCTTTTCCCCCCTTTCTTTCTCTGTAAAATGCCCCAGGGTAAACTGTTGAGGATTGAAGCTGTATAAATACAACTGAACTGAAAAACTGCTGGTGATTTTTTGAGGTTAACTAAACCTAGGTGTAGACATGCATGCCATTGTTTATTGTACAGGGGGTTTTAACCATTCACTGGAAAGGAAGCTTTAAAAAAACAAAAAAAAAGTGTCAGAAAATGAAGAGTGTGTCCACAGCTGCACTATTGTAAAATTCACTGGTTCACCCTGGTGTACCCAGCTCCGGCGGCACTACACACTGCAGCTGCTGCGACACTGTGATTATCCGAAAGCGTAAAACTGCTGCACGCCATAGTAGGAAATACTGGTGTGCATTAATATGTTGGGACACTTTCGCTAAATAAACAAACAAAAACCTTCAACTGTATCTGAAATTACTTGAAACTGGCAAAAGTTAATGGCATCCACGATTATTTATTCCATATTTGATATATATGTTAGTCCTTGCTCTTGATTTTCAATTCAACTGAACGTTTCACCTAATAGAACAAAAGACAATGGCATTGAGAAAAATGATGGCACAGTTAAGGTGAATGCGTCGGTACTCAACCTTTAGCCAGCGAACAAGCTCTGTATTTTTAAATGAGACTTCTGCATCTGCCAACAGGTATTTTTGTCCCTCTCCCTCCAGGTTTGAAGGCTCCCATCTCCACACTGCATTTATCACATCCTCCCAAATGTTCAATGGGATCAAGATCAAGGTTCACGGAGGGGGGTCCTATGAATAGTGTGTGTTTCATTAGCTGTTTTTGGGTACTTTTAGCTGTATCTTAACTCATTATCCCCTGCAGGACCAGTGAGGCTACTCATCTTCCTCCCACTGGGCAGTATGTGTCACTCCGGGATGCCTTTATAGTTTACACTTTATTGTGCCCCACACAGATTCAAGGCCGCTCGTGTCGGATGCAGAAAAAGCAGCTCCAACACTTAACCCAAGCCCCATACATGTTTCAAGGTACTCACAAAGTTATTTCTTTGAAACTTTAATTTGTCTGTGAACATAGAGCTGATGTGAGCTGCCAAGATGCCCACGTTTTGTCTTATCAGAATGCTCTGCCCAAAACTCTGTGGCTCATCATTTGAGTTTTTTTCTCGTTTCTCTATCTCGTTTTTTCTTTATGGGTCTTCCTCCATGACGACCCGTTGTTATTCAAAAGGTGATGGATGCTGCGATCAGACAGTGATGTACCTTGGCCTTGGAGTTCCACTTGTATGTCTCTGATTGTTTTGCTTGGCTCTCTGCCACCCACCACCCACACCATCCTTCGGCTAAACCCAGGGTTATATTTCCTCTTGCAGTCACATCCTGGGAGGTTAATGACAGTCCATTAAATTTCTTAATAAGATTTGGAACTCTAGTCACAAGCAAAAGAAGCAGCTTGGAGATAAAAAAAAAATGTAAGTCTTTGCCTTTAAAATGGCCTTAAAATTGCCTTTACTCACGCCGGTCCAGGTTCAGAGTGGTGCACACAATGAACTACACACCACAATGGTGCGTGTTCTTCCTTTAAATGGTCTTAATGGTTGACAAAAGCACTGCAGATACCAAGTAAAGTAAAACAAAAAGTTGTTTTACAAATAGCAATTTTAGCAAATCACTATAAAATAAATAAATAGTTTCTTTTCATACCTTTTTATAGGTTTATTCTATCACATCCTCAATGCCCAGAGGTGTACATGACACAAGTGCTTTTAATTAAATCCACTTTGTGGGGGAATGAATTATTCTCTCAAAGAGCTGTAAGGGTACCAACAAATTAGCGTCTGTATCTCGTATTATCTTGTGTACATCTCACAGAGCTCAGCGGGCCTCCGTTACAACAGATAAAGGTACAAAAGGCTCGCTGAAAGCTGATAACTGACAGCAGCGCAAATCTTTGCGACTGCAAGTGTGATGTTTTTATGTTTATTTGAGCTAAAACTAAAATAAAGATCTCCATTATGCTTCGGGGCCCCATCGATAGGACAGCTATCCTGTTGATGGGTTCCTATGGCAGAATATGAAACATGGGCAGGAAGGGATGCTTGAAAAATAATACTTAAACTACAGTTTAGTCCCCACATGCCCCAAAGCAGCCACCGACGAGCCAACCATCGAACACACAGATACATAAATGCAGACTCTTCACATTCACATGAGAGCTTTAGAATAGATGAAGAGACCTAAGACGAGGCTCAAAAGAATAACACCAAAGGAGTGCAGTATATCAGTATTTTTAAAGGCATAAATAATTTCCAGGCACTTTCTGCACATACCTGCTGATAAAAGCGATGGCTTCTGAAAGCCAGGCTTTCAGTGAGCAGAGACGAGTTTGGTGCATCAGAGCTAAGATATGACAGCCGTCCTCAAACATGCTTTTTCTCTCATCTGTGCTTTTGCGCGTGCATGTGTGTGCATGTGTGTGTGTGTGTGTGTGTGTGTGTGTGTGTGTGTGTGTGTGTGTGTGTGTGTGTGTGTGTGTGTGTGTGTGTGTGTGTGTGAGACTCAGTGAGCAGATTACATAAGCCTGCTCTACCTCTGTGGGCTCCCTCTCCAATCTCCCTGACATTTAGACAACAAAGGTCACATCTGAAAGTCTAAATCTGCACAGACACCAATGCTAATATACTCATACATATACAGAGCTGAGGGAGGGCAGCTATAAATAGCCAAGTTATCCCATCAGCAGAGAAAGAAGTGTTAAATAAATCTTAAATTAAAATGACTGACTGCAATGCAAAATAAGCAGCGATGCAGTATTGTGATGGATTTGATGAATGTGTGATTTACTCTGCTGATGTGGCTCGAGGGTCGTGCAAGCCAGTGTAAAGCACTTAATATCCTCAAATCTGACCTTTTTGATATTATAACATTTACACGTTATATATACCACAGGCCAATTATGAGGAGAGGACCCCCATGACTTGGCTTGGCCTCATGCTGTGTCTGAGAAGTTAAAGGCAGTGTGTGCCGCAGTTCAGAGTTCACATAGGCTCACCTGATGACGTCAGACTGGGCTCTCGCCGGGACCTTCGCTGTCCTCATTATCGTCTACATCAATACAGCAAATGTGCACACAAAGCACCTTCCTCGACAAGGATCGGTGTAACACTACTAAAACAGGACAATGTCGTAGTTTCCTATTTATGCCCCTGGGCAACATTGACTCATAATATTTAGTAGTACGCTGGTGGGATGTAAGCAGGAAGCTTGGCTCCTTTAAAAAGTGTTTGTTTGTTACATTTAAATCATGATCGGTTCGTCCCAAACCGGTAAGAACTGCTCACATTCAGGCGAGAGTCCTCAAGGACTCTCCCGTGTCGTGAGCATCGGTTCGGCTGACATACGAATGTCGGAAATTCAAGTTTAATTCATGATTCACCTAATATCTTTAAAAAGAAGAAGAAAAGAAGAAAAATATTCATAAGGCCGAAGTCTTTAAGGCATTTTAAGACTATTATCTGGTGTGAGATCAGATCTCTCAGATCATCTTCAGTTCAGAGTGTCAGTCTTTCGTGGGGTCAGTATAAACCCAACTGGCCTCTTGCTAAGGAGGTACATCGTTAGAAAATCTTTCTACAAGTTCAGAACAGATCTGTTTGTGGTCACTAGGTATTCAGCTAATGGGAGGCAAAGCCCACCACACCCATTTCCCTTCCAGTCTGCTCCAATTCTTTTCTTCTCCTCCCATCCCCACGGCAACCACACTGACTTCCTGTTTCCTCCCAAAGCCTTCCAGCCACAAAAGCGTCCTAAAAATAAATCGCCGGACTTTTCCTGAACACAATTTTGTCACCATTGTTCAGTCATCAGCTGTTTATTCGTTCAGCTCCATTGGGCTTTTGGTTGGAGAGTCGAGTCAGTGGGTCAGAGCGCGGAGCGGCTTGAGAGGCAGGGAAAGACAGATGAGACCGAGGAGGGAGGTCAGCACAAGCACGGCGGAGAAACCAGGGTTAAATGCAGCATAACACAAGAGATAGCGCCGCATTCCTGGACTAAATTGCTTTAATATTCCTTCTTGTTCTTCTCGCAGCTATGGGGCCAGCCAAAACGAATTATTTTTAATAAAAGATCAGTGCAATATCTACGTGTTCTGCCGGCTCTGGAACGAGCCGAATCTGCTCTGAGACGGCGCTCGTTGCGTCAGCCCCTAGTGAGACTGCATAACTTAGTGGATTGCTATAACAGTCGCTGAACAGAAGACAGAGAGAACGCCTTTAAATATACGCAGTGCAAACTTATTTCATATAAAGCCTCATGAGGAATAATAACAACTGAGGACTGGTTTGCATAGGAGGCCCTAAATAAGGTAATTTAACTGAGTTCACCTGTGTTTCACCCTTCTGCGGTGATGATTAACATATTATTTTGAGAATTGTAGAGGGGAAAGAAGTTTAGTTGTGGAATTAATGTCCCACTGTATCTGAATAAAAAATAAATAAATAAAACAGCGGATACTGGAAGCTCTTAGTCTGTTAAAGCTTAATATTAATCCCTGAAACATTTGAGTGCTGTGAATTTACTCATCTCTTAAGACAGAGACTAAGTATATTACCCTCACTTACAACTTACCAAGCCACCTCCTTGAATCATCTAATACGGAAGAGTATTAGGGCCAGGCAGGAGAAAAATAAAAATAATATTGGAGAGGAGGAAGATTTTTTTTCATAATGCACTTCGAGAAAAAAGTCGAAATGTTGGGAAAAAAGTCAAAATTTCGTGAATAAAGTTGAAATTTTGAGAAAAAATGCGATTTCGACTTTTTTGTCGAAACTGTATTTCAACATTACTGTATTCTCGACATTTCAACTTTTTTCTCGAAACTGTATTTCAACATTAATCTCGACATTTCGACTTTTTTCTCGACATTTCGACTTTTTTCTCGAAACTGTATCTTAACATTAATCTGGACATTTCGACTTTTTTCTTGACATTTCGACTTTTTTCTCAAAGTGCACAATAAAAAAAATCTTCCCCTCTCAAATATTTTTACTTCTGCCTGGCCCTAATACTCTTCCGTAATCTAAAGCATAGGGGGGGGGGGGCTCAAACATCTTAAAGTGCGAGGAGGATCTTCAGTCCCAAACTGGACTGCAGAGTTGGAAAAATGTCAAATGGGAAGTCACAACAATTTCCTCAACAGATGAAATGGTCTGCTGGCGCTACGTCTGAGTTTTTTCACACTCAGCATAGAAAAATGCTTCGGCAGGAAATCAAGTCTCACTTTTTCTGATGTGGATGCCCACGTATGAAAAGAGATGCCGAGGTGTGGAATCCCGTCTAGACCACTGAACACGTGGATCATAGATATGGGCAGCGGTAATGATGAGCTTGGTGACCTTGGCGCTGAGTCAGTGTCAAGGAAAACGCACTCAAAAGGTTTTAGACCGTCAAAGTTCACGCTGCTCTCCAGTTCAGCACCATGGATGTCTCCATCATCACACACCTCCAGCATCCTTGTAACAATAAAAGCTAAAGTCTGTTACAGGCTGTCGCTATGGGACATCTTCCTCCCCGGACACAGGTATGTGAGCCGGAGGTGGAGCGTATTTTCTATGAAAGGAAAAGGGTTCCGATGCCGGATGAAGTTCTGAAGTGTGAATGTGTGTGTGTGAATGTGCAGGCTCGGCGTTAGGGTGGATGACACGGTTCATTTGTAGAAAACCGGGGCGGCTTCCAGGAGACGAAGAAGGTGAGCTTATCTGAGAATCAGCCTCGTCAAACACCCGTATGAACTTCTCTGTTTAATTTTCCGTAGCGGAGAAAACTATTTAAACTAAAAATAAGCTCCCCACATACAGGCTTCACAAAGATCCAACAAAAAGTCAGCATTAAAGCACACTACTAAAAAAAACCCACAGTTGACTGTTTTATTTATCTTTCTTTCCTACAGAATCAATGCCAGCAAGTCCTAGAATAAAGCTCCCAGACTGGTTGTTTAAGACCTCGGTTGTGGCATGAGAGATGCTCTTAATTGGCCTATACTAGTGGTTGGGTGTTTGCCTAAATCAGCATCTGCTTTACTACTTCTGCTATGCCGGTTGCGGGTGTCGCCGGCGTGCTCACAAGTGCCACTATTCATCAGAAAACTGTCTGCCACCTGCAGCCCAGAACAACGAGCGAGACTGGTTCCTATTCCTCTTCTTCCTGCAGCTTCTGACTGCGTCTACAGGCAGGGTTTGTCAGGGGCTTTGTACAGTGTCTCCTCAGGAGTAAAACAAACTATATTTAGATGTTAAAAGCACATTTGTGAGGCATTTTGCAAGGCTGGGGTATTTAGATCATCTGAGAGAGGATAGCATGGGAATGAGGAATGCAGTCGCGTGCTCTCGTCCACTTTCATGTCCACTACAGTTGATGCTGTAGAATAGATGTGCCACTGCAGTAAAACTCCACCCGTCCGTAATGATTTTATGTTATTGTTTTGCACCCTCACTGCTTCTAAACCACAAACAAAGCAGAGTATCGGCCAAAACTCTGCAGCAAAACTCTACTTGAGAGAAAATCTGTCTGGTATTCTGCTTTTTTCTTCATTTTTCACTCTGTTGATGGGTCAATTCCTGCCATTAAAGGCTTCATAGGGTCTTTCTGATAGTCATTTTTACTAATATATCCCCCTCAAGCTGAAATATATGGCTGCCCGCAGGCATGGATGGACACAGACACTCGCACACACAACAGGCTGCAGGATTCAGGTGTTTTCACAAGCCTGGAGGAAGGGATGGATGGATGGATGAGGGGGGGGGTGGGCAAGGTGAGGGAACACACATTCTCACACACACACACACACACACACACACACACACACACACACACACACACACACACACACAGAAATCAGTGGGGGAAAACAAACCAATCTGAAAAGGGGAGAAAGCCATGAGATGACAAGCTCTTAGGTCAGAGAAGAAACAGAGAAGCATAGAGAGGGTGAAAGTTCAAGAAGTACAAAGACCAAGGTGGTTGCATAATACGTGGATGCGGTGGAGGATTTTCTCTGATGCCGCATGTGGTGTAATAGAGAGGTCACAAGGTGAAAGTTAAAGCTAAATAATGTACACAAGAAGTGGCAGCTGCCAGAAAAATGCAGCCCACTGCTCACAAAGGCCTGCAGGATATATTCTAACTCTCAAAAACTGTAGCAGAATCAGTTCTGTCTCATTACTTTAGTGCAGGAAGACGCGACCAGGGACGAGACTGTTTATTTATCCAGATCACATGGGCATAAAGGAGTAGTTAACATCATCAACTGTCTCAAATAGAATGAAAATATAGTATCATGGTTATATATAATAAATATGTTGTTTTTGTTGTAGCATATGTTGAAAATGGCAGGGCATTGGATGCATACAGTGTATATGACAGTACACACTGCGTAAGCAGAGGTGTCAAAAGTATTCACATTCATTACTCAGGTAGAAGTATAGATACTGGAGTTTAAAAATACTCCTGTAGAAGTTGAAGTATCAACTCAAGTTTTTTACTCAAGTAAAAGTATAAAACTACTGGTTTCAAAACTACTTAAAGTATAAAAGTAAAAGTAATGTAAGGGGAAAAAAGCCTGTAAGGACAAAAGCCATTGAAAATGAATGCATCTTAGTATAATGCAAATATATTAAAGAACCATATATGTGTACTATTGAGCATTAACATGTGTTTCAGAGAGCAGCAGATATGATGACTAGTGTCCTATAAGTATTGTAATGGTGCAAAAAGTCAAACTTCAGAGGCATGTTATCATTTATCCTAACCTTTATTGGAATGAACATCCAAGTTTAGTTGCAGGAATCTGAGGGAACGGATGTAAGAACAAAACTGGACAAGAACATCTGAAACAACCACAACCAAATTCACTCTATCCGGATGGAGCAATTTAACTGGATAGTTTTTTTTTAAAGGCTAAAATGAAATAGAGTAACGAGGCTGTTTTTAAAATGTAAGGAGTAAAAAGTACAGATAATTGCGTGAAAATGTAAGGAGTAAAAGTAAAAAGTCGTCTGAAAAATAATTACTCCAGTGAAGTATAGATAACCAAAATTTCTACTTAAGTAAGGTAACGAAGTATTTGTACTTCGTTACTTGACACCTCTGTGCGTAAGGCTATCTATGAACATTGAAGCGACTACTTGAGCTACTTCAATGGAAAAATTGTGCAAATATAAAGAAAAGTTATGCATATGATGCATCAGCTCCTTCCTAGAGACAGAATTTTAACTGTCATGTCAAATAGATCAATTACCGTCTATGATCACAAGTAACCTAGGTGTGCCTCGCAACACTTGAGCCACGTGATTTCCCCTCCGCAGGGCAACTAAGGAGCAATAACTTTATGAAACAAAGACACTTGGCAGAGGTGGAAATCACAAGTTTCATCACGATCCGATAACTGCCAAAGTCTGCCACTAAGCGATTCTGACTCAGTTTGGTTCGGGAGCTAACGATGAATATGAGACGAATGCTGATTGAACACAATCACTTCTATTCAGCTCAAATTGCTGCAAGTAACCAAAATATAATTTTCTATTTTTTATTTCTTGGCTCAACCAGACAGTTAAATATAAACTCATCTGTTCCTTCAATAAAAACAGATTACAAAAGGCCATAACGTGATAACATGAATTGATGAGGATTACACGTGCCGGTATCTGATCCATATTTTCATTTTGTCTCAATGGACACTTTGTCTCAATATGGTGTTTAACTGTAATGATAACCAGTCTAATTGACATATAAAAGTGAACAATGGTGTTTGATACCAAGCTGCACAAATCTTTAGGTGTTCAATGGCCTCATGGCAGAAATGTGTGTAACATTACTGTGGCCGTCCACATAACAGCCTCATTGTCTTACACGTGCAGAGCATAGTTTGGCTGAATGATGGAATGGGAGATATCCATGCCCTGACAAGATAGGAGCTGCACAGGCACAAGTCCGTACATGCACGGTATAGAAGGAGGAGACGCTGTAAAACAGGATCCACTAGTGGGTACAGCTCCTCCAGTTCCAGGGAACAGCCAGCCATCTGAAAAGTGAAAAACGGCTTTTGTATGGAGCAGAGGAATCCTTCTCTGCAGTTATATAAGAGCAGGCCCTGAGCCTGTCTCTTCCTCCCTAACACACTCAGCATAAATGTAAGCAGGGAGTCACATGGTCACATACACACCAACACCGACAACACACACGCAGCTGACAGAGAGAAACCCACTCTTTTTAAGAAACAGCCTAGGGAGACTCTGACACGACCAACTGCTCACATTTAGTCGGAGGAACCACTGTTTCATCGGAGCCCGCTACGTACTCTACAGCAGCACGAGCTGCCGGCACGGCGGCAGGTGAACAATGCCGAGCGAGCGCTGATGAAGGATTCTGGGTCGCCTGCAGTTCAGAGTGCAAACTGTGCGCGCATATGCGGCTATTTTGAGGAAGACCTATTCCCATGGTTGCAGTAAAATAAACACTGTTTAACAAAGATATCACAGGCCGGCGCTATTCAATCCTCACTAAAAATGAAGATGTCGACGCCATGACTCATACGTCCTGACAGATGGATCCTGAATGCAACATAAGATATATATCGGTCTCAAACTAACATATCAATATTATTGCTTCACGTGTGTGTAGAGTTGCAGGAGCTCCTCAACTCTATTTTTTAATCACTGTCTTGTTCCCTGCTAAGAAGCCACCGCCTGCTGACTCATGCATTCATAATAAATATACACCCCTGCATAATATGATTAGGCTTGCCTTAACGTAATCGTGTGAGATTTCTGCTGAAACTCTTAATCTGAATGAAGTCCTTATTAAGACCACCCCCTTTCCTGACATGTTGACAGCAGCGCTTTGGGCACAGCCTTTGCAGCACACAGGAAGCTGTCCTCTCATCTGCGTGGGAATTAAAACTGCCGCTGCCGCGGCTGCTTTGAGTTGTAGCGCGGCGCAGGGCGGAGGAGAAAACAAGAGGAGATGAGACGCAAAGGGAGGAGAGAAGAGTCTAGTGCAGGACAGGGATGGAGAGAAGAGAGGAGAGGAGAAGAAAGGGGGTGCAGAGGAGAGTAACTCGGGGAGAAATCCATTTAAATGAAAGGGAGAAAAGAGGCGTCAGCATTAGCAGTTAATCCACTGCAGTGAGAATGCTTTCTCTCTGCCTGCGGGCTCCGGGCTCCAGTTGTCATTATACCAGGAAGACTGCAACGTGCACTACACTGTATCAGAAACAGCAGATTCAACCGTGACCGCCTTATGAGACAGAGTTTCCCACCTTTTACTTGTACTACAGCCACATTATCTAGCAGTATGGCCGTGCCACTGCGTATCAGTATCTTTCCAGTGTCTGTCTTTATCTCATGTGAATCCTGCCATTTGAGCCAGCTCAAAAATATGACTTCCCTCACCATTCAGATGCACAAAAGCTATCTCCAGCCTTACGTGTCCATGTTCCCTACCCAGGGGAGGCAAGATGACAAAGGGAGCATCTCCCTTCCCTCCTCTGCCCACCCCTTTTTCTCTCTTTCACCCACACACTTTCTCTATTTAGCTCATGCTTAAAAAGGCTGCCTAAAGATAGAAGCAAGAAGCTGAACGGGAGCCAGCCAGAGTGTCATAGCAACAACGTGCAGGGGTTCACAAATACTATTTAGATCAGCAAAGAAAAAGAAGTTATAATGAGTGCCAAAATGCAAGAAGTCTTATTACCTCAAGGACACAATTTCAGGAATTCCAGTTCAGACACATGCCAGCAATGAAAGCTACGGCACGGACTCATGATCCAGATGAGCAGACAGCATCACTGCTATGACAACGGGCTGCTTGTACTACTTCATATATTGTGTACAAGCCTCAGTGACTGTAAATAGAAACTGCATCTGCAGACAAGATTATGTCTATCTGCTGAAAAACAGCAAACTATAATAAAAAAAAGGCACAAACAGGATGGGTTCTTTGCACTAAAGCGCTGTAGATGGACACGCCCCCAGAAGTACCCCCTCATCTGTCAGGGATTGGGAGGAACGCGGTGCGTCTCCCTCCGCAGGAGTCAACCTGAGGCCAGCTGCACATCAAAGCCCCAGCTCTGAAACACTCGGCTTTGCTTTTCTTCATCGCATTACTACATTGCTCTGCAACTAATTTGACACAACTCAAAGGAACACAATCTTGCCGTTACCTCTCGGAGCATGCCGGACACAGTACTGACATTAATTAACGTCACTCCTCCTTCTGCTGTGAAGGTCAGTCAATTAGTCTTCGCGTGCATTTGTCAGATTAAAAGACGAATGGGAAATATGCGATGTCCAACCCAGGTTGAGCCATGGCCCAGATGTTGCATCTGTGCAGCACGTGTAAATATATAGTATCCACAGCACCACATTTTACTCAGTGTTTTATTACATCTGGAAATGAATACTGATGCTTTGTTAGTATCAGTTTCTATACGATGACGAGTACTCTTTTACTGATGAACTATTGAAACGTGCCATGGGTTCATATACAATCAACGTTACTGTTACATAGTGGTCATGTTGTTTGTTATGAATACATGCAGCGGCCACATGTACCTAGATGTACCTAAAGCAGTCCAAAGGACTTTTGTCCATCTTAAAATATCCATTCATCCATCCATTTTCTATACCCGCTTTATCCTTTGCAGAGTCTCGGGTGTCTGCTGGAGCCCATCCCAGCTAATTTCAGGCGAGAGGCAGGGGTTCACCCAGGACAGGTCGCCACTCTATTGCAGGGCCATCTTAAAATATCATTCAAAATTTTATTTGAAGGACGATTTGCTTACTTTTAGGAAGCATGGTGGAGCTGCAGCGATCTTCCATCCCCTGCTATCGGCACTAACCAGCCAAAGCTGCATATTGTTTTACAGCACTATGTCACAAGCCAACAACAATAAAGCCAGCTCACAGAGCGACAATGGACATCTTGGTAGAGCCGAGTGACTCAAGAAAGGTATTATGGGAGAGAAAATTATAGATTGACCGAACAAGAGACCGAAAATGAGGCGTAGTTTAGTTGCCTGAGGGCAACTAAACCCATGCCTATAGGGGGACCCAAAGATCCAGAAATCCCCAAAGTTCCTTTGTGCTGCTTTAAATGCATGTGTGTTTAAGGTGTGTGTGTGACTCACTATGTTGACTTGCAGTGGTTCTGATCCAGGTCTCAACAGCCTCCTCCTCCTGCAGCTACCGGCACCTCCGGATCGCAAACGCACCGACGATGACGACTGACCCATATCTGCTGGATGGACACATGTACATACGCAAACCCGATGAACAACTTAACAAACATCCATCAGCATGCATTAGACATATTCATGCAAAAAATACAAAATAAGGATATGAGATAATACCTGTCTGAGGCAGGAGCAGTGCCAAGGCAGTGAGAGTGCTGGGGGGGAGTGGCAGGGAGCGACACCGCTGCAGAGATGCCCTGTGCGGGGGCTCTAGCGGTGACACACCCGGGGGGCGAGACAAAGCCTAGAGGGTACTGAGCAGTTAGGACGTCTTCTATATCCTGCACAAGGCTACTACACCCTTACATACACAAAGGCTGAATGCACAAACTCTCCTGCCCTTCACATTTAAACAAAAACAACAAAAAAACTAAACTTTTTTACTGCCTCGTCCCCTTTTTTTGCAGTATTTCACATCCAGCAAGTTTATTGTGGCGCACCGGTCAGTGTACATGCCCCACAGCGAACCATAAGAGACACTATACATCATGCCAACCAGGTGTTCTCTCAGGTTAAAATGAACTGACTCTGAGTTAGGGCAATGAGAGGTAAAGCTTATGGGAGCGATGAGGCAGAAAATTGGCCACAGAGAAAGACTGAAGTTTGAGGGAGAGAGAAAGAAACGCCACAATAAAAGGAAAGGGAGAGATGGAGGGAGACTAAAAAGAGAGGAAAGTGAACTAAAGGAAAAACAGCATCCAGAGGTGTAAGAGTCTATAAATGAGGCAGAGCATGCGGGCATTGTTGCAGCTAACAGTGAGTGGTATTATAATGGTTAGCACCAGGCTGCCCTTCAAAGTCTGGAGTGTGTGTTTGATTCATTAAGAGCTTGGACTATATTTATCAGCGAGTTGCTGGAGCCTACAATTTAGACTTGGCCGTCCTGCTTTCACCCATTTTAACACCAATACAAGATATATTTACATGTGTCCTGCTTTTGAAAACACTGATATTCATAGGGCAGCTTGTTTGCTTATTGTTAAGTCAATATTTGTATATTTGGATGTGGGTTTATGCATGAAGGCTTGTGTTATTCAGCATCTTACTCTGTGGTACAGCTCCATGGAGTGCTTCTCTCTAGCAACGCTGCTCTCTATGACAGAGCAAGGCCTGGGGCGTGCAGCCGTCCGTCCCAGCCCCAGAGAGTGCTGCGTGGTGGAAGCGGGCCTGCATCTCCGGCGGGGCAGCGAGCCCACTTCACTATAGTGGGAGAAGAGCTCTCGATCTGGATTGGGCCTCCGCTGGTCCAGTATTGCTGAGGCCGGGCGAGGACGAGGGCGCAACCGCCTGCGAGGTACAGAGGTCTTCTCTGTGCTAGAGTGGGGCACGGCTGGACCCAGCTGTCTCGCGCTGCAGCCTGACTGGCTGGCAATCTGCTCACACAGCTGGGATTGGCAAAGATACTCAGCAGTTTGGCCCGGACAAAAGTGCAGCAATGCATTTCTCGTTTTGGGGATTGAGAAGAATTTCTCTGCAGATTTTTACAAAATGTACCTCAAATTTCTCGGTAAAAGATTCTATCGGCCCAGGAATTCACACCCCGGATGCATGAGCGGGTAACCATGATCCACAACTGCTGGTAGTTACACTACTACGAGAGATAGGTGGATTTATTTACTTAAACATGACTACGGTGGAGGACTATCAATGAGACCCGTAGTAATTCCATAGCTTTCCTTAAAAAACAGACAAAAACAAAACTTCTATGTTGTCTCGTTTCACATCCTGTGATGCTACATCACTCATTCAAAGATTGTTTACAAGTTTCCCAAAAAGAATTTCCCTCAAATCAAAGCCAACACTAGATAAAAAAAAAATAAAAACATGCCTGTAGAACTTCATTAATCCAACGAAGTAGCTAAAGGAAAACCAAAAACAGAGGCACATAGATCATAGAATGACGTTTTAATCTGCAACTATGTGAACTGAGCGGATTGCGCTCATGTCAGGTTCAAGTTTTATTTGAGGGTGCGTTCATGATTTCCTGTTAGAACCACATGGGGACATTATTTATGTTGGCAGTCAAAACTTGGTATCAACAAGCTCTTCGGTGATTTAGTGGACATGCAGTTATCCTCAAAGCTGAAAACGAACCGAAAGCTTCACTGCCGGTTTAAAAGAGCTTTACAGTAAATGAATGGATACATCTCAAATGGGATTTAGATTTAGATTAGATGTTCAAATCTCAATTTAATGTTAAAAGGCTTTTAAATAATTAATAAGAGGCTTCACTGTTTCGAGACAGAGTCATTAATAAAGCAAATTACATTTCTATTTTTTTAAGTGAGAGGTAGATTAAATATCAAAAAATGGTTTAGTCCCCCAATTTAGTCCCATTTTTATGCCTCATAAGGTACGTAAAGTGTAGTTTGTTTGAATCTCTCCTGTAAAATAAAAAGGGTCATGTGTCTTGTCATTTATATCCTCGACCCTAATCCCCCCCCCCATTCCTCAGCCCCTCTGAAGACAGATGTAAACGCACAACCCTGCTTAATCATTGTGGGAGTCAAGATTAGCACCCTTCCCAAAACAAATACAACTAAAGCTCTTGCCTTTGCATAATACGCCCCTATGAAAGTGTGCTGAGTATTGAGATGTCATATCTCATTTAGTCATGAAGAGCTGGGGCTAACGTGTCCTGACTCGCTGGTATGACTGGAAGGGAGATGACTAATTCTTTCAGTGGAGTGGGAAGGGAAAGCTGCTGTCATGAAGCGCTGATGACACAGGCCTCCGGGGCTGCCACACTCACACGCGGGCCAGCTCTGTGGGAAATGTAGGGTTTCCTTGCAGGCTGCAAAAGGCTGGCCGAGCAGGAAAGGACAAACTTTCTGCATTTATTATTTCATCTTTTCTCCAACAGATGGGGCAAAAACACAGCGGCGCGAGTTGGCGCCCGGACCGTGTCCTTCGAATCGGGCGCTTTGGTGCCAAACCTACGGCTATTTCACGAAGAAATGAATAAGAGCTCTGTTACCATTTACATTCCTGCTTGCTGTTGATGATTTTTAAGAAGCCAAAGGATGACCATGGTTAAAGCTGTTACATAAATGACATTTAAAGCATTTGGGGTGTAATTACATGACACATGCCTCTGGTAATGTTAATGATGTGTGAAAAGCCTGCAATGGAATTTGGTTACACCATAAATATGCAGCATAATACACATAAATATGCTATGTTCTAACAAGCTTAGCAATAAATCATCATTATTAAACTAAATAAGCTGGAAAATAATGTAGTTCATTTCCTGTAAAAGTCACATACCTTAAATATTTCCTCGGTGGAGTCTGATGCTGGTACACTATTGCTCGTGCTCTCTTTATCACCTTCTTGTGATTGGATGTTCAATTCCTGTAAGTGGCAGGAGTCAAGCTGAGCATCCCTGGAATCCTGCTCATTTCCTGTCTGTCCCTCTACCTTTTCCTCTTGACAGAGACAGTTCGATTGATCCCGTTTGACCCCTGCTTCTACTTTAGCCTCAGTGTTTGGATTCGGATGAGGAATGTGATTCTCCACAATGGCTGTGGACCTGTGGTCTGGTTCTCTGTCTGCGGGTTGGACTGCCACGTCACTAGTCGTGAGGCCGTTGGCAGCTTGGCCTCCCGGGCAGGCCCTGAAGGCTTTCAGGACCACTGGGGGGGACCGTCCACCCGTCACAGGTGCCGGCGTCACACTGTCCAAGGTACTGGAGTGTGAGGAATTAGCGGTCTGTGGCGATGGCGGGGTAGACTGCGGTTTCGAAGGTCCTTCATTATGGAGTGTCAGTGATACGCTGTGACTGCCGTCCACTGTGCGCTGTGCGGCCCGAGGAGAGTTCACGTGGGTCCTCTCTCCCTCGGGAGGAGAGAAGGAGCGTGACGTTGTTCGCCACTTTCTGGCCGATTCTGCCACGCTGTTGAAAAACTTGAACAGGCCGCCAAAGTGACCCTTAGTGTCCGAGTGTTTCGGGGGCGGCGGCTGAATGTCTTTGACGTTCTCAAAGTCCACAGAACCATAGTCCGAGTCCATGGTTTTGTCCAGTGAGTGAAGCTCCGAGTCAAAACTCCTCTCCGAGTAAACAGGATTGGTCTTCCCCAAGAGGGAAATCCTTCTCAGGTAACTCCACACATCCTTGGTTCTCCTCCCTCCACCGGGATGGATCCTTGGGCTACACTTAACACCAGGCTCCTCGCAGCCTGCAGTGGTTTTGTTGCAGTTGGCTGAAACGTTATTGCTTCTTTTCGTGTAAGAAACTCTTTCAGTGGGTTTACAACCGTTCTGGGTCACGGCTTCTCCCATTACAGTGGGCTGATGGCCTTCCAACTGAGATGAGAGGTCCATGTCTTCAAACGAGCAGTCAAACTCCGCTGTGTAGCCGGCGTACGAGTGCCTCTTGCCTCTGTGCCTAAATGTACCCCTGCTGATCTGCTGAGGAGTGCCAATGTCAGGGCAGAAAGAGTCCTCATCCACAAAGGAGCTGGTGAACTTAGCAGTGGACAGCTTCCCCGTCTTCCCTCTGAACACAGCGGGGGACTTTAGCTTCTTGAAAGAGCGAACTTTGTCAGCAAATGAGAGTTTAGGAATAGAGGTCTCCCCAGGCAAAATCATGGAGTGGGGTCTCCTCTCCAGCTCGGAGACAGCTCTTTTTCTGTTCAAGATCTTCCAGATGCCCCCTGTGGCACGGGGCCTCCGGTTGACCTCCTGTCTATCCTTGACAGGCGTCTGAGAAGAGGCAGCCTGAATCTCTCCCTGCTCCTCCACAGGACCTGGCCCAGTCTCCTGAATATAAACACTGCTGGTCTCATTCTCCACATCCAGAGACACATTAAACACTCGGTTGACAAACCCATTAGGGTTGTTGCTCTCTGAGGCAGGGCTGTCTGTCTGTTCCATCCTCTCTCATTATACAGTGTCAGCTATCACTTCCAGTGGACATCATGTTTAGCCCCGTTCTCTTTCTCAAACACCTGGAGGAGCAAAAACACATCACCATTAAGGATTGTGACATCAAACTGACAATGCAGCCATTCCACACAACGCTTATTCTGTCATAACTTACTCAGAATGACTGTAAATAAGTGTCACGAATGCCAAACAGATTAAATTTAAGGAGTAACAGTGAGCAAACTCAATCTATCAGCTGTGTTGTATCTGCAGCGGAGGTCAAATGTACTACTTGAGTATTCAAACACAGTGATAGCCTGAGATATCTCCGTCTTTGATCCTCAGACGAGGACTTTTGTACCTCAAGTCTGCCCCCCCTCCCCTCCCCATATTTGGTACAAATTATCCAAAGTAATTATTTGAGACACAGTCCCCTTCCACCATTTAAACTGGGAGGCTGTGTTGTCATGGAAACACTCACCACAGAGACGTCTGGTTATTTCAGACTTGTTCCAGCTGTGACATCACCACACAGCTCAGATAAGCTCCTTCTGAAGAGAAAGACGCTCAAAGAGTGCGAGGCTGGCGCATGCTAATTGCTCTTGTTTGGTAATCCCTGTAAATGTACGGAGGCATCTTGTGTAAGCGGAGCCCCCCAGCACGCATCGTTGTTGTTGCGCCAGATCAGAACCAGAGATGCATATCACTTATGCAGCCTTTTTAACAGGCTGATTGAATTTTTCTGCTTTTTTCCTGGATCCCTTTACAGAAGACAATTCACAGAGGTGTCTCTAAAAACTGCAAAGTCTCTAATCACATGCAGTTAGGCTTGAATATGATTTGGCACCGGCCCAGTTGTCTCTTTTGAGCTTTTCAGGAAATCATATTCAAGTCACACTGAAATTTGTGCTTAAACTGCAAAATCACAGCTTTAATTTGGATTTCGAGAAGGACTGTTTTATAAAGGCTATTTTTTTTAAATACTTTACTTTCATTTGCGCGGATAAAAGAATAGAGTTGGTTGCAGTTATCTGCTCTTGGAAAATACCAGATATACAGTCCAAGGAGGTCCCAGTGTAAGTGGCACACACCATCCTTAGGATATAGAAGCAAAACAAAAGGATATAGAAGCAAAACAAAACCACCAGAGCTAACCAGAAGATTAAAGGTTGTTGCATCAATACTTTGGAATATTCAGAGGAAATAATCCCCGTTGGTGACTTCTGGATGTAAACATCTGCATGTCCTCAGGAACAAGCAGTGATGCGTGACTACATGACCCTTTCCATGGTAAAGAAGTTGAGAAAGTTGAGAAAGAAGGAAATTACTCCTCCAGAGGCGGTGACAACGTCATCCAAGTCCACCATGAAAGGAAAACTTCACAAGATCAAATACACGAGTTTCACCAAAAAGCACAAACTATTAATACCCAACATGATTATAAAAGTCAGATTAGATCCATAAATGAATGAATAAAGAAAAAGCCAAACCAGTTTGGACTGATAAAACTGAGATCAATCAGGAGGAAGGAAAGAAACAAACACCAGCTGTAACACAAGTGGAGGAAGTGCAGTGAAAGAAAATCATACCTGCAAGGAAAAGTTGATCCCTAACGTGACTGATGATGCAGCAAAGGCGGCCCGCGTAACTACGCAGTAGTTCTACTGTATACAAACATACATATCCTGTACAACTGACTTTATGGTTGGACTACCCATGAAATGCAGCAAAAAACCTCCAGGAGTTTCTGACATGAAAGCAGAGGAATGCAACTGCATGTCAACTTGCTGCAGACAAAACTAAGAGCAAAAAAGATCCTTAAACAAACAGCAGCTGCAGAGGGACGCAGGAAGGGCCTGGCAAAGCGTCACTAAAGAGGAAACCCATTCTTTTGATGATGTTTGTGGGCTCCAGACATCTGGCTGACATTGTCTACAGCATTCTTGACAATGTATTTAAAGAAAAAACACATTAGTAAGAGTTTATAGCCTATGTCCAAGTGAGAGAGGAGGGAGTCACTCTTAAACCTTTTCTCCCTTTTGGAATCTGCACCTAAAATGCATAATTCACTCAATAACGGAGTCAAAAATGTAAGTGTACACACACACATATATATATATATATATATATATATATATATATATATATATATATATATATATATATATATATATATATATATAAAATAATTATTATTATATATAATTATATATAATAATAATTATTATTATATATAATAATATATATATTATTATATATAATAATAATACAATAATTATAATTATATATATATATATAATAATAATATAAAATGCGTGGTAAATTTTACATAAACTTAGTATTTAGTTTATTATTGTGATTATAGCTAAAATTATTGTAATAAAACATATGCCAACTAGTTATAAACAATAGAAACATGAATAAGATGCATTTGTTGTCTGCCTGTTGCTGTCTCTAGAAACTCGCTTCCTGTCTATAACCTGGGACTTTTGTTGCTCAAATCTTTTAAAAGTCTCAAACAGAAATGTTAGTTTGGGCGAAAGATATTATGACAGCGCAGTTTGATTAGTATCTCGAGCCAAAGTGACTTTAAAAAGTCAGGTATTTACCGCTTCTTCAGAAATGACAGCGAATTCAAACGTCCGGTCGAGTGGGAATGTTCAGAATCAGAAAAGTTCAGAAAGTATTGAGTCAAACCCGAGAAGGAAATAAAAAGGGAGTTTGTTTTTCCCCTAAGAGAAGTTCTGCGTGAAAGCAGTGGACTCACCGGCAGGAAGCGTTAAAGGCGCATCGGCTCCTGTACACTCCTGTAAACTCCTGTAAGCTCCAGTCACACCAGCGTCTCCGCGAGGGGAGAAAACACTACAAAAAAACCAACAACCGCGGAGGAGAAATCACATGTGTTCGGAATTGACGCCTGTACACTTTCAGAGTCGGCTTTCGCGAGTCTGAGGAAACTTTTCGACGCAGCGGTGAACTCTTGCCCTGTTTGCAGACGACTGATGATTTGTGATAAAGCTCTCTCTCTCTCTCTCTCTCTCTCTCTCTCTCTCTCTCTCTCTCTCTCTCTCTCTCTCTCTCTCTCTCTCTCTCTCTCTCTCTCTCTCTCTCTCTCTCTCTAGCTCAGACACACACACACACACTGACACACCCCTTTACGCTTAAAATGTTTTTATTTGAATCCAACTGAAAACTAATATTACCTATACTATACACTATACTATACTATAACTTTTTTTTTTTTTTTTTTTTTAAAGAAATCTTCCTCACTTCATTGAAATCATGGATGTAGCATATATTTATGTTGTGGGCCACTTCAAGCTCTTTTCTATCCCTTCATGTGAAGCACTTATGATTTCCAAAGGAACGTCAGTGAAAACAAGTGATTGACTGAACTCCGGTCTCCCCAGCTGATACTCCTTTGAGATTTGCTCTGAATGTGAAAATCCTTCTATTGAAAGGACACAATGGGGAGAGGGAGCTCAGGGGGGGAAACTGAAAGAATTCACAAAACTAAACAGCTCCAGAGCTGCCGTAGCCGTGAAAGAGGAGATGGTGGAAGAAGGGGCCTAAATTTAAACATTTCCTCTTTGTCCTGTTTTGGGCCCATTGTCATTGCATGGCGTTCTCCCTCTTGCACAGGAAAGAGTGGATCTGACATCAACGCTCTCAGGCTGACAATGCCAGGAAGTCTGTCCGACTGTATGTAAATATCTCTGTGCATCCATGCTTCCCTTGCCTGCCCGTGGAGCTGCTCTCTGCTGCCTGGCTCTGGGTGTGCTTGACGGTGTGGGTTTCTGTAGATCGGTCATCTATCTTCCCCGATAGACCGATCAACAACTGTCACTATAAATTACAGCCAGTTCATATTCATCACTTCTCCTGTGGTGGATCGTCTTCATTACAAGTCAGCATATGCAGAGGTGACGGGATTTTATTCGGACATATCTTACTCTTGATGTCATTGTTGTTCTCATGGTTTTACCTTCACTAGAAGTTGCTCCTCTCATTTGCCCCCCGTTCCCTCACTTCTTTCGACCCCCTCCTTTGTGCGCTCACTTCCTCAGAACCGTGCGTTGCTTCCTGCTGTCCCCTGACCATCACAAAAGACATCCTGGCGCAAATAGGCTGAATTCTTCTGCTCAGGTTTGCCTCGTACGGGCACAAATCTAACCTTTTATCTTTAGCACAGAAAGAAAACTCTCATCCAGGTTGTGTTTGTCTGACGATGAAAGAAAATTAGGGAAGAATGGAGGGCGACAGATTAAAAATATATGTATAGGATCTCTCCACGAATGCACTTGTGACTTGAAATATGTTTTGCATTGACTTTTGTCGCCGTATTTACGCCGAGGGTTGAACACTCCAAACAACAGCTCCTCAAAATGATGTCATCGGCCCCTCGATTTCAGAACAATCGACCTCTTCCTCCTCTTCCTATGACATGGTCCACACACTCATGGGTTTGGTGGAGATTACTGGAGACAAACACTCGCTGAGTTTAGCCCCAGCTGTAATTATTTCACCAGTCTTTGTCAAAGCTGCTGAGTGAAAACAGGCTGCCGTGAAAAAGCCAGACAGGGAGGGAGGGAGGTAGGAGGGCAGGCGAGGGGGGGGCAGATATGTTGTGATATCAAATGAAAAGCTTACTAGAGCCTGGGAACGGGTTGCGAGGGCTGGGACCCACGTGAGAGCAGCTGGGAGGTCAGTGCAGGTGTCTGGCAGCGCGGAGGCTGAGGTGGAAGTCCTCCGATGGGGAGGATCACTGAGTTTAAGGAGACGAACGGGGTGATGCTGATGAGCTATCGGGAACATGCTGGCGCTCCTTATATACCGACAAGTTAAAGTGCTCTGGACAGTCCTATGCATATAAACTAACGTTTTCTCTCACTTTTGGTGTAAAAAAAACACGTCCAGGCAGTTGTTGCCTCTGGTAGCAGAACAGAGTTTGAATTACTCTGACATTCCTGACATTCCCTCTGCACTGACCTGCATACTTTCCTGGCTTGGGTGCACATGGCACTGCACTCCACACCCACACACACACACACACACACACACACACACACACACACACACACACACACACACACACACTCACAGACACACTTTTGAACCCACTCTGACTGTTCACATTTTGACATCTGACTCTTTGATCCCGACTGCAATCAGCTCAGGTTAATCAATCAGTTTAGGCCTTTTTAACACACTCATCCACACATGTGTGGCAGCTCACACGACAGCTGGAATGTGTGGAAAAGAACAAGAGCAAGAAGAAAAAAGAAAGGTCTTTGTGTGGATGGTGATGGGAATGCCCCAGACAGGACTTATCAACCAGCCATACGAGGGTCAGTGAGAGGGAAGGAGAGACAGAACCAAACAGACAGGACGGAGGGAGTGTGCCTGTCCGTGAGTGTGTGAGTGTGTGAGCATCTGCAGCCTCCAGCTTGGGGATTTCAGTCTTTATCAGGACAAATCTGAAAACAGGAAGGCGGGTTCCAATAAACAAGACGAGCGGAAGACGACCACAGTTCTACTTCCTGTTTCAGAGCGAGAGAGGAAACAGCAGATTTTTTAGGAATTCATATCATAAGTAGCACGGCGCATAACCAAACATCATGAAACAAAAATCCCTTTGATCTGACACATTTTTACAACCCAGGTATTCATGAACCAGTTTTTATATCCCCCTCTTAGTATTCCAGATTGTGTTTTTAAGGGTTGTTTAAAAAAAAAGTCAAGTGTGATGAGGCAGATTTGCACCCCGGCTCATCATGTCCGGGGTTGTTTATCGGCTCCGTCTTCCTCCATGCATGCCCTGGGCTGAGCCTGACTTGGCTGTGTTTGTGGGTCAGTATCAGCGGCGGAAGAGGAGCCTGGCACACACAACACCATTTATGCTCATATGCTCTTCTTAAGAAAGCAGAGTTTCTGATTGGAAAAACCCTGACGGGGGCCGTGTGATAATGGGAGGGATTACACTCAGGAGAGGGCAGATATTTAACTGGGAACAACAAAAGGAGATAAAACTTTGCTGATCATCCAGGACGGTGTGTCACAAGGTCTCAGCAAAGATGAGTAAAGGGTTGAGATCCAATGAAACTGGTGCTAAGAATGACGGTGATACATCTCTTATGATGATTTTTGTGGGGTTAGTTTCATCTCTAGGTGGAAGGTTAACTCATGGCACATCAATGTTTCTACTTAGTGCAGGTCTGACAGTACACACCTGCATAACCCTCTACTATTCACTTAATCAGTTCACGTCATGAGCGTTGCCATGACTTATTGATGGTATATGCAAATTACTAATTTTCCCATAATCCCAAAGAAGTTCTCAAAAAAAAAGTTAAATAAGTTATTTATCTACCTTTAAGCTTACACTGTACATGTCCAATGCATAATCTTTAATTATCATATATAATTGTATGTATTTGTCTTAAGGTAGTACATACTTAGATCACTACTGTCAAGTCCCAAGACTTGGCAACTATGTAGAAGCAGAAATAGGACTGGGTGAAGGGAGACATCTAGAGGAAACAGCTGAAAACTGTACTGAGGATATTTTTTCTACAATGTGAGTGAGGAAAGCTGCACATTATTATTGCTTTAACTTCATAATGTGCAAAAAAACCCCTCTGCAGATATGGATTTATCTAATTGGAATTCTCTGCTACTTTACCTATAAAAGCTGATTTTATGCATTCTGGCCGTCGACTCAAGCACACCTTCCTGCAGTGAAGGAACTTATCCACATGATGGCCCTCTAGCTCTTTCAAATGATACAACTGTCGCTGGCAAGTTAAGCTTATTGCAACACAATCCTTCATTATTAAAAATCAGATATAGAATGCATTGGAGAATATCATCTATTTCAGGAGTAATACCACCCAGGCAAATCCAGTTTTCAGGGGAATCAAACTCGTAAAGTGAAAATGAAGAAACTGATCTAGAACGATGAAATGGAACGGATCAAATTTGCCATGAGAATTTTAATTAACTGCTCAAGCCCAAAGGTTTACTTTGCTCTTTCACTGAATTACCGGTTACTGTAAGATAGGTCCAATAACACACCACCAGCAGACGTGATAAAGGGTTGTGATTGTCCTCAGCACTGGTCTGCAGCAGATTTTAGGTCCACGGTTAATGACTAAGGAGCCCTGCAGCGGAAGGCACCTCACTCTGTCACAAAGGTGTAGTTACTTGTGCAGGAAATCCACGGAATAAATCCAGAATCCTGGCAGCATATGTGCTTCTATTACAAGGTACCAATCCTCGGGATGCTCTGCAGAAGAGTGGAACCCCCTCCCCCCATTCGATTTCACAATTTTCCACTATAGCCCCGTGAGATGATTTCATTTGTGCTGCACATTTGCAAAAAGGTTCTGTATGAGGTATGAAAAAAGGTATGATCTCTCGCTTTCGCTGGCAAATTCCAAAGAATCCAAGGATCACTAAATGATACCACCCATTGATGGCAGCATTTAAATTAAAAACTTCAAGTCAAGTGGAACTTTCTCATTTATAATTCAGTGAAGCACATCGTCCTTGCTTAAAGGCTTGGAGAGGCAAGATAAGAGGCTTTTTAATCTGTGCACAGGAGGAAAAGTCATCCTGAAAAATAAGTACATAAAAACTGTTGTCCGTTTTGACATATGTGAACAATTAAATGTTTGATCCTCACTGATAATGTGATTTCACATGATCATATTTCTTCAAATAAAAGACAAACTAGGCCTTTTAAACATTTACTGGGCATACATATCTTAACTTGTTCTTTTTGAGCCAGTTCTTGCTAAATCTTTACTTTTTGTAAAACATTTTTTCCTCCTCGTCTTTGAAAGTTCCATCTTTGGTTTCTTTTCAACTTTTAGACAAATTGTCCACTTTGTGCTCGAGCCATCTCAAAACAATGTGAAAACCTACCGTTTGTGGCCGCACGCGTGGTCGGTAGTGTTGTGATCTTCTCTGGAAATAATGGTTTGGGACAAACATGTCATGATTACGGCTCACATTTCAGCACCGGGCTCTTTGCCTGAGGTTGAAATAAAACACATTTCCCCCGCTCCTACCTAGGCGCTAAGCTTTCACACCCAACCTGTGAAGACTGATGCTAAGGTTTTATAAATGCAGAGGATGGGCATTGTGCATTAATTTACTTAATGACATGAAAGGCAAAATGTCTATGACAGATTTGCCAAAAAATGAATATTTAATTTGTTTGAATATGCAAAAAAAACAAAACAAGCAAAATTCAACGCGACCGGCTGGAAGCCTGTTGTGAAGAGGTAAAATCAGTGGAAAAAGCTAAATTGTCATGCATGTGTTTATCCAGGTTACCTGGATGCATATTCATATTTGAATGCATAATTTTAGGAGAGTAGAGTGCGCGAGAGAAACGAGGCATTCGGGTTGTTAGGCTGAAAACTGTTGAAGAGGTTAGAGCCAGGCACTCCAAGCTGAAGCCATTTTTGCTTTCATGTTAGCAGCTGTCCACACTCAAAATGGCCAATTACCATCATTTCTGTGCTGGTGGTGGTAATGTCAGCGAGATAGTCGGAGAGCGGGAGGAACGGGGGAAGGGATGCTGAGAGAGCCAGGAACAGATGAGGTGGAGGCAGCCGAGATAAGCCAGGAAATAAAACCATATTTCCACATCATGGAAATCAGACAACATCCACAATAACAGAAGGTAAACCCATCATCTGCAAAGGAAATTGATTCAGTTAGATGTGTCCGTCTGCTATGTGAATATACACAGAGGTGCGGTAACAATGATTGTAATTATAGTCCAGTCACGTGAATTACACCCTGTAATATGTGCACGCGCTGTACCTGTGATAACAAAGCGAGCAGTTACAGTAGTCTGCTAACAAAGGAAGAAAGAAAGAAAGAAGAAAAGAGAGACATCTTTTAAAAAAATAATTTCCACGACTTGCTGAAATAAAATCTTGTAATCTAATAAACTTCTGTCCTCTATTTTGACCCTGAATAAGTAAACAGTTTTCACAGCGCAAGCAACAAGTTCAAAGCTTCAGAAAAAGGCATCAGCATAACGGACTAATTGTTCTTAACAAATGTAGTCCAGTAGAATCCATGTTTTTATTTCCACTTCCAGCAGAGCACCCAGTTTTTCCCCGTTTGGTGAGTTTTAGTCTGATAAACAACTTCGGCTCAGTATTAAGAGGTTCGGGCCTTTTAGTAATCCATCGTGCTCACGGCATTTCACGAGTTTCTTCAACATTAGTTCTGCCACGGATTGGGCCTGTAGTCCTCCTGCTAGGGTGAGCGCTCCAGCCAGCCCCAACAATTACTGAGCTGCGGCTTCGCCCTTACGTAACAGTAATCCAAACAACTTTTGTACCTCCTCCCAGGATGAGCCTAAATGAGAGGAGGTTCTGTTAGTAGCCGGTAGAAAGACATTTAGAAAGGCCCTGCGTCCCGAATACAATCAGTTTCTACCAAACTAACACAGAAAAGAAACCTCCAAGACTGAAAACAAACCCCAGAAATGTATAAACTCTTAAACTTGGTTTGATTATACTTTTTTCTTTGAAAAAACTCTGCTGCACGGTAAAAGCAGCACCTGCACATTTTAGCTGCACAAACATGCATAAGTCACGATTAGCAGGGCTGACTTTTCCCGAGAGACTCCTCCACTGATCTGTGTCTCCCTGCCTCACTCTGATCTTTGCTGGAAGCTAAATGCCGTTCCAGTTTGAAAGCCTGCGTGCGCATGATTTCTAATGGGAAATATATGGCTCACATTAAACCATCATGATGTTTTAATCGTACTTTCTTTCTTGTCTAATCAACACTGCGACTTCTAAGAAAGTAAATAAGCCATCAGTGAATCGTTTTCCGTTCTTTCAGGTTCAATAACCCCTCAAGGAACATGTTGCTTTACAAGGGACAGCCAATGAACCTTATAATTCCAAAGAAATGACAAACAAACGGCCCGAGCCACAGGCAAGGTTCAAAGGGAAGAGATGACATTTCTCTGGTTAGATGAGAGATGGCGTTGTGCCTTTTCACGAGGACTGATAATGCAGTGCACGGTGTTATGTGTGGGTGGCTTTGCTTGCTCCTGAAACGAAATATATAAAGCCTGCTTTCTGACCTTTCATTCCGCGCGTCAGACCTTACCAAAGGATTGACACTCAGTGGGGACAATGTCTTGTCTGCCTGGAAAATAAAAAAATAAAAAAAAAAACGAAAAAAAAAGGAAAGCGAAGGACATTGCAGCGAAGGCACAGAGAGAAAACATTACATAAGAAGAAAAAAAAAAGAAAAAGAGGCAGTCATATGAAATCTTTTTTCCTGTTTTCAGAGGCGAGACGTTCAGGGTAACTGATCACCCTCCACTGTCAGTTTGAGATGACGTTAATTCTCATTTTAGGCCCTTTTCGCGATAAGTAATCAAGCACTCTTCGCAGTGAGTTTATTTTCATCTGATTAAATCTGATGCGGCTTTGCCCAGTCTGTGATAACAATGAGGGTTGCATGTCTCACTGCCTCCATCTGTCCTCCTCGAACATGTCTGGGAACACAGCATCACCAGAACACCAGAACGGTTAATCTGCCTTATTTACTTCTCCCAATATGGCTGCTTTGTCACACACATCATTTGTCCTGCAGGATAAATATTCCCCCAGTGTTGGTGCACACTAAATGTTGATTTATCCTCAGCCTGTTAAATTGGCCAATCTGCATATGGCGTGTTTGTGTTTTGTCAGAAGGCATCCACTGTGACAATATATGCTATAATTATCCTTTAAGTGTTGCAGCAGAGTCCTTTCATTGGTCTGCAGAGACCCGGGCGCGCGTGAACGGAATCGTCGTCTTCATGTCGAAGAAATCTTGTCTGACGACGGGCTAATCTGATAGAACGATCTAATGTCGTCTGATTTCGTTGTAATGAACAAGTTCTCGACTCATTTTGTCCTTCTCAAGGCGAGAGAAAAAAAGGAGGGAGTCGGTGGGGGGAGAGTATGAAAAAGGAGATGAAGATGTGATCCGTCGTCTCGCTATTTATGCTGCTGAAACAAAGAGAATTTGCAGCAGGCCATTTAACTTAATGCTTACTCTTCTTTGCTAACGGACTGAAGATAATTAGTATACCTAATCAAAACACGTGTGTCTCCGCTCGCCTGTTGTGTCATCTTTCCCCGGGGCTCCCATAAAATGTTTATTTCTAAGAAAGGCTAGAAGCTGTTGTTTTGTTTATGCTTCCATTGGATGTACATTAGCACAATCTAATGTATTTCCCATCTGTACTGTTTATGGTCGTGGCTTTAATGTCCTCAGATTGTCACAGACCTGCATGATTTCCCAAACAATCATGTAAGAAGACTGAAATCACCGCCGTAAATTCCTGGTCTGGATTTGAGCAGGTTAACCGGAGGGGTGTCAGGGACTCATTTCACAGCTGTTAGAAAGGGTCAGTTAATTTGTAACTACCTTAATGAGTGCTGTTCATTTCAATAATATTGCACTTGTCTGTATCAATTCAATTCAATTCAATTCAATTCAATTCAATTCAATTCAAAAATGCATTATTAACTATTAAATTGAGCTTATACACTAATACTATTTAGAATTAAGCTTGCCTATTACAATTTCAATTAACTGATTAAGTAAGCTTTACATGCATGAACTTTGGCTAACTTGAGAGGAGTGTGGGTATTTATGGCCTACGCTGCATCCAACGTTGACGTTTCCATCTTTGAGAGAAAGATAAAATGATAATGTTTTATTCTGGCAAGTGAGCTAAAAGAAATCCAACTATTTCTCCCCCTGAGCAAGCAGTTGGCAACAGTGGGGAAGTAAACTTGCGTTTGACAGAAAAGAAACCTCGGAGGAAAACAGACGCCGAGAGGGTGGCCGTCTGCCAAAACCACTCGGGATAAGTTGGGAGAGGAGAAACAACAGGCGAGCACCGAGCACGACGAGGGGGCAGTAAATACTGATCAGGAACCTCCATGTGTACTCGTGGGAAGTTGGAAAGCTCCTCGGAGAGGACAGAGATCAGGAAAAATGTGCTTTTAAGTGTGTTACAGCATAACGATCCCTTTCTCTGATTTGTTAGATGAGCTACCAGAAATCACCGGAAATAATTTGTACCGGTAAGATGAACACAACTGCAGGAAACGACGAATGACGATAACAACCAGGTCTGTTTTCAGGTATGACAGTATGAGAGTTTTTGTGATTCCTTTACAGCCATTCTGCCCAAAATACCTGCAAGTGTTTACATTTATGCACCATTCCATATTACAATGCTGTTGTAGACAGGAAACCAGTTCGTATGTGCTGTTCTAAAAGGCAGCACAGGAAGTTATGCAAAACCGGCTTGAAGCTCCCGCTTTTGACTGAGCAGAAGAGGTGGAGTGTGAGTTGTTGGATGGCACTAACTATCTTGCGTTAACACTTTCGCTGCCAACTGGAATTGAATTGTTACAAAAGCCCCAAAGCCCGAGTATCGAATCTGTCCCAGAAAAGATAAAAGAGTCCTATCGGAACATCTCAGCCTGGCAGATTTATTGATGTACAGGCGAGCAGAAGTACTTTCAAGTCAGTTCTGACTTTCAACCCCCCCAAAAAAATATCACCAAAAAAAACGAAAAGAAGGGGCAGCTCAGATTTCTCTAGAACCTCTACTTTTCACTTTCTTCTTTGGATAACACTTGGCTGGATTTTGGCAGAGGGGATGTAAGACCTCATCTCAATAAAACATATCCTTTCATGGATTATAGATTAATTAGTTTGTCTTTACCTGAGAGCGAAGAGCAGAATCAACGGTGAAAAGACTAATTTTACACATCTCTGATTAAACAGTGTAAAATTACTTTTTTAAGAGCCCAGAGGAGATGGCAGAGTTAGACTTATTGGTTACGCATAATGAAGTTACAGTTGCAAAGCTAAGTGAATAGATAGCGTGAACTAGACTTTCAGTTGAAAATAAAGTTTGTACTGCTGGATGTGCAAAGTTGAAAGAGAAGACAACAGACGGTAAAGCTTATGTACTTTATGAGATGCTCAAACATCACGAGATGTAGTATAAAATCACTGGCTGGAGCTGCACTGTCAGGAAAGGAGGACTGCAAAGTTATCAAAGTCTCTGTTATTGTTGAGTCTCACTTGCACAATTTCCCCTTTTTCTGCAACATGCCCAGATGAGAAAAAGTGATGACATTATGCAAAAAACAAAGAAAAAAACCCCAGCAAGAACAAAATAGAGTAAATCTTAGATTTAGATTTATGCACAAACCCAGTGTATTTAATTCCTTTCTTATCACCTTTATTTTACGTGTCAATGGGCATCGATTTCTGCATTTCAGGCCTGCCACACGTCCCCCTAAAAGTTGGGGCTATTTTCCTTGTCTATTCTTCCTGCAAAAACGTCTTAATCTTAAAAAAAAACAGTTTTCATTCCAAAGATCTTAAAACATTTTCGAATAATCAGAACTGCAGACAGGCCCATCTTGTACCTACGCAGTTCATAATCGTGCCTTTATAATGTGTTCAGAAATTAGTTTTGCAGTCTGCAGTCTGCACGGACATCTCCAGAAAAGGTCCTTTGAAAGCAGCATTCGTTCTTCTTACATCTCACTGTACTTTCCTGCATTAATGCTGCCTTGATAGAAGTGTAAATGAGCAGTAATACCATCACATATCATCGCAGGTGCTGGCTTTTCTACTTGTAAGCAGTAACTAGAGACTGTACTTTTCATCTTTGATCCGGTAGCCATGACCCGCATCTCCTCCAACAAAGATCTTGAACATTCCTCTTTTTGACCACAGCAGCTCAACGCTGCCTCTGGACGACATTAACGTAAGGCTACTTTATGGCACAGTGTTATTTTTGTGAATACTGCTTCATATAGTAATGTTTGACAAAGGCTTACCAGTGTAATCCACTTGGAAGTGATTCCATCAGCTGGCGGTGACTCACGGCCGCTGAGGCAGCGCTGCCTGATGGATCAGAAATCACAGGGGTCCAGTTTAGGCACTTGCCCTTTACGCACTGAAATTGTGCCAGATTCATGGAATCGTTTAATGAGATTACAGACTGTAGAAGGTGATATATGCTACGGGGAGGTAATAGTCCAACAAGAAAAGTTGGACTTTTTGATTTTATAGGCTCAGTCATTTTGACTTTCTAGGCACAGAATTCCTGCAACTCAGAAGTTTGAGAGAAAACCTTGAGAACAGGGATTGTTACCTAATAAACAGCAACGTCAAATCATGGTACATGATTGTTTTTAGCAACAGGTAAATACACATGATTTTGGTCCAACATCACATTATTATCAAAAACATTATTTCCACATGTCATGTAACAAACTGTTTTAAACTGTCTGCACGTGAAAACCTGGTTGTGGTTACAGACAACTGATGACTGATTTTACCACAAAATACAGTATAATATTTTTATTTTATTTAATTTTTTTTACAAATGGCCCTTAAATGCTGTATTTCTGTCTTGGACAACAGTAGTGGAGGTCCCTCTGAAAACGTTTCCTTTATTTCACAGATTCTTGTTTTCAAAGATACTGTTTTCTTTAATCATCTTTCAAGCATCCCTCTCAGGGCTGCAGCTTCTTGTTCAGATGTGGTCAGTTTTGGCTCCCGGACAACCCGTATGGCAAACCTCAAACGGTGAACTCGAGGCCACAAAAAAAGGCAGTCAACCAGTGTGTGTTATCACGGCGACTCAGCCCCGTCACAAAACATACACGGCCAGCCATTGCCCTTCTGAATGAATGAAAGAATTTTGGGTTTTGTGTCTGCTTTATAGTTTACTGTGAGACTCCGGTGCTCTGCCATGCAGAGCTGCACGCTAAATTCAAGTAATTCAAGCACATGAAGCCACTCCATGAAAAATATTCTAGATGAGGGATGTATTTTTACAGAATACTGGAACTTAAATGGGCCTACCAGCTACCAGGTGGTAGGGACATCTGTAGGAGGTGTACATCAGCCAGAAACACTGCTACATAACAGCATCTTTTGCGGTTCAGCAAAGTTGTGATGCTTTGGAGATATAGTTTCACACTCAGAAGACACCCACGCTTGAATGCTAATTTCTCTAAAAGCCTAAAAAAGGAAGTGACAACCAAAATAAATAAATAAATGACAAAATATATATATATATATATATATTTATAATTCATAATCTGTCTTATAAATCAATGTTAAAACTGTTTCATCAGTTTGTCAGAGCTGTCATTATCAGTCAAGATTGGATCATACGGCTGGTGGTGTGGATATTGTAATTAATGCAACAACAAGCGATCACAGACTTGAACAAGCTCTGAGGCTGATGGTTATTTATAAATGATGTAACTAACCTCAATGAGACCTGAGCAGCACTTCAAACTGACAGCTGTGACGACGGTTCTGATAGCAGATTTGGAATCAGGGAGAAGCTTTCAAAGTCTGACTCAATATACTCGGTTTTAGTCTGCGTTCTTCAGCATGGGCGACACGCAGTGGTGGACAGTAACGGAGTAAATTTACTTGAGTACTGTACTTAAGTACATATCCAGAGGATTTGTACTTTACTTGAGTATTAGATTTCTTTGGTACTTATTACTCTTACTTGAATACATTTCCAAGACAAATATTTTTACTTTTACTCGAGTAAATTTCTAGAAAGGCTGAAAAGTACTCGTTACTTTCAGGTCTGCTCTTTTTTCTTCTTCCCTAAAATCCTATTGGACACGAGCTGTTTTTGTCAAAGGAGGAGACCTATCACAGTGCACGCTCTCCACTGGGATGTACGTAAAGCGGAAATACGTCAAGCCTCCTCAAAACGATACCGCCAAAGTAGCCTGCGTTTGTCGAGACAGAGCCGCAACAAGTCAAGACAGAGCCGCAACAATTAATTTAGAAAAAATATAGTAATTTACTGATGTGGAAAATAAGAAATTTACTTTTACTCTTACTCTTACTTTTACTTAAAGTAAATTTAAAAGCATTTACTTTTGGATACTTAAGTACCTAAACTAAACCTAAACTAAAATTTTGACCAGTAGTATTTGTACTCTTACTCAAGTACTGGGGTCGAGTACTCTGTCCACCTCTGGCGACACGGTAATGTGGTAGTGATGCAGTGAGACGGTTTCCAGTTTGAATCCCTGATGGGGGTCTGCCTTTTTGTGGAGTATCTTCTGTTGCTTTGGGTTCCTCTGAGAAGTTCCTTGATGATCATAAATCATAGGGATGAGTGTGTTGCTCTTCATCTCTGCGTGCTCTATAATGGAACGGCAGCCTGTCCGGGTGTACCTGGCTCTGGTAACAGTGGGAGAGTCTTCAGCACCCTGAGCAGGATGAGGAGAGCATAGATGGATCATTTTAAAGTCTTCTTACACAGGTCGTGGATTGTTGCATTTGATCTGATTGACAAACTGATAAATGGTAAACACCGAGTTAACTGAAAGTTAGCGATATAGAGAGTTTTCTTTATACGTTTGTTAAGCGAATAAGACTTAAAAGTGGCTGACTGCATTATCTGTTGCATGTGTCCTTGTCCTTTTTTGTTGACATAAAAACAAACAGCCACCAGAACAAAAACACCTGATGACTGAAATCATGTCAGACATTAAAATTACAACATTTGTCAACTATGATTTTTTTCCCTTACTTTTTTTTCTTTGTCACAAATGTCAATATGATGTTTTTTTTTATTAGCAGTAGCCACATTTAGGAGTAGATAGAAATAATTTATTCACAGCAGCATCAGTTTACTTTATGATAATTTCATGTTAAATTGGAGACATGTCGATGCTGTGCTTACTCCAATTGCCGGGGACAGACACGATGCCAAAGAATTAATTTACTACACTTGAAAACATATTATTATTCATGAGTCACCTTTGGCAGCTAAATCACTGATCATCCAAAAAGCTGTTGAGGGCAAAGCCTAGATCAAAACAGAACAAGACAGCGAGAGTGACTGCGACAAGCAATCCCGGGAGAGATTGCAACCTTGATGGGTTTCAGACACTGTTGGTGTCTGAAAGGGTTGTTTGGTCTCTCCCTCGTGCCCTTGTTCATGAAACTTTTTCTTGAGAAAAAAAAAAAAAATAGATCAAACAAGCTTTCCTGGACCTCGAGCTTGATGATAGAAAATAAATTATGAAACCCAAGTGGACTTGAAAGTTTTTGTACGCTGTTTATTGTCAGGTACATTCAGAGCACCTGACAGTTAACGGAGCTAATCTAAAATCTCATGCATATTCAGACACCAGGGTAGGGCGGCATCACTCTTGAAGATGTTGCGGAGCGATCCAGCTTTCCTCATCTGTCACACACTTTATACAGTGCAAGAACTCTACTGGGAGCAGGTTCATATGATTTGCAAAAGACCCTTTTCAACACACGCTTTTGGCAAGCAATCAGGCCCGTAGCCAGCTCAGCTGTGACAAGCTTAGAACTAGTGAATAATACCAAAATAGTTCAGAGTGGGAGAAATATCAGTGTCCTTCATTTATTTAGCCTCCTGAACTCATCAGTGCAGAATAAAGTGTTTGCTGCTCGTGTCATTACGTGCAACGTGCACTCAACGCAGGTATAAATAATTTAGCTGTTACACTGCACGTGTGTTTCAATGCTTATGCGTGCATGCGAGGGCGTGCGTTCCTGCGAGACCAGATTAAGTGTAGATAGAGTTTTCAGAGTGGAACTGATCTCTTCGAGAGACGGGGGTCTCCGGGCTCTTAGCAGTAAAGCCCCCAGGTCTCCTCAGGCAATCCCCTCCCGCTCCTCTCAGCCCCCGATGCTTAAATACAACCTGGATACAGGTTCCTGGTCTGCAGGGCTGAGTTTCCCATCTGAAATCAGCCTGGAAGCTCTTTTTTTTCACGAGTGGTGAAAGAGGGAGAAATCCACTCATGGACATATAGAAGGACGGATAACTGGAGTACTTCCCTGTCTTCCCCATCACCTGCTCTGCGGGTGTCAGGGTTTAAGACCAGGGAGGGAAAATTAAAGTTTTGTGTCCAGCAGCCCGGGTCTGAGTACGAGAAGAAAGTCCCTTTCATACCAGAGGCTGGAAAACAAGAAGACGTTTAGGTTCTTCACCACCCGCTGTCTGTGGGAGAGTAAAGGATCTCTTTTTTTTTTTTTTTGAGCACAGAACAAAATTGCAGAGACAAGCAGACATTACCTTGCAAAGTCAAGACCCAACATTTGCAATGTGTATTGACATATTGATTTTCCTTGGCAGCTATTGGCAGAAGGAGTAAGGAGGATGGGGCCATGTGTGCGGGTCCACGGGAGCTTGGTGAGATCCAGGCAGCATTATGCACACCAAGAGAATGAGGCTTAGCATATATTGAGTGTTTATGCTGCAGAATAGAAAGTGTGGAGCACCTTTACTTAAACTCACTGACTGTTAAATTGGGCTTAACAAAAAATCCCTCTTACACAAACAGAAAGTGATCTGGGCTGTTTTTTTTTCTTCTCGTTTTGCATAAAATCTATTTTCATGTGGGCATTTTGGAGAAATGTGTTCTTGTTATTTATTGATAGGTCTCCGTTTTACACCAAAAATAAACAGATCCTCGAGTATATGAAAAAGATAAAGAATGAGCAGATGAAGGATAATGTGTTGAAAGAGGTGATCTGGAGGAGAATGAAGGATATCTATTGTTTGCCTTCTTAAGGGCAGGGCACACATGGGGGACGGAGCTGGAGTGTATGTGGATTAGTGTGAGGCTCTGTCCTGAATATATAACTTACCCAAGGTCTCCTCTCCTCTGCTCTCCTCTCCTCCCTCTCTCGCCTTCTGTACAATGGCAGTTACAGGAAGAGTGAGAGTTCGACATATTAACGCCATTAACGTAATCGTGGTGGACAGCTCTTTGATGTAATGAAAATTACATATGGCAAGTTTGTAGCTCATGCAGTTTGCTCACGTTTCTGGTCTGATGAAAAAATGGGTCAAATATAGAAATCATAGCTTTAGATGCATTTTTTATGGTTTGGTTATGAGCATGGGCAGAAATAAGCGGGATATATATCTGTAACACCCCCCTCCACACACACACACTCATACAAAATAAAAAAAGTAAATCACAGAGAAAAACCTGAATACAAACAAACATGAAAAAAATACAATAAAACACATTTCCCATAGCAACACTGAAGTTTTACTATACTAAACTTCATGCGAGTGAAATATCAAACAGATTAAATGATCAAATAGCAAAAAATATGAAAGGCACGAGCAATCACTCGTGTAGCACCACTACATTGCTCCCACGACTGTTGCTGTTCTGCTTCAACAGCATGTCCTCGGTTTTCCCGCACAGAGACACGCGCTAGCTTTGTTACAGCATATACAGTCTCATAAACACCTGAACGTGTCTGTGCCCTGCATCTCAATTCACTCGCTCTCTTTTTAGATGGCAATTAAGACCTTAACACGGTAAATCTATGCTTTGGCTGTGTGCATCATGCAGATGGCATGAATAAAAAAGTAACATAACCAATCATGTCAAATTATTATGTTTTTTTTGGGGGGGTGAAATATCCAACAGCAGAAATTAATGTATTTGGATTTGAAGCACAACGCAGGTCAAATGGCAGGCAGGGTTCCCACCCCCCTCACTGACCTTGTGCGGGTAAAAGTCTGAGTAAATGATTGTATTCGATTTACGGCTTGCAACATGCAGCTTGGGAGTGATTCGGACTTGATGACGGACGTTAATGCGTAGAGGTAGAACATGTTTCTAGATTGGTCCGCTGGGTTAAATCTGGTTCTAATGCCCAGCACCTGAAACCACACAAACAAGAACAAAAACGCTAGGGAGGGTGGTTCTGATGAACATTTTCTATGTGCACTGACTGAAATTGCGAAGCTTAATACATATTTGATGCTTTTTTTCTTTTTTCAGATTTTGTGAAGTATCGATACTCTGTCATGTCGAAACTCAGCTGGCATAATTCGCTCCAAAGTCTCTCTGCATTAGAATCCAAGTTGCATCTTGTTGGTTTTGAATGATTTTGATACCTTTGAACACACACTTAAGATGGATTTCACGATGAATTACTGTGTTATATTTACCACAAACATATGTGAGCTGTGTTTACTTGTCCAAGGGAACAAGTATGTTTTCCAATTTGCTAAACTGTTGCTCTAAAGGTGAAATCTCCATTCAGAATATTCCGGTCTTCCATGGAGGATTGCTATTTTAACATGCTTATACTTTATTGGCTTTATATGAACCCTTTTTTCTCTTTTTGTACCTGTCAAGAAAGTTGCCATATGTGTAAGCTGGAATGTATTGAAGCAGTGAAAAGCGTGAAGCGTTTGTCACCAACACATCTGTCCTAACTTTTCATGGGAACACACACACGCACACACATCTGGAAGCTTTGCAAGCACACACTGCCTCAAGTTGATATAGGCTACTGCTGCATGCACATTTAACACATTGCATTTATATTTCAGCTGCTGCTGGAGGGCAGACGGTAAGACACAGCTTACCCCCAACTGAGCAGGCATAGCTTAGCCTGAGTTTTACAACTAGCCTTATTGATTTACTCATTATCTTCTTCACAGGCGATCCCCCCGTAAGGGATCAAAGGCGTCACTCTATTCTCTTTTATTCAGCTTTATTTTGTTGCAAAAGAGATTTTGACATAACGACATGCATATATAAAGATTAGGCGGTCACTTCAATTAACAATGGCATTTTTTCAATAGACTATTAATGAGAAGCAGATTCTTCGAGCGCTGTGAGATACTAAACAATCAGGACTATGTAACTAAAGAAATACTCCACATTAAAACGGTTGAGATTTATGCATTATCCACGTTAAGCATCGTGTCTGTCCCTTCTTTCAGAATCTTTAAGTACCTATAGGGGATCTAGGGGTAAGTTAAAAAAGATGCTCTGTATTTTCTGAATAGAAACCTATATTTGCTGTTACTTATGTCCACCTGTTACCACGTGCATGTTTTTTGTTCTTTATTCTCACTACCAGTCCGGAGCTGCACTCGGCTGCGTTTTACGAGTGCAAAACTGACAGTTTGTGCCCAAACAGGAGAAAGCTGACCCTTGATGATAACCATCACACTCTATACACCTAAATTCAGTGCTCAGGAGCAGACTTCTGCATCCAATGCAAAGGAAGCAGACATTTCTGTTTTTTGGGATTATATCAATTGTGAAGCACGTAACCCGGAGCTGTCTATCTATATTCCAGGACTTTTACATTGTATGAATGTTGAACAGACTCAGTTTGAGAATCAATGTGATATTCCTTTGTTTATGCTGATGGTATTAACAGTCAGCACAAATCACATCAGGAAGGAACTGTGTCATTGTGCTGTAATTGGAATTATGCAAATAGTCACAACGCAGGACTTTGTAATAACCATACTTATTCATAAATTTCCTTTTTTATTATTACTTCACTCTGAGGCATGGATTTAAAAAAAAAAAAATTTATGTAGTATTCATTATTTTCTGCCATCACCTTATGTTGCTTTTATTATGTCGACTTGTAAACAGAAGGACACGAGAAAAACAAGTGCATCCTATTGAACAATGAGCAGGGAAACAAAGTTAACAGTCAAAGAAGCTTTTCATGCATAAGTGTTGATTTCTCTAGGGAGGATCAGCAGGCACTTTTTCTCTCCCTCCCAATTCGATCCACTCCTGCGCTGCAGTAAAGTTAGGCTCTGAAGAGACAGAAGAGAAATCCATATGTGTCTCTGTCGGGCCATTGATATTCTCCTTACTCCCTTCCTTTTTTTCCACACCTTCATCACCCCATCTCTCCTTTTTTCTCTTGTTCATGCTTTCTCAGATGGTCCACAGTGGCCAATCCATCCTCACGCCCTCCACCGGCCAGGTCAGGACGTCCAATATCCCATGGATTCACACTTTCTTTCCCTCCCAAGCTGCCCTTGCCCAAACAAGAACCCCAACAACACACCCACTCCTCGTTTACAGCTCCTCTCATTCAACCACCCATCAGTCTTTGAATGCTTCCCCTCTTTCTCTGCACAGTCTTCCTCTGTATTTCCTATAAAATTCACTGTATTTCTTTATAAACCCGTTTTTGCGTCGTCAGTAGCAACTCCTGTTCTCACTTTAAACACATGAAGAATATTTGCTTTCAGTGGGATCAATGATCTCGCTCCCACTTGTGACCTCCACTGAGCCCTGTAATTCCTGATATGAAATAACATGCATGAAAAATATACATTTTTTGTATGTTATGTAATATTGAAATCAAGAACACTTCCAATTTTGTATTAAACAATTTCTAAATTATTTTTATTATCATTATCAATTCATAAGATCTCTTTATGTTTATTTTTATGTAGTTGATTTAGTTTTTAGAATTTTTTTGGTCTGTATAAAACTTTATTTTTATGTTTTTTAATTATGGGGGTGTGTGAGAAAGTGAGCAACCCCTCCCCTTCTCACCATCACCGGACTTCTTTTTTTTAATGTGTGTGGCAGAGTGGAGGATTGGGCGTGGTCTGCGGGGGAGCACCACACAGGTGTGCCTGGTTCTGCTGATTGTGGCACACCTGTGTCCAATCAACCGCTCCACCCTGCCTGGGTTTATAAACAACAGCTGCATACCAGGAGAGGGGTCTGCTGAATGGAGGAAGCTTGTTGGGAGGCTATGCCCCATTGTGCCTTCTTTTTTGGAATGCTGATTTTGCCCTCCGCCTGTCTGTGTTTTTTATATAAAATAAAAAGCCTTATTTTTTTTGGCATTCTACGCTCTGCGAGGGTTTTTTGCACCTCATCACCCAGGTCCAGTTTTGCCTTGTCCCCTTGTACGTGGGGAGGCCGCTCTGGTTCCTCACAGGGTGCTACAAATGTCTCAGAAATTCATGTATCAAATATGATACATCTGGCATTATAGGGTTAAACTAAAGCAAACTAATCAAAAGAGTTTTATTGTCGATGAAACGCCAAGCTTTTATTTTTGTTTTATGATTATTTTTTTTAATCCGTATAATAGATGCAGCAGATTGTATTTAGCACAACAATGATACCTTTGATTAATCTTTTTGATGAATAGTTTGCAATTTGAAACACTGGGTTTGCATCGCTGTGTGTAATCACAGTACAATTCTTTGACATATATGATGGCCCGTCTCTCCCTTATTAAAATATTAAGGGAGGGATAGTTTCCAGGTTTGTGGTTTTAGTATTTGCTTCCTCAGTCACACAACCAGTCTTAACCAAAAGTGGAGCAGTGGACCACTCTATAACCACAAAGTTGCTTTCCAGCATTTGCCACTGCTAAATCTAAAGTGGCCTGTTTTTTTGTTTTTTTTTAGAAGCTTGCAGCTGTATACTAAGGACAGGAATTTTATTGTACTGCCTGCTAACACAAGGTTATCTGTAATGCTAAATAAATAGCTCACAGTAAATGTCCCGGCAGCAGAATAGCGGCTTTGTAAACTATAATGCCTCATTTTTTATTTTTCTTTTGCTTTTGTTTCCACTAGTACAGTGCCCATTCAGTATGTGGGTCATGGACTGACTGCTACTTGCAGATGTTTCTGTGTGGGTAGTGTGAGTCTAAGAGCACAGCTAAAAACACTCCCAGTGTTACTGTTTTGAAAAGAGGGCAACTATAAGCAGCCCGTGATGGACTGGTGACCTGTCCATGCTGTTTTTCATCCAGTGACAGCTGGGCTAGATGACAGCCACCACCATCACCCCCATCGCTGGAGTTCCCCGAATGAATCTCAATGAATGAATGAATGATAACTATAAGCAGGGGTTTAACTGAGTTTTATGAGGAGCAGGAACAAGACCGTGCTTACATAGTAACATCTACAATGAAGTGCAGACGGTTGAATAAATTGCCTTTTCTTATGCTGAATGTAGCTACTCAGAAAAAATACACATGGTAATTTAGAAGTTATGTTTATTCATTATACTGAAATTTATATTCTCAGTTCTTCTTTTAGTTAATATTTTAAGATTTTATACCTAGCATATCTTTTTATTCGTACCTTACTTTTTATACTGCACGGAGACCAAAGAATCTGCATTTCGTTCATCTTGCAAATCTGTCGAATGACAATAAAGGAGTCTGAGTCTATGTGTTCAGTTAATATTGATTATTCAGGTCAACAGTGATTCTGGAAAGAGATGTGATGTGAAAGAGATGATTTTAAACTGTGCCTAGTGTGTACTGATTTTCCCAAAATGTAGTATGCAGCCAGTAGTACACAGTAAGAAAACAGTGTACCAGTATATGTAAAAAAACACATACTGCACATCTGGGTTAATATGGATGTATATAAGATCACAATAAGAACTGTTTTCATTTTTTGAGTACATGGTGTGCTGCTGTGTGATGCAGCTTTGAATAAAGGCGGCAGGAGGATGGCAGCCCTTGTTCACTCCAGGGAGTGTCTCAAAGTAGATTTCACACCATTGTTTGCAGATGAAGAAACAGACTCTAACGCTGTTAAGCTCCTGCCCTGTGTTACTCAGAGACCAAGCACCAGTTAATTTCAGTTTGCAGTTGTTCATGTACCACTGTAATAACAACAACAAAAAAAACAACAACAAAAACCCCAGTTAGCATGATGCTCATTTCCACAGCTGACTGGTAATCATAGAGCTAATAAAGCAGGACTGTATAATTCCTTAAAAGTTAATTACCACATTGTTAACTATCATATTAATACAGGCATATTACCATGCAGTTTTTCAGTTGCCATAACTTTGTTTTAATGACATTGTAAGGCAAGGCAAGTTTATTTGTATAGCACATTTCAGCAACAAGGCATTAAAGGTGCTCTACATAATAAAAACATGAAAAGTAAAGAGGAAACATAAATTGTGAGTTACAGTGCAATGGCATAATAAAGGAAAGTTAGACTTATTGTAAGTTAGAGTTACACTTTAGTACAAAAATTAACATTGTTTACATTTAATTTAGAATAATTCAGTTATTCAGTAGTGAGATAATTCATTCACATAATTCAGTAGGCAGATTTAAAGAAATTCGTTTTTAACCTTGATTTAAAGGAACTGGGGTTCCTGCAGTTTTATGGAAGTTTGTCCCAGATCTTTGGAGCAGAAAAGCTGAGTGCTGCTTCTCCATGTTTAGTTATGATTCTGGGGACACAGAGCAGACCTGAACCAGAAGACCCGATGGGTGTGGATGACTGATATGGCAAAAAGTCTGATGTATTTTGGTCTTAAACCCAACCATCCATCCATCTCCGGCCGCTTATCCGTTACCGGGTCGCGGGGGCAGCAGTCTTAGCAGAGATGCCCAGACTTCCCTCACCCCAGACACTTCCTCCATCTCTTCCTCCAGCTCTTCCTCCAGCTCTTCCTCCAGCTCTTCCTCCAGCTCTTCCGGGGGAAGTCCGAGACGTTCCCAGGCCAGACGAGAGACATAGTCTCTCCAGCGTGTCCTGGGTCTTCCCCGGGGTCTCCCCCTGGTGGGACATCCCTGTAACACCTCTCAAGGGAGGCGTCCAGGAGGCATCCAATACAGATGCCCAAACCACCTCAGCTGCCTCCTCTCAATGTGAAGGAGCTGCGGCTCGGATCCGAGTTCGTCCAGAGAAAGTGAGCTTGTCACCCTATCTCTAAGGGAGCGTCCAGGTACCCTGCGGAGGAAACTCATCTCGGCCGCTTGTATCCGAGATCCTGTCCTTTCGGTCATTACCCAAAGTTCAAAGTTCATCTGAGGGTGGGAGCGTAGATTGACCAGTAAATTGAGAGCTTTGCCTTTCGACTCAGCTCCCTCTTCACCACGACGGTCCGGTACACCGACCGCATAACTGCGGACGCTGCACCGATCCGTCTGTCAATCTCACGCTCCATCATTCCCTCACTCGTGAACAAGATCCCGAGATACTTGAACTCCTCCACCTGAGGCAGGACCTCTCCACCCACCCGGAGAAGGCACGACACCCTTTCCCGGTGGAGAACATGGCCTCGGTCTTGGAGGTGGTGATTCTCATCCCCGCCGGTTTGCACCCAGCTTCAAACCGCCCCAGCACATGCTTAAGGTCCCGGTTTGATGAAGCCAACAGGACAACATCATATGCAAAAAGCAGAGATGAAATCCTGAGGTTCCCAAACCGGATCCCCTCCGGCCCCTGACTACGCCTAGAAATCCTGTCCATAAAAATTATGAACAGAACCGGTGACAAAGGGCAGCCCTGCCAAAGTCCAACATGCACCAGGAACAAGTCTGACCTTCTGCTGGCAATGCGAACCAGACTCCTGCTCCGATCATACAGAGACCGGACAGCCCTTAATAGAGGGCCCCGGACTCCATACTCACTGAGCCCCCACAGAATGGCACGAGGGACACGGTCAAATACCTTCTCCAGATCCACAAAGCACATGTAGACTGGTTGGGCAAATTCCCATGAACCCTCGACCACCCTGTGAAGGGTATAGAGCTGGTCCAGTGTTCCACGACCGGGATGAAAACTGCATTGTTCCTCTTGAATCCGAAGCTCATTCTCCTCTCCAGTACCCTGGCGTAGACTTTCCCAGGGAGGCTGAGAAGTGTGATCCCCCTATAGTTGGAACACATTCTCCGGTCCCCCTTTATAAAATGAGGGACCCCCATCCCGGTTCGCCACTCCAGCGGCACTGTCCCCTACCCTACTCAGGGCGGATCTCATCCATCCCCAGTGCCCTGCCACTGAGGAGCTTACAAACTACCTCAGTGACCACAGCTTTGTCAGGGTTTCACCCTTCCGGTTTTATTTTGAAGCCCTGTCCTGGTATTTAAAGGGGCCTATTATGAAAAATATGTTTTCTCTTTCTTTAATATATATATTAAAGATATATATATATATATATATATATATATATATATATATATAAGTGATCTCCCCTCAGCCTGCCAACTCAGAGAAGGAGGAAAGCAACCAAATTCTGTAGTGTCTGTACAGCCGCCCGGATGAGCCATCCAGTGTTATGTGGCTTCTACGAGCCGTTCAAATTCTGCTCCTGTCGTTACGTAACGGCGGGAGTGATTTACATCGGATGGCCTCCGATGCGTGAAACCACACCCACAACTAACTCTGGCCGGAACAACAACAACTCCGCCAGCAGGAGCTTCCGCCATTTTTTCGTAGCAGTGTATCGTGATGGCTTCTGTTCGAGCTAGACGTGCGAATTGCTCTGTTGTTGGTTGTAAAAACCAACACAAATGTCTGTATTCTGTCTCTGTGCCCTCCCCTGCTATGCGTCATTCAGGCAGCCAACCAGCACAGAGCCTCATTATCATAGCCTCCCCGCCCACTCAGAATCCTGCATAGATAATGAGGTTAGAGACTGGGATGCTAAAGACATGGCTCAGAGGCTGAATTTCAAATTTATTTAGCAAAAAAAATCAAAAGCTTGTTTTTAAGACATTCAAGGCCTGTTTAAAATAGGTATTAGATGCCATAATAGGTCCCCTTTAAGTTCTGATTTGACCTTCCTGTTTCCCACCTGCCCTGATCGTCTGCACCTGTGTCTCGTTATCCCTTGTGTATATCTAGTCTTGTCTTTCACCTGCTCCCTGCTGGTCCGTACTGTTTGCTCCCTCCATGTTCTCCTCGCCAGGTTTTCCTAGTTTTCTTATTCATGTTCCGTTTTTTGATCCTGCTCAGCAGCGTTTTTGGTTAAGTTTTTGTGAATAAATCTCAGTTTTTTGGAACTCCTGCCTCCTGCTCTCCTGCATCTGGGTCCTCACTTTGCCTTCCTGGCAGAGTACTGCTTCCCTTTTCTGAAGCTCTGAACGGTTTGCCAGAATTTCTTCGGGGCTGACCAAAAGTCTTCCTCCATGACCTTACCAAACTCGGTATTGGGTCGTCGAGGCACCCCGCCACGACTGCTTCCCAGACCACATTGCACCAGCTTGTCATGGTCATTCCTGTGAGCGTTTCGGGCTGAGCCCGACCGGGTCTCATGAGCAAAGACCCTGCCTCTAGGCGCTCGCCTTCGAGCCCCAACCCCAGGCCTGGCACCAGGGAGGGGCCCCGGTGACGCCAATCCGGTGACGTAACGTTCCCTGATTTTTTTTTCTTCTTCATGATTAGCTTTTGAACCGCTCTTAGTCTGGCCCGTCACCTAGGAGCTGCTTGACATGGGAGACCCTACCAGGGGCGTAATGCCCCAGACAACATAGCTCATAGGATCATTCGGGCAACACAAATCCCTACACCACAATAAGGTGGCGGTTCAAGGAGGGGTGGTCCTAAACCATTTAGTAATTTATAAAATAACAGGGGTAATTTAAAGTGTATTCTCGGATATACAGAGAGCCAGTATAAGGACCTCAGAACCGGATTGATGTGGTCTTTCTTAGTTCTAGTGACAACTCGGGCAGCAGCATTCTGGATCAGCTGCAGCTGTTTGATTGACATTTTAGGCAGACCTACGATGACACTGTTGTAGTAATCAATTCGACTGAAGATAAACACATTTTTTTCAAGGTCCTGCTGAGACATTAGTCTTTTGATCCTGGAAATGTTCTTTAGGTGATAAGAAGGCTGAATTTGTAATTGTCTTACTCAGAGCCGGATTAAATAAATGGACTACACTAGGCAGACTGTGATTTTTGGGCCCCCCTCCATCGATGTTATTTATGAAATCTTAAACTTACCAAAGTTACTAATAAAAGTTAATTCACATTTTACATAGCATAGTCATAGTCAAGTTGGTTGTTTGTATTCCAAAATAAGTCATGTGTTGTATATTAAACAGTCTATCAGACTATTTTTAGATTTGTATTATTTATACGTTATTACAATGCTCTATTAAATGCTATTAAATTATCCTTATCTTATCGATTGTGAGCATTTTGCAGAAAATCTTAATTAAATGTGTTGATTAAATTGAATAGTTAAATAAGAAGTCAAATCTACAAAGACCAATAAAATTTGCAGTAAGACAAAGTGTGCTGTAGTATGTATGTCTGTATGTGTATATGTATGCATGTGTATGCGTATGCAGAGCCGTTTGGGAGATTTGCGAGGCCCTGTGTGAAATGGCCAGGGGGCAAAATTTTTGGGTTTTTCGGGTCGGATCGGGTGTTTATATGCGCAATTTTAACTCTCCAATTAGCAAAATACTGGATACCTTCCCCTGCCTCATCATCATCTGGGCTTGCCTCGACGCGGGCCCCCACGGCTGCTTGAGAGCCGGTCGGATCGGTGATTTTTGTAACAAATTTATCAACCGTGCCTTTCAGAGAGGCATTAAACTCTTCCATTTTCTTTTGTTTTTTTCTTTTTTCATCCCCTGATGGAAATTTCCTGAATCTGTCTCGTTCTCTCGACATTGTGTGACAGTTTGTTCCAACTCCACCCGTCTGGATCAGAGCAGCTTGTGTCTGCGCTTGGTCTGATCAGTTGTATTGAACAACAGACACGCGTCATCATTGCACATATATTTATTGATATGCACAGACTAGTACACATTTAGGTCTGTAATGGAACGTGACTGTTGATATTTATAAGGAAAAAAAAAAAAATTGGGGAAAAAAAAAACGGCCCATTGCGCCAGGCCCCTTGGGGCGCCAGGCCCCTTGGGGCGCCAGGCCCCGTGCGGTCGCACGGTTCGCACATCCCTTGCGGCGGCCCTCTGCGTATGTATCCGTATATGTATGTATACTAAATATAGTAATAATGCATATATATATGCCTTAGGTTTTTACCGGCATGTTATCAACCATTAATATGTGTGCAGACAAAAAAAAAAAAATTTTTTTTTTTTTTTTTTGTCCCTCTGTCTGGGCCCCCCCCCCCCGTCGGGCCCTAGGCACGTGCCTAGTCTGCCTTTGCGTTAATCCGGCTCTGGTCTTACTAATTTTCAATTACTTCGTTCTTGTTTTTGTTGAACTGAAGAAAATGATGGCACAGCCACTCACTGATTCGTTCTATGCATCTACTCAACACTTGTATGGGCTCATTGTCACCTCGTGACATTATTATTATAAGGGGTGTCAAATTAGCATGTTAATTGCGATAAATTAATTAAAGACATATTTAGCGTGTTATGTTTTTTAATCACTTAATCTATTTTTTAATGTATAACTTTACTTTTTCTGTTTGCGAGTATTATGAAATCTGTGTCTGTGCGGTGTCTTGTACTTGAGTTGTTAGTGGGGGAAAGCAATGGTCAGTCCCACCTTGAAGTGGACATTGATTGGCTGTCACTGTGTTTGGGCTTGTTTAGCAGACGCTGGTAGCCTCCCATTGTAGCTGGACAGGTCTGGGGAGGAACGGTGAGTAGCGGAGAAGAGAAGTGAAAATGGAGGAGCATGTGAAAGTTGTCGGCCCAGTGAATGGGGAATTTACATTTCAAAAACACCATGATGACACCTTTTGTAAAGGTAGATTGATATGTGTTCTTTGTGGAAAGGACTTTGCTTACCCGCTCAAGTTTAGCCTACCACCTAAACGCAAAGCACCCGGCCCCGAGCGCAGCCACAGCTAACCTGTCCTTTAAGTAATACTCAAAACAATCTCAAACCAAAAGTACCGTGCCAGAAAGTCCGACCCAATTCTCTCGTCGCTCTAGTAATATACGATGGTCAATGGGGTCAAATGCTGCGCTGAGGTTCAATAATCGCAGCACTGTGTGTTTTTTTTTTATTGAGCACCTTGACAAAGGCAGTCTCAGTGCTGTGGTGAGCATTAAAACCAGACTGACATCAAATCGGTTAGTCAGAGTTAACTCTTGAAATACAGCATTTTCAGTAATCTTACTGATGAATGGAAGATTTGAGATGGGTCTGTAATTTTGAATGAGCAACTTGTCCAAATAGTTTTTTTTTTTACTTTTTTGTAATATTTTTGGTCATGCTTATTGATAAACACGCAGCACATGTCATAATGGACATTCCCATCCAAGGAAAATGGACAACACTGAAGCAAGTAATATAACACCAGCTTGGAAAAGGACATTCCAGTCTTGCCTAAATTCTGAGCTGATATTTTTGACATGTTAAATATTTCCTTCAATCATATATTGTTGGCACCAAGCACCATCATTCTGAAATCTGGACTGAGGCTAACAAGAAGGTAGGAAAAATTGCAGTTGCTCTAAAAGTGAATCAAAGGCGAGACATCCATGTTAGAATGTCCAACTTTGGGGCAGCTGGGTGGCACAGTGGTTAAAGCAAGCGGCCGATGTACTGAGGCTACAGGCTGCAGTCGCAGGTTCAATTCCCGGCCTGCAGCCCTTTGCTGCATGTCATCCCCATTCTCTCCCCAACCTTAAAAAAAAATCCAACAAGGCAACAGAAATAAACATATCTAAAGATTGGGTCAAATAAAACTGGATTTAAAAACCACAACAATTGTACTAGGAGTGATTTTTTTTGTATCAAATTTATATAAAGCAAAGCTTTCATGTATAATTAGGGCTATCAACTTTTGATTTGTAGCAGTCACCGTCAATAGCTAACTGTCACCACTTTTACCTTTTGCTACTGAATGCTTAACACTGTTTTGACTTCTGAGAGTAGCGTCTGAGGTGTGAGTAAAGACCTAACAGAACATATTCGTTCATATTTTGAAAAGAATGTTTTGATGTGTTGTTAACAGACCACCGTGACTGCTTGCAGGTTGGCCTGTAGGAATCTGAGGATTAAGCTTAGCTAAGAGCAGGCAGTTTGTGATAACCAAGCATCTCATAAACTCCGTGGTCTTTTCTGACTTTGTCACCCACCTTCGAAATGATAAGTCCTGTTGCAAATGGTCTCCCAAAGCTCCATTGGTGTGTATGAGAGCCACGGTGGATCATTTCAGAATCCTTCAAGGTGGAAATCTGCTGGCACCAGCAGTAATATCAGGCCACAACATCAGACTGTTACTGGATTATCTCAGCCTATCCCAACCAAACCATTGTGGGTTTTAGTGGAACACAGGTGTCATTTCAGAAGCAACTGTTGACATGTGGATGTTGATTCTACGTAAAGTATTATTAGCATTAGGTAAGTTAAACAAGCTAAAATGGCTAATTATAACAGGAGGAACGCATTACAAGGAAAAAGGCTTCAAAACCACTCTTCAGAAAACCTGTGGGTGATACCAAGGGGATTTGTCTAGTTCTTCTTATATAGTCTATTGTACCCGCAGTTCCGGTGAGGAATCACGTGGGCATGAAGACTACGTGGCAGTCAATTTATTGTGGTACAACATGTTGCATTAAGCATTATCATTATCATTGGGCCAGTTGTTGGACCATGTCATAATGAAGACTCCAGAATAGTGCATAGAACGATTTGATCCATTCTGACATCATCTAATGTCAAAGATTTGAACAAATTTTAGCAATATTATGCAAACCATTGAATATGACTTCAGACTTGGCACCACAGTCACTAGGGTCCTCAGGAAGACACACACTGTGCTAAAAAGGAGATCTGGTGGTTTTTTATCAAGAAAAGTGAAGAACACATGCATAGGCAAATGCGTAAGAGATAACAGGTGATTTATTTTTGAGATGTGTTAAATAAAAATATGCAGCATTAGTGTGGGAATACATAATGACTAACATATTTTTCTGAGGGGGAAATCAAAAGTTGTTTGCTTGCACAGGGAGCCGCAGTGCAAGGCTAAAGAGGAACACAGATTGTGCTATGGGATGAATATGAGCAGGTGCACCATTACACATACTGTGCTGGTGGATAATTACTGTATAAACCAACTTTATTATGAAAGATGGAAACTGCATGTCTTCAAGGTTGGAATAGAGAAGCAAATACTAAACTATGTTAACAACCATTCAAACTTAAATAAACAATCTGACTGAGCTTTTTCCCTATATATGATATAATTATTCTATTTCTGAAGAGTACATAAACATGAATCATAAATAGGATGTCACTCTCAGCACTTACTATATTTTGGCCTGTTGAGCAAATGGCACAAATTTTTCTCATATTTTCCTACCAAACCTTTAAAAGGCTCTTAATCAATCCTGCCCAAGTTTTCATTTGGTGTGAAGGTAGCAAAGGTTTACAGAGGTTGATTTGTATTTGAAGGGATTGCATGTCAAAAGTAATCAGATAATACTCTGCTATGACAGCATCTGGTGTGTAGGTCTCCTGTCATTGCTTTTTACTGTAGCCACCCTTTGGGTCATGTTATGCCTAACCTCATTCTGCACAGTAGCACCCCCATGGAAGCAGTTGAAGGCAATAAAAGTCCAAACTAATGTGAAATTTAATGTATACATAAACGCACACCTGGACTAGCTGGTTGTGCTACTGTGACGGCACGACTGCAACTGGGAACAGTTGAAATTCATTTCTCTTAATCTGAGGCTTTCTCTTGACCTGATTTTGAAAGGAAGTTAGACTTTTACACACTGCCACACACAATCTTAGATAGGCAACAGTAAAAGAAAAAAATAAGAAAAATGTGAAAAAAAGAAATATAATTACACAACTGTAACTCGTTTTGGCTCGTATGTCTTTCGTACTGGCTGACCATTCAGAGTACAAAGATGGAAATTAGGCTGCAAAAAGATCTTCTTTTTGCCTTTTTTCATGTAGTTAGTCATGTTAAAAAGTTAAAACATTCCAATATGGAGCCTTTTATGGGAAGAGGTCAAATTATCCTCCAGAAAATAGATATTAAAATTCTGTGCATCATTACTTTGGATTTTTGTTTTAAAAGTACCATGAAAACTTCACTCATCTCTTTAAAAAAAAAAAAAAAAGGAAAAGGGGGCTGCATCTCTTAATTACTGACATAGAGCTAATTTGCGTCAAGCATGTCTCTCATCAGATAATCATAATCATTATAATTGCTTGAGGCATTTGTTTCATGGAGCAAAAGCAATCATGTTCACTCAGATCCTCTGTAATAAAGGCTTTGGCTCAGCACTTGGCTCCTTCCAAGCTGTTATACAGTGACTGGACGTGCATAATCAATAGGGAAATTGAAATGCAGGGGTAAATACATGGCTTTGCCTGTCCTATCCTCTGTACTGCCAGTCTCTTTTTCTCACTCCCTGGGTACAATGCCAGAAACTGATCAAAGACGGAGTCTGATTCAGTCTGAAACATCAAGGAGCGAAGACAGGGAGCCCTGTGATTACTGAACATTGACGTCAGTTTCACTCATTCAACAATGTGCAGCTGTCACACAGAAGACGTATTATGTACTCCGTCTGATCACCTGGGATCCAGTCATACAAGCTTTTATGGATCACGGGAGATATTCTTGCATTTTTCATGAGCGAGTAGACATTTTCTGATCAAAAGTGTCACTGGTTCAAATGTATTTGAGAGCCTTCAAAGATCTGGTATTGGAAGGTTAGAGAGCTGCTATTTGCAATAATAGCGACCGTTCTTTAAAATTGTTTTTTAAGAGATGCAGTCCTATGAATCAATAGATAGAGGAGATCAAAACTGCCAGTCTTCTGGTCCACTTACCATGAAACACTTTGCTTTCACTCTTTTTTCTTAAAAAAAAATCTAAATCATTGATTTATTTTGTTTTGAAACCAAAGTTACCTGCAAAGGCGCACACACACACAAGACCAGAATCAATCTAACACAGGTAAAAACAGGAAATGCCTGCCATCCATCCATCCATCCATCCATCCATCCATCCATCCATCCATCCATCCATTTTCAACTTCTTATCTGGAACCAGGTTGCGGGGCAACGGTTTGAGCAGAGATCCCCCGCTGAGCTCCTTCTCCCCAGCCACCTCATCTAACTCTGCTGGAGGGACACTGAGGAGTTCTCAAGCCAGCCATGAAATACAAGCTTCTTCTACACAGCGCTTTCAAGATGAGGCATTTTTTGCCAATATTGTGCCCTGTTGTGTGTGTTTACAGTTTTGAGGAAGAAAGGCAGGACGTTTATGTTGCGCCTCTGTTCTGCCTTGGGAGGTAGTGACAGCGGCAGCGGGGACGCGGGCTTTGTTTAAGTGTGAGTCTGTGTTGTGGAACAGGCTGCTCTTCCCAACAGCGCTCCCGTCACTCAGATGTTTCCATGATGGTGGCGTGCTGTGCGTAATCTCATGCTGATGCGGCGCCACAACGCTGCCATTTGATCTGCGTGACTTTCTAAAAGGAAACCACAGGATGATGGTTTTCTTGCACCGCTGTCTTTAAAGGACTGTTATTTCTTTAGCAAGCTATGGATCTGCTCTGAGGCTTCCTCCAAAAAAGGCATCTTGTCCAGGGGCCCAGACGACTTCACCTGGCTCCTTTTGATGTAGATCAGCAGCGACTCTACTCAGAACACCCCTCGGATGATTGAGATCCTCATCCTGTCCCACAATCTTTGAAGCGAGTTCATTTTGGAGCCTTGAATTTCATGACCTCATTTATTCGCTATTCTCATTGCTGAAGTTTGGAACACAGAGTGATTCGTAGATTTAGATCAGACAATGGATTGTCAAAAATAAAACAGAAAATGACAAAATGTATTAAATATAACAAAATATCTGTAAAAACCACACACTTATACACCCGACCCCACCCCACAGTTTGCTTGTATACCAAGTAAATATAAACTGACTTCCAAATACAGATGGAAGAATATCTGACCCACAACACTGTGAATTCATTAATTTGTTGGAGCTTTTTATTGCAAGGTATGACGATCACAAGTCCACCGCAACGGATATGTGAGGTGTCTCATTTCGACGGGGAAAGTGGCTCTCCTGAGGACACTGAGCTGTTTGTTTTGGTCTTAGTCCAGCAGTTTACTGGCTTTTACAGTTTCAATGAATAAAACATCCAGACTTGCGGAAGAGGCACCTTGGCTAGAGGGTCAGTTATTCAGCTGCGGCGGGAGTGTAGATGAGCACCCCATCAGGAGAAATGCACCAAATCGCTTCTGTTTGATGGAAAAAGCTGCAGGGGTAAGATTGGGTGCAGATTTAAAGCTCCATGATGCATATCCACAGGTAAGTTTCTACAGGTTAATACCCTTTTGTGGATTACATCAATAATGGAGCTAAACATGCAATCATACAGCGAGGCCACAATCTGGATCCATGTGGATAACCTTGAGCGCCATCAGAAACAATTGCTATAGCTGGAAAAAAAGACTCTTGAAATTATTCATAAGGAACGCTGATGAACATCGCAAAACATTTGAATTTCATCTCAACATGCATGACAGAGGATGAATTATTAAAGCAGAGCAGTAATTGTACTTCTCAACGCTTTCCTCGGGATGACATGAAAATGCACATGAACAAGAAAATGCAATGTAAAAACACTGCCGGATTGTACTGTTATGTGCCATGACCAGCTTAATCACTGAACCAGAGAAACAACAGAGTCTATTTGGAGCCCTCATCTCAGCCATGAAGTAAGCCAAATGGATTCAAGATGCAATCCTGTAACTTTCACTTTCACTTAATTGCAAAACTACTCCTTTGATCAACTCTGTGTCTGTCTCCTTTTCTCTCTACGTCCCACTGGGAAATGAAGAGCGGGGGCATATAAGACATGACTGACACCTCATAGTGTATCCACAGCTTCCTAAAGCACTTCTCGACTAATAGCAGATGTTCTCTTAAGGATTAAATCTGCCTACTGTTGAAAAAAAAGATTTAAAAATGCACTCCTGGATCGTGTCTGCTCTCAGGAGTTACATCTCAAGGTAAAACAGTTTTGACCCTTACATACATACCGTATATATACATATATATATATATATATATATATATATATATATATATATATATATATATATATATATATACACATTAGGGCTGTCAAACGATTCATTTTTTAAAACGTGATTAATTGCATGTTGTCCATAGTTAACTCGCACATTTATTCACACATTATTTGCTGTTCTAAATTACCTTAAGGTATTTTTTTTTAATGTTTTTAATACTGTAAACATGACAAAAGAGCAAATATGCTTGCTTTATGCCACTGTTTATTCAACTTTTCACAATAAATGTAACATTCCTTCATAAATACAAACACAATGTAGTCCCGAACTTTACACTTGTAAAGACTAACTTAAGATTCCTTGTTTTTTTAAGCAGCTCAATGTAAAACAATGAACCAAATGCATCATATTGTACAAGAAGTGCATTGGTCAGTTAAATTTTCCATGTAATTATGTCTAACCTCATATGGAGGAAAATAAAAGGCTCAAAAAATATCTCCTTCTTCTAAGTGGGATAAAAAACCGGATGATACAAAAAATAAATTACAAACAAATAAAGTACACATGTAACCAGAGCCGGATTAAATACATGGACTACACTAGGCAGACTGTGATTTTTGGGCCCCCCTCCATCGATGTTATTTATGAAATCTTAAACTTACCAAAGTTACTAATAAAACTTAATTCACATTTTACATAGCATAGACTATAGTCATAGTCAAGTTGGTCCTTTGTATTCCAAAATAAGTCATGTGTTGTATATTAAACAGTCTATCAGACTATTTTTAGATTTTTATTATTTATACGTTATTACAACGCTCTATTAAATGCTATTAAATTATCCTTATCCTCGTAAAAACAGTGCTCCCAACCAAGAGGCTACAGTTTTAAAAGGTCAGGCAGTGGAGTGTGTCAGCACATACAAATATCTGGGAACTGTCATCGACAACAAACTGAACTTTGAGGAAAACTGTCAAGCTGTGTACAAAAAGGGACGCCAGCGCCTGTTTTGTTTGAGAAAACTGTCTTCTTTTAACTGTAATACTCTGATAAATATCAGTGGTATTTAATTTATATGAATGGTTATTTCATACAGATAAGATGTTTAAGTGTATAATAATTTATGTTTAAAAATTATTGACTTAAAACAAAACGAAAAAACATCATTTCATGGGGTGTGAATGTTTAAAAATATGTTAAAAGTAATTCTGTTACATGCGTGAGTTCATGACATTTGGGTTTTTTTTTATACTTCCGGAGAGGAACGGGAGAAAAAAAAAAGAGAGGGGCAACGTGTTAATGGCGGAGACTCTGGGACTGCGTGCGCCGTCAGTGTTATCCGGGAATAAGACTGCGAACTGTTGCTGAGCTGCCAGCTCAGAGTTTGTGGGTCGGATTCGCCACCGTCGGTTGAGTTTGGTGACCACGTCTGTTGGCTGGTCGGAGCCGGGTGAACACCTGCCGTCCTCGCTGGGGAAGAACGCCGCCTGCACGAGTCGGAGTGCGCTGCTGCTGCGGGAGACGGAGTTTGCTGCTGCCGTGGTCGGAGACGGAGGCTGCCGCGACGAGGGTGACGGAGGACGCGTCCTGGCTGCCGGGGAAGCTGGAGTGCTGCTGTGGTCGGAGACGGAGGCTGCCAGACGAGCGAGGGATCTATCGGATGCGGTTTGGTCTTGCTGGTTTCATCTACACATGGAGGTACCATTTTCATGAGCTCCAACTAAAGCGCGCCAACGAGAGTTTAAAAAAGAGTGCACTCAAATCAAACTTAGACGTTTGAACTAAAGTAAGAAAACCATACCCCGGGGTACTTTTTGGGTTTTACTTCTCTATTGTATTTCTATTGAGAAAGTTTGGTTGGATGTGTGTTTCTTGTTAATAAATTTTCTAAAACTGAGATCTTGTGTTGGTTTTAATTGTTTTGTGTTTATTATCAGAGTACTGCATAAGAGTTTAAAGGCCTAGTGTAATTTCTCATAGCTTCTAAAGGGTAATTTAGAAGCAAGAATCATACAGTATCCTAGACTGATATTTAGAATTTGAGATGTGACTTTTACCATAAAGTGTCTGACAAGAGTTAAAGCTTAATTTTCCAGCATAAAGTGGGTTTTAATACACGAGCCGGTGGTAAAAGGGTTACATTTTTGGGGGCTCGTCCGGGATACTTCATGTCTGTGGTGTGAAACCTGTCAACTTTGTCTGGTGTTGTCCAGGGCTCAAAAGGGTTGAACGCAAAGAACTGTGCAGCCAAGTGATAAAGAGGGCGAGGCAACGGGTACGGCACAAAAGGTCTGTGTGCCACGGCGTAAATGTACTCCACGAGGTCATGGAGAAGGTAACGATTGGGACCTGCGAGTGCATATGTCTTTCCATTTGCATCGGGGTCTCTGACTGCATTGATAATGGCCTTTGCCACATCCACCACATGAACGGGCTGCTTCACCGTATCCCAAAAATGTAACCCTTTTACCACCGGCTCGTGTATTAAAACTCACTTTATGCTGGAAAATTAAGCTTTAACTCTTGTCAGACACTTTATGGTAAAAGTCACATCTCAAATTCTAAATATCAGTCTAGGATACTGTATGATTCTTGCTTCTAAATTACCCTTTAGAGGCTATGAGAAATTACACTAGGCCTTTAAACTCTTATGCAGTACTCTGATAATAAACACAAAACAATTAAAACCAACACAAGATCTCAGTTTTAGAAAATTTATTAACAAGAAACACACATCCAACCAAACTTTCTCAATAGAAATACAATAGAGAAGTAAAACCCAAAAAGTACCCCGGGGTATGGTTTTCTTACTTTAGTTCAAACGTCTAAGTTTGATTTGAGTGCACTCTTATTTAAACTCTCGTTGGCGCGCTTTAGTTGGAGCTCATGAAAATGGTACCTCCATGTGTAGATGAAACCAGCAAGACCAAACCGCATCCGATAGATCCCTCGCTCGTCTGGCAGCCTCCGTCTCCGACCACAGCAGCACTCCAGCTTCCCCGGCAGCCAGGACGCGTCCTCCGTCACCCTCGTCGCGGCAGCCTCCGTCTCCGACCACGGCAGCAGCAAACTCCGTCTCCCGCAGCAGCAGCGCACTCCGACTCGTGCAGGCGGCGTTCTTCCCCAGCGAGGACGGCAGGTGTTCACCCGGCTCCGACCAGCCAACAGACGTGGTCACCAAACTCAACCGACGGTGGCGAATCCGACCCACAAACTCTGAGCTGGCAGCTCAGCAACAGTTCGCAGTCTTATTCCCGGATAACACTGACGGCGCACGCAGTCCCAGAGTCTCCGCCATTAACACGTTGCCCCTCTCTTTTTTTTTTCTCCCGTTCCTCTCCGGAAGTATAAAAAAAACCCCAAATGTCATGAACTCACGCATGTAACAGAATTACTTTTAACATATTTTTAAACATTCACACCCCATGAAATGATGTTTTTTCGTTTTGTTTTAAGTCAATAATTTTTAAACATAAATTATTATACACTTAAACATCTTATCTGTATGAAATAACCATTCATATAAATTAAATACCACTGATATTTATCAGAGTATTACATAACATTTCCAGGACCATGCTGATCTTGTTTTATCGTGCATTTATAGAATCTGTTTTATCTTTCTGTCTTGCTTCATGGTTTTAAAATGCGTCACTTAAAAACAAAAACTGTTTAAACCAAATTGTGAAATGGTCGAGCAAGCTGATTGGTGAGTTTCAGCTTCAGCCAGAAACCCTGTTTTCTAAGCAGTTACAGAGGATAGCTGGCTCCATTTTAAAAGACAACTCCCACCCTCTTAAATGTGAGTTTCAGCTGCTCCCATCAGGTCGGAGGTTCAGGGTACTTGCTTGCAAAACGAAACGTTATAAAAATAGCTTTGTACCAGCAGCCATCAGTGCCATTAATAAGTGAGGGAACTGCAACATAACTTTGTATTTATGTTTTGTATTGTTTCCTTTATCTTGTTTTTATGAAAAGGCAAATTTTTTATCCTTTTGCTTGGTTTTAATATTTTAGTGTTTTTTTTCTACTGATGTTTTAACTTATTTTGATTCTTATCTTGGGGCCGTCCTTCTTGTTCTTTGTTCTTTTAGCCAAAGCACTGTTGCCACTTTATATTATCCTGTGTTGTTGAGTGTATGGTTTTATATTGTATGAGGAGGCACTCACTGTGAACCAAATTTACCCAAGGGTACTATAATAAATCTATCTATCTATCTATCTATCTATCTATCTATCTATCTATCTATCTATCTATCTATCTATCTATCTATCTATCTATCTATCTATCTATCTATCTATCTATCTATCTATCTATCTATCTATCTATCTATCTATCTATCTATCTTATCTTATCTTATCGATTGTGAGCATTTTGCAGAAAATCTTAATTAAATGTGTTGATTAAATTGAATAGTTAAATAAGAAGTAAAATCTACAAAGACCAATACAATTTGCAGTAAGACAAAGTGTGCTGTAGTATGTATGTATGTCTGTATGTGTATGTATGTGTATGCGTATGCAGAGCCGTTTGGGAGATTTGCGAGGCCCTGTGTGAAATGGCCAGGGGGGCCCTCGCGCGCGCGAAATTTTTGGGTTTTTCGGGTCGGATCGAGTGTCTATATGCGCAATTTTAACTCTCCAATTAGCAAAATACTGGATACCTTTCCCGGCCACATCAACATCTGGGCTTGCCTCGACGCGGGGCCCCACGGCTGCTTGAGACCCGGGCGGATCGGTGATTTTTGTAACAAATTTATCAAACGTGCCTTTCAGAGAGGCATTAAACTCTTCCATTTTCTTTCGTTTTTTTCTTTTTTCATCCCCTGATGGAAATTTCCTGAATCTGTCTCGTTCTCTCGACATTGTGTGACAGTTTGTTCCAACTCCACCCGTCTGGATCAGAGCACCTTGTGTCTGCGCTTGGTCTGATCAGTTGTATTGAACAACAGACACGCGTCATCATTGCACATATATTTATTGATATGCACAGACTAGTACACATTTAAGTCTGTAATGGAACGTGACTGTTGATATTTATAAAGGGAAAAAGGAAAAAAAACGAAAAAAAAAAAATTGGGGAAAAAAAAAAACGGCCCATAGCGCCAGGCCCCGTGGGGCGCGAGGCCCCGTGCGGTCGCACGGTTCGCACATCCCTTGCGGCGGCCCTGTGCGTACGTATGCGTATATATATATATATATATATATATATATATATATATATATATATATATATATATATGTATGTATACTAAATATAGTAATAATGCACATATATATATGCCTTACGTTTTTACTGGCATGTTATCAACCATTAATATTTGTCCCTCTGTCTGGGCCCCCCCCTGTCAATCGGGCCCTAGGCACATGCCTAGTTTGCCTTTGCGTTAATCCGGCTCTGCATGTAACAGCAGGGAGTGTAACTCAACCTATAAAGTGCAAACTTGTCCTGGACCCTGTTTGGCTTGTGGTATTTGAGACTCGATGTACTTCGATGGTAATTCATTTCAAATCGACAGTACATGCAAATAACTTTCGTCTTGTCCAGCGAACCATCTGGCATCTTTTTGAAAGGGAACTTGCCGTTCAAAAGTCCCTTTCCATTCTCCATCTTTCCTCGCTTTTCAAAAAAGTTCACGCAGTAGTCCACCATACTTTTCCTTAAGCTACGGGTACCGTCGACCGGCAGAAATTATACGCGTGTTGCGCGTTTTTTTAAATTTTATCCTGTGCGTTAAAAAAATTGTCTGCGTTAAGAGGACGTTAAGTTAACGCGTAACGCGTTAACTTTGACAGCCCTATATATATATATATATATATATATATATATATATATATATATATATATATATATATATATATATATATATATATGTACACACACACACACACACACACACACACACACGTTACTTGAATTGTAGAATTAGAAATGTTGTGACAAAGATACTTTAAGATCTGACTCTAAACACAACTTATACCCACAAAAAAACAAAACCACGTTGACGATAGCTGCACATAGCAAAGCGTGTCTGTTTTCCTTGCCCACATTTGGCCTTGACAGATGGCAATGACTTAGGTTAAGTGTCTAAAGTCAGCCACATATCCACAGGACATGCATTTTCTCTGGGTCTGTGGGTCTTGCCTAGACCTCACAATACTTGCAGCAACCCAAGTTTATCACAACTGGGCCCAATCTGGCCTGTATAACGCCAGAATCCACGTTTGGCCCAATTGGTTGCATTTTGGCCGTGTCCGATCCACACTACACTTGCTAGTTCCGTAATTGAGCCATGAGTGCCAAATGCAGCCCAAATGTGTCAGTTATCTGGGATTAAACAGTATTTTCTGTCAGAGTGAGTTCAAAGATTAGATATGCTAAATAAGCACAAGGTGCATCTGCAGATCAATGAGGCCAAATGTAAAAAAAAAAAAACACAGGCCAGATTTAGCCCTCGGGTCTTATTGAAGCAACACAAGGATTTAGTTACACATAGCAGAAAAAAAGACTCAAAACTCGGAGGTGATATGGAAATAAAATAAATAAAAATGAAAAACCTCTGTAGTTGCAGCAGCTCAAGCAACAAACCTACAGTGTCTTTCCTATAGAACAAATATACAACGGCTCAGGGAATTTCTTTGGAAAGGAATCAGTGGAAATGATTCGATGAGGTGCAAGAGCCTTACAAATCTTCAAAAACTGCAGTACGTGTGCACAGGGAGCAAATTTGCATGTTTTGAAAATAAAAATAAAAACCCATATGCACATTATATCCTGATTTTGCAGTCTCGATAAAGTCGGACATGTTACAGTAGAGTACAATGATGGCAACGAGTTGTGTGATTAAATCTACATTTGAGAACAATGTCTATGAGGTGTGCTGGTATTTCCTGCATGTACTGTAACTACAGTTAAACCATGTTAAAATGAAAGTTGAAATCTGATTAATGCTAGTAGAGGTCAGTTGCCTGGGACCAAAGTCAGTTTAATCTTATTATCTACGCATGGATTTGCATCTCAATGTGAAAATGTAATTATGCGTGAATTAGATCAATTTAAAAGTCCCGTATTTATAATTATAATGAGCAAAAATTAAAGTAAGCAGCAAAATCTAATCAATAAAATATAAAAAGTGTAGTGAGGCACTTTCAAAATTTAAAAATGTCCAGAGGAATAAAGTAATAGTCTATATTTCCTTTGCATTTATTTTAGTATCAATCATTTATCAGCATAACTGGCATCTTCACTTTAAATTGTCAGTCTATTAAATTTTGGAGAGCCATTTAGTGCTACTAATAAGGTGAGAGAAAAGAATTAGGATAAATGCCAAACATGTGACGTCAACCAGCGATCATTAAGATGTGGGTCCAGAAGCAACACATATTACAAGCTGAGTCTTTAAAACATGGGAAAATAGTTTCCACTCTGTCAACAGGTAAGAGTAAGTCATTTAAATGTTGAAAAAAAAAATCATCAAAGAAAGATTGGAAGGGATTTGTATATTTTTCCTCCCACGGTGTATAATGTCTTAAAATGATTCAAGTAATCTTCTGGAATTTCAGAGCATGAAGGGATTAACACGCCTAGTCTGGCCACCTGTGACACCTGATCCCTCAGACACCACTGCATCAATGACAAATGAGCTAGATCTATAAAGCACCTTTTTTAACCTTGTCTAGGTTCTAAAAACCACTTGAAATCTTTCTTTCTTCATTCATCCAATCACACAAGCACATTCTACACTGTTTCTATTACATACGCACTCTATATACAGCAGGGTTTGGTTTCTACAACCATACTGCAATAAACACATCGAGGGTAATGATGAGGGAATTCAAACTTATTTTGCTGTAAGGGCAGTATGAAGGCTTGGTGCTTAGCTCCTCTAAATGCAAGAAGGTTCCTGGTTTGAAACCCAGACGGGGCCTCTAGGCGTTTTTAGATTGGAACCCGCTATTATCGCTGGATGATGAACGCGTGTTTAACGCGCTTTGGGTAATATAAACGCGAGGCAAGTCATTTGTCACCTCGTGCCTGAAGGAGAGTTGAGGGGAGGGAAGGCAAGACGGGAGGCAGTATCCGCAAAACATAACGTAACCTGTGTGGGCGTGTAGAATGACGTATTGTCCCTACATCAGCAAGATTTATATGTTGTCAGATAGGTCTAATTTACAAAACAAGGATGGATGAATGTTGGGATGAGCATTTTTTGACCGGGTTTTGTTTCTGGCAAAGCCCCGGTTTGTCAATTTTGTGGCCACTTGTTCAAACAATGGACCATACGTTATGGTTCCGAACAAATGCCGGTTTATGATATCTTGGTTCCGAGGACTGAGTAGCCCGCGGATCTCCTTGTCCCCCCAATTACTCATCTTGCAAATACAGGCCCACCTGTGACCTCCTGCTACTTTTACTCTCATCAGCTGTTTCCTTATTTTATAAAATAATAATACATTTAAAAAACTTCCTTGCTGGGCTGTACTTGGGTTATATGATCAACAAACCCCTTCCACGACCCGTCATCCTGCGTTAGTTCTGTTTACATTAGAACTTACCCGCGGTTAATACTACCCTCGGAGGAGAGTTATTCGTGGGGCAGCTCCACACACCACCCCCCGTCGGTAAATGTAAAAGGGACAGGTGACACGCTAGATTCGAGTCTTAAACGTGGGGTATCTGCCAATGTAAAAGCGGGTTATGTTGGTCTGGAGCTTGCATGTTCTCCATATGCTTGTGTGGGATTTCTTCCACAGTCCTAAATACACTCTCCGGCCACCTCATTAGGTACACCTTGCTAGTACTGGGTTGGATCCCCTTTGGCCTTCAGAACTGCTTTAATCCTTCGTGGCAAAGACTCACCAAGGTACTGGAAACATTCCTCAGAGAGTTTGGTCCATATTGACACGATAGCATCACGCAGTTGGTGCAGATTTGTCGGCTGTACATCCATGAAGTGAATCTCCCGTTCCATCACATCCCAAAGGTGCTCTTTTGGATTGAGATCTGGTGACTGTGGAGCCCATTTGAGTAGTGAACACATCGTCATGTTCAAGAAACCAGTCTGAGATGATTTGCGCTTTATGACATGGTGCGTTATCCTGCTGCAAGTACATGTAGCCGTCAGAAGATGGGTACACAGGGGTCATAAAGAGATGGACAAGGTCAGCAACAATACTCAGGTAGGCTGTGACATTGACACGATGCTCTATTGGTACTAATGGGCCCAAAGTGTGCCAGGAAAAAATCCCCCCTACCATTACACACCACCAGCCTGAACTGTTGATACAAGGCAGGGTGGATCCATGTTTTCATGTTGTTAAGGCCAAACTCTGACCCGACCATCTGAATGTTGCAGCAGAAATGGAGACTCACCAGACTAGGCAACGTTTTTCCATCTTCTGTTGTCCAATTTTGGTGAGTGAATTGTAGCCTCAGTTTGCCTGAAGTTTCGACATGTTGTGCATTCAGAGATGCTCTTCTGCATCGGTTGTAACGAGTGTTTATTTCAGTCACTGTTGCCTTTTGATCAGCTCGAACCAGTCTGGCCATTATCCTCTGACCTCTGGCATCAACAAAGCATTTGCACCCACAGACCTGCCACTCACTGGATATTTGGATCTGGATAAGTATCTTTTTGTAACTTCTGTGTGTGTTTAGCCACCAGTATAAAGTAAGCTTCTGGTTGATTGCATAGTGTGTGGATTTCATTGACTGAAATACATTTGTGATCTGCTGCATCTGGAAACGAAAAGATTTATTTGATTTAGCTGAGTTAAGAAGTGTTGCTTTTACTGCAACTGTCTGACAGTCTCAGGTTAGTTTATTACTTTTTGTCAAAGTATGGAGCCCTTTTTACATGCAATGGCATTGCTGTTGCACTGGATATTGCATTAGGTTGTTCTGAGCACACAAAACAGTCTTGGGGAACAAGATCCAGATTCTATGAAAGAGGTGGTAGAGTCAGAGCCTCGGACTATACCTGATAATTCGAAATGACAACATGGAGTCCAGCAGATGATGATAACCCTACTGCCAAGAATAGTATCTCCCTTCAAACATAAAAATTAGAGAGAGATGGGTAGATAGAGAGAGAGATAGAGAAAGAGAGTGAAACAAAGACCAAAAAACTACTAACAAAAGACAAGTGAAACAAAGCTCTGTGCAGGTGTATAAGCGATAAATACTCTTGTTTGGTCAAAGATCAAACAAGAGTAAAGCCTGGAACTCACCCCAGTCACTTAAGATCTCTTTTGAATAAGAAGTGATACATCCTAAAGAACCAGTTGTCCCTGTTTAAGCCAAGGGTCTTAAACACTAGTCCTTGGGGGCTGCTGTCCTGCATGTTTTAGATGTTTTCCTGCTTCACCCGGATACAAATGGCTGTGCCATTAACAGACTTGTGCAGACCTTGATGGCAAGCTGATGATGATCTATTCATTTGAATCAGGTGTGTTGATGTAAGGAAGCATCGGAAACATGCTGGACAGTGTACCTCAAGGACTGGAGTTCGAGACCCCTGGTTTAAGCTCATCTGGGCTGCAGTTTGCAGCAGCAGCAGCAGGAATTGCACCCCTAACTTTTAAATCACACCCTGGAGAAGTGCATTTGACCTCTACAGTGATTGCTGCCTATCTCCATATGAGCTTCCCAGGCCTGTTCAGGTCATATAATGAGTCTTCTTGATTCATGAATTAGTTGGAGGTGAAGGGCTGATGGGGTCTGAAGGCATGAGTCATAAAGGGATTCACCCTTGATCCTGTGAGCATTAAAAAAGCAGCACATGAGAGCACAAACACACACAGACACATATACACAATTTTTTTTCTCTAGTAATCACTTAAATTACAGTGTTTGTTACGACACATATATTCCCTATTAATGGCATCTGGTTGTAGGTAATACTTTTGGACTCCATCTGGATGAATGATCTCAACAAATCAGCATAGAAGATAAATAGGAAGTAGTGCAGAGATGGATAATCCAGGTGCCATAGAGTAAAATCCTGTTCAGCAGTTGTTCGAACTAATCACAAAACCAGTTCCTCTGCAGGTAGATGGTGGGTCGTTAGTGGAAACACCTGCTCTAAATGTACAGGCTGATCCAGAAACATGGTAGGGTTTTTACTCTATGGCACCTGGATCATCCACCTCTAAGGCCACGTTTACACATAGCAGGGTATTTACAAAAACAGATATTAACCCCCCTCTACGTTTTGAAAAAAACATCATTTACACGAACCCGCATAAATACGCTGTTAAGGTGCTATGAGCAGCCAAACCTACAGGGGCAATGTAACGAGAAGCATAAAGTCATCGGAATCCTGGAGAAAAACATCAACAAATGACATGTGTAACTTCCAGTTACTTCCAAGATGGCAGGAGAGTCTTTCGTTACTTTTAAGTGTGACTTTAGAATATAAAACAGGTAAAATACAAGAAAATATTGACGGTGGCTAAACAAACACAGGTCGCACACATGGCGCTGGTTACGTTTCTGTCGCATATGTGACGTTCTGAAGCCTAAATGTCTGTTTCCCGCTGTTTACAAGCAAACGTGAAGACGGAGTTTTTGCAAATCTCCAACTGGTTGTTTTTGGTGACTTTGAGCTTCGTTTTCGTGTAAACAAACGGCCAAAACTCATGAAAACACCACCGTTTTTGCTACGTGTAAACGGGGCCTGAGTAGTAGTAATAGTAGTAGTAGTTTATTCCAAATAAGTAAAAGAAAAAAACAAACACACACAACAAGAAATAAACTGAAAAGTAATCACACAGTAGTGAACAGACATACGAATACATTTAAAAAACATAAAAAAGAACACTACACATAATGAGTTGATTCATCTATCTGAAAAGGAGGAGGGAGAAGTAATACTTATTTAATCCAACCCCTCATCAATGAGTTAAGCACTATCATTATGCTTGCTTATCAATATTGAATCATTTATTAAACTAACTATAACACATTATTCGTATCTCTAATAATCTTTATTTCTTAATCTTTATACACTTAATCAGTTATGTTTACATATATACAGTACACCCTTTCATACATACCTACAGACAAATACCTACCGTATTTTGACGACCATTAGGCGCATATAAACGTCTTTTTTTTTTTTTTAATGTGCCGCGCACCCAATGACGCAATGCGCCCATTGTATTATTGTAAGGCGGACATAATTGAGGCCACCATGAGAAGTTAAAGGGGGAAGGGGGGCGCGTGAATCACCCGTGATTTGCGGACGTGTTAGAGACCATCATCAGAAGTTAAAGGGGGGCGCGTGAATTGCCTTAAGGCTGCGAGCGGCGTGGGAGCGATGGATGACTGAGGGGGAACACAGTTTCACCAAGAGTGGAAGGCAGTGCCGGGCAAGTTATGCCACAGTTTGCAGATGGATTGTTGATGCGTGGGCTAACGTGTCTGCTGAGACTATATTGCAAGCTTTCGCAAAAGCTGGCATTTCCGAGGTGCCGCACGGCACGGAAAGTGACTCTGACAGCGAGGAAATTCGGACTGGCACAGCTGATTTAGCGGAGCTCTTTAATGCAGAAACAGAGGATGAGGACTTCGATGGGGTTGATTAATGTAAAAACTGAAATAAAGTACAATCAAACTAAGTTTTGCTCCCGCTCTATTTTTAAATACGCACACTTGTGTGCTTGTGTGTGTGTTCTATAGCGTGTGCGTGTGTTGTTGTGCGGCGCGTGTGTGTGTGTTGTAAGGCGGCGCTCAGTGTGTGTAGACGGCACCTTTTCGGTCGGTGCGCCGTGTGTGTGTTTTAAATTCATAAATTACACCCAAAACTGAGGGTGCGCCTTTCCACACGGTGCACCGAATGGTCGCGAAAATACAGTATATACATTCAGACACAAACTCGTATACATAAAGTCACATACTGTACATATATACACATGTATCCACATGCACTGTAAACAGAAAGAAAAAAAAAACAAAAACCAAACTAAATAATAATGAAAAAAACAAAAAATGAATAAAATAAACCAACAAAACAAACAAACAAAAGAATAAATTGAATAGATAAATACACAGCATAGATAAATACCTCAAAAATCTTAATTCTTCTAACTAACAAAAATTGATTCTTTATATCTCTTGTTAAATTGTTTTATGTTTTGACATTGTTCTACCTCCACATTCAAACTGTTCCACATCTCAACTCCACGAATGGAAACACAAAAACACCTTCTTGTTGTACAGATATTCAATACCTTGAAATCACATTGGGCCCTTAAAGGGGACGTATTATGAAAAACAAGTTTTTTCTTGCTTTAACATATATAAAGTGGTCTCCCCTCAGCCTGCCAACTCAGAGAAGGAGGAAAGCAACCAAATTCTGCAGTGTATGTACAGCCGCCCGGATGAGCCTACCTAGTGTGATGTGGCTTCTACGAGCCGTTCAGATTCTGCTCCCTTTCGTTACATAACTGTGGCAGGGTGGAGGATTGGGCGTGGTCTGCGGGGGAGCAGCACACAGGTGGTGCGGGCCTGGTTCGGCTGATTGGGCACAGGTGTGCCCAATCTCTCCACCCTGCCTGGCTATTTAAGGAGCGACTGCACACCGGCAAAGGGTTCTGCTCTACAGGAATGACACAGAGCTGCCGAGTGCCGATACACATCTGGGTGAAAATAAAGTTTCACAATTTCCCCACGAAACCCCGTGTCCTCTTTCCTGTCTGGCGAGCCCAGTAGCACGAGCTTGCTATAGTGGTACCCAACGTGGGGCCCGACAGGATGACGGAGGAACGCGGACCCTCGAGGCGGTGGTGCAGGTGCTGGCGGACATGGCAGCCCTGATCCAGAGCCAACTCCACCGGCCGGAGCTTCCGCCATTTTTTCGTAGCGGTGTATCGCGTCATTCAGGCAGCGCCCACTCAGAATCCCGCATAGATAATGAGGTTAGACACTGGGAAGCTGCAGACATGGCTCAGAGGTTGAATTTCTAATTTATTTAGAAAAAACAATCAAAAGCTTGTTTTTAGGACATTCAAGGCCTGTTTAAAATAGGTATTAGATGCTATAATAGGCCCCCTTTTAAATTATAACTCCCTTCCCTTTCAATGGTTTTTGAATATTTCCAGGTAACATTTTCCTTTTTTTTGCTTTGTATAATTTTTGTGCTGTCTGTAATTCCACAAAATCTCTAAAATTAAGCAGTTTAGGCTGAAGGATTAATATGTTCGTATGGTCCCTATCTTGCCATAAGATCCTTATTGCTTTCTTTTGTAGAGTGATATACTCACGTAATTATTGCCCCAAACCTCTGCACAGTAAATTAGCGGTGGGAAAACCATTGAACAATATAACTTGGAGTGTTTTGTGATCCAGAACTTGTTTTGCTTTATTTAATACTACAATGCTACGTGATACTTTGGCTTTTACAAGTGATTTGTTCATCTATTATAACCCCAAGAAATTTGATCTTATTTACTCTTTCAATATCGACCCTATTCAACTGAATCTGCATTTGTGTATCCGATCTATAGTTCCGAAATATTATTTCTCTAGTTTTTCTTAACTTTACTGACAACTCATTCCAATCAAACCATACTTTTCACTGGTTTAATTCTGTTTTAATCTCACGTAGTAAAAGCTGCAAATTGATAGCAGAGCCAAAGATTATTGTATCATCTGTAAATCGTACTAATTTCAATCTTTTTGAAACTTCGCTTACCTCATTGATATTAGATTATATTATCCTTTATTTCTCCGTCAATGGGGAAACTCACTTTGTTCAGCAGCAGTACACTTAACACACACATGCAGGGGAGGGGTTAAAAAGTAAAAAAGTAAAAAATATACAATTACGAAATATAGACAGTATATACATTGGAATGAAAATAAAAGTAGTGCGAAAAAACAGTGCAAAAAAAGCAGGTAGGATGTGTGTGAGGTAGACAGACAGATATTGCATAGATATTGCACATATGGTTATTGCACATCTTGTTATTGCACATGTTATTATTGTCCGTTGCTACAGTGAGCAGGGCCGGTTGCACAGTCTGATGGCAGCGGGGAGGAAAGACCTGCGATGCCTCTCAGTGACGCATCGCGGGTGACGAAGCCGGTCGCTGATGGAGCTCTCCAGGGTTCTGACAGTCTCATGAAGGGGGTGGGAGACATTGTCCATGATGGATGACAGCTTAGCCACCATCCTCCTCTCCCCCACCACCTCCACAGGATGGAGACTGCAGCCCAGGACAGAGCCGGCTTTCCTCACCACCATGTCCAGTTTCTTCCTCTCTGCTGCAGTGATGCTGCTGCTCCAGCAGACCACACCATAAAAGATGGCCGACGCCACCACACAGTCATAGAAGGTCCTCAGGAGGCCGTCCCCTGAACATCCAGGTACTTGTTGCGATAACATGCAAGAGTTCCCTCGGCAGGTAGTATAGCCTCATGCTAACGGCTAGCAGCTCAATGTCCGCACTGCAGAGTTGTTCTTTGATAGTGATGTGCCCAGGGTTAACCCATCTATCGTTCACAAACACAACAAGCCCCCCTCCTTTTTCTTACCGTTCTCCCGTGTCCTGTCTGCGCTTATCAGATTAAATCCGTACAGAGTGACGTCAGAATCCGGTGTTTGCTCCGTTAGCCAGGTCTCCGTGAACAACATCATGCTACATTCCCAGTATTCCCTTTGGTGCCGTGCTAGCGCCGCTAGCTCATCCGTATTATTTCCGATGGATCTCACATTCCCGGTGATGATGTTGGGGAGTGTCGGCTTGAAGCGCTTCTTCTTTTCCTGGCACATAATACCCAAGCGTTGACCTCTTTTCCTCCTCTTCAGCTCGGGGGGAACGTCGGGCTTGTAGGTGGTTAGCTTCCCTTGGCTACAGAGGGCTAACAGCTGTTCACGGTTGTAAACAATGGAACGTTTACTTTCTGTTTCGCTGGCTGCTGGGGTGATGAACCGGGTCAAAAATAGTAGAAATCTTAGGGCCAGCCTCACAGTTTTTGTAAACATGATGCTGCCCGGTAGAAAAACACGTTTTCACAAAAAACAGGACAGAAAAAAAAATAGTCCAAAACAGATAGGACAACCAATAGATAAGACGAGTCGACGGAGCTGCTGCAACGAATCGCCACTAGCGCGGCGCCGTCTTGAAATATATAAAGGATGAATAACTTAGGACCCAGCAGCGACCCCTGGGCGACGCCACAAGGAATGTCCAAACATGCCGAACAATAATCTCCCAACTTCACAAACTGTTTCCTGTTATTCAGATAACTCCTCACCCACTCAAGTGCATGACCCCTGATGCCATATAGTTCTAAATTATTTATTAATATGTTATGGTTTATTGTGTTAAATGCTTTCTTCAAGTCAACTAATATTCCAAATGTATACTGTTTTGGATTTATCGTGTCTGTGATTTCTTCCACCGATTCTATTCATGCCAGCGATTCCACATTCACTGCTGTCAGGAACATTGAGCTTAAATATTGATCTATTAAATTAATATTTTGCTCGTTGGGTATTACTAATCTAAGAACTCCCTCCCACTTCACTTTCTCAATGCAGTTTAATAATGTCAGATGAAATTCACATTTCGTGTTATTGCACAAGAGTCAGTCCATTTGTAAGACATTAGAAAAAGGAATGAAAAGTAATCGTTGCAATAGTCCAACTTTAATTGTAGTTTTAAAATGAACCTAAACACAGGGAAGGATCTACAGGGGGGGAAGGGAGGGCAGGTGCCCCCCCCACTCAAGAGATTTGTCCCCCCTGTTGCCCCCCTAATTTTAATGCTGCTCTGATAGATAGGTCAACTGAAAGTGGACTTTCTCATAGTCTAACTAATAAACCTTAGGTTAATCATTCGTTTATACTCCCTTTATACTGGTCTACTACTAGTACTACTACTACTACTACTACTACTGTCATTTAGCAGACGCTTTTATCCAAAGCGACTTACATCTGACAGGAACAACACAAGCAAGAAATCACATACTGTAGGAGGGTCCAGCTGGATCAGTGCTGGTCGTACTGCTGAGAGTCCAGTTGGACACTGATGCTGCCATGCTAGTGCTGGATTTTATTAATTTATTTTTGGTCTACTCACAATTCCCATACTGGGCTTTCCCCCTGAAATAATAAAAGAACCAGAAACAGAGAAGAAACGATAACAGTGTACAGTTCATATGAAATCTACAGCATGTAATTCTGTCCAGTTCACCATTTGCCTTTGTTTTAATTTGTATCTGCTAACTAAACCAAAGATTAATCAGCTTTGTCGGTGTGTGGTGTGCTACATAAACCAGAAAAGCCCAGTGTTAATTAACCAAAAGCAGGCTTAGTGACCACCAATTGTGGCAGGGACTGACACACTTCGGTTGGTGCATGGTGCAATATATTAAGACAAACAAAGCAATCCAGTTGGACAGTCTGGTACAATTATACTGAGCCACTAAACTACTATGAAAATGTAATGAATGGTTATAGCAGCTGTGTGTTAAGTAGGAAAACATTGAATTTCCATGTCTAAACAATCTGTCCCAGTGCAACTCTCTATGTCTTCAGGTTCCAACAAAGGCATATCAAAAGCTAGGCACTCACAAGTGCCAGTCAAGCTGCTTGTTGGCTGAATTTGTGAAATTATGAGTTGATTTTGGGAATCATGCAGTTGTCTGCTTCTTTAAAGACCTACATCTTCTAATGTCATGTATTTCTCGGATTTATTTATTCTATCTCCTGGAGTAATACATGCAGTAACGGGGAAAGGTGTTAATTAAAAAATATTTTTACTTTCTAAAATGAACTTCTCCTCGTAGTTCAAATCTCTTCCAAAACCCTCTGAACTGTTTACCCTCAGCCTCCACAGATTAATGTAATATTGATGAACAAGTCAGAGCCCGTTCTTAGTGTCTTATTTGAAATATTCCCCAGATTCCCTTTGTGATTCTCATGTTTGACTTTCCGCTTGCCTGACTTTCTGTGTGTAAACTGACGCAGCTTAGCTGCAGCCCAGCACCTACATAGACTGGATGCGTATTTTTAGCGGATCAGATGCTTCGTGACACCTCTGGTAGGAACACGCTTATTGAGTCATGGCAGTGCATGTCTGGTGGGACTCGCCTGTAAAATGCTGTCATATACTGATCAGTACATACGTACAGTATATACTGTATATATATATATATATATATATATATATATATATATATATATATATATATATTAGGGGTGCCAAATTAGCATTTTACTTGCGATTAATTGATTATAGGCATATTTAGTTTGTTATGTTTTTAAATCACTTTTTTAATCTCTAATTTAACTTTTTCTGTTTGCGGATTGCCTTTATTATGAAATCTGTGTTTGTGCGGTGGGCTTCTTGTGCTTGAGTTGTGGGTGGTGGACAATGGTCAGTCACGCCTTGAAGTGGACATTGATTTTCTGTCCCTGTGTTTGGGCTTGTTTAGCAGACGCTGGTGGGCTCCCATCGTAGCTGGACAGGCCTGGGGAGGAACGGCGAGTAGCGGAAAAAGAAAAGGGAAACTGGAGGAGCATGTGAAAGTTGTCGGTCCAGTGAATGGGGAATTTACATTTCTAAAACGCCCCGACGGCCCCTTTGATAAAGGTAGTGATACGTGTTCTTTGTGGAAAGGACTTTGCTCATCACCGAAGCAGCTCAAGTTTAGCCACATAAACGCAAAGCACCCGGTCCAGTGCAGCCACAGCTAACGTTAGCAGCAAAGATGTTACCAACTTATCAAGCCACAGCAACGCTCTTCCCCCCACTAGACTCGAAGAGAGCAGCCCGCACATGTGGCACATCTGCAACAGAGAGGCTGGCGAATGTTCTTGCCAAGTGGATGTAAATGGCTAGGACTGCAAATGTTCAAGTCTGTTAAAAAAAAAAAAAAAAAAAAGACTTCATAAAGACTTCATAAATTACTTCATAAAGCCCCTTTTTTAAATATCAATCTTTTTATCTGCCACAATAATGTTATGAATTTAAAGGAAAACACCTCAAATTGCGGGCTTTTCTCAGCTATTTTTAAGTGAGATTAAAAATAAGATTAATTTGATTAATTAATTACAGATCTTAATTAATTAATCGCTCAATTGTTTTAATCACTTGACAGCACTAATATATATATATATATATATAAAGTGCAACTAATACTTTTTTATTCTCTTTTGTCTACATGACTTGTTCCAGAGGACTTCTGGTTTGTTCAGATGCAGTTTCAATAATCTCAGGGATGCTTTTTTTAGATAGAAGTAGCTTTCTCCAAGCAACCCTTCCAAACAAACTGCTTGGAAGTAAATTCTGAAGGGTCTGAGAGTGTCAGGGTTTGACACTTCCCTCCCCCAGTCTTTGAGTTTCTGTTTTGCCCCGCCTGTGTCCCATCTGCCCTGATTGTCTGCACCTGTGTCTCGTCGTGTCTCGTTATCCCCTGTGTATATCTGGTCTTGTCATTCCCTTGTTCCCTGTCGGTCCGTTCTGTCAGGCCTTTGTCGGGCTGGTGTGGTGAGGACCCAGATGCAGGAGAGAGAGGGAGGCCAGAGGCAGGAGTTCTAAAAAAAACAAGGATTTATTCCAAAGAAGGCAAGAATCAAAAACAAAGAGCTGCTTAGCAGGATCAAAAACTCAAAGAAAAAGGGATCAAAAACCTGGAAGAAAAACGTGGCAGGGAACATGGAGGGAAGAACAGTACGGACCGACATGGAACAAGGGAATGACAAGACCAGATATACTCAGGGGATAACGAAACATGACGAGACACAGGTGCAGACAATCAGGGCAGATGGGACACAGGCGGGGCAAAACAGAAACTCAAAGACTGGGAGAGGGAAGTGTCAAACCCTGACAGAGAGTAGCTCTTGAATATGAACTTTTTTCCATTTGTGAATCTTTTCTCACTCTGCAATTTCAAACTCCATATTTTCTGGATGTTTTATAACCCTGTCTCAATTGACGTGCAGGAGTTGCTTCTTTAAGACCATTGTTTATATATTTCCTGTTGGCATTATGTTAGTAAGCGCCTAAATACTCCAGACCAGCAAACTGCCAAAGCAACTGTTTTTATAGAGGTCTGAGCCCTACTGATCTTGTCAGTTAATCAAGAACCAATGATTATTCCTATCTGACTTCATCTGGAAGAAGTAAGGGGGTACTTAGTAGTGCCCACATGATTTTCTTTTGTGGATTCATTTTTGTTACAGTGAAAAAAAAAGTTCTCGTCTTTCAGTAATTTTCACTTATACATCCACTACAATTAATTGTATTACTGTATTACAAACACACAGATGCTGTCATGTTTCTGTTTGCTTCTGTGTTATGTTTTTGACCTTCACTCATTGTGTCAGCTGTGCTCCGGGAGGGTGGGCGTGTCCGGCGATCTGGGCTGAGTACCCACACCTGCAGCTGATCAGGGCTCTGCTTTTATTACCGGGTCCAGGCTGTCATCCTTTGCCAGATGATTCTGTCCCCTATGAGGTTCAGTAGCTGGGGCAAATACAGTTTCTATCAGACTTTATTCTTGAAGATTTTACGCTTGCTTTTCTGTCCTTTTTTAAAAATGTTTTTGTGGATTCAAGTGTTGTCATACCTGTCCTGCTGCTGCTCGACTCACTGTGCTACCCACCTGCTGGTCAGCCACGGATCCCAGACACCGTCCATCCAGTCTACAGTTGTCTACAGTCCTCCGGATTACCCATCCCGTCCTTCATCTCTGGCAATTGCAATTTGGACAATAACCCGCTGTTTGATTCCACTCTGTCGGTCCTTCCCGCCCTTTCAGAACATCTGCCTGCTTCAGTTACCTGTCATCCTTATCAACTCCTACTGACTGTATTATACTCTCCCCAATTAAAAACTTACCTTTTTCTGGAACTCAGCTGTTGTTTCAAGAAGTTTCAGGTTCATTTGCTGGTTGGTCATTACCGGTACAAATGCACACAAACACAAACAAACGGCAAATAAATGGAAAGCCCTTAGGATTAAAAGAGTGAACACTGACTTCTGCACATGGCCATATAGCTTGATTAGATCCATTTCCAAGCTGGACAGATGTACACATAAGCCTCATGGCGGTTAATGACACAGACACCACATATGCAGAAGAAGACACAAAGTAACTTTTTTTTCTTTTTTTGGTTGGCATTTTGGTTTATACCTGTGCCCCAGTGATGTATATGGAGAGCCGGCCTTTGTCCTGGAGTTACGAAGCAGAATACAACTGCCTAAAGGTATTCATTGAGTTGAACTTCCAGATCAATAACTCATAAGCACAACATTGTTAACACACAAACTGGAGAAAAACAAAGCAGATACAACTTTCCTTCAAAAGAAACTGTCTTCACTTCTGGCCAAATAAATATGGTCTATGCAGATAGCTGTGAGACGAGTGTGAGGAGGACATTTACAACTGCATGACTGGCATGTCTACGACTGTTTTGCATGTTAGATAAATTTGGTGATCTTTTTCGGTTGGATTTGCAAAACAAAACTATACCAGGAACACCTTCCTTTGAGACTTGAGGCGAAGTAAAAACAGGACATGCAACCTGGTGCAATTTTGTTTAGTCGTTTAATGGTCAGTATTTATCATACTCAGTATTTTATCAGATATTCATCAGAATTGTCCCAATTCTGACATACCACTGTAACAAATAACTCCTCCAAATATAAAAGTGAACAAACACCTACTCAACTCTGAGACAGAAGCAGTTCTTGACTGGATCATCTGGAAGGTTACTGGTTTTTCAGCCTAGTTTCTATGTGCACAGCACCAGAGTAAAGGAGGAAATGCTGCAGTGCTGCTGACTGAGATAACATGACTGAGACAATATGCCAAAAAAAGGGCTTATATTAGCTCAGAACTCCTGTTTTGGGAGACACTAAAGACCTGAAGAGAAAATATTCAAGCCAAAGGAATAGTTTTGTTCATAAGTATTTGTCGTTCCGACCGAAAAATCTTTAATACATTTTTTACACTTTTTGGGTGATCCTATTGAGGGAGATGAATCCCCTCCTCAAATTTAGGTATAATCTACCATAGGGGAAGACAAACAGGAATGCAAATCTGTCAATGAATTTGTGCTTCCACTCATGCATTAGTATTACTTTTGCGTCTACACATAAATCTAGACACTCACCTTTGTTTATGCTCATCATTTCATGCATGCGGCTGTGTGTTTATGTCCCACATCAAGCCCATTTGCATCCATGTTTTACTGCCTTTCCAAGCATTTATTCACCTTCGGGTCTACTGCGCGTCTTCTGGCCTGCAGCTTTGTGCCAGCAGCTGGGTTGCACAGCCTTCACCATGCTCCCCATACCATTGCTTTCTTTTTATTATGCATGGCTGGTCTGCTGCAGGCACAGAGCACTTCATCACCGCTGCCTGCAGAGAGAAGCAGGAGTAGATGGGAAGACAGGCTCAAGGTTCAAGAAAACCCCCATTAAGATGGGATATCCCAAGCTGTGAGGTTCAGAACCTTGTTTTTGTTAACGCGTGATGTTGTGACTTTTGGGATCATAGAGTAGCATACTGTCCTCATGTCTGAGGATTATTGGTAAATTTCTTGGTTATAAGGTAATGGATCAACATTATTTGAATTCACTCAAACCAGCAGACGTTTCCCTCCTTAAATTCTAGCCTGAGGGCATATCTTCAGCTAACAGCCTTGTGGAGAGGTTTCGGTGCAGGATTCTGTCAGTGGACATCTCCACTGAGAAAAAATGTTGAGTCGAAACAGAGGGAACGGAGGAAGGAGATTGTTTCCTGGTGTCAGCTCTAACTGGGCTGGGAGTATTGCTTCTCTCAGGTACACTGATGTCATCTCTGACTGCCTGCTGAGGAGAGAAACAGTTGCACTGAGGTGTCAGTTTTAAGTGGTAAAGGGGGAAGGGGTTTGTCACCGATCATCTGTCAGTATTTTGCAGTGACTCCATGCTGAAGTGTTGTCTGAGTCCATTGGATCTGGCTTTCTATTTCTGCTGTTTTCCCTTCCAATTTCTTCATTGCTTTTTCATTAATTGTTTACAAGTTTTGCCCAGTCTCTCTTCTCTCACAGGAAGGAATAGTCTTTCATTATCATGGATAATGGCTACTCTCTGACAGCTCTGTCTCTCCATTTCATCAGGTCTGACCTTCAGGATGTATCTTGATGAGAGCTGAAGGTAATGACAAGCCTTTACTCCTCGACACCAGCGGAGGGAAAATACCTATATTGGATGAAAGACCATAATCAAATCAAGTTTGCGTCTGATGTGATTGTTTGATCTGATATGATTGTTACAGTGACGATATGTGCAGACAGAGTATTGGCTTTCTGTGATTTCTTTATTGGGAGTTATGCTCCAGTGCAGGTTGCTGTGGGGCCTCTCATTTCATTTGCCTGGAATAAATTTCACTCCATCCGAAGTTAATCCTTGGGAGAACTTTGATATCAACGGAGGATAGCAAAAAAATGAATTTTTCCATGTTTTCAAAATGTCTATTAAAGGGTTACAGAGTCTCTGCTGGCAGTATGACTGGAGGAAGAAAGAGCTGGCTGTACAGCACTGCAGCCTGATCTCTACAGAGACTTCTCTATTGTCTGTCTGTATGTCTCTTCTGCTTGCTGCCAAGCTACTGCATAGATAGAAGCATGAGCAGCGTCGCTGCCTCATAAAGGACATTCTCTATCCGCTGCCGGTTCTGGGCTGCCGTTCAACTGTAGGCAGACTGCTTCCTGCATGTGTGGGTAGAACAACTCTATATCATCTGTTGGTGTGAATAGACAGCTCTTTGTACAGGAGCTTAGTGTATGTTTGTCACAGACCCAGTCAACACATGTTTGACAGTGATCGAATGTTTGTGGTTGTGTGTGGAACCTCCTACTCAAAGCAGTGAAGGGCAGCTCCACCAAATCAATACATATCAGATTTAAGGGATGAAAATGATGACAAATGGGTGAGGGGACTGATGAGCAATGGCCTGACGTCTCCAGGCTGCATTCAATATTTTCTCTAGGACAGGTGCACATGCATATATCAGCTCTCTTTTTTAGCTTTCAGCATGTCTTAAATCCTGATTAGCAGGAGTCCTAATTTGGGATAGAGTCATTTGGATGCGTGCATAAGCAGCTAGGATTAACTGTGGGCAACCTGATAGTTTGTCACTGTGTTAGTGCACATGTCCATCTCCAGCAGTGAAGAATAATTTCTTGCTTTAGAATAATCACTGATGGCACAGACAGGAGTCTTCTATCTCTGAGTTAATGAAACCAGCCTGACACATCATTCTCCCAACACTAACTTTTATCTCCTGTCCTCCTGCAGACTGCAGTAAAATGACCATTATTCTTCCTTTGAGCGTGTCTGTGTGCGTATGTGAGTATTTGTGTGTGTTTATGCCTATTGCCTATGTATGCGTGAACAGCCCTCTCTATTCATCAAGATGTCACCTGTAATGGCTGCTAAATTAACCATGTGTTTCAGGGAGCAAAGCTGGCTTGATAAATTTCTCTGTTGGCAGTAGGTGCATGTGGTCCACTCCCATCCACCTTTACAGTGACCTTCCTCTAGTGTGTGTGGGTGGGTGTGTGTGTGCGTGCACGTTGGGTGGGTGGGTGATGGTGGATCTTCTTCATGAAGTTTACTGACAGTTAACCCAAATAACGTCTCCACAGACAAGATCATCAGATGCAGTTTATATTTAGAGCTTCAAAGTAAAACAGAACTTCATACTGAAACTAGAGAGATAAATTACATTTCAGGCAGCACAGAGGATTTTTTTGTCCACGCTAAAATATCTGTTCCAATTTTATTTCAAGGAAAATTTGATGACATTTAGGAGGTATTGTCTTTTTGCAGTCTACCGTCGATATTGACCAAAAAAAGGCAAACTGGACTCCCATGTAGTTTCTCTTTCAACAATTTCATTCACTTTATGGTACTATTTAACAGGTCAACAGCAATAGCTCAGAACTACAGTGAACATGTCTTCAGCGACCAAGAAAATATAGAAAGCACCAACTGATAAGTGTATGACCAAGCAGGATATCAAATGAGTAAATCTTGAAAATTACTTACAGTAACCTAGGAGGAACCCATGAGCTACTTGACAGCTGTGCTGCTTTAAATAAAAACAAAAAATACCAACATACATGTCATAAGCCTCTGAAGAAGTCTGACTACAGAAACTCAATTGTTTTGTGTAGAAGATGTGAAGTGTTGTCCACTAAGGCTACGTTCACACTGCAGTTCCCAAGTGACCCAAATCCGATTTTTTGCTCATATGTGACTCAGATCTGATTTGTTTATGACAGTGTGAACAGCACAAGTCACATGGAATTTGATCTTTTCAAATCAGATTCAGGTCGCTTCCATATGTGGTTCTAAATCGGATACAGGTCTGATGTTTTGCAATGCGACCTCAGTGTGAACAGCCAGGTCAGAATTAATGCGACTTTGACGTCCCTTGGGAGCGACCGTTGTCATAATACTGCGCTGGCGGGTGCGGGAGTCACTCGGAAGCGATCGGAAAAGGTCAAGACAAACAAGGAGGATAGCGGCAACGGAGCTAATCAGTGGAGGGACAGTGAGGTCTTGGACCTTATAAGTATTTGGGGGGACACTACTATACAAGCTAAATTAGAGGGGTCTTATCGTAACTGGTCCGTATTTGAGAGCATATCAAAAGAAATGTGCGAGCTACAGAAGGACGTGGCTGCAGTGCCAGAGGAAAATAAAGAGCAGCCATCGCTCCACAAAAAGCCATTATTAAAAATGCGGCTTTCTTTCTCCTACTTCTCTTCTTCATTAACACTTGCTCACAGTTTCGTCGGCTTCCACCACACAACAACTTCAAAATATACCCATGTACGCTCACTTCTGTTGCCTCCATGTTTACCGCCGTATGACGGCGTGCTGCGTGTGACGTCTTTGTTATTGTTCCTCTGTGCATGCGGGTCAGTTCAGGACCGCGATGCGTTCACACTCGAGTCTGATAGAGGACACAGTTTGACTGTGCCTAGTATGTGCTTTTGGATGTGAGCAATTCAATTAAGTAGTGTTTTTGTATTATGAGTTAAAGAAAAATAAACCTGCGAAGCAACTATGAGTCAAATACAACCATTCGTCTGATATCGTCAAACCGCACGTCTAAACTAAATCATCCGTATTAGCAACCAGTACTAGACTTCGTTTAGGACTTACACTACTCTTATAGTAACAACATTTATTGTGGGAACCCTGCGATATTACCTTTAAGGCACACAAAATTACAGATGAGGCTGGAGACAATTTCCTCCAATGTAACAATTTATCTAAAATAGTAAGCAAGTTAAGACCACAATCACTCCCACACAAAAATCAGTTTACAGACTCAACTCCATGATTTAGGGCTGGACAGGCTAGTGACCTAAAACAAGAGCCCACACACAAAATCAAACTTTGTATAGCGCTTTTCATACGAATGAAAAATGCCATGCAAAGCGCTTTACATAAACCCCCCCCCCCCCCCCCCCCACACACACACACACACACACACACACACATATACCAAAAGAAAAACAGCAAACAGAAATAGTGCACCACAAACCAGGATCACCACCAAGAGCTGCCCTTTGGCCTGTTACAAAGATAAAATTAGAACAGCTTCAACCAAACATTAAAAGTACATAACAACAAATTAATTCAAATCAAAATAGTAAACCACAGCTTTAAAAAAGGTTTGAGTCTGAGCTAATATATAGCAAAGCAGCAGTAAAGCTTGCAATAATGGTCCGTCCTGGACGAACAAACCAGGCCCCAGCAGAAGACAGGGCAGGTACGGCGCAGCACTAGCAATAATGGTAATCAGTTGAAGTTGCGCATCGCCAGCCAGCCCGAGTCATCAATGCAAGGTGACTGGCAGGAATTCAGCAAAAGGGCAAACAAAAAATATCAATGCTAAAACTGAAATTCAAAACTGGTACAAACATAAGCATTGCACTTACCACCGGCCCAAAATGTAGCTCCTACAGTGGGGGGGCAGCCTATCAAAACAACAGAGGGTGAGACAAAGCTAAGCTAGAAAAAGCTCTGAAATTAGGGGAAACTCCCTACCGTAAGAATGATTGTGGATTGAGTCGAGCAGCGTTCATGCGTGAGTGCTGGGAAGACTTGCATAATGCGAATAACAATCTGGTAATGACTGGCCGGGAGTGGAGTGCTTAAGTAGAAACCCAGGGCTGATTGCAGATGTGGAGCAGGCGTGGAAGGCGGGAGAAACCTGGCAGCTGATGGAGGCAGGTTTGGAGCTGGAGTGTATGTAACAGCTACAGTGCAGCACCAGCAATCACGGAGGTATGAGCTGGAAGGTAAACAACATCGTATCAACCTGGAGAAGGAGGGCCTCTTTATATTATACAGTTGGCTTTTGGTACTTCATATGTACAATCCATGCCACATTGCTTGAGAGAAGATTGTGGGTGGGGAAGAGTGTTTACAAACTCGTGCGCTGGGTTTGTGCTTGCTTTTGTCATAGGTAGTGACATTTTCTGTTCGCCAATCAACGGATTGTATCATGTGACGCCAGTAGCTCTGCCCTTACCATACCGTGACATTTTTCTATGGACCTTCAAACAACGGGGGCCCAAAAATGGTATGGTATGGTTCGGTTAAATGGGACCATTAAACTACGTACTGTTTAGTGGAAACGGGGCGGGATTACTTAGTTGATAGAACATCCTTAGTGGATAAATATTTTATCATACTGAAGGCAATATATTCAGAGAAAGATCCCACCTCATCTTAGGACTTGTTTAAAGGAGACCTATTATGAAAAACACGTTTTTTCTTGTTTTAACATATATAAAGTGGTCTCCCCTCACCCTGCCAACACAGAAAAGATGAAATGCCACGAAATTCTGCAGGGTCTGTACACCCCGGCCGGATGAATCTTCCAGTGTCATGTGACTTCTACGAGCCGTTCAGAATCTGCGCCTATTGTTATGTAACGATAGGCGCTGATTTCCATAGGTCGGCCTCCGCTACTGAAACCACGCCCACAACTAACTCAGCCGGCTGGAGTGTCAGCCATTGTTCGGAAGCGGTGCCTGTTTCCACAGCGAGGGGACAGTAAAAATTAGGTTTTGCATCGATACTTACCCTCATAAAAGGATCAGTGCCCACAGTACGGGCCCGGCAACTGCACACGAGTCAGCGGTAAGTGAGGTTATTTTTTTATGTTATTATTATTTGTATACAAGTATGATCTTTGCATGGGCTAAGTTTTAGCTTAGCTCCGGAGCACCGGGGCTCCGGTGTTCCCTAACGGAGTGTTAGGTAACAGCGGAGCTCTATTAGTAATACATTTTTCTTCAGTTCATGGTTTCAGATCTTCCAAGCACCTGAAGCTGTTCAACGACACCTTCAGAAGATGCACGGTCCTTCCTTGAGCCAGCAATAGTGCATACATGTTATTTATATACAACTTATGTTCTTTTATTTTTTTGGCATTTGTGAAAATTCAGTGTTGTGACCCGGAGGTGACCCGGATCCCTTTTCAGGTAACTAACAAACAACAAACAATTTACAAAGCAACACAGGCGGCATTACCAGTAAATGTTCAGAAATTGTTCACTCTTAGTCAAGGTCCTCACAGCATGCGCAGCTTGCTGCAGTTTAAACAGAAAAAGATAAGGACAACGATGGGAAGCCATAGTTTGTCAGTAGGTGGTTTGAAAATGTGGAATAGCCTAAACAATGAATTAAAGTTAGCAAGAAATTTAACTGTTTTCAAACATGAGTTAAAGAAGCTGTTATGGAAGGAATATCAAAACTAGGTACAGGAATGGCAATGTCTGGCTATGTGTACAAAACAATGGCAATGTGGGAAATTGAGTGGACTGGACACGTGTACAAACATACATGCTATCTGGACTGTGAAGGATGAAATTAGACAAATTGCTATGTGGTAAACTATGTATCTTACTGAATTCTGTTGTTGATGTGATCATGAATCTTACATAGAACGGGGCGGGACTTTGATAAGCGTCAGCTTCTCCCGTACCCTTTTCGTCATGTGCTGAGTATGCAATGTATAATGTTCTGGAGATGAAATGTGTCTATATAAACATGCCGAAATAAACGAAATAATAATAATAATAATAACTACACCAACGCAGAGCCTACGGCGTAGGGTACGCGTCGATTTAACGCAGAACCGTAATTCAGGCTTTAGATCCGTTTCCACCGTGTAACTGAATGAGAGCGTCTGACTATCGCGTCAAGCTGCGTGACATCGGACGCTCTCTGTCCACACTGAAACCGTTAAACTCGCGGCCAGTTAGAACTGTCCAATACAAAAAAAATAAAGCAATGGAATTTATTTTGTCGCCGGAGCTCCCTCGCATGGGACACGCTTTGTGTACGCAGCCGGCTCTTCTGGCCGGAGCGAGGCTTTGTTCCCTCCCCTGCTACACGTCATTCAAGCAGCCAATCAGCCCAGAGCCTCATTATCATAGCCTCCCCTCCCATCAGAATCACTCACAGAAAATGGGGTTAGAAGTGGTAAAACTAGAGACATGGCCCACAGGCTGAATTTCTGTTTTATGTAGAAAAAACAAGCTTTAGATTGTTTTTAAGACATTCAAGGCCTGTTTAAAATATACATTAAATGCCATAATAGGTCCCCTTTAAGCTAGTGGTGGACAATTGGTATTATGAAGCTGTTAAACTGAAGAAGGGGCACTATGGCGCTTGCTGATGTTGTGCAACTCAGGTAGCTAAGCTGATCAGTTATCGAAGGCTAATGATAATTCTATTAAAGAACTATTAATAATTAATAAAGTGGACTATTTATCAAATTGAATTACCAAAATGATAATAATTCTCGTAGGGGCACCACCCCGGGGCCTTAATCCAGGGAAAAATGATAACTAAACAGCAGAAAATCAGTCTCATATGATTTGAATTATCCTGCAGAACAGTAAATCTTACTATCACTTACAGAATAACAATTGAAGGAGTGAGATCCGAGCACTGGTTCTGCTTAAACAATCAGTTTGTGACCAAATCCTGCATGAAATAACAACAACCACTCATTACAAATCAATCAGAATTTATTTACATATAGGTGTCAAAAGATGGTAACGTAACACCCCGAATAAATCCTGATGGCAGAACTTAAGTATTATAAAACCATTAATTAACTAGAAAAACATCAATAGAAATGAAACTTAAACGTTAAATGCATGGAATGAAAAAGAAATCAAATGCAATCATAAACATGATATCAACGAACCTCAATGGTTTAAAACATTGTGGCTGCATAAAGATGGCTGCCGCATTTAAAGATGGCGGGACTGTAACCACGCCACGTGCACTTAGACCGGATGGTGATCCCGGTGTTTAAACCGTGATCAACTGGCGAAACGGCGCTTTAAAACATGAATGACTAGCAGAAAGTGGTGACTACAAATTAATGACAACAGTCATGATAATGATGTAATCTCAGCTCTGAACACAGATTTAGCTCTGTAACACTCCCAGTTAAACTCATACACCCAGGTCTCAAAACCTCACGCCTCCTCGGGTCTCCGGGTGCCGATCAGGGGTTCCTGCCGGGTCTTTTGGTCGGAGTCCGATCCAAGAGTTCTCCCGCCTCTACCGTTCCTCCTCCTGACTCTGGAATAAAAAGAGGACGGTGGTGTAGCGTGATGCAGCCGGCGCTCCCCCCCCGGTTCGAAGGCTATCACGTCGTCTCGGGTGCGCGTGGGGCCGGTCCACTTCTGGGACGAGCGGGTTACCGTCTGGCTGGTGAGCGCGTGGCCCCGGACGGGGCGGCGGGATGCGTCTCGGTTCTGCGCGGGGCAAGCTGGCCACAGGTCCTTTCAGGTGAACTCAAGAGCAGAGAGAGAAGTTATGAAAGAGGAACGGGTCTCACCCTGGGCCGGGGCCGAGCTTCGAAGCGGCTCTCCCCCCCTTTCCAGCTCCCAGGGACCGGGGACACGTGAAGTGGGAGTCGGAGCTCCGGATGAAAAGTTGAGACCAAGAGTTAATGGGAGCGGCTCCGCGGACCGCGGCTTCAACGGGCTGCAGGTCCAACGGAGCGGCCCGATCCGATGGGGGCCTTACACCTCCCCCCAGCCGGGGGGAGAAAGGGAGATGGGACCTTGTCCCTGAGCCAAAAGTACGTGCTGACCCACCGGTTGATGAAGGAAAAAGGAGAGAGATGAAGGAGCAGCGCAGCGTTTTGATCCTACGCGCGCTGCGGTGACGTCATCAGTGCCTCGTTGCGATTGGATGCGCGCCACTTGTAGGCGCCGCCCCCCCACGCAAGGCATGCTGGGGGTTGTAGTTCATGGCAAGGTGGCCATTTTAGGAGGCACATTACAGCCGATTTTCGGCTGAGCAGTCTCAAAGTTGAATATACACATTCACAAAATGTTCATACATTTTATAAGTTCAGAGTTCACATGGGCATATGGGCGACGCCCAACACTGACATGTTAACCAAAGGAACATGGTGTCAGCAGTTGTGAAATGAAAAAAGGGTCTAGTAAAAAATTAGTGAGGCTATAGAAGAGGCTATAGCCTCAAATAAATTCTTACAACCCTTTATGTGCTTTAGGATGAAATTGGTGTTCCACCAACACTGTTTAGAACTGAGATGGACGTCAATCCTGTGTGTGGTCCAGTCGAAAAACGAATACCTTGAAGATCTTATCAATTAATATGCATTCTGTAAAGGAAGCAGAAGCTAGGGAGTTTGGAAGGAGTTGTGCGATACTTAGACTAAGACCACCAAGTGGCAAGAAGGTGGGGTTGGATAAGACATGCCCTGAGTTCTTTAAGGACCTGGATGTTGTTGTCCCATGTTGGTTTATGTACAACCAAAACATGCTAGAAACCTGGAATGGTGCTTTGGACTGGCAGACTCGGGTGGTTGTCTTTGTATTTAAAAGGGAAATCTTTAAGGAAATACTTTTAAGGCTTGTCCCACCGGAAGGATACCTGGTAACAAGCTCAACTCACTGGTTCCTCATCCCAGTGGGCTTTGGAAGGGTTTGGTGGTCCAGCAGAAAAACTGGATGATGTGTCTGGTGAGGGGAAGTCTGGGGATCTCTGCTCAGACCACTGCCAATGACCTGTTATTGGATAAGCAAAAAAGGAAGCATGGGTAGATTGATTGATTATATTGATGCATTTAAACTATTATGAATTAGCACCTTTTGTCAAGAAATACGTACTACTCCAAGTTTAACAATGTGCCAAAATGTTTTCTCACTGTGTTGCTCTTCTGAATGCTGCCACTGGATATCTGGATACGAACACCCACTACTGCACATTTGAACTAATTACACAATAGTTGTGACTTGGGACTTTTCCATTCCTTTATTTCATTTTCTTTTGTCCAGATGTGAGACATTTTGACCGAATACTTTTATATTTTAAATAACATTTGGAATATGCATGGAGTCTTTGAGAATATGAGGCTGAAATTCTTCCTAAATGCAGTTTCTATTCATTCAAGCAGCCGATTTATCATCTGTGACTTGTGTGTGTATCTATCTGATGTCTGTGGAAACTGATCTAAATGCAATAGAATATATCTTCGTGATATCCACAATGACGTTTATGACTGCATCCATCTTGCCTACAGATGGAGTTTAAGATCCAACGTAAAATGTTCTATAATGATATGGAATGCAGTATATTTTACTGTAATGACAGTGAACTGAGTGTCTCTGCAGCTACACAATTTTGTACTGGAACTTTGGTCACAGTGATGTCTGACATGATCCAAACTTAGGATCATGTCTCATTGTCCTCACTTTCTCCAATGTGTGAATTTTGCCACAAGAGGGGAAAGCACGGTGGACCAGATCTACCTCAACATCAGAGAGGCATTCAAGGCAACACCCCTCCCCCACGTCGGTTCCTCAGACCATTTCTCTGTGATGCTAATTCCTGCATACAAGCCTCTGCTCATCAGCAGGAATAAGCCCACTGTGAAGCAGGTGAGGGTTTGGCCTGGGACATGTTTAAATCAGCTGCCGAGGATATAGAGGAGTATGCTGAGTCTGTGTCTGGATACATCCAGAAATGCATGGAGATGTCAGTGTGGTCAAAAACATCACTACAATTTTCAATGAGAAACCCTGGATGTCCAGTGATGTACTGTATGTGCAAAGCTGGAGACAAGGAACAAGGTGTTCAAGTCAGGTGACGGTGGCTCTGAAGACAGTTAGAGCTAACCTGAACCAGGCCATTAGAGTGGCTGAGCGCGACAGACAGGTGTGTGCCTTTCCTAATCAAGTCCAATCAGTTTGATTAAATGCAGCTGGACTCCAATGAAGGAGCAGAACCATCTCAAGGAGGATCAGAAGAAATGGACAGCATGTGAGTCAAATATGAGTGCCATAGCAAAGGGTCTGAATACTTATGACCATGTGATGTTTCAGTTTTTCTTTTTTTTAATACATTTGAAAAAAATTCTACATTTCGGTTCTTTTTCTGTCAAGATGGGGTGCTGAGTGTACATTAATGAGAAATAAAATTAACTTTTTGGATTTTAGCAAATGGCTGCAATGAAACAAAGATGGAAAAATATTAAGGGGTCTGAACACTTTCCCTACCCACTTTATGTCAGATTAAGTGGTGATTCTAAATTAGCCACAAAAGTGAATGTAAGTGAGCTTGTCCATATGTGGCGGTGCGATGGAATAGCACCCTGTCCAGGGTGCACCCCTGTCTTTCACCCAAAGCGAGCAGGGGTAGTCTCCAGCAGAGCCCAAAATAGGAATAAACAGGTGTAGGTAATGGATAGATGGATGGAATAAAAAGCAGTTCCTCCACACCCAAACATAAAACACACATTTTATGTTGAGCTCTGCACACACTTTTCTTGCGTTTCTGTAGCTAGGATCCCTGATTAAAGGTGTCTAATAATAACACCACCAACAACAACAATGTCCTGAGAGGAAATTCCCACAGTAAACAGAGGGTTTGAGGACATTTCTGCATGTGTGGTGTCCATGGAAGATGTCCATGGAGCATTATTCCAAAGTCATTTGTGGCATCTGGACTTTACACCATCTTTCATCAGTCTTTCTCTCTGCTACTGTTTTTCTTTTTTCTTTCTGCGCAAAAGTAGTTTCAACTAAAACATAAACCACCTTCATCTCATCAGACACCTGTCACACAATCAGAAATATAGTCCTACTTCACCTGAGACAGATAGCCTTAAGGAAATGAGCTTGGGAACTCAAACAAATTGAAAGTTATAGATGTTTTTCTTGTAAATTTACGTGTAGCAACATGATTACCCAACTTATGCTGACAGATAATACAGTTGGACTGAGTGCTGATGAATGAACCTGTCCAGACAATCCCATAAAACTGGTTATTAAAACTGAACACACACACACACACACACACACACACACATATGCATATTCCTATTGTTCAGAAGATGCTGGATTGCTTGGAGTTCCACTAAAGATATGATTCTTTTTCTCTTTTTTTTTAAGTGTTCATAGTATGGCTACTGATGGCTTTAACCAAAGCTTGAAATTTCTTCTGTTTAACTTTTTCTCATAATTTATGATGGATACAAACTCCTATGCAGCATTTGGGCTTCAGCCAGCCTCATGTGCTTCCAAAAAGTATTTTTAGGAAACAGTAGGCTAGCACACTGATCTCATATTGAGTCAACCATCTAATTGTTTAGTGCTCAACACTTCCTCATTATCTTTAAAATTATTGCCGTAACTGTGAGACTGCAGATTCACAACAAGTCACATGTTGGCCTTGTTTTCTGCTGCAAACTATCCATGTGGGTGTATTTAATTCCGCTACTGTGAACCCATAAAGTCAGTGAAGGGAGTTAAGGTTTTATCTTGTCCAGTATTTCACATCTCATTCTACATTTATATCAGAAACTCTGGCTTCAAGTGAAATCCTATTAAACAGCAATTTGTCATCCTTTCTTCTAACAGGAAGAGGGTTAGCAATAGTAAAGTTGTGCTTCTGTGGAAGCAGCATCATGCTTGTTGTATGTGAGTATACCATTTAGCTATTTTACACAAGTTGAATAATTCCTCTCTTTGAATTTCCACCCCAATTTGGTAAAAGGGATTTGTGTGCCCAAATGATCCCAAGTGCAATGTTGTCCAATGTAATTATCTCTGGTGGAGTCTCTGAAGGCAAACAGATCTCAGAGTTAGTCCATAAACGTGGTCTATAAACATGGCAAGGATACAGGTTGACAAGAAGACTTGCTTTGATACTCTATGTGTTGAAATTAACCCTGACAAATATCTGTGCAAACTAGCTGGCACAGGCATTCACAGACAACAACAGGCAGTGAGAGCAATGGTGATTGCTAGACCTGACGTTTCACACTATTAAATGACTTGCTCTTGGATGGTCAGGCTCTTAAAATCAGTCTTCTTTTCATGGTGAGCAAAAAAAAAACCCCACAGCTGACCAGTTTTTTTGGAAAGCTATTTTTCTGTTCTCTTTACTGGAGGGAGTTTAAGCCTATTAAGTGTTAGTTGAGCTATTTACACTTGAAAGCCTTGCGGTCGCATGTGTGTCACTGACCCACTCACTGAAACTATTTGTTATTTAGATAATTGCCACCTGTGGGCTATTTACCTACTTGTCAATGTTTTGGTCATGATTGAAGGTGTGAATGGTTGTGAAACAGCAAAGTGGGGAATAGCCAAGCGCTCCAGTCACGCAGCCACTTAATTTAGTCTCTGTAACCTCTTTTTTCCATTCCGCTGTGTTATATAAATAGTACAGGAAGCAGAATGGCATAATATACCAGTGCCATGTTGATGATTAGAAAGTAGTAACAGTGGTCAATGAACTGGCATTGTGGAAAGTCATATCAGGGATGGCTGTAAACTTGATCTCTCTTGACAGCAATATTCAGGTGAAAAAAAAAAACCCCACTGGATTTTCAGTGACATTGGTCAAAGAGACAGATACTAGCTCGCAAGAGGGTTTATAACTTTGTCACTAGCTAGCTATTCAGTATTGCAGCCTAGAGAAGCATGAGAGAGCTGGACCGCGGCTGGCGTCTCCCCTTGCTGACGCTGTGGTAGCATTGCAAACTCCATCAGCATCGGGAAAACTTAAACCATCACAGCGGCGTGTGTCCAACAGGGACAACCAGGAAGAAACTTGACTTTTTATTGCTGATTTTTTCCATTTGGTGAGATATTAAGGAAGTAAAAGAAACATACTTTTTTGATTGCAGAACACCATAATGCTTTGTGAAAACACACCTTGGGGAGGGAATTATGTGCCTTCCTAGGATCACTGTGAAAGTATAGCTGGAGAGTCCAGGCAGAATAAAGAGGGGAACTCCACTTAATCTTTATAGTGCAGTCACTGTGTGAAAGTAGCTAGGACTCCATTGAAAGTATTAGGTAATGTCTGAGGCGACTAAATTATGTGTTATACAATTTGACATTTAGATAAGATGCTTCTTTTATTGACTTTGTTCATTTCTGTCAAATCATCTATCTTCACCGTTGAGAACATTTACATTATTGTCCTCGATTAAGACCGTCCCTTATCCTTGAGATGATTGACTGCCGAGTGTTGACCGGAGAAGCTGACTTTTCTTTGTTGTGGTACTGCAATTTCTACATGGCGGGACCATATCGCAGCTCTTTAAGCTCACCCTCAGACAAAGACTGATTCACCCCAAGAATAAAACACTCAGAGCTGCACAGCTTTGTATGTGTATTTTTAAGGCATTTAGAAGTAGCGACTTTTATATAGGGCAACATAAAGAACCGCTTAGCAAGTGCATGATGAGGGGAAACAAAAAGAGCTGATGTTATTCTTTAAAAAGAACTGCATTTTGTCTGTTTTCTCTTACAAACATTAAGGGCCCAAATTTTGTATAAAAAGGCTTTTTCATAGAGTTAATTTATTGAGTTAAGATATGTATGTTATGAATCTGCAGCGGAAATAAACCTGCCAACACTGTAGTGGCTGTATTTTCAAATCACAGGGTAAAGGTAGCAGAAATGAGTACACATAAAACTCAACCAATTTCACCTAGCGGTGCGAGCTCTGTAGCAAACAAAAGCAAAGGCTGAGGAGTTGAAACCCTATTTTCCAAACTGCTGAGCCTTATTAAAAGGTCCATCAACAATACCACCAAAGCGCATACAGCCTATGACCACAGCTCCACACACTGGGGTGGACACCGACTGACCTTGAGTCAGTCTGTAGATTTTCATGCATATGTCTTACAGACAGCGATACCTCATTAAATCTCTCCAAATTTCACAGTAAGCAAACAATGCCTGTGCAACTCTTGTGATAATATGGAGTCTATTCTATTAATCATAGTTTGTTTCTTGCACATTACAAAAAAGGAAAAATAAAAGACAAAGGCTCTTAGAAAGTTGACCATTTCAATGAGAATGTCAAACTGTTTTTATTTGACCATTTTCCTCCCTTAACTCTTGGAAGAAGCCAATTAGGAAGAGTGAACCAGGGCATAACATGACCAAAAAATGAAAATTGACACCATGATGTAACACTTTCCACCTTGGAACTGCAGCGTGTTAGTAAAAGTCTTCAGATAGCCAGTGCACCTTAAGCAACACGATCCTATCAACTCACATCATGATATTTGTCAGAGATTGTAATGTGGGGCAAGATTTAGTCTGTCAGGCTATAGCAGAGTGTTGTAAGTAACCCTGTAAAACACACTATTCTTCTTCAGAATGTGTTTCCAATATAAAAATTGAGTGAAACACTCTAAAATTACATTTTCTAGAAGAACTGCACCCAGTTTTCTCATTTGTTAATCGACACTTGAATGCATGAGGCAAAAAAGTACCCTACTATTCATGACAGTTGTTTTCATAGAAAAAAAAATGAAGGTGGTTTTTAGCATTCATTGATTATGAATCAATGCTTAGGGAGGAAGACAAACAAACGTATTAAATATAAAGAGCAGTAAAGTTTATAAGGTTTTCTAAGGCTGAACAATGTTGTGCCTCTGCATTATTTATTCCAGAATCAATGGGAATTGCAGGTTTTACAATAAGTGCTGCCCTGTTTGATGTTGCATAAACAAACGGTGAATAAACAGTTGGATAAGAAGCAGAATTATTGTTTTAACTTAGTCTGCGTGTAACCTACACCTGTTAGGTCGATGTTAGTGATTCTAGTCGGTGCAGGCTCATTCTGGCTTGGGCCAAAGAATTAAAGACAAATTTTTGAAGGTTTTTGACCTCCTTTCTGCCCCAGGTGTGTTGCATCGATGGATGATAACAAATCTTTGCTGTATTGAAGCACTTAATTTTATATTTAATCCGGCTTCGCATGGCAAATGAAAGAAATCTCAGAGATTATTGTGATTTACAGAATCAGTCCGGGGCACATCTTTCCAGGGCACCCAATAGTACTCAGTACTATATAAATCAACCAAAGCACAGCATAATACAATTCAGATGATTTACTAACAGAAAGGTTGAACAATGGATGAATGCACTGCATTATAATTGTTTTGTGCACAGCTTTAGAAAGATAAAAGAAGGAGGCATGTAACAGGGTAAAAGAAGTAGCATCCTGCAGATGCAGATATGATACATAGACAGTGATCTGTGGGTTGAACTTGTCCTGACTCATCCTATGTCTTTATGCACACATAGAATGACTGGACTGATTAGAAGGAAGAGAAAAAAGAGCTGGTGTGGGATAAATAGCTGGAGGGATTGTATCTGTGAAGAGTCTAATATATATAAGGGGAAGAGAGGAGAACATTAGCAGAAAAGGACAGTTTGAGGGGGAAGAGGCTCCCTCCCCCTGCAAGATAATCAGGGCATGATCAGCAGATGGGAGGGCTGGGAGAGAGGGGCAGGACAGCTGGGGAGATGGAGGAGATAAAGCTGAGATGCGAGTGAGAGAAAGAGACGCAGCACAGAAACATGGACAGTGGCCAGCCTGCAAAAAAAGAAGACAAAAGATGAATACAGCAGAGCTTAGATGAAGGAAAGGGAAGAGCTGGCGCTGACAGAGAAAAGTATGACAAAGTGCTCTCTCAAACATATTCAAAGCCCTGCAAAGGCAGTCACGAAAAGAATGTGAAATGGAAAGTACACTGGTTTTAATGTATCAGAACGCAACAAAATAATTATGTCCTTAAAAGATTGAAAAATACATGAAAATAACTTCAGATGAACAGCAACACATGGCGTATTACACCTCCTGAATTCTTTATTTAGCTAAAACACAGGCCAAATCATCATCACCGTCATCCCTTCATCACCATACTTGGCCGCTGGTATGAGGTGTTTTAACTGTTACTTTTCAACTTGTTTAGAAACTCGATCATATTATAACGATGGATTTTTATCTGATTTTTATCTATTCCTTTTTTGTTTAAATTTTAAAAATTATGCTTTTTATTCATGTGTAAATGTCTGTAAAGCCCTTTGAATCACCTTGTTGTTAAATTGTGCGATACAAAATAAACTTGCCTTGCTTTAACTGATACAATGTGTCTGGGTTTTTCCAGACACATTGTTGTTCATAGTGATCAAACTATTCAATGTCTGCTTTGTTTCAAGAGTTATGTGTTTTTTTTCAGATGCAAATATGTTTGTTTTCTGCACTTCTTTTTGCAAACCTGAACTGTGTATTGTAACAGTGTACTGTAATCAACTTTTAAAATATTACATTTTAAAATAACATTTAAAATATTTGCTGAAGCCTGTAGATTTTGAGATGTAGCTCGTGTTTGTTGCAGTTTCTTTTAGTGTTTGACAGTGTGACCTTGTGGTAAACTTTCTAAGACATTAATTCCTGACAACATTAACAACTTTCTTCAGTGTTTATTTTTTATTCCTTTTCAAATAATCTTCCTCGTTTAAGAATGGTTTACCCCATATTGGTTGGAAATGGGCTGATGTTCCTTCCCAGATCGATGCGCAGCAGCACTCATGTGTCTCTGAGATCAAAGATGTTTTCCCACCTTGACATTGCGTGAACATTCACCTGAAAGCTCCAAGCCAGCAAACTGCCAATGACTCATTTCATGATCAATTAATCAAGGCCACTTGGCTAGGATTAGGGAAAGGTCATGGTTTACTGCTGAATGTAGTTTATCATGATCTCTGCATTTTACCCACAAAGCTTCACAAAAGATGGGACTGGTCTCTAGTGGTAAGAAACTTTGAGATTATACTTATTTATGGGATGTTTTAGCCTGGGAACTGGGCTGAAATTCTACAATTTCAAGTTACTGTTACAAAATGATGCCCCTGTGTGCATTAATAGAGTATTTTGGATCTTATATTAATTACTAAGATCAGTGCTGATTCACAGAACCTGACCTTCCCTCCCAGCTCATTACTCCTTCTCAAGTAGATCCAGTTCACTGTCAATTAACTAACTTTTAATGAAGAGAAGGACTGTTGAGCAAGACCTACAACTGTTCTGGTGATAATGTAACACACCACTACCTTTACTGCTTTTAATGATGAGCTGAAAGCCTATCATCACACAAGAATATAGTTGCAAGAAGCATGGAATAATAGTTGTGAAGGGTGGACTTGGCACATTTTTAGAGAAGTGAAGTGAGAGAAAATGCCCCTACTTAAGAAGATAATGAATGCTGGTAGTTAAATGTTAAATCTATATTTTCCTTTTGACAGCCCAAGCAGTTTACTCGTGTACGATCTTAAAGGGCTGCCTGTAGTTTATGCTTTGCATTACAAATGTAATGCAGTGCTATTATTTTTAATCATTTCATGGCCTCATAAAACAAACCGCTGATATAGTCATTGATTGACTCAATAATTCAAATGTACATGGCGTGCTAGATGGCTCGTTTCGTCCTCTAATGTATAGAGCTCTTCAGAACTGCGTTACACTAATTCTATAGAGTATAGTACATGTGGTGTATGCTATAGCTGCTTGAGAGTCTTTTTCTCACAACAGGATGGATTACCATGATTTTCATAACACAGATCCACCCATAAAAGAGCAAAAAAAAAGAAAACGAAGAACTCTGAAGATACTGACGACACAATTCATGTGGGAACAGCGTCAACATTTTTATTTTAAGTAACCACACTGCATCGGTAACATTCATGGATCAGGCGACTGTGACAAGTGTGTACTTGTGTCTTACAACCCCAATTCCCCAAAAGTTGTGATGCTCCATAAAATGTGAATAAAAACAAGGCGCAGTGATTTGTAAATGTCATAAACCCATATTCTCGTCAGGATAGAACCCAGAAAACATCACATGTTCAAAGTGAGATATTTTACAATTTAATGAAAAAAATGAAATAAAATTCTGCTATGAACAGGCAACCTGTCCAGGTCGTACTCCGGTGCACTTATGGCCCTTTTCCACTAGTACCTACTCAGCTCTACTCATCTCAGCTTGGACCGACTCAACTTGGCCCAGTTTCTTTTCCATAACAATTCAGCACCTGGAGCAGAAGTGGGCGGGTTGGAGCGAAGCTGCTGTGACGTATTTGATTGTGTGATCTAAACGAAGAAGACAACAACACTAAAGATGTAGAACATGGAGATGATAGATGTGCTGGATGGGCTCAACCACACCCCCCTGACCCTGAATAGGATTAAGCAGGTATTAAAAATAGATGGATGGATGAAAAAATAGATTGGCTCATTTTGAATTTGATGGCAGCAAAACAACAAAAGGCTGGAAAAGCAAGTGGTACTAAAAAGAAACACCCGGAGAAACTAGGTTAACTGGCAACAAGTCAGTGATGTGATGATCTTTAGAAAACCACATCTTAGACAGGCTGTCTTTTAGAAGTAAATAGGATTTCTCAGCATAAAACTGTAAATATTTCATAATCTATGGCACGTCATATCACCAAAATATTAATAGAAACTGTAGAAATCTCTGTGCGCATTGAACAAGACTGATTATACTGAATACTGAAAGCCATCATGATCTTTGGGCTCTCACCAAAGTAGTGAAAACAAGCATGAGTCTGTAATGCAAATCAACATTTGCATTACAGACTCACGGCACGGGCACGGGAACAAGTCAAAGGTGTGTCATGCAAAGAAGAAACAATATGTGAAAAAGAAATAGGTAGATATCTTTATTTGTCACGGTATCAGGACACAATAAAAATACAACTGTCCAGCCCATTAATATTAAAAAAAAAAAGACAAAGAGACTAAAATACAGTCACATGACGAAGCCACGCATTGTACAATACAAAGACATATCAGGTAGGAGACACAGAAGATACAGAGTCTGGGCATAACTGAATAATACGAAAAACAAAAAAAACAACCATACTGGAGAGCAAACAGTGCGCCGCCATCTTGGAGAATAAAATGCTGCCATCTTCTCCGGGTCACAGCCCTTCCAAAAAGAACAAGGGCAAAATTGCAAACAGTCCTATTGTCTGACGAATCAAAATATGAAATTCGCTTGGGAAACTATAGATGTGGCGTCCATGGGTCTAAAGCTGAAAGGGACCCTCTGGCTCTTTAACAGTGCTCAGTTCAAAAGCCTGCCAATGTGGCGGTATGGGGGTGCACTATTGTACATGGAACGGTAAGCTTACACAGCTGGTGAGGCAACATCAATGCTGAGAGGTATATGAGGGTTTTAGAGAAAAACATATTCCCACGTAGACAGTGTTTTTTTTTCAGGGAAGGCCTTGCATCTTACACAAGCACAGAATGCATCCTTTACAAAAGCGTGGCTTCATAATAAAAGAGTCGAGTTGCTGAACTGCAGTCCACATCTTTCACCAACTGAAAAAATGTCTGCTTCATGAAATGAACCCCCCCACCCCACCCAGGGTCTATAAGCCTTTCCTCCACAGGTTGGCTGACATCTCCCGCAGAGACAGCATGAGTTCCAGCATTTGGCAAAGACGTGGAGTAGACTGGTCACTCCTCCACCTTGACAGCAGCCAATTGAGGTGGTTCAGGCATATGGGTAGGATGGCTCTTGGACGCCTCCCTGGAGACGGGCTAAGAGCATGTTGAACTGGGAAGAGACTCTGGGGAGACCCAGGACATGCCAGAGATACAAGCCCCCCATGGATTGGAAACACCTCAGTAGGTACTCAGGAAGGGCTAGAGGAGTTGGCTGGGGGGAGGGAGATCTGGACCTTGCTACTTAGGTCGTCGCTCCCGGGACCTGAACTCGGACACCAGAAAAGAATGGGTGTTACGGCCCCTAAGGGCCGTAACACGTAAGGGCAGGGGGGGGAGGATGTAACAATGGGCCAACGTTCCTCTCCCAAAACTCACACAAAACAGTAATTGGTCTATTTAGTTCCCAGATGAATATGGACATTTAAAAGAAGAGGGAATCCTACACAGTTGTAGACATTTCCCTGTCTCCTCTTTTTAAGTGCGTTTCTTAAACATTGGATATTTTCTATGCTACTTTGAGTGAAATATGAGTTTGCTATATTTGCAAGTCATTGGATTCTACATACATACATACAGAGTACTTCAACTTTTTTGACTTGGTGCTGTAGTTTTCTGTCCTTTTACTGTATTAAGGCGCATCCAGTTTCCAGTCTTTTGTGGATGTTAGTTTGTTTACCTGAGTAACAGTTGTGGGTGGCTTTCTGTTTATAGTCTGCTCAAATGGAGTTTGTATCAGCAAGTTTACAGATTACAATGATATGATAGCTTTCACACTATTAAGTTGTATTTATCATATGGCGAGTCCTGCAGTCATTGGTTTGCAAATACAGCATCCAAACTTGCCTTATCCGCACCACCACAATGAGCCAGAGTGAGGCGACGTAGCAGTGGTGTTCATAAAGTAAATGACAAACAGCCAGTTGTATTACAAAGCCATACACCAAATAAAACCTTATCGATCAAAATCTGACAATATTTTGAGAGAAACTCTAAAAAATAAACACATCCAAACTTCCTTGCAAATTGTGATTGCTTGTGGTCCACACCCACAGCCACATACACACTAAGATCAGAAAAAAAACATATTCCACTGATTCCCCCAAAAAATAAAAGAACAATCACGTGTTGTACCATCACCTCAGCTGTTACCTTGATGGTGTATTTACCTGAAACCCTGGTGTCTGTTGGGATTTTTCACCCCCACCACACTTCCAGTAAGTTATAATACAATATTCAGAGGAAATAGTTTATTTATTTTAATTTGCTTCTGTCTGAGGAATATCCTGCATAGTCTAGCTTTAATAACATCACTATACTCAATTAATATAACAAAATCAAAATATAATATTGTAATATTGACGTTATCAAATGTAACATGTAATCAAAGTGTTGGTAGTCTTGTCATTGGATAGTATTCTTATGGTAGTATCTATAAGTTACTTTTCATAAATTATTTCTAGCCATATATTGCACGTCTCTATTAATTTAAAAATAAAAGGCTTTTTCCTTTTACTCTCAGCCAAAAAGAAAATCTTCTGTACCATCCGCAGCACTTGTATGCATCAATATGAATTTGTGGCAATAATATGATTTTTATAGAAATATAATTCTTAACAATAGTTTAATAAGAGTTCAACACTTTAATTACGTCTTCATCAACAGTTTACACCTTAAAACTAACTGTATTTGTTTGTATGTAACTACAGCTTCACAGAACAGCTAATGAAGACTAAATAAAATAAATGAATATTAAGCATAAAACTATGCTTTAAAATCTCAAATTTTTGAATCTTTGGACTTAAACATCAAACTCCTAATATTTTCTGTGCCTTGAGCGATTGCCTTTTCCTATTAGTGCACAATGATGGCTCTGACCTTACTTGCCATCAAGCTTTTGGTGAAACTTTTCAGGCAACATGATTTCCATTCAGCCAGCTCATATGTGACCTTGTAGGTTTCTTTTTTTCAGTTGATCATATAATAAAGAGTGGAATTTGCCCTTCGCACAAAAAGAAAGGAAAGGCGTCTGTATGGTGTTGACAAAAGATAGATATATAGATTTTGGTCGCCGTCAGAGCGAAAGTAAACATGACTATTTCAATTTCATACTCAAAACCATTTACTAATAAAATGAACGATGAAAAATTCAGGTGGAAGATGACAAAGCATGTTACATTACTGTTTTTTTGTGCAAAAGACCCTGGATTCCCCTCAGAAACACCCACGTCCACATCAAGGGCAGACAGCTTCTTTCAATATTGCCCACTTCTGCTGAAAGCATGTCTGGAAAATTTTCAAGCAGTCTGTGAAGGACCATTTACATATTTCTTTCTTTGTCTTCTCCTGATTATTTGGGCTTTTTTTTTTCAGATATTGAAGTTATAAATGAGTCTGAGTTACTTTGTAAAGCTGAGATATTTTCTAGCGATTTTTGAAATCACAGTTCATAATCAGTCACATAATCCACCTGGCCGCCTCCACACTATACAGTAGTTCAAATCGATGCTCATACTAAGCAGAAACCTCCAAACAGAGGCCTATGAGGGGCTGTTGCCTCCATTCTTCCATCCTGCTCCCACCTGCTTCCGGTACATTTCTTACCACCACTGCCTGCTCCTGTAGCCCATTCACCAGGGATAGCTAATCCACTGGAACAATGGAAGCAGTCTTTTATAAAGAAAAGAAAACAACAAATAAACAAAAGGATTTGAACCAGGAACCTTCTTGATGTGTCAGAGATAACGGTTGGTTGTTTGTTCTTTTTCAGTAAATCCCTCCTACAGATGTGTTCCTACTAATTTCCAGCCAATGATATAGCTAGAGATAAAATGCTCTGTAAAATGTATTTAAAGGAGCTTGAGGCTCCTTTTAAGAAATGAGACTCTCTAGCGCCACCCTTCACCACGACGGCCGTTGGGGGTACTGCAGCCAACAGTGAAGCCGGCACGGGAGAACGGGGAGAACGCACATGCAGCGTCATGTGACGTCACATCCGCAGCCCAGCGCGGGAAATTCGGGACCGAATTGCAGCACATTTTGCAGCACACAGCCTGTTCAAGGCAAAGGAGAGATACACTAGAGGAATCATTCTTTTGGGTTTGGAACGCTTCATCTGACATTATTACTAGAAAACTTAAAATGTATACGGATTTCTTTCATAAATCTTGCCACAATCCAGCCTCAAGCTCCTTTAAGTTAAAGGGTTTAATTCCGGCAGCACCGTGGCTTAGTGGTTAGCACTCACTCAGTGGTTGCCTCACAGTAAGAAGGTCCCTGGTTTTACTCCCGGTTTTACTCCCGGGCCCGGCAGGAGTGTTTCTGTGTGGAGTTTGCATGTTCTCCCCGTGGGTTCCCTCCGGGTACTCAGGCTTCCTCCCACAGTCCAAAAACATGCATGATTCTAAATTGCCCGTAGGTGTTAGTGTGAGTGTCCATAGTTGTGTGTTTATATGTGGCCCTGCGATGGACTGGTGACCTGTCCAGGGTGTCTCACCTGAAATGAGCTGGGATAGGCTCCAGCAGACACCCGTGACCCTGCAAAGGATAAAGCGGGTATAGATAATGGATGGTTTAATTCCAGTTTTCTACCATGGTGGCATTATTGCCTTTGCCTTTTCCTTCTTCAAGACTCAAGCTGGTTGTAAATAAGGCTCATGTGATGACTGCCATGGTGAGTTGAGTTGATTGATTGAATTTATTTATTTAAAACAGGGACAATGCACAAAAAAAACATTAATCTTGTAAAACAAGAAGAGATGCTTTGAGCCAGGTTATAGCAACAATTGCTAATTTCCGCCTGTAGTCCCTGGGCAGGTAAAGTGCTAAACAGATACAATATTAAGATTTAATTGAAATAAGACATAATAACCATAATATTTAAAAATTGACAGAATGCCCTAATAAATAGATAAAAGCACGGAAACAAGAGCGCCATATCATAAAGTGCACAATAGAGACCAACAGCACATACACTCTCTCTCACTCTCATCACACATTCAAACACATACACATACAATACACAGATAACAATAATCCTCAACCACACTCATAACCAGACACATACACACACTCACATAATACTCAACAATGTGTGCAAACTTGCTTACTTAGTAACCAGCGCTTTGACAGGCATGAGAATGTGTGAGGATTTGTACATAGAGTAAGTTCTGTGGGAAGGACATTCCACTGACCCATGGCCACACAGGAAAAAGAAGAGCTGCCAAACTGAGTTCTACGTTGAGGAATACTACACTCACCCCTCGTAACAGATCTAGTTAGACGTACTGTGTTTTCAGAGCACAGTGTCACAAACTTTTTCAGAGGGGGGGCATAAGCATTATGAATAATTTTGTGAAGTAGACAAACATTTGAATGTATAATCAAGTTTTCAAAGCTCAAAATATCATATTTGGCAAGTACATGGCAATGATGGTAATGTTGTGGTTTTTTGGCATGGATCTTAAGACTACTTTTGTACAATAACTCTAGTGGTTTTGTAACTGTTTTACATGCCTGAGACCAGGATGTAACACAGTACAAAAAATGGGGCTTAATCATTGCATTTAAATATATACTTGATGCCTCAAGGGTGAGAGAATTTCTTATATATCTGAAATTAGCTAAATTATATTTCAACGTGTTACTCAGCTTTTTGACATGCCCTTTAAAACTAAGTGTTGAATCCAACGTTACCCCCAGGTATTTAAATTGTTCTACGTGTTTTATTTTTTTGCCTATTTACTACAATATCAGGGTAACTTTTAAGTTTATACCTATTTGTAAAGAACATGGTCACAGTTTTTTCCACATTTAACGTGAGGCATGAGTTGTATAACCAATCACTAACCTTGTTCATTGCCTTTGTTAATTTCACAGCCACCTCTGTTACATTTTTCCCATGAGTATACAATACAGTATCATCGGCATACATTATAGTGTTAACATCCTGACAGACAGAAGGCAAGTCATTAATATATAAACTAAACAGCAGCGGCCCTAAAATTGACCCTTGTGGGACTCCCAGTGTGGATGCTAGAAATGGAGATAGTATACCATTCACTCGTACACACTGGTGTCGACCACTTAGGTAAGATTTCACCCAGTTATGTACATTGATAGAAAATTCATAATTTTTTAATTTATGTAACAGCACCTCGTGATTTACTGTATCAAAGGCCTTGCGTAGATCAAGGAAGACTGCTCCCACCACTCCTCCCTGATCTAGGGTGCTCATATGTGTCTGTGTTCAGAGAGATGGCGCCGAGGAAATAGAAGGTGGTCATCATTAGCTATTAGATAATGAAAGTGTGAGTAAAAAAGAGCTTAAAAATCTTAATTAATCCACAGTAATGAAATGGGCTACTCAGTTTTTTAGGGCTGCAATGGATCATGCATGATCTGTGGCCCACAAGAATCATTTTTTAAGTTACAAGAATGGGAGGCCTTGCTCCCCTGTCGATATATTCCATATATAACCAGTGCATTATCACATGTCTGGGGAGGGTGCAGGTTGGACTGGAGCTTGGAGACTTCTGAGAAAACAAGGATTCCAGCGTTGTTCAACATGGAGGCCCAGGCAATAAATACAGCATAAATAACCGCACGTGTGTGTAAATCACCACTGTTAATGACACAGTAACACATATTTTGTTTAATGCCACCACTTATTTTAATGCAAGATTAATGCACTCATGTTTCAGGAAATATGATCCCCGGCCCCACTTGTAGTTTGGAGAAAAAAGAAGTGATGCAGCTGTAACAGACTGTAAAATACAATGCATTAAGCATCGGTCATATGACCCTTTGCTACATACTGAAAAATAAAATAAAAGAAGAAATAAAAAAGAAGAAAATATGCTTTTTCCTCATGTTGCCCTCAAAGCCGACTGAAACATGCAACACCGTATGTCAATCAAAATGTCAATCAGAGTTTACCAGCTCCCTCAGCTGACCCACTTCAGAATAACAGTATTGCTTTATATAAATGAAGCTGAATGTATATTTTCTGATCTGGTACTATTGCAATTTGAACAATATATTTTTTGGATAAACACAGCATAAGAAAAATGAATTGCGAATTAACTATGACAGAAAACAATTGAATTGATTACCAGCCCTATCTTATATGTACATTTATATGTCATGACATTATCTGTGTAATAATTTAATGGAATGCAAATTGATTTTACTGTAAGGTATGTAATTGGTGTAACAAATTAAAGTAATAAATGTAGAACAAGTCCTCTGGATCAGTCTGACAATGCATTCTTTGTCAACTGATCCAGAAGACTTGCCCCTCATTTCTTCATTTTGCAATGTTACATCAGTGAGCAAAGTGCTCAGTTATAAAAAAAATCAAAGAACAAAATCCTGGTTTAAAAAATAAATACCCTCCAAGGTGCTACACAATAATACTAGATACAAAAATAAAACCATTCAGAGTAATTATATGGCTAGAAAATATTCATCGAGGGCTCAAGTCCAAATATATCCATCTTCTCTTAGAAAGAAATTGAAATGCATTAAGGACTTTAAGGGCCCTGCGATAGACTGGCAACCTGTCCAGGGTATAGCCCTGTGTATCAAACGCCTAGCAATTAAAATCCATGTCATGCTGCTTCATTATGATACCTAATGGAAGCATGTATAAAATGAAAGCTATCAGCACAAGCAAAGAACCTTGGGGAACACCATGACCAACTCAACTACCATATGAAGATGATTCATCAATCACATGAACAAACTGGAATTTATCAGGTCAATATTACTTAAATCAGCATAATGGAGTTTCTTTAATTCCAATACTATGTCCAAGCCTCTGCAATAGAATGCTATCATGCCCTATATCAATTGCAGCCCAGACCATTAAAAAGGCCTTGAGAAGATCAGGTTACTTTTATCAGTACATTTCTGGTCTGTGATGGTGGCTGAGGTGTTTCAGATGGATCATTTCCATTTCCATTACATTTGTTAATTTCCATATTGCACATTGAATAATTAATTTAAGTGTTAATTTGCTGACTCTTCTTCTCCGTCTGTGCTTCGAGGAATGTGAAAATTTAAATAGCTAGGAGTCGTTGCCTCATTGATATTAACATGATCCTGCAGTAGCCAGGTTTTTGGAAGACAGCTCGGTGCTATAGCATATCATAACCAATCACCAATCAATTGAGAGAGATCTATTATTCAGTAAACAATATTTATTCAAGTTCATTTTTCTTTCTTATTACTTCAGTAGACTTTTATGAGGTATTCATATTTTGCTCCTCTTGCTTTATGTTTTCATTTGTTGAATCCGTGTGGCTGGGGAGGAAAACCAGCCAGTATGTGAGGGTGGAGGGAAGGCAGCTGCAGAGATGCTTCTCTGAATGCAACCATGCCTCCTGATCTCAACCCTGGATTGCCTGGTTTTTGGCTGGCTATCAACTTTAATCCTTTTTTTTTCTAGACATGTAATGTTCCCCACCCAAAGGGAAATAGAATCCATTTCTCTCAGTCAGTCCATGTTATTCCCAAAAGGTTTTCTCATTTTCTCTTTAGCCCATATGGTTTGCTTGAGTCTCAAGTTACACAAATGACACAAGTGCAGAGTTACACACTGATGCAACATTAATTTTGGTAACCTTCAGTCATCCTGCTTGGGTGCCATTATAGTGTGAATAACAGCTTCATTGCATTTACATTTATTGATTGCCAGCAGTTTTAAACAGGATTCCATGTCACCCAGTCTGGTCCCAGGAGTACATTAGTAGTCACCAGGGTTTCTGATACTACTGTATGTTTCTCACTATGAAGCTTAAATGAGCTATAAAAAACAATTAACAAAACAAAACAACAAAAAATCATCTAATACCATTGCAAAAGGAGAATAGTTAAACATTCGACAAACAGGGTAAGTGGGTGCAAGAGAAACAGAGAAAAAGCTAGCAGCCATACCAAGCTAGAAGACTTTAGAAACAGCGTGTCAAAACACCAAAAGACTGGGTGTGATGCAGCATGTTACAGTGTGAGATTAGATTAAAAAAAATGTAAAGAGATCCAGGCAGCTGATTACAACAAAGCACAAGGTAATTAAACAGGTGTGATTCACATGTCGCAGCTTTGCATCAACCCATCCTTTATTTCCACTTCCACTTCCACACTCTTCACAGGAAATGACATTGTTTCTTAAATCTGAGCCCATCGGGACGCTTGACAGTTTATCAAACATAATTTATTCCCCAACTAATACCTTACCCAAATTTCTCACAATCTCATTACCCAGAATTCCACCATCGTAATGGGGTATGTTTGTTTTGCACTTTTATTCTTATTATTTGGTTTACACTCAGTCACCTAATTGATCACAAATTTTTAATCGCTTGGCAGCACCAGACTGAACTTCAGAAAATGTGTAAAAATCTTTCTGTCTAAAAAGTAAATTACACAGTTCAGTAACCATGTGATTCTGTGCTCATCCACAGAAATTTCATTGTACTTCCAAACAATGACAAAAAGGTCTCTTGTCTTATCTCATCTTATGTGACAGTGTTGTCCATTTTTCCATATTATGTCATTTCAAATACTAAGTGTTGTGGTAAAACATGGAAAAATATAATATAAGACTCTTTTTCTTTCGTCATGCTTTTTGATTTGTATTAAGCCCCATTTTTAGAACTCAGTTTATTTTTTGTAAGAGATTAAAGAATCATAATTGCACGTGATGCAATTCATTCTGTTTGCAAATAAGCAAACGCTACATAAAAGATCAACCCCACGCAGAGCAAATGGGAGCTAAGAGCCCGGTTGGAGGTTACATCAGGATATATATCAGTTTAGCTTAATTTTTAATATATTTTTTATTCATATAATCTATTTTGTAGGAACAATTATTTATACATTGAGATTGGGTCATAATTGCTCCGTAGGGTTCATCTGTGATATGATCAGGCATTTGTTTTATGCACTTGTGTGAACAAGAGAGCTTGTTCTGCTTTCGAAAATGATCATGCATTTGTTCTCTGCCGTTTTCACACCCCTAACCTTGACCTCAGCTCCTCACATGCCTTTCATCAATTTCCAAACTTTCTGAATCCATAAACTTTTTAAATATTCATAAATAAAAATAATAAATAAACTAAAACATTTGAACAGCAAAATAAGTTGTGATGCAGTTTTTGTACAGGAAAGTTAGGCAAGCAAGATTGTGTTATATATCTTATTAAAATCTTCTGGTTTACAAAAGCATGCATCTTTCTGTGAAGCACAGGGCAGCGTTGTTTGCCCTGTGCTTCTCTCCCGCTGTATTTTCTCTGCATGTTGGATTGGAGAGGTCACAGCTGGGGGCTAAGCTCAGCTATTCCATGTAAAGAGGCTGCTTTTTAAGGATCCCAGCTTGCTACTCTAATGAACTCTATCACCTGCTGCAGCCTTCACTCTGTTGTCAGGAGCTGTAGGCTGAATTACACCAAAATGGCATGATATGGTATGAAAATGTATTAAGTGAGTAATCAGCCAGAGAGACAGCAGCCGTAGGATTATTTTTCTCTGAAGTATTTTGGTCTCATAATCTTGAAGACTGCTCAGAGATGTGATGTATTTTTTTACTCCTATGACACCTGTCTTCACCAGGAAAACTACGGAAATGTCTGTTAAAGGACCTAAAATGACCAGTGTTCATATGTTCTGTTGTTCTTTTGTGGTGGATGACTGCTCCCCCATGGGCCCCCCTTCTCCTCCCTTTTCTCTCTCTGCAGGTGGTCGTTGGTGGCTTGTAGCTTGCATTACGGAGCACAAGTCTTTCCCTGACCCTGCACCCCAACCTGGGACTTGCTGATTGGGCCGGAGCTTCGGGAGCTGCGTGCTGGCCTGCGGTCCCCACCCCCGGTCATCCCGTTGCTGCTTCCACCTGCCTGCTGTGCTGTTGCCGTCGCTGACCCACCAGTCTGGCCCTCGGCAGGAGGGTCCCCCCTGATGAGCCTGGTCCTGCTCAAGGTTTCTTCCCTCCTAAAGGGGAGTTTTTCCTTGCCACTGTTTGGCTTAAGGTTTTTCTCCCACTAGGGGAGTTTTTACCTGCCATTGTTTATGTAATAACTGCTCGGGGGTCATGTTCTGGGTATGGGTCTCTGGAAAGCGTCTAGAGACAACTCTGTTGTATTAGACGCTATATAAATAAAATTGAATTTAATTGAAATGGTATGAAATTGAAAAAAAAATCATAAATAAAATTCAAAATAAAAAAAAAACAATACAAAAGCTTATCAGGATGATAAAAAAGTGACTTTTAGTGGCATATTCCTCAGGTACAGTAGCTTGTAAAATCTGACACAGTTTTGTCCAAATTTCCAACATTTTTACAACACACATCATGTTGTTTCCATAGAAATTGATACTTAAAGATTTATGACTAAATAAGTGAGTTTTAGATGCAGAAGCCATAAACTCTCCTTCTCCTGCGTCTATTGATAGTATGTTGTGTAACATCAGTAAGCTGAGTCATGGACAAAAAGTCCTTTTAATACACTTTTTATGCCTATTGAACACAAATAAAGTTAAAATGTCATATTGTATGAAGGGACACTATCCACAATATGACTTAAGTGGAATGGCATTTCTGAGTCTTGTCAGAATCTCAAAATGGCAATTTTGATGTAGCTCCACTGCCCCCCTTATATTCCATTTTAACTCAGCTGAAGTTTACACTCCTTTTCATCTAGTGGACCAGCACTGCTTAGGATGGATTAAAGGAAAACAAGGAAAACAGTTTTTTTAGACAGAAAAAACAAAGAAAGAATGGTATCAGGATTCATGAGGAAAATAATTGAAAAAACAACTTCAACAATGCATCAAGACCAAATTTTAAAGAAAAATGTTGAAGGATATTCTCCCTGTGTCTTTGCTTTCTCTTGCGTGTCAGCTTTCTCCCACTGTCCAAAATGTGCATATTAGGTAAATAGTTGAATCCAACTGTCTGTAGGAGTACGTCTGTGCATGGTTGCTTGTCTCAGTGTGATGGACTGTTGACCTGTCCAGACAATGTCCACCTCTCACATGAAGACGAGTTAATGCAGATAAAAGCTGGAAAAGGCCAAAGCATTTGAAAGTATCCCCTTATTAGTCACAAGAGATGGTGGACAGAGTTTTAAATCACAGACAATGGCCTCCATCCCTTTCTTTGGCAAGCTACAGACATCCTTTTAATCAGGGTTCTATTTCAGCGGCAGTCTGTTTTCCATGGCAGCAGCTACAACCACTAAGATAGACCATATAATGAAGTAAAAGAAAAGTGAAACGGAATTGGTGATTTTTATCCATTCCACTAATACAGCAAAGTCAAATAAATTTAAATAAATAGGTTTTGAATAAATAAATAGTAACATCTGTCTGCAGAAAGCCTCACCAATAATCAGAGATTTTGAAGCTGCATCCATAAGTGCAACCTTTCTATCAATTCCTCTACGGTTTATTTGATGAGTTTGGGCATTTGTGAGAACAAATGCCTCCATTTGTGATTTTGCTCACCCTTCAAGACTCAGGGGTTTATTTATAAAAATACAGTTGATTGTTGATTGTTGATTCATGCACAAATTATAAATCAATCCGAACGTTTCAGCCAAAGTAGCTATTCAAAAGTAATGGGCAGTTTATAATGGGAGAGAGCGAGAGCGAGAGAAAGAGAGCGAGAGAGACATCATTATATGGTAAAAATCCTGTGTAATCTAGGGTAGGTGTTCAGAACTTTGGGTCCCTGCCAGTAAAAGGTGTGCTGTAGGTCACAGGGCGTGTGGAGGTGCTCACTGCAGAGAGTTGGTCAGAATTACCTTTGAACACGGACCAAATGACCACACATTATCTGAATGGTGACAATGAAGTGGATTAGATTAAACAAAGCTGTTACACATAGAGGGTGCTGTGTTAAAAGGTACATGTGCATTCTATGAAAATGCAAGAAAATACATTTGGATAGGAGCGATATATAACCGAGCCAGCTGTGCAGGACAGGAAAGGCTTACCTAACCGATACATTCCCTCTCCGTGAGACCAATAGGTAGATGCAGAGCCCTGAATAAAAATAAATACATTTAAAAAAAGGCATCCAAGATGCTCTTCATGCTCACTCTCGAGTACAGCACTGAAAAAAATAAAAGTCAATAATTTCCACTCCAGTTTAAGCAGTTTGGTGACGGTGTGCTTCTTTATACACCTACTTGGCAAAGACTTGCACACCGATTTTCAGTCCGGGAGAAAACTAAATAGATGAGTTTTCAAAATAGATGAATTAAAGATTAATTTTCTAAAAAGAATCTTAAGCGTCTCTCTTGTTTATTTGACAAAATAACAAATTAAATGATTTTGAGTGCGTCTACTGACCAATTCCACTGGATGTGAAAACTATAAACAAACTTCAATTTTGTTGACATCAACAACATTCAAGAGAAATTTGGTTAAAAAAAAAAAACGGAAGAAACACAACAAAGAAAGAACAACTTCCAAGAGTGTGAAAGATCACACAGGAGCACAGGAGAATACCACAAGATGTTTCCTTTCAATCGTGAAGTTCTCCTCTTTCAAAACTTAAAATATTTCATCAATTATTACTATACCTTCTTGTTTTAGTCTTTCTTGTGTGTAATGTTTGTCTCAAGCCACTGTAATGCTGTGCTCAGCCCGGATAATGAGCAGATCTAAGGTCAATGAAAGTTGCCGTGTTGTGACATCACTCAGTACGTTTACATGCACTTACAGAAAGTCAAATTGTTGCCTTAATCCGACCAATATCACATTTTTAAAAGCCATGTATACATACACCTTAGCCGGGCCGTAGTCGAACCGAAGCTCTTAAAGGTATAGTCTGTAATTGTATTCAAAAACATTTATTGTTATACTGGGTGAAATGGTGCTTCCATCCTGAGAGTAGCCAGTGAATAATGTGTTCAGAAAAAGGAAAGAAAAAAATCCGACCTCTCTGACAGCTTTAATCCTATAAAAACTCTGACCAATCTGTTTTTTGCGCACCGAATGGCACGGATTGGTCAAAGGACCAGAGGATTGGCAGGGGGGAAAGAACCAATCAGATGCCTTCATTTTAAGTCCCGCCCACGCCCCCCTCTGTCCCATGCGCGCACTCCTCACGTCGAAAATCTTGCCAGAAAACTTCACACACTCGAGTCACGTTTGCTGAAGAATGGCGCAGAAAACGAGAAAACGCAGCCAGAAATACCACCTCCCCAGTATGGGGGTCTGTGAGGATGGAGGCACCGCTGCAGGTGGCGGTGCGCTGCGGTGCCGTGCAGGCTCTGTTGCCACGGCTACGCCGTAGCCTACGGCATAGGGTACACGGCGACGCGCACCATTCTGCGTTGGTGTAACCATAAATCAGCCTTCAGTGTGTGCTCTGTGTGCTGTTCTGAACTTCTCTGTTGTGCTCCTTTTGCTGGGACGCCGGGTCCCTCCGCCGAGACACAACTTTTGCGGTATGCGTTCATTGTTGTGTCTAAAAATGATGCGCAGTGCCCACCCAATCAGAAACGGTACAGATATTCTGTGATATTTTTTTATTTTTATAAAAAAATAAATATCCCCATAACTTTGATTGGGTGGGCAGGACGCACGTTTGGGTGGGCACAGCTCACCCCTGCCCCCCACCTAAAACCGGCCTCGCTTATAGGTGAATGAGACATGGGGTACTTTTGTTGAAAATGTGCTGTCCAAAATGTCCTGGAAAACTCGACTCCTGCAAATGCGCGTTCCCCAAAGTTTGTGGGGGCGTGGCTTTGGACGGAGTGCTGACGGGAGGAGGGGAGGGGGTGGGGCTTAGAGGAGGTGCCACTTTCAAATCTTGCTAGCTCTCCAACATTACGGACTATACCTTTTAAAATTGAGCTTTTAGTGCCAGATAATGCGTCCATATCCGAGTTATTCAGGCATGTACACCAACCCACACTTAGCCGTGCTAGCGACTGCCCCTGGACTCCCCACTTCTGGAAGTGACGACACCGTGAAAGCCAGAATATAAACACAGTAGGAGAAGAAAAAGACGAACAACAAAGAAGGAACCAGAAGAACACCAACGCAAAAGTGCATGTGGCACCACCTACCATCACGGAGTCGAACGCACCTCACTTAATAATCGATTGTCTTCTTGTGCATGAATACCTGGATTCCTCTGAACCTCCAGTTTAATCCCTATCTAGATTGTTGCCAATAGCTTGATTTAGATGTGCATGTAACCGCACTGAGTGTGGCGTTTCTTCAAGCCTTCGTGGGACCAAGAGTCAGTAAGGAATGTAATGGTTGCACTCTACCAAGAGCCACATGAGCAATAGTGGTGGCTGTCTAAGTTAGTTCTGTCTTACTTGCAGGACTGAAAGAAGTATTACAAATGAAATCATTTAAAATCTACTGATTCATGACCGTACTTTAGTCTCTATATGCATTTACTGAATAGGGTTACTTTTGTACTTTATGTGGGAACACACAGTTTACATATAACCATGCACACTAACATGAATTAATTAAACAACATTAAAATTGTTATAATGAAATTGAAATAGAAGTAATTTAACTCTACTTTAGCTAATTTACCTACATTATCTCCAACAATCTAAAACCTCTAAAAACCCATTAAAGACAGAAGAAAATGATAAAATAGCTTTCTCAGATAAGTGTGCTCTCGGTTGTGTGAATGAGCACTGACACTCTGTCACCTCAATAATCGGCAGAGCGCGTCATCTCTCCTGCGAGTGGGGTCACGCGTCTCTGAGAACATCAAAGCTAAATTTCAAGTCGCCTCATTCTAGTTTAATCGACCTCACATGTGTGAAGTTTTGATTTCTACATTCTCGCCTTAAAAAAATGCGTTGACAAAATAATACTTCTATTTCAAGGTACAAGGGAGCAACTGAACTGACGTCATCGTCGACTGCGGCGGTAACAGTGGCTGAGACATTTAATATCTATTGAGAAGCCCTCACCCGTGTTTTCCCAAGGTTAAATAATCACTTGCTACAGAAACCCTTCAAACTTTATGTGTGGAATTGTGTGATTAATCCAAAGCAAATATTTGCCTTGTGTTTGGTCTGAGCCAACCATAAGTCCTCCCATCAGAAGAGATCAGTTATTTCATGGCAGGGACTTATTTCTAGCCACAGAGATGGATTTGGAATTACAGTTAAAATGTATAACAGAAATGGTTTCTGCTTGTAGTAAACACATGTGCCAATGTTCCCCTGCAATTAAAGAAAATAACATTCAGAAAGCGTGCACACTGCATTTGAAAACAAACAAACAGTTATGTGCTGTAGGTTTCAGAATAAGACAAATCTTTTTTTTCCCCATCTTTTTAGCACTGCATTGTAGGCTGGCCTTGGTGTTTTACGGTGAGCATAAATAACTGGACAAAACCTCTGTGGCATTATTTCTGAGGAACGACTATGAAGCCCAGTGCTACCTTGCATCCAGACTGATTGATTCTGCTGATTTCTGATGTCGCTGCTCAAATGACATCCAATACATGTGGCACCAGAGCTGCCACCTGGGCTGCTAACTTGGTCGGTCACTTTTGGCTGCCGTCAACCTGGAAGTGTCTAGTGGCTTGGCCGGAGTATCCTGCAGGACCAGCTGCTGGCAGATCTGGAGGCAGATAGCCTTTGAGCAGGGTAAAGGTAGCTGCTGCCAGCTAAACTTTGTTCAAGGATCCCGCAGGCCAACCCAGACCCAGTTCCAGCAGTCTGTCAGTACCGCTGTGACTACAACCTTTGAAACAAAAATGAATATGCTCTGTTTTTTTCCCCTCTGCTACATGCTATGGGAACCAAAGCTGTTCTTTTGTTTATTTCTGTATAATAATACCTTTAAGGAAAGGTCAGTAGGATTTGACGGACTTGTGGAGCCACAAGTGGTTATTTAGGAAACTGCAAGCTTTGGGTCTTCCTTGTGGGCGCTAGATCAGCAAGCTGGATGTCATGCATTGATAGTTGGATTGATTGATTTCAGTATATTTGCTTGCCCACATTGTTAATCTCATAGGCAGTTGTGTGTTGTTTGAGTTTGAGTTTATTAACAATAATAATAATTATAATAATACAATTGAATTAAACGGGTAGAGTGAATGGGTCCCCCAAGGAAGCTAGGAAAGCTTATAGGTGGGGGCCCATAGTACATATAAGGGTGAGGGTACAGTCAATGGTATAAGCAGTTACCATCCATAAAGAGATGGTGATGGATAAATGCATACAGGCAGGCAGATGTTCATCCTTTTCCCAATAGTATTATTGCAAATCCAAGTATTTTGCTATAATGGCTAAAGCCACACCAGTATCAGTTTCAAACGTACATATTTGAAGGCCTGAGGGCTGATTTTGAGCCTGATTTTCGCCCTTTAACATTCATGTTGGTGTGACCCTATTTGAAGATTACCTGTCCAAGAAGTCCTCAAGTGGGGCCAATTTGATACTTTTACTGCTTCCAATTGCAACTGATAGATCTCATGGATTTCTAGCTTCAGACAGAATACCTAGCAACCAATGAGAGCAAGCAGGCAGGGCACCGTCACCATGGTGACGATGTTGCACTTTTACAGCTCACAAAAATGGTAGCTAACAGAAGACAACACACCTCGAGCCAAAGGAAGTTAAGAAAAAGGAAATGAGCTTTAAACTTATGGCAAAAAACAGTGTCGTAACGTGTCATGCAAGACATACGACAAACGTGCCATATTTTATTTTTCTTCTGAGAGTCACACTTAATGACTTTAGTATCTGTGAGATTTCATGTCTATGAAATCGTTACTACAAACATAAGGTCTGTGGTCTCATAGGCTGGCTGAAACATCGAGTGTGTGTTCAGGGGATTACACCATATTGATCCGAACATAAGGGAAGTAAAAGACAGATTTTCTTTCCTCCTTGGTATACATCTGAAAATTATAGTGTGTCTTATATTTTGGGGTTCAAGGGTTTTAAGTGATGATGCAGTGTCATAAACTTGAACGAGCCCTTTAAAACTGGAGCTTTAACTGTAACTTCATAACACTTTTAGAGATGCAGAAAGATTTTGAGGCCCCAAACCAAGCAGCTCAGCAGTAGGACAAGTGGGGAAATCAAATGAGAAGAAGCTGTAATGCCAAATTTAAGATGGGGGTGATAAACGGTATGGCGTCTTCATACAACTGCCAAGCAGGAGCAAAAATATGATGTTTCACAATCTCATGCAGAGCAATGGAAGCTCCAAAAAAGAGTTTTAGAAATGCAGAGTCTAAAAAGAAACTGTCTGAGACTGAAGAATAAATGAAAGATGGGCAAATTCCTAGGCTTTCAACTGATGGGCAGAGAGTTGATCATTCCTGTCATGAAGTTTAGAGCAAGCCTCATCTGTTGAGGGCAACTGTTGGAGTGGAATGGACTGCGTTTGCTGTGTGGGACACGCTTTGACAGCAGCAGATCTTGGTTTTTTCTAGTAAAGGGACATTAAGGAGGCATATTTCTCTTGGAGGGGGCAAGTACTTGTCAAAAAAATGTAGTAAATGTGTGTATATCCCCACGATGCCCGATATAAGAAATAATACATCGAAAATATTTATATTTAAATTTAAAGTGCCTTTCATACATTGAAATGGAAACAATTCTGTCTTTCACCGGTTCTAATACATATTTTTTTGTACCTCTGTGAATAAATTAGTTAATATTTATCTATTTTTTCTATTTATTTTTATTTTTTTCTCAAGTTTTCTTTTGTACAAATCCTTCTTTTGTAATTGTTTTGATTTGGGGGATGCTGCAGGTCGCAGAAAGGTATACATCAGATGTGCAACATCAGACATCAAGGGGATATATCTATATATCTGTATTTGTGTCGAGGACACAGCGTGCTCATCGACCTTCAGTGGCTACCTGCGTCTGCTCCACAACAAACACTAGCTGCTGACGTTCACACTTACTGACTTATTTAAACTCAACTGTAAAGGCTCATGCCCCTCCCGGGACTGTGTCATGAACCTATGGAAAAGCACACAAAACTAGATCAAAATAGAAAAAGAAAATAGGCCTTATTAAGATAAGGCAAGATTTGATTCTCACACAATGGTTTCAGAAAGGACTGAAGCAAAAAGGGTTGGATTTTTTTTTAACAACGTTAAATGCTTCACAGGTACATCCAGCTGCCATCATCTGGAACTCATTAACTTTGCCCAAAAGTCACAGAGAGCCAATCAAATCAGTCTATCCTTGCAAAGAGAGTCTCTGGGCAGGCGTAACACGATGACAGCAGAGTGGTGACGTACCTGGAAGTAAACAGTGTAGATGGCTGCGATTGAGGATTAGCAGTCGTTTAAATCAGCTTTGGCATCAACAATTAAAGACTTGAGGGGCACGGTGGCGCAGCTGGTAGAGCAGCTGCCTTGGGTAGCTAATGTGAGCTACCCTCACAAAAACATGCACACAGTCCTGGGCTACACATGCCCCCTCTGGCCAACTGGGGCGCCAGGTCAGGTGGGGAGGTGAAAAGATGCGGCCTGCTCACTCCTCAAGTAAGGAGGAGACCTGAGCTCAGTGCAGGAACCTCCCGGGGTTGGTAGAGGGAGCAATGCCCAGGACTGTCACAGGTAGCACTGGGTGATGAAATGGGGAAAAATCAGGGGGGAAAAAAAAAATATATATAAAAAAAAACTCAAACAATTAAAGATTTGGACTTTTTCTTTGAAAGTTGAACAAAACACGGCTCTCAAATCTTTCATTTCCAAAGTAAATGTATTTGCTGTTTTGCTGACAGTCTGCGGCAAATGTTTTATTTACTCTTTCTACACAACACACTCTCCTGTTGACTTGTATCTGTCGCTCTGACTATGTCATCTTGTTTGATGAAAAATGATTATTTGGAATAGTTTTTTTTCCATTCCATGGCACGATTCTGCTTAGAACAACTTTTACAGCATCCCTTTAATGTGGGCATGTCCAGCTTTTTCTCTGCACCGCACATTGTTAAGCTAACACAGAGACAACCTAGTGCACAGAGTTTGTGAAAGGATTTTAGTTCAGTAAGGTTTAAGCATCCTTTGGGACTGATCATATTTACAGTGAACTAATACGTGATCCATTTGCAAAGATGAGACCTTTGTGTCATATCTTTTCAAATGTCTTCAGGGTACAAGAAAGTGTGCTGATGTATTTGAGCTGCAGAGAATGCCATGCTACTGTTACAGGTGTGGACTCTTTCAGCAGTAAGGTCTGCAATGTTAAGATGGTGGGGCAGTTTCAGTTACCATACATCAATAAGCTACACCAAATAATCTAAAACCAGAAGCTCTATAGAAGACTGTTCTGTGTTTGAGCTCTGTGCCAGATGTTTCCATGACAAGTTCAGTGCAACATTGAGATATCGTCGATGGATCTCTGAAAGCCACTATAGACTTCCTCTGACTACTTGGGAACAGGCTGGGAGAACACACTGGATGCATTTAATCTTTCCTAAGCCCATCGTGTCTTAGTTATGTCAATAGTCACTGAATAACTCCTTCCTCTCTGAGGCTTTCTTGTCAGCCACTTTTCCTTTTTTCCTCCCCAAATTCAAAGATCAAAAGTTACAAATAAAAACAATCATTATATATATATATATATATATATATATATATATACATATATATATATATATATATATATATATATATATATATATATATATATATATATATATATATATATAGTCTTGGTAACACAATCAATCATAAAATATATTTTTTCAAAGACTCTAAACAATAAAGGAAAAAAGACAAGCAATGAAACAATCAACCTACTTGCAGTCAGAATCTAAATATTACAACAACATTCCTCAACATGTGTGACCACTCCTACCTTTAGGGAGACCTAAAATCCTACAAATTGTAAAAGCTCCTCTGTGCTGCTTTAAAAGTGACATTTTGGGTCTTTTAACGGGTCATCAGACACATTGATAAAGGAGAAGATTTCATTTACCTCCACGTTTCGGCTGTTGGCTTCAGTCTTCTTCAGAAGCGTCATCCGCTGATAAATGACACTACAGCTGTCAGATGACGCTTCTGAAGAAGACTATGTGACGGTAAACGAAATCTCCTCCTTTATTAATGTTTCTGATAAAAAAAAGAACATAAAACAACATAATCTCTGGTGATGTCTGTAAATTTTCGGCTCAGAATCCAAATCATTTGGGTTTGAGTACTGGCCAATACTGATCCGGGACTTTGGCAATACACACACAGAAAAAGGAGGCAGCTCCTTCTTTTCTGTCCAATCAATTTCCAAATTGCCAATAGTAGAAACTGCTGTAGCCCTGCATTCTTTGTCCAAATTGAAATATTTCTAAATTGCAGACATTTCTTAAATGCCAAGAACCCCCTTTAAGTTTGCTCTACGTCGACGTCAGCCAGTGCTGCCAGCTCCTCAGTAAGAAAGTATCTATTGGTTTTCCAATTTGTGTATAATTGTAATAGATGCTTTAAGAGAAAGGAGTAGAGTTGCAGGAGAGATTAAAAAAAGGGACAATAATACCTTCTCTAAATATGTTTAGAACTACAAATGAACTTTAGGCCAGTGCAGAACCACTGGATAATTATTCTAATCATTGCATTAATAAGAAATAAACATGAATAATATGCATAAAATAAGGTGGAGAGGCGAACGTCTCCTGCTGTGTCTGCAACTGAGAGCGGCGGTTGGAGGACTGAGCTGCATGAGAGCGATTTGGTACTGGGGCTTTGCCCACGGCAGCACAGGCTGGTCACTCAGAAGAGCAAGAATGATACGAGCCCTTGAATTAGAGTCTACGGAAATCGTTAATTACACCTGAAAAAAGTCACCAGAATTGTTGCGAGTCGTTTTTTTGGTCTGAAAACAGCTCTCTAGGTACAACCACCACTCTGGTTGAAGGTTAGGGCTACTCCTTACCTGACATAAATTGTCATTGTTAATGGTTAAACTTAAGGACACGCAATAAATAAATGAATCATGTTATTCATCCATTCATCCATCCATTATCTATACCCGCTTTATCCTTTGCAGGGTCACGGGGGTCTGCTGGAGCCTATCCCAGCTACTTTTCAGGCGAGAGGCAGGGGTTACACCCTAGACAGGTCGCCAGTCCATCGCAGGGCCACTTCATGTTCACCTCATGTTATTTAGTGAAAGGAAAATGAAAGAAGTAAGATTATTGCAACCAGATCCTGATTATTCAGAAATCTCGTCAGAAACCAGCTCTTGGAGGCAACTCTCAGATCAAAGAATCTTTTTTTGCCATCTGTCAGAATTTCTTTGCAATAACTTACCTTATATAGAGGTTTTTATTCACAACAAGAATCCTATGATGTACTCCTGAATAAACATAAAACATTTATAACAGAAAATAATCTTGGACATACATGAATATATATTTTCAAGATCCTCTAAAGGAGCAGCAATATAACTTTATAGGATTCACAAATATCATAGCCATAAGACATGGTAATCTTTTTTCTCTAAATTCACCCTTCCTGTAGAATAATAGCAAATGCACTTCAAAGGCGTCATCACTGATTGGTTAGCGTCTGAAAATATTTGAAGAGCTGAAGTAAGACTTCTCAATCAGCTGGCAGCATTTCACAAGTCAGTTAGATTCAGTAGGAGTCAATGAGGGCCAAAACTCAATTGAACCACTCGACTACTCCACTTGTCTCTCACATATCAATAGGCTGTTGTGGCCCTGCATCAACTTTAATGAAGTCTGTCCCTTTCTCTGTTCACACCTTCTAATCTAGTATTGACATCTTTTTTGCCAGCCCTGTAATAACACTTTATAAGTCACCTTTATGGAGGCTGGAAATAAAGTGGTAAGTACAGCTGTTGAAAGGCCCAGGTATGTGTACACACACATATATGTATATATATATATATATATATATATATATATATATATATATATATATATATATATATATATATATATATATATATATATATATATATATATATATATATATATATGTATATATGTATATATATATATATATATATATATATATATATATATATATATATATATATATGTACAGTATATAGGGCCTAACAACTATTGACAGAAAAATTGAGGTGAGATTGAAATTGTTTTTGATGTTGTTCTTTCCCATCTTATGGGATGGGGGTGGTTTTACACTGGGCTCAGAGTGAGCACATACACTTTGGCAGTTGTTTTGTTTTTTTATGATTGGCAAGCAGAAGCTGGGCTGGAACTGCAGGTGCAGAACAACAAAGAACATCTGCATCTGCGTCTCAGTGGAAAAAATTCAGACATTAAAACCGAAAAGTCAAAACAAAATGGAATGACGCCTGTCTTTTGTGTTTAATGCAGACTGACCCCTCCACTGTGTTGTGGATGTGCGCCACCTCAGCAGCACATCAGGTGATTAACTGTGCTGTTTGTGAAGGATCATGTACACAAACAGGTGTCCTCCATTCCCTCTGCAGCTCATTATCACTCTGCTCAGTTTGCTTTATTTTGTTGCATCTTTATCAAATGCATAGCGATTTTGGAGAAGCAGTATTTGTGTTTCTGTGCCGGAGTTTGCACACATGCTCTGCACTGAGACTCCCAAGCACGCTGGGGCTATTTTCTAGTCTCTAATGGGGTGTATAGAGAACAGTCTTCCCTCTGTAAAATGGGATTCAGGCAGGCAGATCATGTTGGCTAATGGCAGATGAAATATTGAGATGATTCATAAAAAGGACAAAAGCAGGACCTTCTGGCGCGCTAATGTCCTCTTTTAACATGCAAAGAACAAAGGACAGTTGGAGAAATGACAAGGACGACAAAACAAAAGAGTCGCCTAATGCACCTCATGTGGAAAAAGACAGAGCAGAGAACTGTTAAGATAGTGGAGAAGACTGATGCAGGAGCTGTGGCGGATGCATTTGCAAGTGTGTTTCTGTGCGTCTTGCATATGCACAGACTTGCCTCGGAGCTTTTGTGCGTGCTGTGGAGTGGGTGGCTTTGCAGCATGCCAAAAAAAACCCTGTGTCAGCTTCTTCTTTCTAGCGACCAATTAACTTAGACATTCAAATAAAAAAAGAGGAATCAAAATAACTTTTCACCATTTGCATCTTTTTCATTTGCTTATCTCTCATTCAACCGGCAGCATTTTCTCTGCCTCCGAGGCTTTCTTCAGCTTCAGTGATGTCACACCTGCAAGATAATTGGATCAACTCAATTCAAAGCAAATACTCATGGAAACCAAGACAGTGAGGCACTACTTGGCTACTGCAGAAATGCTGCATTTACTCTGGATGAAAATGCTAACTGGAAAATGTTTATAAACTGGGGAAACTAAAAATGTTTATTATTTGGACAATAATCCAATTGTACCTGACACAAAGATGATGTAGTTTAGCCATGGAAAATTCAAGAGACATATTGTAGACTTATTTTGTAATGTGCATATTTAAGACTAGGTGTTACATCAACACTGAAAAAGTTCAAGCTTGTAATCCTTGTTTTTTGTGTGTGAGGGGGTGGGGGTGGGGCGGGGGTGTGTGTGTGTGTTGGGGGGGTTATATGCATGTATATGTATGCAAAAAAAAAAAAAAAAGAAAAGATTATATCTACTGTGCGTGCGCTGAGCCAATTCTCCAACCCTTCCAACTGTTAAGACTCTGCCATCCCTGCAAATCAATTCCCTCTGAATCTGGATGAATTATTAATGCCCACATTCTGTTTTTTACTGATGGGGAAATAATTTGAGATGGATTTTTCTTGAGCTCCCAATGAATTCATCAGTTGTTTAAGGTGTCAATATTATCTCCTGATATTGCTCCAGTAGAAAGAGGTGCTGATCAGGATTCCTGACATACTGACATCCCTGCTCCGACCTTGAGCAGAATTCTTAACCCAGCATGCGTCGATACATATTCAGTGATGCTGTTCTCCATATATATATATATATATATATATATATATATATATATATATAGTCATGTTTATACTGTACACAGCTCTGCAATGAATTTCAGATGTACTGTAAACAGATTAGCAGCTGCAGATGCCTGAAACCTCATGTTTCACATATAGCCAATAAGGTTTCAATATGATAATGTAGGCCTGGGTCCTTTGGTGCCGCAAGCAAAATGAGGGCTTAAGAAGGGTTATACCGCCTCCATTTGAAGTTTTATTACCACTTAATTAAACTTTAAATTAAATTCAGCATCTTTAGAGGCGAAATTAAAGGAGATTTCCTCATGAATTCCACGATAATCCAGTTGGAAAGTGACTTAGGAGACAAACAATAGTGTTAGCTTAACGTCAAGGGTGCTGTCAATGCTACTTTGAGACGGTGAGTGACGGCTCTGTTTGTGGGAGACCTCAGCAAGGAATGGATGAATAGAGCCCAGTTAGCGTTGCCAGCTGAGATCAATAGGCTGCACTCTCGCGTAAGCACTGTGGCTTCACCCTTTGGGCATTTCCTGAAACGATGATAAATGCAAGATCTTCGCTGCTTTCAAATGGGATATCTTTTATTTGTCACAATATATTATGTCATATCAGTGATTATACAGGAAAAGACATGAGGAATGAAGGCTGCTGTGAGACATCATTTCATTATCTGCTCAATGGATATTTTGCACAGCATCAGTGGATTTTGATAACAGCAAAGCAGCATCAACAGCAGGATAAGTTGAAGGTTTTCATCATGCAGATATATGAAAGAAATCCACCTATATTCAAGACAACTGTAAGTTCAAAACTGTCCCGCAAGGTTTGATGTGTTTGTGCTGACCTAATGAGATACTATAGTGAGCTGTGCGTTGTATGTGTAAAGGAGGAAAGCGACTGAAGGCAAATGTCATTACAACATGACCAGCTGCCTGTTGGAGAAGTGAGTCAACCATGCCGGCTCCCAAGGGAGCCTTCAGCATTTATGGTGACAACAAATGGTTTAGCTCACTGGTCCTGCATAATGTCCTTAGGGGGAAAGGGGCTCTGGGAATGACCTGTTAACAAAACACATCACCACATTCAGTCTGCTGCCTTATTAATTTAATCAACAGCTCACTGAATGCTCCTCAGAGACAGCCATCACAGCATGATAAAGAAACCAAAACAGACAAAGACTGTCTGCTCTATTGCAAACTGTTTTCAGGATGAGTTCCTTTTTCAATTACAGACTAAAATGATAAGGGACTTAAAAGTCAACTTTGTTGCCATGGAAACCTGGTTTATGAAGTTACGTACAGGAGATAGTGATTGTTTGCCAGCATCCATCATCTTGCATTCACATCAGAAGTGGAGCGAAGGCACCTTGAGCAACTTTTTTCATTTCTTTTGATATAGAAAATAAACAAAATGTATTGTAACTTTTGCACAAGGGCACCACAAAAAACACATCCCCTGCCAATGATGCAACCAAATTGTTTCATAGTTTGAAAGAAAATGATCCAAATTCACACCAAATTTTCTGAATTCTCATCTTTCATGGAATGAAATTTGATGTGAAAAGACAATCACAAACTGTACGTAAATGTATAGGTATGGTTATGCTTGCTACAGAACCTGGATTTACTGCTTCATCAATTTTGTCAGCCTATATTGCTTTTGAAGTTTTTGTGTAATTACCTTTAGGAAAAACTGCATAAGAATTATAGTTTTCTTTGTTTAGTCTTTCCAACCTCTTCCCAGTGGGGCCTTACTTGAATCATGAGTGCAACTTCCTGTCACTGCAGGGAAATTCGAGATCCCATGGTAATGGCAAACATGTCCTCTCTGTAATTGATAAAAAAACGAATAAAAATAGAAATAGAGACATATAGTAACATCATCTTTTATGTCTCAAGTGTGACAAATGTATCCACCTTCTTCTGTCAAGGACTGAAGAAATGGCCTCAGATAATGTACACTGGCATATTTAGCTACATTACTGAGTCTGTTTCAGTGAATGGATGCACAATGTGAATCAAAGTCTGGAGGCTCAGACGCATATCAGCATCGCCGCAGTAACAAGGTCAGTTATTTTTTATTAACTGCTTTACATCTTAAACAGCACAACATATGTGTGAGCTCACTGCCTCCAATCACTGGACAAACAATACAACACGATATCCTGTCTACATTTGAAAAATCATACCTAATGGGCTCTGTCTGTCAGCGCTGCTGTCAATCCTTTTGTGGATGCGATGTGTCCTCTCCGTCGTCTGTCATAGCGCAATCACAACCCACATCAGATATGTGCTTTCTTCTGTTGTTCTTTTGTGAAAATAAATAAATAAATAAATACATGGTCAAAACAACAACCCCCCCCCCACTGTTTTAGAGGCCTCTTAACATTTAGTTTCCTCAGCCACACTCAGGATTTGTCTGTATATGATGGAAAATGCACCACTGGCTGCATGAACAGTCCTTTTTGAACTCTGGGTGCTTGTACAAAACCTTCTTGGCCATATAGGTTTAAGAAGCACAACACAAGGGTATTTAGAAAGTCATATTAAAGGAATACCAGCTACAAACAAAAGGTTTTGCTTAACTGAGGACTAACTGAGGGTCTCTGCAGCATCTGAATGCCTAATCTCCCAGAATTAATTCAGCAACAGAGCTAACATAAATCAAAAAAGGTTTGAAGACTTAGCAGTGGAAATAAAAACAGAAAGTGGTTCTTGGCAAATTTCATTAAACTTTTTTTTTTTTTCACAGTGGAACATAGAAAATGTATCAAGCATTAAAAGTGATAAAAATGTACCATATGGAGAAAAGATTAAATAATTGCCTCAGGGCAATGTTTGCTCATCTCCTCCTCTTTTAACAAGAGTTCATATACTGTACTTCTGCAAACTGAAAAGACCAGTTGCTGGAGTTCTGGAAAAGAAAGTTGTCCACTTCTTTTCCGATATAAGATTATGGGTCAAATGCTGAAAGGTCTGGACTGCAGGCAGGTAGGATGAACATCTGGACTTTACTTGTATTAATCCATATTTCTGTATTGGCTGCAGTTTGTATTTTTTTTGCTGAAAGACATGTAAATATGTTTGGATGGAAGCATATGTTGCTCCAAAACCTGTGACATGGATGTTTTCTTGCCCATTTCAATGACATGAAATCCCAAAATGCTTTTCAGCTTTGTCCCATGCACATAGGGATATCTCCATATTCTCAGAATCATTTATATACTCTTGATGATATGATATTCGTTATTTTATGCTTTAAACATATCTTTATGTCTTCATAATTTTATGCTGAGGAACATTATTCAGAAATTGTGTCTCAATTTTTAGACATAATTCTTTTAACAAACCGATATACCTGTGCCCATCTTCACTTTTAAGGGACTGTCTGTAGTTTTTATGAACTTTAAAGTCACTAACCGGTTGCCAATTACTTAGTTCCTCCAAGTGTATATTTTAAGTACTACTTTCTTTTCCTGCTTTGAGTTGTGTCTCAATTTTTTTGAAGCACGCTGCTGCCATGAAATTCAAAAATAGCTAATATTTTTCAGCTTTTAATACACTTTCCATGTTCCACTGCAAATGAGATGTAATAATAGGAATGAGATGTATGAGACTTGAAAATAATTTAATTATGCCTTTCATTTACATTGAATACATCTGCCAACCTTTTTCATAATTTGATTTCCATTAACTCAGAGATTGACAGGTGGATTGGTAGAGCGCATGGTAACCTTTCATTGGTGGCTATACGGCTCAATATTTGGATGTTTTTCATGCTCCCTAGGAGGGGGTAACAGTCACATATGGTTTGTTAGCAACACTTGTCTTGAGGTCTGACATCTGCAATTATGGCTATGAAAAAGAATCATTATGACAAAACGATTAAAGCACATTTTACTTCACTTGTAAGTAACAGAAATCTTTTACTCCTCCGTGTTCACCACATAGGGGACTCAACACAACAGGATATGAAAAACAAAACAGCACATGCCAAAGACTGACAGAACAACAAAGCAGAACAGATACGGCTGTAAAGAAAAAAGAAAGGTGAATGTACGGGTCATTAATCTTGTGAAAGGACATGACCCTCTGTTAACGTTCACTTCTCTTGGGCCTCTTCTGTCCCTTGTGCAAGTGTCTTCTCCTTCATTTACCACAAGCACTGCAAAAAGACAGTATTCCCAGTAGTTAAGAAAAACCACGGAGAAAGAAACACCACTCCTTTTTGTCAACATGTCTAAAAGTATCTACTGCACATCAGACTAGTGCCAAGAAAAGGTAACAGTTTTCACCAAGAGTCACAAGAAAAAGAGAAGTTGCCCTTTTGCTAATACATGATGGCATTTGTTTACTTTGTATTTCTTGCCTTTTTTTTTTACTTTTGAAACACACGCATTGACAGGTTTAGGGTCATGCATTATCAACAGGACCTTATAACATGTTGCTCTTTAGTGGAGGATGGCTGTAATACACACATCATCATACACACATATATACACACATACATACACAGACATGTGTATATATATATATATATATATATATATATATATATATATATATATATATATATATATATATATATATATATATATATATATATATATATATATATATATATATATATATATATACAATTATATATGGATTTTTCTTAAGCTCCCAATGAATTCATCAGTTGTTTAAGGTGTCAATATTATCTCCTGATATTGCTCCAGTAGAAAGAGGTGCTGATCAGGATTCCTGACATACTGACATCTCTGCTCCGACCTTGAGCAGAATTCTTAACTCAGCATGCGGCGATACATATTCACTGATGCTGTTCTCCATATATATATATATATATATATATATATATATATATATATATATATATATGATATGTGTGTTTGTGTGTGTGTATGTGTGTTACATATTTATATTTATGGCCAATTGAACAGACTCTGGTAGCTGAAAGACTTTTTTTTACCTCAGCTGCAGTATCCGGGGTTTTCATTTACTATATATGCCTGTCTTATGTGTCTGTGATCTATGTTGATAGGTGTGTGGGTTTTTTTTTTTTAAATTTGACTGCAAAGCTTCGCACAAGAATTCCAATGTGCCTAGACTAGCTGTCTTTGTATGAATGTCAAATAAAAATCTTGAATCTAATCTTGAATCAAGGCAAGACAAGTTTATCTGTGTAGCACATATGTAGAAGACAGATGATAAAAGAGTTTAAAAGCAGAATTAAAGACAGACAGACATAAGGTAAAAAGAATAAAACAGTTGAGATGCAAGAAATAAAGGCTTTAGTGCATTGTAGGAGATTACTGAAATGCAGCAGTAACTAAAAAGGTTTCTGGACTAACTGCAGCTGTTTGATGGCGTTTTTAGTGAGACCTGTGAGAACAGCATTACAGTAGTCCAGTTTACTCAAGATAAAAGCGTGGACAAGTCCTGCTGAGACATCTGTCCTTTCACCCTCTATATGTTCTTTAGGTGATGACAGGCTGACTTCACTACTGTCTTAATGTGGCTGTTAAAATTCAGGTCCGAGTCCAAAACCACTCTCACATCTCTGGGTTGGCTACTGGTTTTTAGATTTACTACTTAAAGCTGAGTGCTGACTTTTAATCTTTCTTCCTTGGCTCCAAATACTATTATGTCTGTTTTGTCTTCATGTAACCTGAGAACATTCTGGCACATCCACTCTTTATTTTGATCAATGCATTTTATCAATGTTTGAATTTGTTTATAGTCTCCTGGCGAGATGGTTATTTAGTTTGTGTCATCTGCGTGATTATGGTAACTCATTTCATTCTTTTTCAGAATTTGAGCGAGTGGAAGCATATAGATGTTAAACAACAGAGGCCCGAGAACTGAACCTTCGGGAACTCCAGATGTTATTTTTATTAGCTCTGGTTTGTATTTACCTAAAGACACAAATAGCCCCTATCTTTTAGATAGGGGGCTAAAAGATAGGGGGTACCTGGACTTCAACCAGCACTTGCTGTGCATGAAATCCCACCCAGTTCTTCAACCTATCTATCAAGATGTTATGGTCAACTGTGTTGAATGCAGCACTGAGATCCAGTAAGACTGAAATGTTGCCACTATCCGTGTTGGAGCAGATGTCATTAAGGACCTTTACTAGAGCCGTCCCAGCGCTGTGGTGTGTCTGGAGACCTGACTAGAAGACAACAAAAAGGTTGTACAGGATGTACAGCTGCTGATAAACAGCTTTTTCTATAACAAAGTAAAACCATGGTACACCAATGTGGTGTCTCTTTTCTATTTATCTTTTCAAATAAAGAATGATGTTCAGAAAATGTTTTAGTCAAATAACGATTGCATTCCGACCAAAGAATCTGAGCACCTTAGCTGTTTTTTTAACATTAGGGCAAAAAAGGAAGGTTGAAGTTAATAAAAGAGAAACAACTTTCCTTTAGCTTTCGTAAATCAATTGCTCAGTTACTTTTGGCCCACTTAGCCAGTTTCTGAGACAAACTAACTGGCAGACATTTTCTAAAAGCAGAGCCGAGCATTTCTTCTGCACAGCATGGCCTCAGAAGAGTCACATGGAACTGTGGATGCAGGCGTGGCTCGATATTTGTGAGCCAGCACGACCAGTTTTTTATAAGCTCCTGAATGAGATTTGAATTTTGTTTTAAATATCAGCACATATGCAGGATCCTCTTCTGAGACTTCCATCACATGCTGCAAGTAGCACAAAGCAGGGAACAGGCTTCCCTACCAACAATCTCAGTTACATATCTGCAGTGAAGAGACACACACACACGCACACGCGCACGCGCACACGCACACGCACACGCACACACACACACACACACACACACATCAGTAAGTTACTTGTAACTTGTATAAATTCAGTTTGTCTGTTTAACAATAACATTTTTGTGTAACTATGAGAGTTGTGGATTCATTAACAGTAATCTATAAAAAGCCTAATCTATAAATACATCTTTAATTTATATCAATTATTAGTACATACAGTGTGGATTACCTCCCTGCAGGGTTCTAGAAGTGTTTCCAGTCACTGCAGCTTGTTCCACTCTGCTGCCTCAGCAAAACTAACGTGTGATGTCGTTGGTCCAGACTTGGTTATTGCTGCTTGATTGCGGTTCAGACGCTGGACCATCTCCAGCCTTGAATTCCAGCGTTTCAGAACGTTCCAAACATGCTACATACCTAAGAGGTGTTTGCTGTGCATTCAGTTCTACTGCATTTGCCGGGCTGACAATTTTACAAGCCCTGGACAATGCGTTTTCAAATCTGCAGTCGGAGAGGCTAACAGTGATGCTTCTTTGTAAAATGTGTGCGATACATACGATATAGTGGTCAAATAGCAGAAGTAGAGCAGCAGCCACCATGTCTTGTGCACTGTTGGTCCCAATAGTTGTGATTTTCCCATCAATCCTCCACACGGATCTGCAAAGCGATGCTTTTCTGTTTTCATTAAAGTTAGCACACAAGACTTCAGTTTCCAGGCGTTAGCGATATGATGTGCTGTAACAGCCAGGTAATTTCTGTTGCTCACAGAAGTCCAGACGTCTCCTGTCAGCGCCACATATTCTGCCAAAGCCAGATCCTCTTCTTTTTCACTCTTTTTAGTTTCATACAGCGTCAATTTAACAGCTTCATAATGGTGCCTGTAGATAGTGGCTTACAGAAAGGGTTGAGACATGCCACTTTAAAACATCTGCAAAGATCTCCACAGTATTATTTGGTCTACAATCTTGTACAATCCACCTGGTTACTTTCTCAGAAATATTGCCTGTCATTCAGTGGGGATGGTTTGAAGCAGGAAAGCAGAAAAGCGTGGATGTGATATTTTAGGCCGGACGTGCTTCAGTGGAAAGAAAAACTCTTTCCTGCAAATCATCAGTGCAAATTACAATGTTATCATTTCATGGCTCATGTCAAAATAACCCCAAAGTCCAAGTACTCCCTTTTCAATGATTTGCATGCTACTGTAATTCATGTGAGTGGAGCGAGTCCTTCAACTCCACCATCCACCTACATGGGTTGTGTCTTATTCCAAAGGGTTTTTCCTAACCTCACCCCGTCCTAACCCCTAACTCTAACCCTGCCTGAAGATACAGTAAAAATATAAATCTGGACAAAAAGTACACTCAATAAGCCTTAAAGTATGTTATTACTGTGTGTGAGATCACACTACCTAGAAAACACACAGCAAGTGGAAAGAAATACTGGTATTTTGTTTTCAAACATTGACACATCTCTCATCTCTCATCTGGCACAAACGAGCAGTGGTTGAACTGTGCCAGGTTGTGAAGGTACTGCCCCCTGATGCATAATTGAACTTGTCAAAACCATATCGTAATTGTTCCATTGCAGGTTGGCTGAATGAATACTCTCCCCTTGCAATCGATCTGGCTTATTTTCAAGTTTAAAGTTTCAAGGTTAACATTAAGAGTTGTTAGTCCATGGGCTTCTTTCAATTGCTTACACTTGTAAAGTGCTTTCGAGCTGTACTCCTAAAGTGCTTTACACTGCAGACATTCAGCCATGGACACAGGAGGAACAGAAGGAACTAGGGCTCAAACCACTGCTCTTCAGGTTCATGGGCGATCGCTCTACCAACTGAGCCACCTCGCCTTTGACTGGCAAACACAAAAACATCCACAGTCACAGCTAGAATACTCCCAAACAAATATGGTTTTGTAATCATTCTTGTTTTCAAGTAGAAATGCTTTTGTTGCTGAAGGTGAAAACTGAATAGAACCTGTGAATGGGATTTAATAAAAAAGTGAAATAATTTCAGTAAGCAAATGTTATAACTGATAGGTATCTAGAAAAGCACTGGGAAAGAGTTATTGACTTTTTTTGGAAAACTAATTTAAATACTTGCTGTTTATAGCAAATCAGAAAAGCACCAGCAAAAGCGTTTAAAATTCCCACTTCTGAAGTACAGCAATTAAGGATTTACAGATAAAGAGGTTGATGGAGACCGTAAGTGGATGTGAAGATGGGTCAGTGACACGCCAAACCCATTGTGACTTCAGACATCACAATATATGGGCTCAAGCACAGAAAAAGCTTTATATTTTCAGGTCACCTTTAAATACGCTTCAAGTTATGTGTGTATTGTGTAAATTTCCCATACATAAAAGAAAAAAATAAATAAATAAAGTAAAAGGATCCCAGATATGCTTGGACTCCATTCACCAGATGACTCATGATAATCCAGTGGGATGATGAGTACATGTTCTTAGCTTGCTAATGAAAATATAAAATCCAAAATGAGTCTGTATCTACTAACGCAATCAAACACATACTTTTGTGGTTTCTTGTGCCATGTTTTATGATCATGCATTATAAAAAGGACACCAACTTTCTGTTTGCATGCTCTTGTGTTTGGTAAAGCTCTAAATTCAGCAGCTGCTTTCAGGGCTTTATCTCAAAACCAAATAATGGTTCTGGCTCAGGCTGTTTTTACAGGATAATATGAAGGGATGCTGCTCTCGCCTTTGACTGGCAAACACAAAAACATCCACAGTCACAGCCAGAATACTCCCAAACAAATATGGCGTTGCAATCATAGATCCGCACCTGTGAAAGCAATGATCATAGGTTGTCTGTTTGTACTTGCAGAGCTCATCCTCATTCTGCCACTATTGTTATTGTCCTACACACTGTCGACAAGCACATTTGTGTAAACCGTGAGCAGTTTTGTCGTCTCTTGATGTTTAAGATTAAATTGCAAAATAACTTCAAACTAAATGTTGATTTATTGTTATGAGGAAATTTGTCTACCTTGATGTGTCTGCTCCAACTCTAGATCTGTGTTCAGCCTCACGTATTTATGATTTTCTTTTAATGGACTGGATGAAACCGTCGACAAATATGAGTTTTGTTGAAACTGCCATGGAAATTAGTGTCTGTCTGCTGCAGCATAAAATAGATTTTAATCAATTAAGTCGTTGTGAAGGACACATGTGAGGTTAACAGAAAAATCTTTTTGAATCAAAGAAAAGAAAAATCAGTGAGTGGATTTTGTTTGAAGCAGAGCTGATAATCTTAAAGCACATTTTCAATCACATTAAAAGCAATCTGAAATGTTTCAAACAAACTTTGCATGCACATCAGAGGCTTGCAGAGCCAAGTGTTTGTTTCAGATGGTGGCACAGCCAGTGAGTAAGAAAGTAACGAGGGAAAGCTGAGCGACCATGGAACAAAAACACAGCCAGGCAGTTTGAGAACTGTAATTTTGCTGTAAGATAAACTAAGGCATCATTGATTTGGGATATGTTCAGGTTTTATGTCACATAAATCCTGGAAGTATAACTAATGGAATCATTGCTTATGTTGTATCCAAATGGACCGAAATAAAAACTCAAAATCAATCAAATCAATTGCTTCTCTTATTTGATTTGATTTTTTTTTTTTTTTTTTTGGGGGGGGGGGTAAATCATCTATAGCCTGAGTGGGTCCTGTACAGTTCTGTTAACAGCGATGAACACGAGTTAGCAATGTCAACCAGGTCACAATCCTCTCCGACGGCTCAACAGTGCATGTGACAAATGTCAGATGAATCCGGTGTAACTGTGGACCTGTATCCATCAATTCCTTCCTTTTGTTTCTGTTTGGTTCACCGAAGCCCTGAATCACGTTTTATGCCCGCTGGAAGTCATAAATATTTCCTTTCGTCGAGCACACGCCTCCATTTTCACGCTGTTTCCCACCTCCTCCTTTTATGTGAGTGTCCTCTTTCTTTGAGTAGATTAGTTTTGTTCCTCTTGTTTCGGCCCGGGCTAATCTTCCTCATCGTTACTGCTTTCACCCCCCCAACCCCCTCCAACTCCTCCACCCCCATTTTGGAAAGCCTGTTTGTGGTAAAGATTGCAATCTATCTGCTAATCTTTAAGGCTTTCTCCAGGGCAGGGCTCTCAGCCTATAGCTGAATGATTTGTCGCAGATGTAGAAACTCTCTGGAGTCTTAAGAAGTTCTTGTACAAGTTGAGTTTGAAGGAGAGCGTTTTTACCCAATTTCAGACGCACCAGCTGTCACTGCCGGAGTTGTCAAGCTGGAGCCAAAAGGTGTGTCAAGCCGTATTTGTTTAATGATGATGCTCATTACTTATATCTTCTCCCACTGTTCTGTATTCCCTGTCATATAGTGAGCCAATTATTTAAAAAGAAAAAGCAAAAAAAAGCACGGGAAGATACGTGCGCTTGAGTCTGTTTGTGTGTGGAATCGTCAGCTCCCCGCACTCTTCATCTCCTGGCTGGGCAACATACTGTATATCTGTCATAATGAGGAGCAAACAGTGCTTTACCACCGAGCTGCCTCTCATCGCTAACATAACACAAAGAGATTTACTAATGCAGGCTGTTAACACAGCCAGTTTTATACACGTCCCGGTTTTATACGGCAGTGCAGCTCGCAGTCCCTGGACAGCATGCATTATACACCTCTAATTAAGTCTTCACATGTCTATAATAAACCACATTATGCCTTCGGGGCTAGAGGGCAGGTCAGAAGCTTGTGTTGAGTTTGTGCAAGACAGCCAGATTGTCAGCGCGCATGTGCTTGTGTGTTTTTGGTTTTTAAACCATTCCTGTGATAGCTATTTAACTTTCACTAATTAACCTAGAATAAATCAGGGCGGCACTGTAAATATTTGTCAGCGGAGTGGGAGTAAGGGGACGGAGATGTTCTCTCAGGTGCCATCGCACCATGGCGTGTGGGGCGCTTGAGTGAGAGACACACAGAGAGACGGACAGATTGAAACAGAGAGACACAGACGGAGACTGGAAGAGGGAGAGAGAGAAGGAGCAAGCTGCAAAGGGCAGCCAGCCAGATGTTGATATAGTTTGATTGGCCTGTGGAGAGCTGCCTCTGTCTTTTCATGGCACCAGTAAAGTACAGTACTCCCAGTAGCAGGTGGCTGCTGCCCATCGTCGTCCTCCCCGGAGAGAGCGGAGACAAAGACCGTCACTCGCTCCGCTCCTTTTTATTAAACACCTTGAGGGGTTTGAGGTTCCAAAGTTACCGAGAAGAAAACAGAGCCGGATTTCACACAGAATATCTAATCAGCACATAAAAGTGTAGAAACCTATTTTTTAATGGCATGGCTACAGCGCAGTTACTGTTCCTTTCTGCGCCATTAAAGGCTTTGAAAAATAAAATAAAATGATGTGGTAAATCAGAAGCACTTCAAACAGATGTACACAGGTAGCTTAGGATAGGGCATAAAGTGTGTACTGGTCGCCTGTCCTTCACCAAGCAGAGTTTGAATGTTGGGCGGATAAGGGAACAGCAAACCAAGGGAAAGGAGCAGGCGTGTAAGTGCTCTGAGTGTTCTTCCTCAGCAGCTTGACAGCAAGGTCCCGGTGACCGTGTTTGTGACAATCAGGCTACCTCGCATCATCACTTGGTTTAGTTGTTGCCATGGAAACATACGGTTCAGTAACACAGCCATCCTCATCTCCATCTGAGTTGATACTCCCGATGTTTGCTCGTCGCAGAGCCAGAAAACTGCGTTTCTACATTACGAGCTGCACAAGCAAACTCCATTTCCTCCCCACCTATCTGCGTCTGTTATTCTATGTCTCACATCTCTTATTTTCACTCTTCCTTTTTTTTCTGCCTTTCTCCAGAGGGGTATGATTCAATTGTCCAAATACATTTCAGAGAGGAGGAGTGTGAAGGCACATTTAAGCCTCCCTAACACTTGTTTTTGTACCAAATGTTACTCATTTTCACTGGCTCTGAATCCTGGAAGGCTTAAACGTCTGCATATGCCCAGTTTTTCAAATATTAGGAAGATTATTTTTCTTGGAATCAGTGATAGAACTGAACCAAAGTTGATCTGTAAACACTGTTCTTTTCCAAACTTTGCAAATATTAATACACACACAAAAAAGAACATTTCTGGAACAAATTTGCCCACATTTTCTTGTATTTTCATTTGATTGTTGTTTTAAAAAAAATACTTTTAAAGTGTTTAGATCCCAACCTAAAATCCCCCTACATGCATGTGTGTGTAGTTGTATTTACAGCAGAAATGTGTGTGTAATAAGTGAACACTGGCTACTGTATCAGGCTTTGTGGCCATTATTCAGAGAAAATGAATGTGTGGTTCAGTTCTTAAATGATTCTCTTTGTTATTCAAATGAATTCTTTGTACAACCTCAGCACCATGAATGCAGTGCAAAGAATCAAAAGTTGTCTTGTGAATTTCTCAAAGGTGAGACAGAATCATTGAACAAAAGCTTTGAAAGCATATTGTGGCACTCCTGCTCCTCACAAAGGTTATCTCTCGTCCGTCCTTGAGCTTTTCAAGCAAGTCAGATGACATTTTGGCGGTGCAAAGTCCATTCTCTATTAAAGATATACGTTTATAATTTGTAGTGACGTGAGCTAAAATGGTTGTGGACGTGTGATTAGGATTAGAGGAGCATTCAAATAGAGTGCTTACTTGGCTCGGAGTGAGAACTGAAGCAACGAGAGCTTTCTGCTCGTGGTTATGAGCTGGCAAAGAAGGGCAAGATGTGGATTGGCAAGAAGGGCACCGTGTCGCTCCCGACCTCTCGGAGGAGCTTTGCAGTGAGGGGAGCAATGACATTCGTCATGCTCTGCCAACTCCTGCTCCGGCTATGTAATAAAACCCAATTATAACCTGGGCTAATTGGAATGGCGCTTTGTTTTTCTTTCTGTTATTTCAGAAAGCTGACAGCAACAACTCATGGAAGGATCGATGGCGGATTACGAGGCTCATGGAGCTGCATAGTGAGGAGGGCTCAGACTGAGATGGCAGCTCTCATTAAAACCCGGCCTGATCTCAAGCAAGCTCTGGGAAAGGCGGGTGAAAAAAGGCAAGAAAATACAGGCCAGGGAAGACGGGCAGGGAAGAGACGAGGGGAAGAGAGAGAAAAGTTTACCGTCCCCTTTGGACATGGCCTCTGCTGGACTCTTATAAATGGCTATTGTTCCCCATGAAGCGCAGCGAGTGTTTACAGTTTCCCATAAAGGAGGGCTTTATTCCTGCTCAGGGATGCATTGTGACAAGATAATTTGAATAGCCGAGGTCTTACCACAAAGCTATAAACATTTACAGGGAGTTGACATGGAGAATAAAGAATGAGGCGTGCAACCTCACGACGATGCTGCCTGACTCCTGATGATACAACCAACACCCCGTATTCTACTTTGAGCAAACCAATCATTATCAACATGCAAAAATGTGAATAAACAGAAGCAGAGAAAGACAGATAGAGAGGGTGGCAGCAAGAAAGAGGCGATGCAGGTCTTTGATGTCCCCTTTGACTCATTCCACAATGAAATGGCGGTGTCTTGTTTTAATGTTTTATCACACGAGTCGACTGCCAGAGCAGACCCACGGGAGCAGCCAGACATGAGGCTGAATTCGATTAGACAGTAATCGGAGATGGACAGGCAGTGGCGCACTCAGCATCTGCAAGCTGAGGGGACTCCAAGAGCAAACTACCAGCATGACTTTCCATTTCACACCATTCATCGAGGTGGTCATTAAGAGTATTTATAATCCAAACGACACCATCTATCAGGGTTTGTTTTTGTTCTCAGAACAATCCTTTGGGGTGCGTGCAGTAATAATATCAGTTGAAAAGTCATTAATGAATTGCCTAGTAGTTTGATCTCACTTCTTTGCCGTCTCCATGGGAGGAGAAGCAGCACGGAGGACTTGGGGAAATTAGTCGAATTGTATTACTGCATTTTCTATCAGACTTCCACATCTCCGCACAATCGTTTTTCTGTCTCTGTGCGTCTCTTTGCCTCCCTCCCAGCTACAGAGCTGCATTTCCCCATGCCACACTTGGCATTCTGTTCCATCTCCTAGATGTTTCCAGCGCAACCAATGATTAACAATTATGCCAGTGCATCTAATTAATGCCAAGTAATTATGAGGTTGAGATGCTGACAAGGAACAGTGCGTGTGTGCGTGTTGTGTGTCTGTTTGTGTGTGCGCATGCGAGACTGCAGCATCAGAAATAATCAGAAGAGAAGAAGAAGAGGTTGCAAAAAAATCAGAAGATGAAGAGAGGGACAAGGGAGAAGATTGAGAGTGAGTAACTTAATTGGCATGCTTGAGTTTTGTCTCAGAATCCCAACCTTATTACAAAAAAAAAATATGAATAACTTGTGCATAAAATTATAGAGGGGATACTCACTCATCTAATTTGCTTGCCATGTGGATCGCATTAAAGACGAAGGGAAAAAAATAGGCTGTCTTTTTCTCCCGTCTGTACTCGATGGGAATTATGTTCAAACCACCCAAGGTCCATGGAGTGGCAGGGGAACTCAAACCATAATTATGTCTATAAAATGCCCACAGAGTTTTAATCTTAAACTAATTTGCTGTTCATTTGTCAGCAACTGGTAAACCAAAATAAGGAGCACGTATACCCCACAGGACAAGCTCACACGAAGACCTTTAATATATATAAATCACACATACTAATGATAGCTCTTTCCTCATTTAATCTTTTTGTGTGTGTGTGTGTGTGTGTGTGTGTGTGTGTGTGTGTGTGTGTGTGTGTGTGTGTGTGTGTGTGTGTGTGTGTCGCATTTTTTTTATTCTCACACTGAGGACCTCAACCCAGTTACCCACCTCAAGCAATACTTCATTGGGAGAAAAGCCAAGAAAAACGACCTCTCTCCACGGCTCATAATGAGGTTGCGCGAAGCATTCATTAGCATAGTCAGTGTCTGGAGTCCTACACTATATCGGGGCGTTATGTTCAATGACGTTTTTACTCCTCCAACGATTCTGTAAGGGCTTCATAATAATGTCCAAGGATAAAAACACATCATATATTAAAAGAACATGATTTTTGCTTCCTATTCAAATGAGCACATCTGAAGAACGTGGAGGCAGAAGAAAAAAGAGGTCGGGGAATTACCCGTAGAATAGTAATTATATTCAGAGGAGCTTATTTAGAGAGAATGTTTGTTGTTTTTGTCTCCTTTTAGCGAATAGAGGTAGGAGGTTGTGCAGCTCACTGCTGTGACACTGTTTCTCTTCGATCTTCCAAAGTGCATCAAACCAAGTGATTGACAGTGACTGAAAGCACATGGAGCCTGAGGCAAATTACCGAGGAAGAGACTTCATTCAGCAGATCTGCTGCTGCTGCTCTGCTTTCACAATTGATGTTAAGCTTTTAGAAGACGAGGTTTGTTTGTCATACAAATGTAGCACAAAGTGCAGGAGTAGAGAAATGCATTTACACGCTGTAGGACTGAGACTGAGCTAACAGTGTGGTCTGCTCAAACACGCTCAGAGCAGAAACAGGGGGAAGGGGGAACCATGCAGGGCCAACAACCCCCCGACTCCAGGGACGCTTTTTTCTGCATGACGTTGAACAGGATATGGTTATGTTTAGCACCATCAATGCAGCTATTTGTGCTTGAGATGCTGGGTTTAATAGTGCTTCCACCAGGCAGACCTGCACTTGAATAGATTCCCATCTGTTTTCCAAACACACCCCTTTAGTGTCAAGGTAGGAAGCATTAGGTTCGACGGACAACTTAAATAGTAGATCAATAGTGCAACATTTTTACTCTGGGAGTTGCATCTCAGTCAATATTCCACATCATTAATCCTAGCCTCTTTCTTTTACTCGTGTCATGAGCACAGTAATTATTAATAATTATGTTAACCTCAAATAGAAATATACAATATAATCTTCAGTTTCTATCAAAGCCAAAAAAATAAGACATTTTTAAAAGGTTCACGATCATGTCTGAAAATCAGCTCCAAATTTATGGAAGATTGTGCTGCCTTTTTTTGCTAAAGCAATCTCTTTACTTAGAAGTCCATTAAGCTGCAGTGAGCTGTGAATAGTTCAGATTTGAATGTGAGCAGAAACGCATATTAAACTCTTCCTTTTCATAAATGACTTTTTTTTTGTTACCGGCAGCTCAAGAATGATTTCTTTTTGAGTTGAGGAAGCTGAACTTTTGGTGTTTAGTTGCAGGCTTTTGACAGAACTAAATGTCCGGTTAATTACTTTCCAGTGTGCAGGGATGTCTGCAGATAGGAGGAGAGAAACGGTCAGCTGAGGCTGCTTTTCAAGTCCACGTAGCAAATGCCTTCTGGTGGGGAGCCAGATGTAGCTGTCATACGACAATGGATGAAAACTTCCTCAACTATAATTCCTTTTTTGAGGGTGTTACATTACAGCCGCTGCACGGATGGAGGTCTCTGGCACTTGCGCCTCCTGTGAAACAAACATTTTTATTTAGGTCAATAAGTCGCAACAGCTCCCATCATGTAAGTACAGTCCATTTCATTGCTAAAATATGATGTAATGGCCATATTGAGTGTAGTAAACTGTTACGAAAGTCAATAGGGCTGCAATAACATAAATCACTGGCAGACAACAGCCCAAAGCTTACTCAATGTTCAACTAAATTAGGCATGTAGCAATTACAGTCATGCCCCCCCCCCCCCTCTTAGCTGTGACCCTTGATTAAAGTTCTGTCAGTAAAGGGTAGAGCACTTCATGCATGGCCCATATGATTACTGCAGGTGTTGCAAGGTTAGGGATTTATGAGCCAACCGTGTGCCGGTGTGCGCGTGTGATTTTGTACGCAGTCCGAACAGATCGATTTTGAGTTTCTGTGTGTGGAAGAAAGAGGCAGGGGAGACGGGTGACTGGGGGATTAGTGTTGTGTTACCTGATGTCATTAAGATGGGCCCTATGCAAATAATTTCACGGGTGTTTGCTGTTTACAGTCAGCTGCACAGTCCGTTCTTGGACTGCGGCGCAAATTGCAGCTATATCTCATTCTACTCAAAATGTAGCCTGGGGGACAGCCGTGTTCTCCTCTCAAAGCCTTAAATAATGAGCTCCATAACATCTTTCATGTAGTGACCCATTGTTAAAGGCAGCATGTTGAATATTTTAATATAGTAAGATCTTAAATATTTTTACAGCACCCTTCTCTCTTGTATTATTCCCTCACACCTCTGAAATCACAAAACAACGCTGCATCAAAACAAAAGGAAGTGTCTTTTACTGCTCTGCCTGGCATTTACGAGGGTCATTATGGTTACTTTTGATGACATTATGCAAAGCGATCAGCTAGGTAAAGCACCTTCTTAGGGGAACCCTTGGTAATTGACCTTGGTGTCTTGAGCCTAGTCAGCAGGCAATAAAGAACGGTTAAATGTTAAGGCAGAAACTACAGTGCTTGAAGGGCTACATGCACTGTGCATTAATGAAATAATGGCCCACCTTATTTCATATTCGGCATGAAACCAAGGTGACCACTTGTTGTAATCCAACAGGCAGATGAGGGACAAGAGCCCTGATTTGGACAAGTGTGCATCTGTTGATGTGTGTGTGTGTTGCAGAGAGGCCCATAAAGTCAGGTGTGTGTGTGTGTGTGTGTGTGTGTGTGTGTGTGTGTGTGTGTGTGTGTGTGTGTGTGTGTGTGTGTGTGTGTGTGTGTGTGTGTGTGTGTGTGCTCTAGCATGAGCATGTGTGTGCTCATGTGTACATATCTAAGTATCTGGGAGGCTTTCTTTGCCAAGGAGAAAATGAATTTTGGAATGATTACTAGCTGATTAACGATCTCGCATAGCAGTTATATGAGGTTTCTGACTTAACAATGTAGATATATCAGTTCACTGATTAAAATTAAAATTAGACGTGCCATGCCAAAGCACCTGGATGATTTAAATAAAACTCTCCTCTGAGGTTAACACAGCAGGGTGAAATCGCACTTAGAGGTTTAATTCTTCTCGGCCTAAGCAGTTTTATTAAAACAATATTCAAATGTATATTGCTATAATGTCAGCTTATTAACAAGTGTCTCTTTAATTCTCTCCTCGCTAACACGCGTGTTTGTCACCGACAATATAAGAGATTAATGGGAGTACGTCGCAATGAGCCACTTATCCATCCACTGTGTTTAAATCAGTCGGTTTCGGGTTTATTTCAATTTCAAACAAATTATTTTACGGGAGAAATCCTGAGCTTCTTCATCCATCTGTCAAAACTCTCCAGTGTCCCTGTGGCCAGCTGTGGCAGAAACAGAGCATGTGATTGGCCTAATTGAGATGACATTTCCCTGTCTGGACAAAGAAGGTCACCCTAGAGTCAGTGAGAGTAGGTGCTGATGTCGCCGTCCCTTTTTCTTGTCCTTCTGTGCTGACAGACACATCAATCTGAAGCTATTAAAATCGTGTTGGCCTGCCCCTCTACGTCCTGCTGCGATTATCATCTATTAAAATCCCGCACCACTGAGACAGCATTCACTGCGAAGACAGCTGGATGACAGGCTGAAGAGGGGCTGGTGTAGGTTACTCGCGTGAGCGTTAATGTGGTCAGTAACCAAAGAGCGACAGCAGCGGGACACATCAGGAAAACACACGCAAACTCCAACTAAAAGATTTTACTGTGTTTCATTCATCCAATCAGGGCATAAAAAACAGAAGGTGTATGCAGTAATTTGAGATTAGCTTCATGGTGCAAAATAAAAGAAGTTTGAGGCACTTGTGGGTGAAAATTTGATATCGGAAGAGTAACAGGTGTATACTGTAGATATGAAGGTAAGCCTTGTGAGCTTTACGGGGGAAAAAGCCCAAAACGCAATGAAATCTTGCTCCTATGCCTAAATTTCAGTATCACATTCTTGTAACAGCATTGATGTTTCCACTTACAGCACCTCAAGTGATGTAGCAATGCTGGAAATTGAATACGGCAAGAAAATTAAGGCCTATTTGCTTCTCATACTGCAAGTGCTTCTTATGACAATGACAGAAAGACATTTGTTGTTGCTTTGAGCTATATATGTTGATAGGACTCAGTTTCCACACTGGAACCATGTTTTCTAAGATCTCAACACAGAAAAACTGGCAAAAAAAAAAAAAATCTATTTCAATCATGCATTTAGCCGCCAGAGGTGACGACGTGACAATTTAATACGTTTCCTCAAAAACACAAGCAGTCTGTGTTTCTGTTAATCACAATTCCATAAAGGCAACTTGTTATTTATTATGTGCCTGTCATAACTGTAAATTGTGTTTTCCAGCTCTGAAAAAGAAAAGTTGTTTCATTCTGCTTCCACGGATGTCTGTAGATGGACAACACTAGAGGGTTGCTGCTGGGTTTTTTTGGTGTAAAATTTTCCCTCACATTCTCTTTTGAAGATATGTCATGAATGCAGAAAGACAACCCCAGTGCTCGAACCCTTTTATTCCTCATCCATGTCTTTGTAATGTGTGCTAAATGTGGTTTTATTGTCTTTTCGAGTATTATGTGAATCTCCCTGGAAAAAGAAGCCAGCAAATGTTTCTCTGAGACGTCAACTGGTCTTTTTGCATTGATGGTGCCATCACAGAAATGTAAAGTATCATTTTATATAGCGCCAGTATAACCCCATACCATCAGACACTGGCTCCTGATAACCATTTGGATGGCAATAAACACCACAAGGGACTCTTTTCTTCCAAAAACGATCTGAAATATTGATTGATCTAACCACAATACCCTGTCTCCACTACATGATGATGATGGTTGTTTGTTTTTTTTTTCCAAAAAACATTTAATCTGTATTTAATGCAATAAACATTTCATCTGCATTTAATGTATTTTAATATCTGCATTTGTGAATATAGCGCCATACTGAAGTCCTTGACAGTGGTGCCCTATGTAATCCCATACCTGTGCAGTTCCTGTCCATGGGTGTCCTGTCCAGGCTTGTGCTTTTGCCTCTTATGGACTCAAATTCCTTCAGATTCCTTGCCTCGTTATCATTGTATCAAGCATGCAGAAGGAGGAAGAGAAAAATACCTTCCTGTCTTTCTTTGAGGAGCATTTCATCATGCATTTGTAGACAAAGTGGGGATTATCTGGCCATCTTTACTTCTCAAAGACTCAGCCTTTTCATGGATACCGTTTTCGTTTGAAATAACATTACTAGTGTTTTTATTTCGTCTCACTATTAGCACTAAATTGCTTCAGCAGCAGGTCTTTGTGAAATGTGCTGCAAGGCTGGAAAGATGAGTAAAGATCCAGATCATAGATGAAGTGAGCTTGACAGGACAAAATAATGATCTTGAGTTAGTTATATTGAAATTAAAGTCAAATTTAATCAAGTAATGTTGTAAATCGCAGCATAGTTCATGTATTTACTTTTCATTCCCCCTGTTCATTAAGTTGTTAAAGTTTATCTTTTGCCCGTTAGTCGTGTTTTTTAGTCCTCTTTGACAGCTAACAATGAAAAATTATCTGCATTTTATTTAGATTTCATGTTTAAAAAGTCAGTTTAATGCAAAAGTCAGGTAAATCAACTTATACTAAAATGATGCAACTGTTGCTCTGGCTGGATCCTGGATGTGTAAGGATCCTGAATATTCCCCAGTTTGAAGCCACACGGGCAAAGATTTCAGACACTTACACTGTTTAGGTGGGATTTGGGTAATCAGGTTTACTTCTGCACATGTCTGGAGTAAAAGCGAGGTTCAGATTAATCTTTGATAATGAGGGACCATCAAATTTTAATGTTGTGTTAATCTTATAGAGATTTACCTAAAATAGATGCTAATGTTCTGGAGGTTTTAAACTTCGTCTGTGACCCACAAGCAGCTTACCCAGTCTTCTGGAGATAAATAAAGAATCTGCTCAATACTTCTAATGGTTTAGGCTCATTAGCTTAAAAAAATGCAAAACAAAAAGAGAAAAAAAGAAAAATGTAGACTTTGAAGAAAAGTGTTTTTTGTGCAGCAACTATGTAAGTGTTTGGTTTCAACGTACGGCTTCTTGTTGGCTCCCAGCTGTATCTTTTCATCTGGATTATTTTTATTTCTCCAGTGGAATTTAGTTCAATGACAACTTTTGGCAGGCGGGACTGTGGATAATCCTCAGTGAAATGAACACTAATTCTGCAGGCAGATGCCGCTGTTAACGTTTTTGAAATGGAATTTTTCAGTTTCATGAATTTCTCTTTCGGCGCGATGCATAAAAGTAAAGCCATCAGCGAGGTTAGATAAGCTGGGATGTTTTGTTTTAATGAATCAGGTCTTTGAGCCCTGATTTAAGCTAAGCCCTTTCTGTTTGCTTGTTTTACTCGTAGAAAAACAAGCAATTTGATGTTGATGATTTGACAAATAATTTTCAACCATTTCCCTTCTCGTCAGAGCGCTCATTGTTTTGTTTCTCTCCCCCTCTTTCTTCTTGTAATTTTTTTTTGTCCGCCTGTCATTCTCACCCAGTGTTGTGGTTTTCGCGGTTGTCCTACTTCTACATACATGTTGTGATCAAAAGAGGAGAGTTCAACTGACAAAACTGTCTGCTGCAACAAATCTGTGTAAAGAATAATTAGTGGCTTGCAGTCATTGCTTGCTTTGTCCAAATATAATTGACTCTCCAGTTATAGTATATTTTATTCCACTTCTATATTTTGCATTCACCCAAAATGCATGAGTCTCATCACACTTCGCTGCTTCATTCATTATTTCACGAGCAAAGCGGGCTTCTGCTTGGAGGACCATCAGCCAGTGTCATGTGCAAGGCAAAGTGGAAATTACGGAGATGTGTTCAGGTGTCCCCTCAGCCATGCGTTCAGACCACTTCTGGGGACTGAGGGAGAGGCAAAGTGGATGTGACAGGCTAAAATTAAATGCCAGAGACAGGGCGTTTCTCACACACACTGCAGCCTCCTGGACAGCAGCCTAATTAGGCACTTTCATGCTCTGACATCAGCTCTTCCAACAAACGCGCTCCTTCCAGTAACACATTTGTTAACGTTGAAAAATGTAGAATCGCAGTGGCTGCTCTGAATAGGATTTTCAGAAAACAGCCCACGAGTAGCTCTTTGAAACCTAAAACGTCCACAGTGTTTAACCATTTTAATGCAACCTACAGGTGTGGATTTGTGCAGTGGTAGTGTAACAGTATTTCCTTTTTTCCTCTTCCTCGACCCCTTGCAGGACGGGCAAGAGAATGATCAGGTGGCGTGTGACACCTTGCAAGATCAAATGGGAGATGTTTTGGGTATCGGGGCCTATATTTCCACGCGAGGTTGTCGCCGGCAGAAGGTCAGGTATTTTTCTAAGGCGCAACAAACCCAGATACCATCTCCTGCTCAGATAGACCGTTCTTCATGGATATTATTACGTCAAGTATAGGGCAGAATTCTCCCCTCTGAATCTGCTCTGATATCTGTTCATATGCCACAGTGCAGACATGCTGGACAGGAAATAAATCTGATTATAGAGTGCGTGGGGTAATGTTTAATAATAAAAAGTATTATTTGCCAAGATCAATGTGTGTTGCCATAGCGATAAAGTACAATAAATGGAAAGCGCTAGAAGCCTGCAGTAAATTTTGATGCGTTGTGATATTGAACACATTGTGACAGCCTGCTGCTTGCCAGGGCAGTAAAACATCTTCCAACAGGCTGTTGAGCATCCGCCGCCACATTCTTACACACCGTGACTGCCGTACATCAAGTCCCAACCACAGGAGGCAAAAGGCTAAGTGTATGAGGGATTACATGGCAAGAAGCAAAATAGGACAGCACTACATATTCATCAGTAGAGAGTAGGTCTAAGTGGGAGTGTGTGTGTGTGTGTGTGTGTGTATGTGTGTGTAAATTAATGGCTTGTTGCCTTGCCTGCATATACACAACTATTTGTGTGTAACAGCAAGAGGGAATCAATCACCCAATTAAAGCGCCACGTGACACTGACAAGAATCTGTATACTGATGTGCGGACCGAAGCTCAAGTCCAAAGGCTTTAAACTCACTCCGGCTTCATGACATTCACATGAACAAGCAACAAATCCCAATCATGTTAATTAGAACCGTCACGCACTCGGAAAAACTTTTACAGCATCCCGTCTTGCTCTTGTGGCCCCAGACTGCGCGAGTCACACTGCCCTCAAAGCTTCCCCTGTTGGGAGGCTCGGGGTATTTAAGAATGCTATCTCTAATGCACAGATGTCTTAAAGGTCCCGCTGGAATAGGCTTGCAATTTTCCCTCCTAATTAAAAATTAATTAAATCGGCCGTGGCTCTAGCCAGGCATAAAGCTGAAGGCCGCAGCAACCGCCACTGGAAATGCAATCATTTATTTAACTCATTTACAGGAAGCCGCAGCAGGCTCCGCCGCTACTGATGTCACCTGGAGAATCGGGGTGGCTCTACCAAGCACTTCACCAGACGGTCCTCACATGTGCTCGTGGTAACTTTCCATTTTTACTCGAGAACTGAGTGGGAAAACCAGAGCAAGATGCTGCTTGTGATTCTGCCCACGTTGTTCCCCTCTGTGATTAATATAAACATAGTCATAGAGATATCCTTTGTCACTTATTGTTCCTCCATCATCCCTGGGGGCTGATTTGGGGTGATTGATCAGAGATTCAGACACAGGATCAATAAGACTTTCACCTCTCCCTTGGCAAGAGCAAGGGTCTCAGTGATTGCCCACCATGCTGTCCAATTATTCAGTAATGGAATACTGGAACATGCCCAAGACTATTAACACTGTGGACACTGGGGATAGTGAGTAGGACTGCTAATTGTTAGGTTATTTTGTAAACTGTGACAACAATGCACTGCCCTAATTCCCCCCTTTTTGTCTCCTTAGCATTAACACTGAATTGCAGCAAAAGCACTTCTCTGTGAGGTCTAGATGTTCCTGGCCGACAGATACCGTTATTGGTTTGTACAACTCCAAATCAGAAAAAGTTCACACAATGTAGAAAGTGCACGTTAGATATTAAGAGCAGTGATTCTTACATTTACACTGACTTTTATTTCTGTGGGGAAGGAATGAATCCAAAATTATTGTAATTAGCTGACTTTTGTTGGCCAAGATGTATGCACTTGTACATTTCAGCCCACCAACACATCCAGAAAAGACAAAAAAGAGACTTTGGGACAACAAAGTTTAAAAGGTATTTTGGGTCATAGGAATACCAAGCAAACTTCAGTTGTTATTTTGTCCTACAAATATGTCTTAGATGTGCAGTAGCAGAGAGTCATCATTGAGGATTTTGGCTGTTGAAGTTGTTGATGGTAGCAGTCCAGATTCTTCTTTTCATCTTTTCATCCTGAACAAATAAAACCATTCTTACAAAAAAAGATATGGGACTGATTGGTCTGGAGAAGGTTACAATAAAGCTTCTTTTTAGGACAACAGAGTTGTGTCATTTGTGAATGCAGCTCTATATTGTAGTGTTTGACAACCATTCCCTAAAGTAATACGTTCTGCATGCCTATATTGATGGATAATGGATCTCACAGCAGTGCTGCATGAGTGATAGGAGACCTGGTGTGCTGCTCATCTTTGCTTCTCAAAGACTAAGTTACACTATTGAAAAGTTCCCACCCGGCTTTCCTTGAAAAACCTTGTTTTTAATAATTTCCGCAAAAGACTCAGCATTTGGACACAGCTTTTGTATTAAATTATCATTGCATTCACCCTTTGACATCATCTGTTTGAAATATCGCCACTATTCTTTTTCTTTCACCTCCTTACCAACACTAAATTGCTTCCATAGCAACTTTTCTTAAAATGACTTGCAGGCCTAAAGCAAATATATCAGCGTATATTTGAAATAATGAACTGAGGTTTAAAAGCAAACGCAAATCATGACTTTTATGGGTTGATACCATCCACGAAGATATAATAATTATTAGATTTCAGCTTATGCCTCAAACACTTTTCATTTTGTGAAGATTATTTTTGAAATGTTATTTAATGATAATAAATCACTGCTTTGACCACCACTAGTACTGCAAACTCCAATATCTGTCAGCGATCCTCAAAAATTCAAATACATTTATCTCCAATTCTGTTCACTGAAATATATCAAAAAGTGTCCCAACAGACACAAATGATACAAACTATAATGGGGATGCACACTCACCACTACCGACCAAACATGCTCCTTGTTTTTGGACTGTGGGAGGAAGCAGAGTATGTGGAGAAAGGCTTTCCCCAATCTAAAATCCATTGTTCTACTTCAGATGATAGAGAAGTCCACTGCCTTTAACCAAAAATAGATTGAGGCAAGCACGTCACAACTGTTTTAGCCTCCGTCTATTGGGTTGTTGATTTAAAGATCTTACTTTTATGGCTTTTTAGAGCCTTTTGCTGTGTTACCTTCTTATTTGTACTAAGATGCACGTCTGAACACCAGATATGGTAGACAGGTAACAGAGAGGTAAACACCCCTAAACTCTGGAGCAACCGGCCTCATTATACAAGGTCTGTTTTAAAACATACTTGGAGATTATTTTTCATTATTATATATAGTATAGTATATATACAGATTTAGATTTTTTCTTTTTTTCAATTGAAAAACTGCCTTCTTATTTTATATGCTTTTTTGTTGTATTGTTGTAATTTAAATTAAGTTGTCTAATTGGAAATCCTGATAATCTACCTCTTGTTTGTGTGAAACACGTCTTTCAGGGAGAAAATAGTAACTGACAGAGAGAAGCAGTCACTGGCAGCAGAGCATCTCTTTTCGACCGCTGCAGGGGAGTCAACACAGATGCTTTAGCTTTAGCTCTGATTGCTGATTTTGGCCAACAGAAATGTGATCAAAGCAAATGGTATCGTTAACCACATGCTAATGTTGGCTACAGTTGGGGAGGGAATGCCATTAAAAACTAAAAGAAATCCATCAGCTTCAGTCTTTGGACATTGGTAATAGTCAGGACTCTTTCAATTCAGAATCTGCTTCAGTCGTGACCAATCACCTTGTCTCTCACCACAGCCACATGAAACAGAAGTTTTGACTTGGTGGCTCCTGTAGTTAATTACCTGCAGCTGCTTTAAGCAGTCAGTTATGACGTTATTATATGACTTATATCTGCTGAAACAACAACTTACACAGATTTAAAGATTTGCCTGGTGGCTGTGACAAAAAGGCAAGACACTAGGCTAGTATATATACTGGACACAATTAATACACATGACTGTTCACATTTAATGACTTGGGCATAAATTAAATTCAAACACAAGGGATTCAAGAGTGGCCACTGACTGGGGAGGGTTGGTGACTTAACTACAACACTGCTACATGGTGCATTCATTTACTGCTGTTTGGGTGTGGCTTCTCTTTGCTGCCTCGTGAATTGCATGAATATTGAATGTATGAAGTATCCTGTTGTGGACAAGATTACTTTAATGAAGTTTGAGGATCTGTTTAAACACTCATATTTTCTCACTCCTTCTGTGTAGGAAGTGTTAGTGGAGGCACTGTGGCTACACTGTGCTCATCTCAGTGGCTCACTCTGGAAGAAAAAGTCAATAAGGTGTTGGTACTATGTGAATTCTTTGCTCAAAGGACATCTGTTATGCATTTACAACATGGGAACTTGATAAAATTCCCGCTGGCCTCCAAGCCTGAAAGGCAGACTTGTTGAATATTGAAGCATCACTAAGCCACTCAGTATTTTACATAGTTTTTATTTTGGTCTGTAGAAAAATCATTAAACACCATCAATATGCATTTTCATGATGGGAGCCAAGTTTTAATATTTTATTGAATATTTTTCATATTTCACATTTACATGAGCCAAAAGCACAACAGAGAAACACATATGTATATGTATATTATATATATATATATATATATATATATATATATATAGGTTATATATAGGCTATATATATATATAGGCTCGGGTGGTCGAAGCATTAGCGGTTTGCCAATCCTTGGCGGTTTGAACCCTGCGCCCCCCAGTCATCTGTCGTTGTGTCCTTGAGCAAGACACTTCACCCTCCTTGCCTCCAGTGTGGTGTGTGAATGTTGTATGAATGTTCCGGTGGTGGTCGGAGAGGCCCTTGGCACAGATTTGGATGCCATGTTTCCGTCAGTCTGCCCCAGGGCATCTGTGGCTACATGTGTAGTTTACCATCACCAAGTATGAATGAATAATGTGAGCATTGTTAGCGCTGTGAGTGTCCAAGAAAAGTACGATATAAATCAAATCCATTATACACACACACACACACACACACACACACACACACACACACACACACACACACACACACACACACACACACACACACACACACACACAAATGCACTGAAGTTATATATATATATTATAGTTTAAATTGAACATTTGAAAACTAATATTTTGTGTTTTTGTCTTAGTACAGCATCAAGTTAGTGGGAGAATAAGAGATGCAAGTGGAAATGCATGGTAGAAAAATATGAACAAAGGGATATTTATTATTTTATTTTAATTTTTTTTGTTGACATTACAGTAATACATTCTCATAATAAAAGATTGGATTAAAATTCATTATATTTACTTTCACCAAAAATTTCTGTAAATGGGGATGAAAGCAGTCTATAAATATATGTTAAGTATATTTATATTTCAAAATTCAAATACATTTCACATCGAATACTAAAAACTGATTTACCCTTGTAGGTCATCTGAGACTTTTTTGTCCTTGTGGGTGTTTTTTCCATCAATGTTTTGCCACCGTTTGGGTTGTGTTGCTCTCATATGTAAAGACTTTTTTCTTGAAAATCGTTGAAATTCAAAGTTCGGTTTCTTCTTGAAGGTTAACAATACACTGGGGTGACAATACGTCATATGCGGGGTTTAAAAATCAGTCGTATACCAAAGATTAGTAACAATATTCGCAGTTGAAAATATATTCATAAAAGTATGAACGTGCTTATTAATGGCTGCAGTCAAAGTTCATCATTTTACAAGAGTAAAATGAAAAAAAAAAACTGCTTTTTCTCAATCTTCATTTATGGACAGAGATTTCAACAATTCAATTTGGACTGCAGTTGTTGAGATACTTCAAGAGTGTAACCGAGGCTTTGATGATAGGCACAATCGACTGCATATGGTCACCAAACAAGCACAGAAGAAGCCCTGAGAAAATTATTCAGGCCAGTTGGCACTTTAAAAAAGCTTCCCCCTCAATGCTAGCCCAGTCTTCATTTCAAAGATTTTCATGCTTCATAAGGTCCAAAGACACATTGTTTCCATCAGCATCTTAAGAATACAATATTTAGTATTTTTGATGATGAAGGCAAATGTGCTTCTCCCAAACCTTATCAAACTTTTCAATACTCACAAAATATTCTCAAACTAAAAGAATTAATAAAGAAAAGAGAGCATTTTACTGCAAACGTATGGACTTAAACTTCTTAGCAAGGGTTCATTTGACGCTCAAAGTGCAGCTTGGGCAACACGGTGGTCTGGTGGTTGGCACTGTCCTTTCACACCGAACACCATTGCATGAGAATGCATAAGACAAAGCAAAAAACGGACCTGGGGGAGCTGTTTGGGGCAACTGCTCTGGAGGCTCATAACCGCGCCGCACTGGCTGATGAGACCAGGCAGCAGCTGGTGCACCTTCATAGGAGAGCGCCTCTTTCCAGTACACCGAGAGGCCCTTCGTCTGCCCCCAGGTGTCTGCCCACGGTGGCCGGCTCAGCTCCCAGCAGCCCGTTGGACAGCCTGCTGGTGACTTTCGCCCCCCTGAGCGTGGGCCGTCCCAGCGGCATCGGGGCGTTGCCCCCTACTGCCCCCCCCCCAGCACGTCCAGAGACCGGAGGAGACAGCGTCAGGGCCACGGGGCTGGTCGTCGGCTGCTTTTCCCAGAAGCAGCTCAGTTACTGGGCTGCCTGCTAAACGGACCCCTGGGTGATTTCCAGGGCGCCATCGTCCCACCGGACCCCCTGCTGCAGCCCCGAGGGTTCTACTCGAGCTACTTCTCATCAGCAAGAAAGACGGCGGACTTCGTCCCATCTTGGACCTGAGAGGCCTCAACAGGTACATGAAGGCCCTGCCCTTCCGGATGCTGACCACAGCAGATGCTCTGCGTGTGGCCGGTCAAGGGGAGTGGTTTACAACTGTGGACCTACAAGACGCTTATTTTCACGTGCCGATTGCGGCAATTCACCAGTGATTCCTGAGGTTCACCTACCAGGGCCGCCATTATCAGTTCAGGGTGCTCCCGTTCATGCTCTCCCTGCCCCCGAGAGTTTTCATCAGGTGCGTGGCGACAGCCCCGACTGGCTGGTATGTGCGCCATCCCGAGACCAGGTGGTAGAGGATACAGCCCTCCTTTTGTCACATGTGGTCAGGCTGGGGCTCACAGTGAACAGAGGAAAGAGCTGTCTGGTTCCCTCCCAGCGAGTCGCCTACCTGGGATTGGTGCTCGACTCAGTGGCCATGAGGGCCTGTCTTTCACCGCGGTGCGTGAGCGACACCCTGCAGCTCCTTCCCCGCTTCAGGAGGGGCAGGCGGCTGCCTTACATACAGTTCCTGCAGCTTTTGGGCAAACTGACAGCCGCCGTGGCTGTTGTACCTTTGGGCCTGCTGTCGCTACGCCCCCTGCATATGTGGCTGAACAGCCTTCACCTGGATGCCGAGAGGCATAGACGCAGGCTGGTCAGGGTTTCGCGGGTGTGTGTCCAAGCCCTGTCACCCTGGAAGGACGACATTCCTGCTGGGGGGGGTGCCCTTAGGCGTTATCCCCTCCTTTCGGAAGACTGTCATCACAGATGCCTCCCTCTCGGGGTGGGGTGCTGTTTGGCAGTGGTCTGCCTGGGACCGCTCACGCCACATCAACGTGCTGGAGCTCCGGGCTGTGCACCTCCCACTCGAGCACTTTTTACCTCACCTGTGGGGGAGGAACGTGCTGATTTAGAGAGTGGCGGCTTCATCCGGAGGTAGTGGAGACGATTTGGGTCCTCTTCGGCAGAGCAGTGGTGGACCTCAACGCCTCGGGCGATTCGGCTCACTGCCCCCTCTGATTTTCTTGGACAGAGGAGACCAGTCCTCTGGGTCCGGATGCCCTAGGGCACGAGTGGCCTGACGGGCTCCTGTACGCATTTCCCCCACTACCTCTGATCCTGCCGACGTTGCAGAGGGTCCTCCAGAGGGGTCACAGGCTCCTATTGGTGGCCCCCTTCTGGCCAGGGGAAACCATGGTTTCCACTGCTGCGGAGGCTCTGCTGCAGCACACCATGGCGCCTCCTCAACCGGAGGGACCTTCTGTCCCAGCTGGGGGGTCCAACCCCCATCGCCTTCAACACTGAATTCCTTCAGTCCCTCCTGAATGGTGGCCGTGCTCAGTCCACTTTAAGGGTTTACATAGCGACCATTTCTTCGCAACATGCCCGGGTTGAGAATGCCACCATGGGGTGTCACCGGTTGATTTCTCTCTTTCTCAGGGGGGCTCTGAGGCTGCGCCCCTGAGGACCCCGAGGGCCCCAGTGTGGGACCTACCCATGGTGATAGGTGCCCTCTCTTCTCCACCTTTTGAGCCCTTGGCCCAGGTGGACCTAAAGTGGCTGTCGATGAAGACAGCTTTTCTCCTCGCCATGACATCAACGAAGCGAGTCGGTGAGTTACATGCCCTGTGACATCCCTGTCAGTCAGCGGGTCCTGCTTGAGATGGAACCCAGATGGCTCAGGGGTTACGTTGTGGCCGAACGCGGCGTTCCTGCCCAAGGTCCTGCCACGCGCTCATGTCAATCGGCCTATCCAGCTTGCTCGGTTCGACCCCCAGCTAGCGGAGGGCCAAGCCCTTTGTGCCCCGTGCTGCTTATGTTGATGCTACCGTGCCTGTGCGGCGATCGGAGCAGCTTTTTATCTGCCATGGTGGCCCTAACCAAGGTTGTGCTGTTTCTAAACAGCGCCTGTCCCACTGGGTGGTGGGCACCATCGAACATGCCTACAGGGTCAGTGGCCTCCCCTTGCCAATGGGAGTGAGGTGCTACTCGACCAAAAGCGTCTCAGCTTCTTGGGCTGCCCTGATGCGGGTGCCTCTGAAGGACATCTGCACTGTGGCTTGCCTGACATCGTCGCCTGACACGTTCTCCAGATTCTACAGAATCAACATCGCCACTCCCCAACTGTTGGGCGTGTTTCTGCTCCCAGGTTCTTCTACCCCTGGTCAGTGAGGTAGGTAACCGTACTTCTTCGTGACGTTGTTGGTATTTATCATCCAGTGCTTACAGCACCGCCTGGCGGTCATCAGGGGACGAAAAAGAATGAAAGTTACGACTGTAACTACGGTTCTATGAGTCCCGGATGGCAGCCAGGCCTTCCGGGAAGAAGATTCTAGGAACCGATCACCTGCTGACGCCGGAAGATATACCATTCCGGGGGTCATGCAGGGGTAACGGATGATGTGACATTGTTATGGGCATGCCAAGTATTGGCATGACCATATTGCAATCGTCCAGAATGGCCCAAAGGGCAATGCTGCTAGCATGCTAAAGTCGCAAAAGTCCCACTGCGCACCAGCGGGTGTACAGCATGACCCCGCACTGATGTGGAAAAAAAAAATCCCCAAAAAGTAAAACACGGCCGAAAAAATGAGGAAAAACATGAAAATGAAGGCGTAAATTAGTACCCAGAAAAGGTTTCCCTTTTCTTATTATGGGCATGCCAAGTAATGGCATGACCATATTGCAATCGTCCAGAATGGCCCAAAGGGCAATGTTGCTAGCATTTTGCTAACAAGCTAAAGTCGCAAAAGTCCCACGTCACACCAGCGGGTGTACAGCATGACCCCGCACTGATGTGGAAAAAAAAAATCCCCAAAAACTAAAACACGTCCGAAAAAATGAGGAAAAACATGAAAATGAAGGCGATATATTAGTATACAGAAAAGTTTCCCTTTTCTTATTATGGGCATGCCAAGTAGTGGCATGACCATATTGCAATCGTCCAGAATGGCCCAAAGGGCAATGTTGCTAGCATTTTGCTAACAAGCTAAAGTCGCAAAAGTCCCACGTCACACCAGCGGGTGTACAGCATGACCCCGCACTGATGTGGAAAAAAAAATCCCCAAAAAATAAAACACGCCCGAAAAAATGAGGAAAAACATGAAAATGAAGGCGATATATTGGTATACAGAAAAGTTTCCCTTTTCTTATTAGTGCCACGGCTGCGCCACGTGGCACGCCTCCTCCATTGAGCTGCGCAAGCTCAATGGAGGAGGAGTGCCTCGTGCGCAGCACGAGGCACTCATACTATTGCTCAGGCTTATTATTTAGTGCCACGGCTGCGCCACGTGGCACGCCTCCTCCATTGAGCTGCGCAAGCTCAATGGAGGAGGAGTGCCTCGTGCGCAGCACGAGGCACTCATACTATTGCTCAGGCTTATTAGTGCCACGGCTGCGCCACGTGGCACGCCTCCTCCATTGAGCTGCGCAAGCTCAATGGAGGAGGAGTGCCTCGTGCGCAGCACGAGGCACTCATACTATTGCTCAGGCTTATTAGTGCCACGGCTGCGCCACGTGGCACTCCTCCTCCATTGAGATGCGCAAGCTCAATGGAGGAGGAGTGCCTCGTGCGCAGCACGAGGCACTCATACTATTGCTCAGGCTTATTATTAGTGCCACGGCTGCGCCACGTGGCACTCCTCCTCCATTGAGCTGCGCAATGGAGGAGGAGTGCCTCGTGCGCAGCACGAGGCACTCTTACTATTGCTCAGGCTTATTATTAGTGCCACGGCTGCGCCACGTGGCACGCCTCCTCCATTGAGATGCGCAAGCTCAATGGAGGAGGAGTGCCTCGTGCGCAGCACGAGGCACTAATACTATTGCTCAGGCTTATTATTTATTATTATTTATTCCATATTCTTCCGTATAAACTTTGGCGCGTAACTAGTCGCACAGCTTTGAGAAAACTCAAAAAGTAAAAACGTAGAAACGTGCGACTTAATCGGGAATCAATTGGTATGACTTTTATAAGCGATTGGCGTGCACGTTTTTGCGCAACGTGCACAAACGTGCGCTTTTTGCCCCATCCGGAACGCATTGCGTGAACTTTGGGGCCTCACCACTCGCATACCGTTACTCGAAAAATTCTGAACCGATTTAGAAAGTTGTAGGCCCTGAATTTAACTACAGTCCTCTGGATTTTCAGAACGATGGCACGAATAGTTTTTGCACGAAGTGCAAAAACATTTCCAAATTTCCAAACTAATGGGGAACTGTTTTCCCATGCATTTCAATGGCGCCATTCAAAGCGGATAGGAAAATGTTGAGAAAAAAAAGACAAAATTCACCTTTTTTCCAAGTCACGTATCTTTCTCATACTTGCACGTAGAAACGTCATTCAAACTTCAAAACGGAGGAAAACTTCTCTTCTCTCTCTAAACCCCGGACTGTTTTTTCCTAAAATGTACACTTTTCAAGATATGAGCCTTCAAGCGAGGACTAAAAAACCCCCTTTTTCAAATCTAGAGTGGAGGTTTTAATTGATCAGAGTGAGCAGAACCCTGAAAAAATGACCATAATTTTTATTTGTAACTCAACCTCACGGCCGAACCGTAAAAGCTGGACAGATAATTTTTGGTCAGAATGTAGACATACATTTTGGTATTCTTAAAATGTGACTTTGACAGGCGTGGTGTGCACAAAATTTAAACGGGGAGACTAAGAGCCATGCCAATTCCTGTCTCTCTCTCCATTCACTGCAATGTTAAATAAAAATTTCTTCAAAAAAATCTCATTTTTGTTTTCGAATTGCCGTTACTAACACATTTTAAGGAATATCTGAATAAAATTAAGATTGTCAGAATCTTCCGGGTTCTGTCTCTCTCACGATGTCTTTGTTTTTCTGCTAGGAGCTACAGTTTGTTTACAAGGTGAAGTTATTTGAGGCTTGTCAAATCCGAAGAACTAGCTGAGTCATTCCAATACAATATACACTACCATACTTCCGGGTCATGTGACCCAGAACTAGTCACATGACCCACTCAATGCAGACTTCATAATACTTTACCTTGGATAATGGAGGAATCTGAACCCTGACCTTTTGACCTTACATGATCCCCAGTCCTGCTGGGGACAGGTTCATGGGATATATATGTATATTATTATTATTATACATATAAATATCTACATTTGTATATTATATATACATATTAGCCCCGCCCCTTCTTCTGATTGGCCGATACGTTATAGTCCAATATCTTTTGAATGGTTTGACATAGAGACTCACGGGTGGTATCAAATGACTAAGTATCGAGCCCCTGACCCTCATTGGTGCAAATTAGCCCCGCCCCTTCTTCTGATTGGCCGATACGTTATAGTCCAATATCTTTTGAATGGTTTGACATAGAGACTCACGGGTGGTATCAAATGACTAAGTATTGAGTCCCTGACCCTCATTGGTGCAAATTAGCCCCGCCCCTTCTTCTGATTGGCTGATACGTTATAGTCCAATATCTTTTGAATGGTTTGACATACAGAGACATGGGTGGTGTCAAATGACTAAGTATCGAGTCCCTGACCCTCATTGGTGCAAATTAGCCACGCCCCTTCTTCTGATTGGCCGATACGTTATAGTCCAATATCTTTTGAATGGTTTGACATACAGAGACATGGGTGGTGTCAAATGACTAAGTATCGAGTCCCTGACCCTCATTGGTGCAAATTAGCCACGCCCCTTCTTCTGATTGGCTGATACGTTAAAGTCCAATATCTTTTGAATGGTTTGACATACAGAGACATGGGTGGTGTCAAATGACTAAGTATCGAGTCCCTGACCCTCATTGGTGCAAATTAGCCCCGCCCCTTCTTCTGATTGGCTGATACGTTAAAGTCCAATATATTTTGAATGGTTTGACATACAGAGACATGGGTGGTGTCAAATGACTAAGTATGGAGTCCCTGACCCTCATTGGTGCAAATTAGCCACGCCCCTTCTTCTGATTGGCCGATACGTTATAGTCCAATATCTTTTGAATGGTTTGACATACAGAGACATGGGTGGTGTCAAATGACCAAGTATCGAGTCCCTGACCCTCATTGGTGCAAATTAGCCACGCCCCTTCTTCTGATTGGCCGATACGTTATAGTCCAATATCTTTTGAATGGTTTGACATAGAGAGTCATGGGTGGTGTCAAATGACTAAGTATCGAGTCCTTGACCTTCATGGGTGCATCCCGCGATCATCCGGCAGTAGTCCGTGGCACTTCAAAATTTCCCGGGAATTTTGGTCTAGTTATTTTATTATTATTTATTCCATATTCTTCCGTATAAACTTCGGCGCGTAACTAGTTGCGCAGCTTTGAGAAAACTCAAAAAGTAAAAACGTAGAAACGTGCGCCTTAATCGGGAATCGATTGGTATGACTTTTATTAGCGATTGGCGTGCACGTTTTTGCGCAACGTGCACAAACGTGCACTTTTTGCCCCATCCGGAACGCATTGCGTCAACTTTGGGGCCTCACCACTCGCACACCGTTACTCGAAAAATTATGAACCGATTTAGAAAGTTGTAGGCCCTGAATTTAACTACATTCCTGTGGATTTTCAGAACGATGGCACGAATAGTTTTTGCACGAAGTGCAAAAACATTTCCAAATTTCCAAACTAATGGGGACCATGTATTTGTATGGGGCAGCATTTCACACTGTGTGTGGGATGAGGTTAAAAAAAAAAAAATCACCTTTTTTCTGAGTCACCTATCTTTCTCATACTTGCACGTAGAAAGGTCATTCAAACTTCAAAACGGAGGAAAACTTCTCTTCTCTCTCTAAACCCCGGACTGTTTTTTCCTAAAATGTACACTTTTCAAGATATGAGCGCTCAAGCGAGGACTGGAAATCACTTTTTTGTCAAATCTTCAGTGCGGTTCTAATTGATCAGAGTGCGAGAGACTTTAAAAAAATGATCATAATTTTTATTTGTAACTCGACCTCACGGCCAAACCGTAAAAGGTAGACAGATCATTTTTGGTCAGAATATAGACATAGGTTTTGTGATTCATAAAATGTGACTTTGACAGGCGTGGTGTGCACAAAATTTGAACGGGGAGACTAACAGCCATGCCAAATCCTGTCTTTCTCTCCATTGACTCCCATGTTAAATAACGTTTTCTTCAAAAAAATCTCATTTTTGTTTTCGAATTGCCGTTACTAACACATTTTAAGGAATATCTGAATAAAATTAAGATTGTCAGAATCTTCCGGGTTCTGTCTCTCTCACGATGTCTTTGTTTTTCTGCTAGGAGCTACAGTTTGATTACAAGGTGAAGTTATTTGAGGCTTGTCAAATCCGAAGAACTAGCTGAGTCATTCCAATACAATATACACTACCATACTTCCGGGTCATGTGACCCAGAACTAGTCACATGACCCACTCAATGCAGACTTCATGATACTTTACCTTGGATAATGGAGGAATCTGAACCCTGACCTTACATGATCCCCAGTCCTGCTGGGGACAGGTTCATGGGATATATATGTATATTATTATTATTATACATATAAATATTTACATTTGTATATTATATATACATATTAGCCCCGCCCCTTCTTCTGATTGGCCGATACGTTATAGTCCAATATCTTTTGAATGGTTTGACATAAAGAGTCACGGGTGGTGTCAAATGACTAAGTATCGAGCCCCTGACCCTCATTGGTGCAAATTAGCCCCGCCCCTTCTTCTGATTGGCCGATACGTTATAGTCCAATATCTTTTGAATGGTTTGACATAAAGAGTCACGGGTGGTGTCAAATGACTAAGTATCGAGCCCCTGACCCTCATTGGTGCAAATTAGCCCCGCCCCTTCTTCTGATTGGCCGATACCTTATAGTCCAATATCTTTTGAATGGTTTGACATAGAGAGACATGGGTGGTGTCAAATGACTAAGTATCGAGTCCCTGACCCTCATTGGTGCAAATTAGCCCCGCCCCTTCTTCTGATTGGCCGATACGTTATAGTCCAATATCTTTTGAATGGTTTGACATACAGAGACATGGGTGGTGTCAAATGACTAAGTAACGAGTCCCTGACCCTCATTGGTGCAAATTAGCCCCACCCCTTCTTCTGATTGGCCGATACCTTATAGTCCAATATCTTTTGAATGGTTTGACATAGAGAGTCATGGGTGGTGTCAAATGACTAAGCATCGAGTCCCTGACCCTCATTGGTGCAAATTAGCCCCGCCCCTTCTTCTGATTGGCCGATACGTTATAGTCCAATATCTTTTGAATGGTTTGACATACAGAGACATGGGTGGTGTCAAATGACTAAGTATCGAGTCCCTGACCCTCATTGGTGCAAATTAGCCCCGCCCCTTCTTCTGATTGGCCGATACGTTATAGTCCAATATCTTTTGAATGGTTTGACATACAGAGTCATGGGTGGTGTCAAATGACAAAGTATCAAGTCCTTGACCTTCATGGGTGCATCCCGCGATCATCCGGCAGTAGTCCGTGGCACTTCAAAATTTCCCGGGAATTTTGGTCTAGTTTATTTATTATTATTCCATATTCTTCCGTATAAACTTCGGCGCGTAACTAGTTGCGCAGCTTTGAGAAAACTCAAAAAGTAAAAACGTAGAAACGTGCGACTTAATCGGGAATCAATTGGTATGACTTTTATAAGCGATTGGCGTGCACGTTTTTGCGCAACGTGCACAAACGTGCACTTTTTGCCCCATCCGGAACGCATTGCGTGAACTTTGGGGCCTCACCACTCGCATACCGTTACTCGAAAAATTCTGAACCGATTTAGAAAGTTGTAGGCCCTGAATTTAACTACAGTCCTCTGGATTTTCAGAACGATGGCACGAATAGTTTTTGCACGAAGTGCAAAAACATTTCCAAATTTCCAAACTAATGGGGAAGATTTTCCCATGTATTTGTATGGGGCAGCATTTCACACTGTGGGTGTAAAATGTCCGGTGAAGGTTAAAAAAAAAAAAAATCACCTTTTTTCTGAGTCACCTATCTTTCTCATACTTGCACGTAGAAACGTCATTCAAACTTCAAAACGGAGGAAAACTTCTCTTCTCTCTCTAAACCCCAGACTGTTTTTTCCTAAAATGTACACTTTTCAAGATATGAGCCCTCAAGCGAGGACTGGAAATCACTTTTTTGTCAAATCTTCAGTGCGGTTCTAATTGATCAGAGTGCGAGAGACTTTGAAAAAATGACCATAATTTTTATTTGTAACTTGAGCTCACGGCCGAACCGTAAAAGCTAGAAAGATAATCTTTGGTCAGAATGTAGACATAGATGTTGAGATTCAAATAATGTGACTTTGACAGGCGTGGTGTGCACAAAATTTGAACGGGGGAGCCAAGAGTCACGCCAAATCCTGCCTCTGTCTCCATTAAGTCTAATGTTAAAATAAGTTTTCTTCAAAAAAATCTCATTTTTGTTTTCGAATTGCCGTTACTAACACATTTTAAGGAATATCTGAATAAAATTAAGATTGTCAGAATCTTCCGGGTTCTGTCTCTCTCACGATGTCTTTGTTTTTCTGCTAGGAGCTACAGTTTGTTTACAAGGTGAAGTTATTTGAGGCTTGTCAAATCCGAAGAACTAGCTGAGTCATTCCAATACAATATACACTACCATACTTCCGGGTCATGTGACCCAGAACTAGTCACATGACCCACTCAATGCAGACTTCATAATACTTTACCTTGGATAATGGAGGAATCTGAACCCTGACCTTTTGACCTTACATGATCCCCAGTCCTGCTGGGGACAGGTTCATGGGATATATATGTATATTATTATTATTATACATATAAATATTTACATTTGTATATTATATATACATATTAGCCCCGCCCCTTCTTCTGATTGGCCGATACGTTATAGTCCAATATCTTTTGAATGGTTTGACATAGAGACTCACGGGTGGTATCAAATGACTAAGTATCGAGCCCCTGACCCTCATTGGTGCAAATTAGCCCCGCCCCTTCTTCTGATTGGCCGATACGTTATAGTCCAATATCTTTTGAATGGTTTGACATAGAGACTCACGGGTGGTATCAAATGACTAAGTATCGAGCCCCTGACACTCATTGGTGCAAATTAGCCCCGCCCCTTCTTCTGATTGGCTGATACGTTAAAGTCCAATATCTTTTGAATGGTTTGACATACAGAGACATGGGTGGTGTCAAATGACTAAGTATCGAGTCCCTGACCCTCATTGGTGCAAATTAGCCACGCCCCTTCTTCTGATTGGCCGATACGTTATAGTCCAATATCTTTTGAATGGTTTGACATACAGAGACATGGGTGGTGTCAAATGACTAAGTATCGAGTCCCTGACCCTCATTGGTGCAAATTAGCCACGCCCCTTCTTCTGATTGGCTGATACGTTAAAGTCCAATATCTTTTGAATGGTTTGACATACAGAGACATGGGTGGTGTCAAATGACTAAGTATCGAGTCCCTGACCCTCATTGGTGCAAATTAGCCACGCCCCTTCTTCTGATTGGCTGATACGTTAAAGTCCAATATCTTTTGAATGGTTTGACATACAGAGACATGGGTGGTGTCAAATGACTAAGTATTGAGTCCCTGACCCTCATTGGTGCAAATTAGCCACGCCCCTTCTTCTGATTGGCTGATACGTTAAAGTCCAATATCTTTTGAATGGTTTGACATACAGAGACATGGGTGGTGTCAAATGACTAAGTATGGAGTCCCTGACCCTCATTGGTGCAAATTAGCCCCGCCCCTTCTTCTGATTGGCTGATACGTTAAAGTCCAATATCTTTTGAATGGTTTGACATACAGAGACATGGGTGGTGTCAAATGACTAAGTATCGAGTCCCTGACCCTCATTGGTGCAAATTAGCCCCGCCCCTTCTTCTGATTGGCCGATACGTTATAGTCCAATATCTTTTGAATGGTTTGACATAGAGAGTCATGGGTGGTGTCAAATGACCAAGTATCGAGTCCTTGACCTTCATGGGTGCATCCCGCGATCATCCGGCAGTAGTCCGTGGCACTTCAAAATTTCCCGGGAATTTTGGTCTAGTTAGTGCCACGGCTGCGCCACGTGGCACGCCTCCTCCATTGAGCTGCGCAAGCTCAATGGAGGAGGAGTGCCTCGTGCGCAGCACGAGGCACTCATACTATTGCTCAGGCTTATTATTATTTATATATTCTTCCGTAAAAACTTTGTCCGGCTACTCCTCCTACAGCTTTGAGAAAACGCGAAAAGTAAAAACGTAGAAACGTGCGCCTTAATCGGGAATCGATGGGTATGACTTTTATTAGCGATTGGCGTGCACGTTTTTGCGCAACGTGCACAAACGTGCGCTTTTTGCCCCATCCGGAACGCATTGCGTGAAGTTTGGGGCCTCACCACTCGCACACGGTTACTCGAAAAATTCTGAACCGATTTAGAAAGTTGTAGGCCCTGAATTTAACTACAGTCCTGTGGATTTTCAGAACGATGGCACGAATAGTTTTTGCACGAAGTGCAAAAACATTTCCAAATTTCCAAACTAATGGGGAAGATTTTCCCATGCATTTCAATGGTGCCATTATAAGCGGATGGGAAAATGTTGAGAAAAAAAAGACAAAATTCACCTTTTTTCCGAGTCACGTATCTTTCTCATACTTGGACGTAGAAACGTCATTCAAACTTCAAAACGGAGGAAAACTTCTCTTCTCTCTCCAAACCCCGGACTGTTTTTTCCTAAAATGTACACTTTTCAAGATATGAGCCCTCAAGCGAGGACTGGAAATCACTTTTTTTCAAATCTAGAGCACGGGAGTCAGTTTGCTAGAGTGTAGTTACACTGAAAAAAAAACATGATTTCTTATTTGTAACTCGAGCTCACGGGCAAACCGTAAAAGGTAGACAGATAATTTTTGGTCAGAATATAGACATAGGTGTTGTGATTCATAAAATGTGACTTTGACAGGCGTGGTGTGCACAAAATTTTAACGGAGGAGCCAACAGACACGCCAATTCCTGTCTCTCTCTTCATTGACTCCCATGTTAAATGAAGTTTTCTTAAAAAAAATCTCATTTTTGTTTTCGAATTGCCGTTACTAACACATTTTAAGGAATATCTGTATGAAAATAACATTTAGATAATCTGGTAGGTTCTCTGTTTCTCAAAATGTTTTCGTTTTTCTGCTAAGAGCTACGGTTTGAGCGCAAAGTGGAGGGATTTCAGGTTTGTCACAACCAAAAATCCAGCTGAGTCATTCCCGCTCCCTCTGTATCAGGTTCTTGTTGCCCCTAGCAACCAGAGCTCAGCTGTTGACTGATTAGACTGACCCAGAACTGGTCACATGACTCACTCAGTACAGACTTCATAGTATAACCTGGAAAATGGAGAAATCTGAACCCTGACCTTTTAACCTTAGATGAACACACACACACACACACACACACACACACACACACACACACACACACACACACACACACACACACGATAGGTGTTATTATGGGATGTCAGGTGTTTTTATAGGATGTTAGTGTTATTATGGGATGTCAGGTGTTTTTATAGGATGTTAGTGTTATTATGGGATGACAGGTGTTTTTATAGGATGTTAGTGTTATTATGGGATGTCAGGTGTTTTTATAGGATGTTAGTGTTATTATGGGATGGCAGGTGTTTTTATAGGATGTTAGTGTTATTATGGGATGGCAGGTGTTTTTATAGGATGTTAGTGTTATTATGGGATGTTAGTGTTATTATGGGATGGTAGGTGTTTATTATGGGATGGTAGTGTTATTGGTGTTAGCGGTCCCGTTAGCGGTTCTGTTAGCGGTCCTGTTAGCGATCCCGTTAGCGGTCCCGTTAGCGGTCCAGTTAGCGATCCCGTTAGCGGTCCAGTTAGCGACCCCGTTAGCGACCCCGTTAGCGGTCCCGTTAGCAATCCCGTTAGCGGTCCCGTTAGCGGTCCCGTTAGCGGTTGTTAGCGATCCCGTTAGCGATCCCGTTAGCGGCTTGGTTAGCGATCCCGTTAGCGGCTCGGTTAGCGGTCCCGTTAGCGGTTCAGTTAGCGATTCCGTTAGCGATCCCGTTAGCGGTCCCGTTAGCTGTCCCGTTAGCGGTCCAGTTAGCGATCCCGTTAGCGGTCCAGTTAGCGGTTCCGCTAGCGGTTGTTAGCGATCCCGTTAGCGGTCCCGTTAGCGGTTCAGTTAGCGATTCCGTTAGCGATCCCGTTAGCGGTCCCGTTAGCGGTCCAGTTAGCGACCCCGTTAGCGGTCCCGTTAGCGGTTCCGCTAGCGGTTGTTAGCGATCCCGTTAGCGGTCCCGTTAGCGGTTCAGTTAGCGATTCCGTTAGCGATCCCGTTAGCGGTCCCGTTAGCGGTCCAGTTAGCGATCCCGTTAGCGGTCCAGTTAGCGACCCCGTTAGCGGTCCCGTTAGCGGTCCCGTTAGCGGTTCCGCTAGCGGTTGTTAGCGATCCCGTTAGCGGTCCCGTTAGCGGTTCTGTTAGCGGTTCTGTTAGCGGTCCTGTTAGCGGTTCCGTTAGCGGTTGTTAGCGGTCCCGTTAGCGATCCCATTAGCGGCTCGGTTAGCAATCCCGTTAGCGGCTCGGTTAGCGGTCCCGTTAGCGGTTCAGTTAGCGATTCCGTTAGCGATCCCGTTAGCGGTACCGTTAGCGGTCCAGTTAGCGATCCCGTTAGCGGTCCAGTTAGCGACCCCGTTAGCGGTCCCGTTAGCAATCCCATTAGCGGTCCCGTTAGCGGTTCCGCTAGCGGTTGTTAGCGATCCTGTTAGCGGTTCTGTTAGCGGTTCTGTTAGCGGTTGTTAGCGGTCCCGTTAGCGATCCCATTAGCGGCTCGGTTAGCGGTCCCGTTAGCGATCCCGTTAGCGATCCCGTTAGCGATCCCGTTAGCGATCCCGTTAGCGATCCCGTTAGCGATCCCGTTAGCGATCCCGTTAGCGGTCCCGTTAGCGGTCCCGTTAGCGATCCCATTAGCGGTCCCGTTAGCGGTTCCGTTAGCGGTTGTTAGCGGCTCAGTTAGCGATCCCGTTAGCGGCTCGGTTAGCGGTCCCGTTAGCGGTCCCGTTAGCAATCCCGTTAGCGATCCCGTTAGCGGTTCAGTTAGCGGTTCTATATTTTCTGTAATAACTTTTGAATGGTTTGACATAGAGAGTCATGGGTGGTGTCATTGGAATCTGTATCGAGTCCTTGACCTTCATGGGTGCAAATAAGCCCCGCGATCATCCGGCAGTAGTCCGTGGCACTTCAAAATTTCCCGGGAATTTTGTCTAGTTTATTATATATTCTTCCGTAAAAACTTTGTCCGGCTACTCCTCCTACAGCTTTGAGAAAACGCGAAAAGTAAAAACGTAGAAACGTGCGCCTTAATCGGGAATCGATGGGTATGACTTTTATTAGCGATTGGCGTGCACGTTTTTGCGCAACGTGCACAAACGTGCGCTTTTTGCCCCATCCGGAACGCATTGCGTGAACTTTGGGGCCTCACCACTCGCACACCGTTACTCGAAAAATTATGAACCGATTTAGAAAGTTGTAGGCCCTGAATTTAACTACAGTCCTGTGGATTTTCAGAACGATGGCACGAATAGTTTTTGCACGAAGTGCAAAAACATTTCCAAATTTCCAAACTAATGGGGAGCTCATTTTCCCTATGTATTCCTATGGCGCCATTCAAAGCGGATGGGAAAATGTCGAGAAAAAAGACAAAATTCACCTTTTTTCTGAGTCACGTATCTTTCTCATACTTGCACGTAGAAACGTCATTCAAACTTCAAAACGGAGGAAAACTTCTCTTCTCTCTCCAAACCCGAAACAGTTTTTTCCTAAAATGTACACTTTTCAAGATATGAGCCCTCAAGCGAGGACTGGAAATCACTTTTTTTCAAATCTAGAGCACGGGAGTCAGTTTGCTAGAGTGTAGTTACACTGAAAAAAAAACATGATTTCTTATTTGTAACTCGAGGTCACGGCCAAACCGTAAAAGGTAGACAGATAATTTTTGGTCAGAATATAGACATAGGTGTTGTGATTTATAAAATGTGACTTTGACAGGCGTGGTGTGCACAAAATTTTAACGGGGGCGCCAACAGACACGCCAGTTCCTGTCTCTCTCTTCATTGACTCCCATGTTAAATGAAGTTTTCTTAAAAAAAATCTCATTTTTGTTTTCGAATTGCCGTTACTAACACATTTTAAGGAATATCTGTATGAAAATAACATTTAGATAATCTGGTAGGTTCTCTGTTTCTCAAAATGTTTTCGTTTTTCTGCTAAGAGCTACGGTTTGAGCGCAAAGTGGAGTGATTTCAGGTTTGTCACAACCAAAAATCCAGCTGAGTCATTCCCGCTCCCTCTGTATCAGGTTCTTGTTGCCCCTAGCAACCAGAGCTCAGCTGTTGACTGATTAGACTGACCCAGAACTGGTCACATGACTCACTCAGTACAGACTTCATAGTATAACCTGGAAAATGGAGAAATCTGAACCCTGACCTTTTAACCTTAGATGAACACACACACACACACACACACACACACACACACACACGATAGGTGTTATTATGGGATGTCAGGTGTTTTTATAGGATGTTAGTGTTATTATGGGATGTCAGGTGTTTTTATAGGATGTTAGTGTTATTATGGGATGACAGGTGTTTTTATAGGATGTTAGTGTTATTATGGGATGTCAGGTGTTTTTATAGGATGTTAGTGTTATTATGGGATGGCAGGTGTTTTTATAGGATGTTAGTGTTATTATGGGATGTTAGTGTTATTATGGGATGGTAGGTGTTTATTATGGGATGGTAGTGTTATTGGTGTTAGCGGTCCCGTTAGCGGTTCTGTTAGCGGTCCTGTTAGCGATCCCGTTAGCGGTCCCGTTAGCGGTCCAGTTAGCGATCCCGTTAGCGGTCCAGTTAGCGACCCCGTTAGCGGTCCCGTTAGCAATCCCGTTAGCGGTCCCGTTAGCGGTTGTTAGCGATCCCGTTAGCGATCCCGTTAGCGGCTTGGTTAGCGATCCCGTTAGCGGCTCGGTCAGCGGTCCCGTTAGCGGTCCCGTTAGCGGTTCAGTTAGCGATTCCGTTAGCGATCCCGTTAGCGGTCCCGTTAGCGGTCCAGTTAGCGATCCCGTTAGCGGTCCAGTTAGCGACCCCGTTAGCGGTCCCGTTAGCGGTTCCGCTAGCGGTTGTTAGCGATCCCGTTAGCGGTTCAGTTAGCGATTCCGTTAGCGATCCCGTTAGCGGTCCCGTTAGCGGTCCAGTTAGCGATCCCGTTAGCGGTCCAGTTAGCGACCCCGTTAGCGGTCCCGTTAGCGGTTCTGTTAGCGGTTCTGTTAGCGGTCCTGTTAGCGGTTCCGTTAGCGGTTGTTAGCGGTCCCGTTAGCGATCCCATTAGCGGCTCGGTTAGCAATCCCGTTAGCGGCTCGGTTAGCGGTCCCGTTAGCGGTTCAGTTAGCGATTCCGTTAGCGATCCCGTTAGCGGTACCGTTAGCAGTCCAGTTAGCGATCCCGTTAGCGGTCCAGTTAGCGACCCCGTTAGCGGTCCCGTTAGCAATCCCATTAGCGGTCCCGTTAGCGGTTCCGCTAGCGGTTGTTAGCGATCCCGTTAGCGGTTCTGTTAGCGGTTCTGTTAGCGGTCCCGTTAGCGGTTCTGTTAGCGGTTGTTAGCGGTCCCGTTAGCGGTCCAGTTAGCGATCCCGTTAGCGGTCCAGTTAGCGACCCCGTTAGCGGTCCCGTTAGCGGTTCCGCTAGCGGTTGTTAGCGATCCCGTTAGCGGTCCCGTTAGCGGTTCAGTTAGCGATTCCGTTAGCGATCCCGTTAGCGGTCCAGTTAGCGATCCCGTTAGCGGTCCAGTTAGCGACCCCGTTAGCGGTCCCGTTAGCGGTTCCGCTAGCGGTTGTTAGCGATCCCGTTAGCGGTCCCGTTAGCGGTTCTGTTAGCGGTTCTGTTAGCGGTCCTTTTAGCGGTTCCGTTAGCGGTTGTTAGCGGTCCCGTTAGCGATCCCATTAGCGGCTCGGTTAGCGGTCCCGTTAGCGATCCCGTTAGCGATCCCGTTAGCGATCCCGTTAGCGGTCCCGTTAGCGATCCCGTTAGCGGTCCCGTTAGCGGTCCCGTTAGCGGTCCCGTTAGCGGTTCCGTTAGCGGTTGTTAGCGGCTCGGTTAGCGATCCCGTTAGCGGCTCGGTTAGCGGCCCCGTTAGCGGTCCCGTTAGCGATCCCGTTAGCGATCCCGTTAGCGGTTCAGTTAGCGGTTCTATATTTTCTGTAATAACTTTTGAATGGTTTGACATAGAGAGTCATGGGTGGTGTCATTGGAATCTGTATCGAGTCCTTGACCTTCATGGGTGCAAATAAGCCCCGCGATCATCCGGCAGTAGTCCGTGGCACTTCAAAATTTCCCGGGAATTTTGTCTAGTTAGTGCCACGGCTGCGCCACGTGGCACTCCTCCTCCATTGAGCTGCGCAAGCTCAATGGAGGCGGAGTGCCTCGTGCGCAGCACGAGGCACTCATACTATTGCTCAGGCTTATTTATTATATATTCTTCCGTAAAAACTTTGTCCGGCTACTCCTCCTACAGCTTTGAGAAAACGCGAAAAGTAAAAACGTAGAAACGTGCGCCTTAATCGGGAATCGATGGGTATGACTTTTATTAGCGATTGGCGTGCACGTTTTTGCGCAACGTGCACAAACGTGCGCTTTTTGCCCCATCCGGAACGCATTGCGTGAACTTTGGGGCCTCACCACTCGCACACCGTTACTCGAAAAATTCTGAACCGATTTAGAAAGTTGTAGGCCCTGAATTTAACTACAGTCCTGTGGATTTTCAGAACGATGGCACGAATAGTTTTTGCACGAAGTGCAAAAACATTTCCAAATTTCCAAACTAATGGGGAGCTCATTTTCCCTATGTATTCCTATGGCGCCATTCAAAGCGGATGGGAAAATGTCGAGAAAAAAGACAAAATTCACCTTTTTTCTGAGTCACGTATCTTTCTCATACTTGCACGTAGAAACGTCATTCAAACTTCAAAACGGAGGAAAACTTCTCTTCTCTCTCCAAACCCGAAACAGTTTTTTCCTAAAATGTACACTTTTCAAGATATGAGCCCTCAAGCGAGGACTGGAAATCACTTTTTTTCAAATCTAGAGCACGGGAGTCAGTTTGCTAGAGTGTAGTTACACTGAAAAAAAACCATGATTTCTTATTTGTAACTCGAGGTCACGGCCAAACCGTAAAAGGTAGACAGATAATTTTTGGTCAGAATATAGACATAGGTGTTGTGATTTATAAAATGTGACTTTGACAGGCGTGGTGTGCACAAAATTTTAACGGGGGAGCCAACAGACACGCCAGTTCCTGTCTCTCTCTTCATTGACTCCCATGTTAAATGAAGTTTTCTTAAAAAAAATCTCATTTTTGTTTTCGAATTGCCGTTACTAACACATTTTAAGGAATATCTGTATGAAAATAACATTTAGATAATCTGGTAGGTTCTCTGTTTCTCAAAATGTTTTCGTTTTTCTGCTAAGAGCTACGGTTTGAGCGCAAAGTGGAGTGATTTCAGGTTTGTCACAACCAAAAATCCAGCTGAGTCATTCCCGCTCCCTCTGTATCAGGTTCTTGTTGCCCCTAGCAACCAGAGCTCAGCTGTTGACTGATTAGACTGACCCAGAACTGGTCACATGACTCACTCAGTACAGACTTCATAGTATAACCTGGAAAATGGAGAAATCTGAACCCTGACCTTTTAACCTTAGATGAACACACACACACACACACACACACACACACACACACACACACACACACACACACACACACACACACACACACACACACACACGATAGGTGTTATTATGGGATGTCAGGTGTTTTTATAGGATGTTAGTGTTATTATGGGATGTCAGGTGTTTTTATAGGATGTTAGTGTTATTATGGGATGTCAGGTGTTTTTATAGGATGTTAGTGTTATTATGGGATGGCAGGTGTTTTTATAGGATGTTAGTGTTATTATGGGATGGCAGGTGTTTTTATAGGATGTTAGTGTTATTATGGGATGTTAGTGTTATTATGGGATGGTAGGTGTTTATTATGGGATGGTAGTGTTATTGGTGTTAGCGGTCCCGTTAGCGGTTCTGTTAGCGGTCCTGTTAGCGATCCCGTTAGCGGTCCCGTTAGCGGTCCAGTTAGCGATCCCGTTAGCGGTCCAGTTAGCGACCCCGTTAGCGGTCCCGTTAGCAATCCCGTTAGCGGTCCCGTTAGCGGTTGTTAGCGATCCCGTTAGCGATCCCGTTAGCGGCTTGGTTAGCGATCCCGTTAGCGGCTCGGTTAGCGGTCCCGTTAGCGGTTCAGTTAGCGATTCCGTTAGCGATCCCGTTAGCGGTCCCGTTAGCGGTCCAGTTAGCGATCCCGTTAGCGGTCCAGTTAGCGACCCCGTTAGCGGTCCCGTTAGCGGTTCCGCTAGCGGTTGTTAGCGATCCCGTTAGCGGTCCCGTTAGCGGTTCAGTTAGCGATTCCGTTAGCGATCCCGTTAGCGGTCCCGTTAGCGGTCCAGTTAGCGACCCCGTTAGCGGTCCCGTTAGCGGTTCCGCTAGCGGTTGTTAGCGATCCCGTTAGCGGTCCCGTTAGCGGTTCTGTTAGCGGTTCTGTTAGCGGTCCTGTTAGCGGTTCCGTTAGCGGTTGTTAGCGGTCCCGTTAGCGATCCCATTAGCGGCTCGGTTAGCAATCCCGTTAGCGGCTCGGTTAGCGGTCCCGTTAGCGGTTCAGTTAGCGATTCCGTTAGCGATCCCGTTAGCGGTACCGTTAGCAGTCCAGTTAGCGATCCCGTTAGCGGTCCAGTTAGCGACCCCGTTAGCGGTCCCGTTAGCAATCCCATTAGCGGTCCCGTTAGCGGTTCCGCTAGCGGTTGTTAGCGATCCCGTTAGCGGTTCTGTTAGCGGTTCTGTTAGCGGTCCCGTTAGCGGTTCTGTTAGCGGTTGTTAGCGGTCCCGTTAGCGATCCCATTAGCGGCTCGGTTAGCGGTCCCGTTAGCGATCCCGTTAGCGATCCCGTTAGCAATCCCGTTAGCGGTCCCGTTAGCGATCCCGTTAGCGGTCCCGTTAGCGGTTCCGTTAGCGGTCCCGTTAGCGGTCCCGTTAGCGGTTCCGTTAGCGGTTGTTAGCGGCTCGGTTAGCGATCCCGTTAGCGGCTCGGTTAGCGGTCCCGTTAGCGGTCCCGTTAGCGATCCCGTTAGCGATCCCGTTAGCGGTTCAGTTAGCGGTTCTATATTTTCTGTAATAACTTTTGAATGGTTTGACATAGAGAGTCATGGGTGGTGTCATTGGAATCTGTATCGAGTCCTTGACCTTCATGGGTGCAAATAAGCCCCGCGATCATCCGGCAGCAGTCCGTGGCACTTCAAAATTTCCCGGGAATTTTGTCTAGTTATTTATTTATTCTTCCGTAAAAACTTTGTCCGGCTACTCGTCCTACAGCTTTGAGAAAACGCGAAAAGTAAAAACGTAGAAACGTGCGCCTTAATTGGGAATCGATGGGTATGACTTTTATTAGCGATTGACGTGCACGTTTTTGCGCAACGTGCACAAACGTGCGCTTTTTGCCCCATCCGGAACGCATTGTGTGAACTTTGGGGCCTCACCACTCGCACACCGTTACTCGAAAAATTCTGAACCGATTTAGAAAGTTGTAGGCCCTGAATTTAACTACAGTCCTGTGGATTTTCAGAGCGATGGCACAAATAGTTTTTGCACGAAGTGCAAAAACATTTCCAAATTTCCAAACTAATGGGGAGACCATTTTGCCATGTATTCCTATGGCGCCATTCAAAGCGGATGGGAAAATGTCGAGAAAAAAGACAAAATTCACCTTTTTTCAGAGTCACGTATCTTTCTCATACTTGCACGTAGAAACGTCATTCAAACTTCAAAACGGAGGAAAACTTCTCTTCTCTCTCTAAACCCCGGACTGTTTTTTCCTAAAATGTACACTTTTCAAGATATGAGCCCTCAAGCGAGGTCTGGAAATCACTTTTTTTCAAATCTAGAGCACGGGAGTCAGTTTGCTAGAGTGTAGTTACACTGAAAAAAAAGCATGATTTCTTATTTGTAACTCGAGGTCACGGCCAAACCGTAAAAGGTAGACAGATCATTTTTGGTCAGAATATAGACATAGGTGTTGTGATTTATAAAATGTGACTTTCACAGGCGTGGTGTGCACAAAATTTTAACGGTGGAGCCAACAGACACGCCAATTCCTGTCTGTCTCTTCATTGACTCCCATGTTAAATGAAGTTTTCTTAAAAAAAATCTCATTTTTGTTTTCGAATTGCCGTTACTAACACATTTTAAGGAATATCTGAATAAAATTAAGATTGTCAGAATCTTCCGGGTTCTGTCTCTCTCACGATGTCTTTGTTTTTCTGATAGGAGCTACAGTTTGATTTCAAGGTGAAGTTATTTGAGGCTTGTCAAATCCAAAAAACTAGCTGAGTCATTCCAATACAATATACACTACCATACTTCCGGGTCATGTGACCCAGAACTGGTCACATGACACATCAATGCAGACTTCATAATACTTTACCTTGGATAATGGAGGAATCTGAACCCTGACCTTACATGATCCCCATTTTATTTTTATAGGATGTTAGTGTTATTATGGGATGGCAGGTGTTTTTATAGGATGTTAGTGTTATTATGGGATGGCAGGTGTTTTTTTTAAGGTTTTTAGCGTTATTATGGGATGGCAGGTGTTTTTATAGGATGTTAGTGTTATTATGGGATGGTAGGTGTTTATTATGGGATGGTAGTGTTATTGGTGTTAGCGGTCCCGTTAGCGGTTCTGTTAGCGGTCCTGTTAGCGATCCCGTTAGCGGTCCAGTTAGCGATCCCGTTAGCGGTCCAGTTAGCGACCCCGTTAGCAATCCCGTTAGCGGTCCCGTTAGCGGTTCCGTTAGCGGTTGTTAGCGGCTCGGTTAGCGATTCCGTTAGCGGCTCGGTTAGCGGTCCCGTTAGCGATCCCGTTAGCGATCCCGTTAGCGGTTCAGTTAGCGGTTCTGTTAGCGGTCCTGTTAGCGGTTCCGTTAGCGGTTGTTAGCGGTCCCGTTAGCGACCCCATTAGCGGCTCCGTTAGCGATCCTGTTAGCGATCCCGTTAGCGGTCCCGTTAGCGGTCCCGTTAGCGGTCCCGTTAGCGGTTCCGTTAGCGATCCCATTAGCGGTCCCGTTAGCGGTCCCGTTAGCGGTCCCGTTAGCGGTTGTTAGCGGCTCGGTTAGCGATTCCGTTAACGGCTCGGTTAGCGGTCCCGTTAGCGATCCCGTTAGCGATCCCGTTAGCGGTTCAGTTAGCGGTTCTGTTAGCGGTACTGTTAGCGGTTTCGTTAGCGGTTGTTAGCGGTCCCGTTAGCGACCCCATTAGCGGCTCCGTTAGCGATCCCGTTAGCGATCCCGTTAGCGGTCCCGTTAGCGGTCCCGTTAGCGGTCCCGTTAGCGGTTCCGTTAGCGATCCCATTAGCGGTCCCGTTAGCGGTCCCGTTAGCGGTCCCGTTAGCGGTTCCGTTAGCGGTTGTTAGCGGCTCGGTTAGCGATTCCGTTAGCGGCTCGGTTAGCGGTCCCGTTAGCGGTCCCGTTAGCAATCCCTTTAGCGATCCCGTTAGCGGTTCAGTTAGCGATCCCGTTAGAGGTTCCGTTAGCGGTTCTGTTAGCTATCCCGTTAGCGGTCCCGTTAGCGGTCTTGTTAGCGGTTCTATTAGCCTATTACATATTTTCTGTAATAACTTTTGAATGGTTTGACATAGAGAGTCATGGGTGGTGTCAAATGACTAAGTATCGAGTCCTTGACCTTCATGGGTGCAAATAAGCCCCGCGATCATCCGGCAGTAGTCCGTGGCACTTCAAAATTTCCCGGGAATTTTGGTCTAGGCTTATTATTATTAGTGCCACGGCTGCGCCACGTGGCACTCCTCCTCCATTGAGCTGCGCAAGCTCAATGGAGGAGGAGTGCCTCGTGCGCAGCACGAGGCACTCATACTATTGCTCAGGCTTATTAGTGCCACGGCTGCGCCACGTGGCACGCCTCCTCCATTGAGCTGCGCAAGCTCAATGGAGGAGGAGTGCCTCGTGCGCAGCACGAGGCACTCATACTATTGCTCAGGCTTATTTATTTATTCTTTATTCTTCCGTAAAAACTTCGGCGCGCTACTCCTCCTACAGCTTTGAGAAAACGCGAAAAGTAAAAACGTAGAAACGTGCGCCTTAATCGGGAATCGATGGGTATGACTTTTATTAGCGATTGACGTGCACGTTTTTGCGCAACGTGCACAAACGTGCGCTTTTTGCCCCATCCGGAACGCATTGCGTGAACTTTGGGGCCTCACCACTCGCACACCGTTACTCGAAAAATTCTGAACCGATTTAGAAAGTTGTAGGCCCTGAATTTAACTACAGTCCTGTGGATTTTCAGAACGATGGCACGAATAGTTTTTGCACGAAGTGCAAAAACATTTCCAAATTTCCAAACTAATGGGGAGATTTTCCCATGTATTTGTATGGGGCAGCATTTCACACTGTGGGTGGGAGGAAGTTAAAAAAAAAAAAAAATCACCTTTTTTCTGAGTCACGTATCTTTCTCATACTTGCACGTAGAAACGTCATTCAAACTTCAAAACGGAGGAAAACTTCTCTTCTCTCTCCAAACCCGAAACTGTTTTTTCCTAAAATGTACACTTTTCAAGATATGAGCCCTCAAGCGAGGACTGGAAATCACTTTTTTTCAAATCTAGAGCACGGGAGTCAGTTTGCTAGAGTGTAGTTACACTGAAAAAAAAACATGATTTCTTATTTGTAACTCGAGGTCACGGCCAAACCGTAAAAGGTAGACAGATAATTTTTGGTCAGAATATAGACATAGGTTTTGTGATTCATAAAATGTGACTTTGACAGGCGTGGTGTGCACAAAATTTTAACGGGGGAGCCAACAGACACGCCAGTTCCTGTCTCTCTCTTCATTGACTCCCATGTTAAATGAAGTTTTCTTTAAAAAAATCTCATTTTTGTTTTCGAATTGCCGTTACTAACACATTTTAAGGAATATCTGTATGAAAATAACATTTAGATAATCTGGTAGGTTCTCCGTTTCTCAAAATGTTTTCGTTTTTCTGCTAAGAGCTACGGTTTGAGCGCAAAGTGGAGTGATTTCAGGTTTGTCACAACCGAAAATCCAGCTGAGTCATTCCCGCTCCCTCTGTATCAGGTTCTTGTTGCCCCTAGCAACCAGAGCTCAGCTGTACTGATTAGACTGACCCAGAACTGGTCACATGACTCACTCAGTACAGAATTCATAGTATAACCTGGAAAATGGAGAAATCTGAACCCTGACCTTTTAACCTTAGATGAACACACACACACACACACACACACACACACACACACACACACACACACACACACACACACACACACACGATAGGTGTTATTATGGGATGGCAGGTGTTTTTATAGGATATTAGTGTTATTATGGGATGTCAGGTGTTTTTATAGGATGTTAGTGTTATTATGGGATGTCAGGTGTTTTTATAGGATGTTAGTGTTATTATGGGATGTCAGGTGTTTTTAAAGGATGTTAGTGTTATTATGGGATGGCAGGTGTTTTTATAGGATGTTAGTGTTATTATGGGATGTCAGGTGTTTTTATAGGATGTTAGTGTTATTATGGGATGTTAGTGTTATTATGGGATGGTAGGTGTTTATTATGGGATGGTAGTGTTATTGGTGTTAGCGGTCCCGTTAGCGGTTCTGTTAGCGGTCCTGTTAGCGATCCCGTTAGCGGTCCCGTTAGCGGTCCAGTTAGCGATCCCGTTAGCGGTCCAGTTAGCGACCCCGTTAGCGGTCCCGTTAGCAATCCCGTTAGCGGTCCCGTTAGCGGTTGTTAGCGATCCCGTTAGCGATCCCGTTAGCGGCTCAGTTAGCGATCCCGTTAGCGGTTCGGTTAGCGGTCCCGTTAGCGGTTCAGTTAGCGATCCCGTTAGCGGTCCCGTTAGCGATCCCGTTAGCGGTCCAGTTAGCGACCCCGTTAGCGGTCCCGTTAGCAATCCCATTAGCGGTCCCGTTAGCGGTTCCGCTAGCGGTTGTTAGCGATCCCGTTAGCGGTCCTGTTAGCGGTTCTGTTAGCGGTTCTGTTAGCGGTCCCGTTAGCGGTTCCGTTAGCGGTTGTTAGCGGTCCCGTTAGCGACCCCATTAGCGGCTCGGTTAGCGGTCCCATTAGCGATCCCGTTAGCGATCCCGTTAGCGATCCCGTTAGCGGTCCCGTTAGCGATCCCGTTAGCGATCCCATTAGCGGTCCCATTAGCGGTCTCGTTAGCGGTTGTTAGCGGCTCGGTTAGCGATTCCGTTAGCGGCTCGGTTAGCGATCCCGTTAGCGATCCTGTTAGCGGTCCCGTTAGCGGTTCCGTTAGCGATCCCATTAGCGGTCCCATTAGCGGTCCCGTTAGCGGTTCCGTTAGCGGTTGTTAGCGGCTCGGTTAGCGATTCCATTAGCGGCTCGGTTAGCAGTCCCGTTAGCGATCCCGTTAGCGATCCCTTTAGCGATCCCGTTAGCGGTTCAGTTAGCGATACTGTTAGAGGTTCCGTTAGCGGTTCTGTTAGCTATCCCGTTAGCGGTCCCGTTAGCGGTCTTGTTAGCGGTTCTATTAGCCTATTACATATTTTCTGTAATAACTTTTGAATAGTTTGACATAGAGAGTCATGGGTGGTGTCATTGGAATCTGTATCGAGTCCTTGACCCTCATTGGTGCAAATTAGCCCCGCCCCTTCTTCTGATTGGCTGATACGTTATAGTAAAATATCTTTTGAATGGTATGACATACAGAGTCATGGATGATGTCATATTAATCAGTATATTAATCAGTATCGAGCCCCGCGATCATCCGGCAGTAGTCCGTGGCACTTCAAAATTTCCCGGGAATTTTGTCTAGTTTATTATATATTCTTCCGTAAAAACTTTGTCCGGCTACTCCTCCTACAGCTTTGAGAAAACGCGAAAAGTAAAAACGTAGAAACGTGCGCCTTAATCGGGAATCGATGGGTATGACTTTTATTAGCGATTGGCGTGCACGTTTTTGCGCAACGTGCACAAACGTGCGCTTTTTGCCCCATCCGGAACGCATTGCGTGAACTTTGGGGCCTCACCACTCGCACACCGTTACTCGAAAAATTATGAACCGATTTAGAAAGTTGTAGGCCCTGAATTTAACTACAGTCCTGTGGATTTTCAGAACGATGGCACGAATAGTTTTTGCACGAAGTGCAAAAACATTTCCAAATTTCCAAACTAATGGGGAGCTCATTTTCCCTATGTATTCCTATGGCGCCATTCAAAGCGGATGGGAAAATGTCGAGAAAAAAGACAAAATTCACCTTTTTTCTGAGTCACGTATCTTTCTCATACTTGCACGTAGAAACGTCATTCAAACTTCAAAACGGAGGAAAACTTCTCTTCTCTCTCCAAACCCGAAACAGTTTTTTCCTAAAATGTACACTTTTCAAGATATGAGCCCTCAAGCGAGGACTGGAAATCACTTTTTTTCAAATCTAGAGCACGGGAGTCAGTTTGCTAGAGTGTAGTTACACTGAAAAAAAAACATGATTTCTTATTTGTAACTCGAGGTCACGGCCAAACCGTAAAAGGTAGACAGATAATTTTTGGTCAGAATATAGACATAGGTGTTGTGATTTATAAAATGTGACTTTGACAGGCGTGGTGTGCACAAAATTTTAACGGGGGAGCCAACAGACACGCCAGTTCCTGTCTCTCTCTTCATTGACTCCCATGTTAAATGAAGTTTTCTTAAAAAAAATCTCATTTTTGTTTTCGAATTGCCGTTACTAACACATTTTAAGGAATATCTGTATGAAAATAACATTTAGATAATCTGGTAGGTTCTCTGTTTCTCAAAATGTTTTAGTTTTTCTGCTAAGAGCTACGGTTTGAGCGCAAAGTGGAGTGATTTCAGGTTTGTCACAACCAAAAATCCAGCTGAGTCATTCCCGCTCCCTCTGTATCAGGTTCTTGTTGCCCCTAGCAACCAGAGCTCAGCTGTTGACTGATTAGACTGACCCAGAACTGGTCACATGACTCACTCAGTACAGACTTCATAGTATAACCTGGAAAATGGAGAAATCTGAACCCTGACCTTTTAACCTTAGATGAACACACACACACACACACACACACACACACACACACACACACACACGATAGGTGTTATTATGGGATGTCAGGTGTTTTTATAGGATGTTAGTGTTATTATGGGATGTCAGGTGTTTTTATAGGATGTTAGTGTTATTATGGGATGACAGGTGTTTTTATAGGATGTTAGTGTTATTATGGGATGTCAGGTGTTTTTATAGGATGTTAGTGTTATTATGGGATGGCAGGTGTTTTTATAGGATGTTAGTGTTATTATGGGATGGCAGGTGTTTTTATAGGATGTTAGTGTTATTATGGGATGTTAGTGTTATTATGGGATGGTAGGTGTTTATTATGGGATGGTAGTGTTATTGGTGTTAGCGGTCCCGTTAGCGGTTCTGTTAGCGGTCCTGTTAGCGATCCCGTTAGCGGTCCCGTTAGCGGTCCAGTTAGCGATCCCGTTAGCGGTCCAGTTAGCGACCCCGTTAGCGGTCCCGTTAGCAATCCCGTTAGCGGTCCCGTTAGCGGTTGTTAGCGATCCCGTTAGCGATCCCGTTAGCGGCTTGGTTAGCGATCCCGTTAGCGGCTCGGTTAGCGGTCCCGTTAGCGGTTCAGTTAGCGATTCCGTTAGCGATCCCGTTAGCGGTCCCGTTAGCGGTCCCGTTAGCGGTCCAGTTAGCGATCCCGTTAGCGGTCCAGTTAGCGACCCCGTTAGCGGTCCCGTTAGCGGTTCCGCTAGCGGTTGTTAGCGATCCCGTTAGCGGTCCCGTTAGCGGTTCAGTTAGCGATTCCGTTAGCGATCCCGTTAGCGGTCCCGTTAGCGGTCCAGTTAGCGATTCCGTTAGCGGTCCAGTTAGCGACCCCGTTAGCGGTTCCGCTAGCGGTTGTTAGCGATCCCGTTAGCGGTCCCGTTAGCGGTTCTGTTAGCGGTTCTGTTAGCGGTCCTGTTAGCGGTTCCGTTAGCGGTTGTTAGCGGTCCCGTTAGCGATCCCATTAGCGGCTCGGTTAGCAATCCCGTTAGCGGCTCGGTTAGCGGTCCCGTTAGCGGTTCAGTTAGCGATTCCGTTAGCGATCCCGTTAGCGGTACCGTTAGCAGTCCAGTTAGCGATCCCGTTAGCGGTCCAGTTAGCGACCCCGTTAGCGGTCCCGTTAGCAATCCCATTAGCGGTCCCGTTAGCGGTTCCGCTAGCGGTTGTTAGCGATCCCGTTAGCGGTTCTGTTAGCGGTTCTGTTAGCGGTCCCGTTAGCGGTTCTGTTAGCGGTTGTTAGCGGTCCCGTTAGCGATCCCATTAGCGGCTCGGTTAGCGGTCCCGTTAGCGATCCCGTTAGCGATCCCGTTAGCGATCCCGTTAGCGGTCCCGTTAGCGATCCCGTTAGCGGTCCCGTTAGCGGTTCCGTTAGCGGTCCCGTTAGCGGTCCCGTTAGCGGTTCCGTTAGCGGTTGTTAGCGGCTCGGTTAGCGATCCCGTTAGCGGCTCGGTTAGCGGTCCCGTTAGCGGTCCCGTTAGCGATCCCGTTAGCGATCCCGTTAGCGGTTCAGTTAGCGGTTCTATATTTTCTGTAATAACTTTTGAATGGTTTGACATAGAGAGTCATGGGTGGTGTCATTGGAATCTGTATCGAGTCCTTGACCTTCATGGGTGCAAATAAGCCCCGCGATCATCCGGCAGTAGTCCGTGGCACTTCAAAATTTCCCGGGAATTTTGTCTAGTTTATTATATATTCTTCCGTAAAAACTTTGTCCGGCTACTCCTCCTACAGCTTTGAGAAAACGCGAAAAGTAAAAACGTAGAAACGTGCGCCTTAATCGGGAATCGATGGGTATGACTTTTATTAGCGATTGGCGTGCACGTTTTTGCGCAACGTGCACAAACGTGCGCTTTTTGCCCCATCCGGAACGCATTGCGTGAACTTTGGGGCCTCACCACTCGCACACCGTTACTCGAAAAATTATGAACCGATTTAGAAAGTTGTAGGCCCTGAATTTAACTACAGTCCTGTGGATTTTCAGAACGATGGCACGAATAGTTTTTGCACGAAGTGCAAAAACATTTCCAAATTTCCAAACTAATGGGGAGATTTTCCCATGTATTTGTATGGGGCAGCATTTCACACTTTGGGTGGGAGGAGGTTAAAAAAAAAAAAAAATCACCTTTTTTCTGAGTCACGTATCTTTCTCATACTTGCACGTAGAAACGTCATTCAAACTTCAAAACGGAGGAAAACTTCTCTTCTCTCTCCAAACCCGAAACAGTTTTTTCCTAAAATGTACACTTTTCAAGATATGAGCCCTCAAGCGAGGACTGGAAATCACTTTTTTTCAAATCTAGAGCACGGGAGTCAGTTTGCTAGAGTGTAGTTACACTGAAAAAAAAACATGATTTCTTATTTGTAACTCGAGGTCACGGCCAAACCGTAAAAGGTAGACAGATAATTTTTGGTCAGAATATAGACATAGGTGTTGTGATTTATAAAATGTGACTTTGACAGGCGTGGTGTGCACAAAATTTTAACGGGGGCGCCAACAGACACGCCAGTTCCTGTCTCTCTCTTCATTGACTCCCATGTTAAATTAAGTTTTCTTAAAAAAAATCTCATTTTTGTTTTCGAATTGCCATTACTAACACATTTTAAGGAATATCTGTATGAAAATAACATTTAGATAATCTGGTAGGTTCTCTGTTTCTCAAAATGTTTTCGTTTTTCTGCTAAGAGCTACGGTTTGAGCGCAAAGTGGAGTGATTTCAGGTTTGTCACAACCAAAAATCCAGCTGAGTCATTCCCGCTCCCTCTGTATCAGGTTCTTGTTGCCCCTAGCAACCAGAGCTCAGCTGTTGACTGATTAGACTGACCCAGAACTGGTCACATGACTCACTCAGTACAGAATTCATAGTATAACCTGGAAAATGGAGAAATCTGAACCCTGACCTTTTAACCTTAGATGAACACACACACACACACACACACACACACACGATAGGTGTTATTATGGGATGTCAGGTGTTTTTATAGGATGTTAGTGTTATTATGGGATGTCAGGTGTTTTTATAGGATGTTAGTGTTATTATGGGATGACAGGTGTTTTTATAGGATGTTAGTGTTATTATGGGATGTCAGGTGTTTTTATAGGATGTTAGTGTTATTATGGGACGGCAGGTGTTTTTATAGGATGTTAGTGTTATTATGGGATGGCAGGTGTTTTTATAGGATGTTAGTGTTATTATGGGATGTTAGTGTTATTATGGGATGGTAGGTGTTTATTATGGGATGGTAGTGTTATTGGTGTTAGCGGTCCCGTTAGCGGTTCTGTTAGCGGTCCTGTTAGCGATCCCGTTAGCGGTCCCGTTAGCGGCCCAGTTAGCGATCCCGTTAGCGGTCCAGTTAGCGACCCCGTTAGCGGTCCCGTTAGCAATCCCGTTAGCGGTCCCGTTAGCGGTTGTTAGCGATCCCGTTAGCGGTTCAGTTAGCGATTCCGTTAGCGATCCCGTTAGCGGTCCCGTTAGCGGTCCCGTTAGCGGTCCAGTTAGCGATCCCGTTAGCGGTCCAGTTAGCGACCCCGTTAGCGGTCCCGTTAGCGGTTCCGCTAGCGGTTGTTAGCGATCCCGTTAGCGGTCCCGTTAGCGGTTCAGTTAGCGATTCCGTTAGCGATCCCGTTAGCGGTCCCGTTAGCGGTCCAGTTAGCGATCCCGTTAGCGGTCCAGTTAGCGACCCCGTTAGCGGTCCCGTTAGCGGTTCCGCTAGCGGTTGTTAGCGATCCCGTTAGCGGCTTGGTTAGCGATCCCGTTAGCGGCTCGGTTAGCGGTCCCGTTAGCGGTTCAGTTAGCGATTCCGTTAGCGATCCCGTTAGCGGTCCCGTTAGCGGTCCCGTTAGCGGTCCAGTTAGCGATCCCGTTAGCGGTCCAGTTAGCGACCCCGTTAGCGGTCCCGTTAGCGGTTCCGCTAGCGGTTGTTAGCGATCCCGTTAGTGGTCCCGTTAGCGGTTCAGTTAGCGATTCCGTTAGCGATCCCGTTAGCGGTCCCGTTAGCGGTCCAGTTAGCGATCCCGTTAGCGGTCCAGTTAGCGACCCCGTTAGCGGTCCCGTTAGCGGTTCCGCTAGCGGTTGTTAGCGATCCCGTTAGCGGTCCCGTTAGCGGTTCTGTTAGCGGTTCTGTTAGCGGTCCTGTTAGCGGTTCCGTTAGCGTTTGTTAGCGGTCCCGTTAGCGATCCCATTAGCGGCTCGGTTAGCAATCCCGTTAGCGGCTCGGTTAGCGGTCCCGTTAGCGGTTCAGTTAGCGATCCCGTTAGCGGTACCGTTAGCGGTCCAGTTAGCGATCCCGTTAGCGGTCCAGTTAGCGATCCCGTTAGCGGTTCTGTTAGCGGTTCTGTTAGCGGTTGTTAGCGGTCCCGTTAGCGATCCCATTAGCGGCTCGGTTAGCGGTCCCGTTAGCGATCCCGTTAGCGATCCCGTTAGCGATCCCGTTAGCGATCCCGTTAGCGATCCCGTTAGCGGTCCCGTTAGCGGTTCCGTTAGCGATCCCATTAGCGGTCCCGTTAGCGGTTCCGTTAGCGGTTGTTAGCGGCTCGGTTAGCGATCCCGTTAGCGGCTCGGTTAGCGGTCCCGTTAGCGGTCCCGTTAGCGATCCCGTTAGCGATCCCGTTAGCGGTTCAGTTAGCGGTTCTATATTTTCTGTAATAACTTTTGAATGGTTTGACATAGAGAGTCATGGGTGGTGTCATTGGAATCTGTATCGAGTCCTTGACCTTCATGGGTGCAAATAAGCCCCGCGATCATCCGGCAGTAGTCCGTGGCACTTCAAAATTTCCCGGGAATTTTGTCTAGTTATTCTTATTATTCCGCACTTTTTTTCGTCCGTTAATACGGCCCGAACCGCAACGTGCACCCATGCATGGCATACATCGTTGGATGCGTCTCCATCGTGATTCGATGGGTATTACTTTTCTCAGTAATAGGGGTTACCGTGGCAACGCTAGTTGCCAAAAAGCAAAAAAAAAGGCGAAAATTCCCGCGCTTATTGCTCGGCCGAACTTTATCGTAGAGACATCGTTCAAACTTTGAAACACTCGGCCCGAGAGTCTTTAAAGGACCATACAACTTCATCATTCTAGTTATTACGGTTTTTGCGAAATTTAACTTTCAATTTAAAAAAAAAATCCCTTTTATTTTGGACGCTTGTTGCTAGGCAACGGTTTATCGTACAGACATCATTACAACATTGACAAACCCGGGACGCTTTGTACTGCAACATATTTTAGTCTCATCATGCTAGCTATTACGCTTTTTGAAATATTCCACTTTGTTGATTTTGATGTTAACGGAATTTTGGACGCTTGTTGCGCGGCAACGCAAAATCGTAGAGACTTTGATTCAACGTTAAAATACTCAGCTTGATGTGGACTACAACATACTGAGGTTTCATTACGCTGTTGTTTACAGCTTTTGAGATATTAAAGCCAAATTGTCCCATTCTATCCTATGGGGCTTGTTACCATGGCAACAAAAAACAATGCATTTGTATGGGGGACCATGTGAATAAACAATCTGTTAATGCTGCCCGAACCGGAACGTGCACCCATGCATGGCATACATCGTTGGATGCGTCTCCATCGTGCCTCGATGGGCATTACTTTTCTCAGTCAAAAGTGTTACCGTGGCAACGCTAGATGCCATAAAGCAAAAAAAAAAGGCGAAAATTCGGATGCTTATTGCTCGGTCGAACTTTATCGTAGAGACATCGTTCAAACTTTCAAACACTCGGCCCGATTGGCACTAACGGACCTTACAAGCTCATTATGCCAATTATTACAATTTTTGCGATATTGACCTTTCATTTTTTTTTTTAATTTCCATTTGACTTTGGACGCTTGTTGCTAGGCAACAGATTATCGTAGAGACATCATACAAAGGTTCCCAGACTCGGCACGCTGTGGATTTCAACATATTCAAATTTCATGAAGCTGTGATTTAAGGAAATCTTTTGTCAAAATCCAGGCCAAATGGCCCCATTCATTCGGATGGGTTTTTTGTTACCATGGTGAAAACAAACCCCTATCCGTTAACATAGCCTGAACCAGAACGTGCACCCATGCATGGCATACATCGTTAAATGCGTCTCCATGTTGCCTCGATGGGCATTACTTTTTTCAGTCAAAAGTGTCACCGTGGGGGGCGCTAGACGCCAAAAAGCGCACCCCATTTTTAACTATTGGGAGCACAGGAATGAATGCAATACAACCGTAAACACTTCAAACTGACATAGAACCGCCCCGAACACAACCACTACAGCCCCAAACCAAAGCGGCGAGAGGGGTCGAATGGGCGGTAGGGCATGCCCATATCAAAATTTCCAGAAATTTTCTAGTTATTCTTATTATTCCGCACTTTTTTTCGTCCGTTAATACGGCCCGAACCGCAACGTGCACCCATGCATGGCATACATCGTTGGATGCGTGTCCATCGTGATTCGATGGGTATTACTTTTCTCAGTAATAGGGGTTACCGTGGCAACGCTAGTTGCCAAAAAGCAAAAAAAAAGGCGAAAATTCCCGCGCTTATTGCTCGGCCGAACTTTATCGTAGAGACATCGTTCAAACTTTGAAACACTCGGCCCGATAGTCTTTAAAGGACCATACAACTACATCATTCTAGTTATTACGGTTTTTGCGATATTTAACTTTCAATTTTAAAAAAAAATCTCTTTTATTTTGGACGTTTGTTGCTAGGCAACGGTTTATCGTACAGACATCATTACAACATTGACAAACCCGGGACGCTTTGTACTGCAACATATTTTAGTCTCGTCAAGCTAGCTATTACGGTTTTTGAGATATTCCACGTTGCTCATTTTGACGCTAACGGAATTTTGGACGCTTGTTGCGCGGCAACGCGATATCGTAGAGACTTTGATTCAACGTTAAAATACTCAGCTTGATGTGGACTACAACATACTGAGGTCTCATTACGCTGTCGTTTACAGCTTTTGAGATATTGAAGCCAAATTGTCCCATTCTATCCTATGGGGCTTGTTACTATGGCAAAAAAACCAATGCATTTGTATGGGGGACCATGTGAATAAACAATCTGTTAATGCTGTCCGAACCGGAACGTGCACCCATGCATGGCATACATCGTTGGATGCGTCTCCATCGTGCCTCGATGAGCATTACTTTTCTCAGTCAAAAGTGTTACCGTGGCAACGCTAGACGCCAAAAAGCAAAATAAAAGGCGAAAATTCAGACGCTTATTGCTCGGTCGAACTTTATCGTAGAGACATCGTTCAAACTTTCAAACACTCGGCCCGATTGGCACTAACGGACCCTACAAGCTCATTATGCCAATTATTAAAATTTTTGCGATATTGACCTTTAATTTTTCTTTTTTATTTCCATTTGACTTTGGACGCTTGTTGCTAGGCAACAGATTATCGTAGAGACATCGTACAAATGTCCCCTGACTCGGCACGCTGTGGACTTCAACATACTCAAATCTCATGAAGCTGGTATTTAAGGAAATTTTATGTCAAAATCCAGGCCAAATGGCCCCATTCATTCGGATGGGGTTTTGTACCATGGTGAAAAAAAAAACCTATCCGTTAACGTAGCCTGAACCAGAACGTGCACTCATGCATGGCATACATCGTTACATGCGTCTCCATCTTGCCTCGATGGGCATTACTATTCTCAGTCAAAAGCGTTACCATGGCAATGCTAGATGCCAAAAAGCGCGCCCCATTAATAACTATTGGGAGCACAGGAATGAATGAAATACAAGCGTAAAAACACCTCAAGCTGACATAGAACCACCCCGAACACAACCACTACAGCCCCAAACCAAAGCAGCGAGAGGGGACGAATGGGCGGTAGGGCATGCCCATATCAAAATTTCCAGAAATTTTCTAGTTATGGGCATGCCAAGTAATGGCATGACCATATTGCAATCGTCCAGAATGGCCCAAAGGGCAATGTTGCTAACAAGCTAAAGTCGCAAAAGTCCCACGTCACACCAGCGGGTGTACAGCATGACCCCGCTTGGATGTGGAAAAAAAAAATCCCCAAAAAATAAAACACGCCCGAAAAAATGAGGAAAAACATGAAAATGAAGGCGATATATTAGTATCTAGAAAAGGTTTCCCTTTTCTTATTATTATGGGCATGCCAAGTAGTGGCATGACCATATTGCAATCGTCCAGAATGGCCCAAAAGGCAATGTTGCTAGCGTTTCGCTAACATGCTAAAGTCGCAAAGGTCCCACTGCGCACCAGCGGGTGTAAAGCATGACCCCGCTCTGTTGTGGAAAAAAAAAATCCCCAAAAAATGAAACACGGCCGAGAAAACCTGAAAAATGAAGGCGTTAAATTAGTATCTAGAAAGGTTTCCCTTTTCTTATTATTATGGGCATGCCAAGTAGTGGCATGACCATATTGCAATCGTCCAGAATGGCCCAAAAGGCAATGTTGCTAGCGTTTCGCTAACATGCTAAAGTCGCAAAGGTCCCACTGCGCACCAGCGGGTGTAAAGCATGACCCCGCTCTGTTGTGGAAAAAAAAAATCCCCAAAAAATGAAACACGGCCGAGAAAACCTGAAAAATGAAGGCGTTAAATTAGTATCTAGAAAGGTTTCCCTTTTCTTATTATTATTATTATTAGTGCCACGGCTGCGCCACGTGGCACTCCTCCTCCATTGAGCTTCGCAATGGAGGAGGAGTGCCTCGTGCGCAGCACGAGGCACTCTTACTATTGCTCAGGCTTATTTATTCCATATTCTTCCGTATAAACTTCGGCGCGTAACTAGTCCCACAGCTTTGAGAAAACGCGAAAAGTAAAAACGTAGAAACGTGCGCCTTAATCGGGAATCGATGGGTATGACTTTTATTAGCGATTGGCGTGCACGTTTTTGCGCAACGTGCACAAACGTGTGCTTTTTGCCCCATCCGGAACGCATTGCGTGAACTTTGGGGCCTCACCACTCGCACACCGTTACTCGAAAAATTATGAACCGATTTAGAAAGTTGTAGGCCCTGAATTTAACTACAGTCCTGTGGATTTTCAGAACGATGGCACGAATAGTTTTTGCACGAACTGCAAAAACATTTCCAAATTTCCAAACTAATGGGGACCATGTATTTGTATGGGGCAGCATTTCACACTGTGTGTGGGATGAGGTTAAAAAAAAAAAAATCACCTTTTTTCTGAGTCACCTATCTTTCTCATACTTGCACGTAGAAACGTCATTCAAACTTCAAAACGGAGGAAAACCTCTCTTCTCTCTCTAAACCCCGGACTGTTTTTGCCTAAAATGTACACTTTTCAAGATATGAGCGCTCAAGCGAGGACTGGAAATCACTTTTTTGTCAAATCTTCAGTGCGGTTCTAATTGATCAGAGTGCGAGAGACTTTCGAAAAATGATCATAATTTTTATTTGTAACTCGACCTCACGGCCGAACCGTAAAAGCTGGACAGATAATTTTTGGTCAGAATGTAGACATAGATGTTGAGATTCATAAAATGTGACTTTGACAGGCGGGGTGTGCACAAAATTTAAACGGCAATGGCTAAAGCGGCGACAAATCCAGTCTCTGTCTCCATTGACTGCAATGTAAAAATAAGTTTTCTTGAAAAAAATCTCATTTTTGTTTTCGAACTGCCGTTACAAACACATTTTAAGGAATATCTGAATGAAAATAAGATTGACAGAATGTTCTGGGTTCTCCGTCTCTCACGATGTTTTCATTTTTCTGCTAAGAGCTACGGTTTGACCGCAAGGTGGAGTGATTTCAGGTTTGTCACAACCGAAAATCTAGCTGTCATTCCCGCTCCCTCTGTATCAGGTTCTTGTTGCCCCTAACAACCAGAGCACAGCTGTACTGATTAGACTGACCCAGACCTGGTCACATGACTCAGTCATTACAGACTTCATGTAATATAACCTGGATAATGGAAAAATCTGAACTCTGACCTTTTGACCTTACATGATCCCCAGTCCTGCTGGGAACAGGTTCATTGGATATATATGTATATTATTATTATTATACATATAAATATTTACATTTGTATATTATATATACAAATTAGCCCCGCCCCTTCTTCTGATTGGCCGATACGTTATAGTCCAATATCTTTTGAATGGTTTGACATAGAGAGTCATGGGTGGTGTCAAATGACTAAGTATCGAGCCCCTGACCCTCATTGGTGCAAATTAGCCCCGCCCCTTCTTCTGATTGGCTGATACGTTATAGTCCAATATCTTTTGAATGGTTTGACATAGAGAGTCATGGGTGGTGTCAAATGACTAAGTATCGAGTCCCTGACCCTCATTGGTGCAAATTAGCCACGCCCATTCTTCTGATTGGCCGATACGTTATAGTCCAATATATTTTGAATGGTTTGACATACAGAGACATGGGTGGTGTCAAATGACTAAGTATCGAGCCCCTGACCCTCATTGGTGCAAATTAGCCCCGCCCCTTCTTCTGATTGGCCGATACGTTATAGTCCAATATCTTTTGAATGGTTTGACATAGAGAGTCATGGGTGGTGTCAAATGACTAAGTATCGAGTCCCTGACCCTCATTGGTGCAAATTAGCCCCGCCCCTTCTTCTGATTGGCTGATACGTTAAAGTCCAATATCTTTTGAATGGTTTGACATACAGAGACATGGGTGGTGTCAAATGACTAAGTATCGAGTCCCTGACCCTCATTGGTGCAAATTAGCCACGCCCCTTCTTCTGATTGGCCGATACGTTATAGTCCAATATCTTTTGAATGGTTTGACATACAGAGACATGGGTGGTGTCAAATGACTAAGTATCGAGTCCCTGACCCTCATTGGTGCAAATTAGCCACGCCCCTTCTTCTGATTGGCTGATACGTTAAAGTCCAATATCTTTTGAATGGTTTGACATACAGAGACATGGGTGGTGTCAAATGACTAAGTATGGAGTCCCTGACCCTCATTGGTGCAAATTAGCCCCGCCCCTTCTTCTGATTGGCCGATACGTTATAGTCCAATATCTTTTGAATGGTTTGACATAGAGAGTCATGGGTGGTGTCAAATGACTAAGTATCGAGTCCTTGACCTTCATGGGTGCATCCCGCGATCATCCGGCAGTAGTCCGTGGCACTTCAAAATTTCCCGGGAATTTTGGTCTAGTTATTATTCTTATTCCGCACTTTTTTTCGTCCGTTAATGCGGCCCGAACCGCAACGTGCACCCATGCATGCCATACATCGTTGGATGCGTCTCCATCTTGCCTCGATGGGCATTACTTTTCTCCGTAATAGGGGTTACCGTGGCAACGCTAGTTGCCAAAAAGCAAAAAAAAAGGCGAAAATTCCCGCGCTTATTGCTCGGCCGAACTTTATCGTAGAGACATCGTTCAAACTTTGAAACACTCGGCCCGATAGTCTTTAAAGGACCATACAACTTCATCATGCTAGTTATTACGGTTTTTGCGATATTTAACTTTCAATTTTAAAAAAAAATCACTTTTATTTTGGACGCTTGTTGCTAGGCAACGGTTTATCGTACAGACATCATTACAACATTGACCAACCCGGGAAGCTTTGTACTGCAACATATTTTAGTCTCGTCATGCTTGCTATTACGGTTTTTGAGATATTCCACATTGTTCATTTTGATGCTAACGGAACTTCGGATGCTTGTTGCGCGGCAACGCGGTATCGCAGAGACTTGGTTCCAACGTTAAAAGACTCAGCTTCATGTGGACTACAACATACTGAAGTCTCATTACGCTGTCGTTTACAGCTTTTGAGATATTAAAGCCAAATTGTCCCATTCTATCCTATGGGGCTTGTTACCATGGCAACAAAAACCAATGCATTTGTATGGGGGACCGTGTGAATAAACAATCTGTTAATGCTGCCCGAACCGGAATGTGCACCCATGCATGGCATATATCGTTGGATGCGTCTCCATCGTGCCTCGATGGGCATTACTTTTTTCAGTCAAAAGTGCTACCGTGGCAACGCTAGATGCCAAAAAGCCAAAAAAAAGGCGAAAATTCAGACGCTTATTGCTCGGCCGGACTTTATCGTAGAGACATAGTTCAAACTTTCAAACACTCGGCCCGATTGGCACTAACGGAGCCTAGAACCTCATTATGCCTTTTTTTTAAGTTTTTGTGATATTGACCTTTAATTTTTTTTTTAATTTCCGTTTGACTTTGGACGCTTGTTGCTAGGCAACAGATTATCGTAGAGACATCATACAAATGTTCCCTGACTCGGCACGCTGTGACCTTCAACGTATTAAAATTTCATGAAGCTGTGATTTAAGGAAAGTTTAATGTAAAATCCATGCCAAATGGCCCCATTCATTCGGATGGGTTTTTTTAAACCATGGTGGAAAAAAAACCTATCCGTTAACGTAGCCTGAACCGGAACGTGCACCCATGCATGGCATACATCGTTGGATGCGTCTCCATCGTGCCTCGATGGGCATTGCTTTTCTCAGTCAAAAGCGTTACCGTGGGGACGCTAGACGGCAAAAAGCGCGCCCCATTAATAGCTATTGGGAGCACAGGAATGAATGAAATACAACCGTAAACACCTCAAACTGACATAAAACCGCCCCGAACACAAACACTGCAGCCCCAAACCAGAGCAGCGAGAGGGCTCGAATTGGCGGTAGGGCATGCCCATATCAAAATTTCCAGAAATTTTCTAGTTATTATTATTATTATTCTTATTCCGCACTTTTTTTCGTCCGTTAATGCGGCCCGAACCGCAATGTGCACCCATGCATGCCATACATCGTTGGATGTGTCTCCATCTTGCCTCGATGGGCATTACTTTTCTCCGTAATAGGGGTTACCGTGGCAACGCTAGTTGCCAAAAAGCAAAAAAAAAAGGCGAAAATTCCCGCGCTTATTGCTCGGCCAAACTTTATCGTAGAGACATCGTTCAAACTTTGAAACACTCGGCCCGATAGTATTTAAAGGACCATACAACTTCATCATGCTAGTTATTACGGTTTTTGCGATATTTAACTTTCAATTTTAAAAAAAAATCACTTTTATTTTGGACGCTTGTTGCTAGGCAACGGTTTATTGTACAGACATCATTACAACATTGACCAACCCGGGACGCTTTGTACTGCAACATATTTTAGTCTCGTCATGCTTGCTATTACGGTTTTTGAGATATTCCACATTGTTCATTTTGATGCTAACGGAACTTCGGATGCTTGTTGCGCGGCAACGCGGTATCGCAGAGACTTGGTTCCAACGTTAAAAGACTCAGGTTGATGTGGACTACAACATACTGAGGTCTCATTACGCTGTCGTTTACAGCTTTTGAGATATTAAAGCCAAATTGTCCCATTCTATCCTATGGGGCTTGTTACCATGGCAACAAAAACCAATGCATTTGTATGGGGGACCATGTGAATAAACAATCTGTTAATGCTGCCCAGACCGGAACATGCACCCATACATGGCATACATCGTTGGATGCGTCTCCATCGTGCCTCGATGGGCATTACTTTTCTCAGTCAAAAGTGTTACCGTGGCAACGCTAGATGCCAAAAAGCAAAAAAAAAGGCAAAAATTCAGACGCTTATTGCTCGGTCGAACTTTATCGTAGAGACATAGTTCAAACTTTCAAACACTCGGCCCGATTGGCACTAACGGAGCCTAGAACCTCATTATGCCATTTTTTTTAAGTTTTTGTGATATTGACCTTTCATTTTTTTTTAAATTTCCGTTTGACTTTGGACGCTTGTTGCTAGGCAACAGATTATCGTAGAGACATCATACAAATGTTCCCTGACTCGGCACGCTGTGACCTTCAACGTATTAAAATTTCATGAAGCTGTGATTTAAGGAAAGTTTAATGTAAAATCCAGGCCAAATGGCCCCATTCATTCGGATGGGTTTTTTAAAACCATGGTGGAAAAAAAACCTATCCGTTAACGTAGCCTGAACCGGAACGTGCACCCATGCATGGCATACATCGTTGGATGCGTCTCCATCGTGCCTCGATGGGCATTGCTTTTCTCAGTCAAAAGCGTTACCATGGGGACGCTAGACGGCAAAAAGCGCGCCCCATTAATAGCTATTGGGAGCACAGGAATGAATGAAATACAACCGTAAACACCTCAAACTGACATAAAACCGCCCCGAACACAAACACTGCAGCCCCAAAGCAGAGCAGCGAGAGGGCTCGAATGGGCCGTAGGGCATGCCCATATCAAAATTTCATGAAATTTTCTAGTTAGTGCCACGGCTGCGCCACGTGGCACGCCTCCTCCATTGAGCTGCGCAAGCTCAATGGAGGAGGAGTGCCTCGTGCGCAGCACGAGGCACTCATACTATTGCTCAGGCTTATTATTTATTCCATATTCTTCCGTAAAAACTTTGTCCGGTAACTAGTCCCGCAGCTTTGAGAAAACGCGAAAAGTAAAAACGTAGAAACGTGCGCCTTAATCGGGAATCGATGGGTATGACTTTTATAATCAATTGGCGTGCACGTTTTTGCGCAACGTGCACAAACGTGCGCTTTTTGCCCCATCCGGAACGCATTGCGTGAACTTTGGGGCCTCACCACTCGCACACCGTTACTCGAAAAATTCCGAACCGATTTAGAAAGTTGTAGGCCCTGAATTTAACTACAGTCCTGTGGATTTTCAGAACGATGGCACGAATAGTTTTTGCACGAAGTGCAAAAACATTTCCAAATTTCCAAACTAATGGGGAAGATTTTCCCATGCATTTCAATGGCGCCATTATAAGCGGATGGGAAAATGTTGAGAAAAAAAAGACAAAATTCACCTTTTTTCCGAGTCACGTATCTTTCTTATACTTGGACGTAGAAACGTCATTCAAACTTCAAAACGGAGGAAAACTTCTCTTCTCTCTCCAAACCCGAAACAGTTTTTTCCTAAAATGTACACTTTTCAAGATATGAGCCCTCAAGCGAGGACTGGAAATCACTTTTTTTCAAATCTAGAGCACGGGAGTCAGTTTGCTAGAGTGTAGTTACACTGAAAAAAAAACATGATTTCTTATTTGTAACTCGAGGTCACGGCCAAACCGTAAAAGGTAGACAGATCATTTTTGGTCAGAATATAGACATAGGTGTTGTGATTTATAAAATGTGACTTTCACAGGCGTGGTGTGCACAAAATTTTAACGGTGGAGCCAACAGACACGCCAATTCCTGTCTGTCTCTTCATTGACTCCCATGTTAAATGAAGTTTTCTTAAAAAAAATCTCATTTTTGTTTTCGAATTGCCGTTACTAACACATTTTAAGGAATATCTGAATAAAATTAAGATTGTCAGAATCTTCCGGGTTCTGTCTCTCTCACGATGTCTTTGTTTTTCTGATAGGAGCTACAGTTTGATTACAAGGTGAAGTTATTTGAGGCTTGTCAAATCCAAAAAACTAGCTGAGTCATTCCAATACAATATACACTACCATACTTCCGGGTCATGTGACCCAGAACTGGTCACATGACACATCAATGCAGACTTCATAATACTTTACCTTGGATAATGGAGGAATCTGAACCCTGACCTTACATGATCCCCATTTTATTTTTATAGGATGTTAGTGTTATTATGGGATGGCAGGTGTTTTTATAGGATGTTAGTGTTATTATGGGATGGCAGGTGTTTTTTTTAAGGTTTTTAGCGTTATTATGGGATGGCAGGTGTTTTTATAGGATGTTAGTGTTATTATGGGATGGTAGGTGTTTATTATGGGATGGTAGTGTTATTGGTGTTAGCGGTCCCGTTAGCGGTTCTGTTAGCGGTCCTGTTAGCGATCCCGTTAGCGGTCCAGTTAGCGATCCCGTTAGCGGTCCAGTTAGCGACCCCGTTAGCAATCCCGTTAGCGGTCCCGTTAGCGGTTGTTAGCGATCCCGTTAGCAATCCCGTTAGCGGCTCGGTTAGCGGTCCCGTTAGCGATCCCGTTAGCGATCACGTTAGCGGTCCCGTTAGCGGTCCCGTTAGCGATCCCGTTAGCGGTCCCGTTAGCGGTCCCGTTAGCGGTTCCGTTAGCGGTTGTTAGCGGCTCAGTTAGCGATTCCGTTAGCGGCTCGGTTAGCGGTCCCGTTAGCGATCCCGTTAGCGGTTCAGTTAGCGGTTCTGTTAGCGGTCCTGTTAGCGGTTCCGTTAGCGGTTGTTAGCGGTCCCGTTAGCGACCCCATTAGCGGCTCCGTTAGCGATCCCGTTAGCGATCCCGTTAGCGGTCCCGTTAGCGGTCCCGTTAGCGGTCCCGTTAGCGGTCCCGTTAGCGATCCCGTTAGCGGTCCCGTTAGCGGTCCCGTTAGCGGTCCCGTTAGCGGTTCCGTTAGCGGTTGTTAGCGGCTCGGTTAGCGATTCCGTTAACGGCTCGGTTAGCGGTCCCGTTAGCGATCCCGTTAGCGATCCCGTTAGCGGTTCAGTTAGCGGTTCTGTTAGCGGTACTGTTAGCGGTTTCGTTAGCGGTTGTTAGCGGTCCCGTTAGCGACCCCATTAGCGGCTCCGTTAGCGATCCCGTTAGCGATCCCGTTAGCGGTCCCGTTAGCGGTCCAGTTAGCGGTCCCGTTAGCGGTCCAGTTAGCGGTCCCGTTAGCGGTCCCGTTAGCGGTTCCGTTAGCGATCCCATTAGCGGTCCCGTTAGCGGTCCCGTTAGCGGTCCCGTTAGCGGTTCCGTTAGCGGTTGTTAGCGGCTCGGTTAGCGATTCCGTTAGCGGCTCGGTTAGCGGTCCCGTTAGCGGTCCCGTTAGCGATCCCTTTAGCGATCCCGTTAGCGGTTCAGTTAGCGATCCCGTTAGAGGTTCCGTTAGCGGTTCTGTTAGCTATCCTGTTAGCGGTCCCGTTAGCGGTCTTGTTAGCGGTTCTATTAGCCTATTACATATTTTCTGTAATAACTTTTGAATGGTTTGACATAGAGAGTCATGGGTGGTGTCAAATGACTAAGTATCGAGTCCTTGACCTTCATGGGTGCAAATAAGCCCCGCGATCATCCGGCAGTAGTCCGTGGCACTTCAAAATTTCCCGGGAATTTTGTCTAGTTATTATTATTATGGGCATGCCAAGTAGTGGCATGACCATATTGCAATCGTCCAGAATGGCCCAAAGGGCAATGCTGCTAGCATGCTAAAGTCGCAAAAGTCCCACTGCGCACCAGCGGGTGTACAGCATGACCCCGCACTGATGTGGAAAAAAAAAATCCCCAAAAAGTAAAACACGGCCGAAAAAATGAGGAAAAACATGAAAATGAAGGCGTAAATTAGTACCCAGAAAAGGTTTCCCTTTTCTTATTATTATGGGCATGCCAAGTAGTGGCATGACCATATTGCAATCGTCCAGAATGGCCCAAAGGGCAATGCTGCTAGCATGCTAAAGTCGCAAAAGTCCCACTGCGCACCAGCGGGTGTACAGCATGACCCCGCACTGATGTGGAAAAAAAAAATCCCCAAAAAGTAAAACACGGCCGAAAAAATGAGGAAAAACATGAAAATGAAGGCGATATATTAGTATCTAGAAAAGGTTTCCCTTTTCTTATTATTATTATTATTCTTATTATTCCGCACTTTTTTTCGTCCATTAATACGGCCCGAACCGCAACGTGCACCCATGCATGGCATACATCGTTGGATGCGTCTCCATCGTGATTCGATGGGCATTACTTTTCTCAGTAATAGGGGTTACCATGGCAACGCTAGTTGCTAAAAAGCAAAAAAAAAGGCGAAAATTCCCGCGCTTATTGCTCGGCCGAACTTTATCGTAGAGACATCGTTCAAACTTTGAAACACTCGGCCCGATAGTCTTTAAAGGACCATACAACTTCATCATTCTAGTTATTACGGTTTTTGCGATATTTAACTTTCAATTTAAAAAAAAAATCACTTTTATTTTGGACGCTTGTTGCTAGGCAACGGTTTATCGTACAGACATCATTACAACATTGACCAACCCGGGACGCTTTGTACTGCAACATATTTTAGTCTCGTCATGCTTGCTATTACGGTTTTTGAGATATTCCACATTGTTCATTTTGATGCTAACGGAACTTCGGATGCTTGTTGCGCGGCAACGCGGTATCGCAGAGACTTGGTTCCAACGTTAAAAGACTCAGGTTGATGTGGACTACAACATACTGAGGTCTCATTACGCTGTCGTTTACAGCTTTTGAGATATTAAAGCCAAATTGTCCCATTCTATCCTATGGGGCTTGTTACCATGGCAACAAAAACCAATGCATTTGTATGGGGGACCATGTGAATAAACAATCTGTTAATGCTGCCCGAACCGGAATGTGCACCCATGCATGGCATATATCGTTGGATGCGTCTCCATCGTGCCTCGATGGGCATTACTTTTCTCAGTCAAAAGTGTTACCGTGGCAACGCTAGATGCCATAAAGCAAAAAAAAAGGCAAAAATTCAGACGCTTATTGCTCGGTCGAACTTTATCGTAGAGACATCGTTCAAACTTTCAAACACTCGGCCCGATAGGCACTAACGGGCCGTACAAGCTCATTATGCCAATTATTAAAATTTTAGCGATATTGACCTTTCATTTTTTTTTTAAATTTCCATTTGACTTTGGACGCTTGTTGCTAGGCGACAGATTATCGTAGAGACATCGTACAAATGTTCCCCGACTCGGCACGCTGTGGCCGTCAACATATTCAAATTTCATGAAGCTGGGATTTAAGGAAATTTTATGTCAAAATCCATGCCAAATGGCCCCATTCATTCGGATGGGATTTTTTTACCACGGTGAAACAAAAACCTATCCATTAATGTAGCCTGAACCGCAACGTGCACCCATGCATGGCATACATCGTTAGATGCGTCTCCATGTTGCCTCGATGGGCATTACTTTTTTCAGTCAAAAGTGTCACCGTGGGGGGCGCTAGACGCCAAAAAGCGCACACCTTTAATAACTATTGGGAGCACAGGAATGAATGCAATACAACTGTAAACACCTCAAACTGACATAGAACCACCCCGAACACAACCACTACAGCCCTAAACCAAAGCAGCTGGAGGGGTCGAATGGGCCGTAGGGCATGCCCATGTCAAAATTTCGTGAAATTTTCTAGTTATTCTTATTATTCCGCACTTTTTTTCGTCCGTTAATACGGCCCGAACCGCAACGTGCACCCATGCATGGCATACATCGTTGGATGCGACTCCATCGTGATTCGATGGGTATTACTTTTCTCAGTAATAGGGGTTACCGTGGCAACGCTAGTTGCCAAAAAGCAAAAAAAAAGGCAAAAATTCCCGCGCTTATTGCTCGGCCGAACTTTGTCGTAGAGACATCGTTCAAACTTTTAAACACTCGGCCCGATTGTCCCTAGTGGTACGTACAAGGTCATTATGCCAAGTATTACAGTTTTTGCGATATTTACCTTTCAGGTTTTTTTTTATTTCTGTTTAACTTTGGACGCTTGTAGCTAGGCAACAGGTTATCGTAGAGACATCGTACAAATGTTTCCTAACTCGGCACGCTGTGGACTTCAACATATTCAAATTTCATGAAGCTGTGATTTAAGGAAATTTTTTGTCAAAATCCAGGCCAAATGGCCCCATTCATTCGGATGGGTTTTTTTACCATCGTGAAAAAAAGACCTATCCGTTAATGTAGGCTGAACCGGAACGTGCACCCATGCATGGCATACATCGTTGGATGCGTCTCCATCGTGCCTCGATGGGCATTACTTTTCTCAGTAATAGGGGTTACCGTGGCAACGCTAGTTGCCAAAAAGCAAAAAAAAAAGGCAAAAATTCGGACGCTTATTGCTCGGCCGAACTTTGTCGTAGAGACATCATTCAAACTTTTAAACACTCGGCCCGATTGTCCCTAACGGTACGTACAAGGTCATTATGCCAAGTATTACAGTTTTTGCGATATTTACCTTTCAGGTTTTTTTTTTATTTCCGTTTGACTTTGGACGCTTGTTGCTAGGCAACAGGTTATCGTAGAGACATCTTACAAATGTTTCCTAACTCGGCACGCTGTGGACTTCAACATATTCAAATTTCATGAAGCTGGGATTTAAGGAAATTTTTTGTCAAAATCCATGCCAAGTGGCCCCATTCATTCGGATGGGGTTTTTTACCACGGTGAAAAAGAAACCCTATCCGTTAACATAGTCTGAACCAGAACGTGCACCCATGCACGGCATACATCGTTAGATGCTTCTCCATCGTGCCTCGATGGGCATTACTTTTCTCAGTCAAAAGCGTCGCCGTGGGGACGCTGGATGCCAAAAAGCGCACCCCATCAATAACTATAGGGAGCACAGGAATGAATGCAATACAACCATAAACAGCTCAAACTGACATAGAACCACCCCGAACACAACCACTACAGCCCCAAACCAAAGCAGCGAGAGGGGACGAATGAGCAGTAGGGCATGCCCATATCAAAATTTCCAGAAATTTTCTAGTTATTATTATTCTTATTCCGCACTTTTTTTCGTCCGTTAATACGGCCCGAACCGCAACGTGCACCCATGCATGGCATACATCGTTGGATGCGTCTCCATCGTGATTCGATGGGCATTACTTTTCTCCGTAATAGGGGTTACCGTGGCAACGCTAGTTGCCAAAAAGCAAAAAAAAAGGCGAAAATTCCCACGCTTATTGCTCGGCCGAACTTTATCGTAGAGACATCGTTCAAACTTTCAAACACTCGGCCCGATAGTCACTAAAGGACCATAAAACTTCATCATGCTACTTATTACGGTTTTTGCGATATTTAACTTTCAATTAAAAAAAAAAATCTATTTTATTTTGGACGCTTGTTGCTAGGCAACGGTTTATCGTACAGACATCATTACAACATTGACAAACCCGGGACGCTTTGTACTGCAACATATTTTAGTCTCATCATGCTTGCTATTACGGTTTTTGAGATATTCCACATTGTTCATTTTGATGCTAACGGAACTTCGGATGCTTGTTGCGCGGCAACGCGGTATCGCAGAGACTTTGTTCCAACGTTAAAAGACTCAGGTTGATGTGGACTACAACATGCTGAGGTCTCATTACGCTGTCGTTTACAGCTTTTGAGATATTAAAGCCAAATTGTCCCATTCTATCCTATGGGGCTTGTTACCATGGCAACAAAAACCTATGCATTTGTATGGGAGAGCATGTGAATAAACAATCTGTTAATACTGCTCGGACCGCAATGTGCACCCATGCATGGCATATATCGTTGGATGCGTCTCCATCGTGCCTCGATGGGCATTACTTTTTTCAGTCAAAAGTGCTACCGTGGCAACGCTAGATGCCAAAAAGCCAAAAAAAAGGCGAAAATTCAGACGCTTATTGCTCGGCCGGACTTTATCGTAGAGACATAGTTCAAACTTTCAAACACTCGGCCCGATTGGCACTAACGGAGCCTAGAACCTCATTATGCCATTTTTTTAAGTTTTTGTGATATTGACCTTTCATTTTTTTTTAAATTTCCGTTTGACTTTGGACGCTTGTTGCTAGGCAACAGATTATCGTAGAGACATCATACAAATGTTCCCTGACTCGGCACGCTGTGACCTTCAACGTATTAAAATTTCATGAAGCTGTGATTTAAGGAAAGTTTAATGTAAAATCCATGACAAATGGCCCCATTCATTCGGATGGGTTTCTTAAAACCATGGTGGGAAAAAAACCTATCCGTTAACGTAGCCTGAACCGGAACGTGCACCCATGCATGGCATACATCGTTGGATGCGTCTCCATCGTGCCTCGATGGGCATTGCTTTTCTCAGTCAAAAGCGTTACCGTGGGGACGCTAGACGGCAAAAAGCGCACCCCATTAATAGCTATTGGGAGCACAGGAATGAATGAAATACAACCGTTAACACCTCCAACTGACATGAAACCGCCCCGAACACAAACACTGCAGCCCCAAACCAGAGCAGCGAGAGGGCTCGAATGGGCGGTAGGGCATGCCCATATCAAAATTTCCAGAAATTTTCTAGTTATGGGCATGCCAAGTAGTGGCATGACCATATTGCAATCGTCCAGAATGGCCCAAAGGGCAATGCTGCTAGCATGCTAAAGTCGCAAAAGTCCCACTGCGCACCAGCGGGTGTACAGCATGACCCCGCACTGATGTGGAAAAAAAAAAATCCCCAAAAAGTAAAACACGGCCGAAAAAATGAGGAAAAACATGAAAATGAAGGCGATATATTAGTATCTAGAAAAGGTTTCCCTTTTCTTATTATGGGCATGCCAAGTAGTGGCATGACCATATTGCAATCGTCCAGAATGGCCCAAAAGGCAATGTTGCTAGCGTTTCGCTAACATGCTAAAGTCACAAAGGTCCCACTGCGCACCAGCGGGTGTAAAACATGACCCCGCTCTGTTGTGGAAAAAAAAAATCCCCAAAAAATGAAACACGGCCGAGAAAACCTGAAAAATGAAGGCGTTAAATTAGTATCTAGAAAGGTTTCCCTTTTCTTATTATTATTATTATTATTATTATTATTCTTATTCCGCACTTTTTTTCGTCCGTTAATGCGGCCCGTACCGCAACGTGCACCCATGCATGACATACATCGTTGGATGCGTCTCCATCTTGCCTCGATGGGCATTACTTTTCTCCGTAATAGGGGTTACCGTGGCAACGCTAGTTGCCAAAAAGCAAAAAAAAAGGCGAAAATTCCCGCGCTTATTACTCGGCCGAACTTTATCGTAGAGACATCGTTCAAACTTTGAAACACTCGGCTCGATAGTCTTTAAAGGACCATACAACTTCATCATGCTAGTTATTACGGTTTTTGCGATATTTAACTTTCAATTTAAAAAAAAAATCACTTTTATTTTGGACGCTTGTTGCTAGGCAACGGTTTATCGTACAGACATCATTACAACATTGACCAACCCGGGACGCTTTGTACTGCAACATATTTTAGTCTCGTCATGCTTGCTATTACGGTTTTTGAGATATTCCACATTGTTCATTTTGATGCTAACGGAACTTCGGATGCTTGTTGCGCGGCAACACGGTATCGCAGAGACTTGGTTCCAACGTTAAAAGACTCAGCTTCATGTGGACTACAACATACTGAGGTCTCATTACGCTGTCGTTTACAGCTTTTGAGATATTAAAGCCAAATTGTCCCATTCTATCCTATGGGGCTTGTTACCATGGCAACAAAAACCAATGCATTTGTATGGGGGACCATGTGAATAAACAATCTGTTAATGCTGCCCGAACCGAAATGTGCACCCATGCATGGCATACATCGTTGGATGCGTCTCCATCATGCCTCAATGGGCATTACTTTTTTTCAGTCAAAAGTGTTACTGTGGCAACGCTAGATGCCAAAAAGCAAAAAAAAAGGCGAAAATTCAGACGCTTATTGCTCGGCCGGACTTTATCGTAGAGACATCATTCAAACTTTCAAACATTCGGCCCGATTGTCCCTAACAGTACGTACAACCTCATTATGCCAAGTATAACAGTTTTTGCGATATTTACCTTTCAGGTTTTTTTTTATTTCTGTTTGAATTTGGACGCTTGTTGCTAGGCAACAGGTTACGGTAGATACATCGTACAAATGTCCCCTTACTCGGCACGCTGTGGACTTCAACATACTCAAATTTCATGAAGCTGGGATTTAAGGAAGTTTTATGTCAAAATCCAGGCCAAATGGCCCCATTCATTCGGATGGGGTTTTGTACCATGGTGAAAAAAAAACCTATCCGTTAACATAGCCTGAACCGGAACATGCACCCATGCATGGCATACATCGTTAGATGCGTCTCCATCTTGCCTCGATGGGCATTACTATTCTCAGTCAAAAGCGTTACCGTGGCAACGCTAGATGCCAAAAAGCGCGCCCCATTAATAACTATTGGGAGCACAGGAATGAATGAAATACAAGCGTAAAAACACCTCAAACTGACATAGAACCCCCCCGAACACAAACACTACAGCCCCAAACCAAAGCAGCAAGAGGGGACGAATGGGCGGTAGGGCATGCCCATATCAAAATTTCCAGAAATTTTCTAGTTATTATTATTCTTATTATTCCGCACTTTTTTTCGTCCATTAATACGGCCCGAACCGCAACGTGCACCCATGCATGGCATACATCGTTGGATGCGTCTCCATCGTGATTCGATGGGCATTACTTTTCTCAGTAATAGGGGTTACCATGGCAACGCTAGTTGCTAAAAAGCAAAAAAAAAGGCGAAAATTCCCGCGCTTATTGCTCGGCCGAACTTTATCGTAGAGACATCGTTCAAACTTTGAAACACTCGGCCCGATAGTCTTTAAAGGACCATACAACTTCATCATTCTAGTTATTACGGTTTTTGCGATATTTAACTTTCAATTTAAAAAAAAAATCACTTTTATTTTGGACGCTTGTTGCTAGGCAACGGTTTATCGTACAGACATCATTACAACATTGACCAACCCGGGACGCTTTGTACTGCAACATATTTTAGTCTCGTCATGCTTGCTATTACGGTTTTTGAGATATTCCACATTGTTCATTTTGATGCTAACGGAACTTCGGATGCTTGTTGCGCGGCAACGCGGTATCGCAGAGACTTGGTTCCAACGTTAAAAGACTCAGGTTGATGTGGACTACAACATACTGAGGTCTCATTACGCTGTCGTTTACAGCTTTTGAGATATTAAAGCCAAATTGTCCCATTCTATCCTATGGGGCTTGTTACCATGGCAACAAAAACCAATGCATTTGTATGGGGGACCATGTGAATAAACAATCTGTTAATGCTGCCCGAACCGGAATGTGCACCCATGCATGGCATATATCGTTGGATGCGTCTCCATCGTGCCTCGATGGGCATTACTTTTCTCAGTCAAAAGTGTTACCGTGGCAACGCTAGATGCCATAAAGCAAAAAAAAAGGCAAAAATTCAGACGCTTATTGCTCGGTCGAACTTTATCGTAGAGACATCGTTCAAACTTTCAAACACTCGGCCCGATTGGCACTAACGGGCCGTACAAGCTCATTATGCCAATTATTAAAATTTTTGCGATATTGACCTTTCATTTTTTTTTTAAATTTCCATTTGACTTTGGACGCTTGTTGCTAGGCGACAGATTATCGTAGAGACATCGTACAAATGTTCCCCGACTCGGCACGCTGTGGCCGTCAACATATTCAAATTTCATGAAGCTGGGATTTAAGGAAATTTTATGTCAAAATCCATGCCAAATGGCCCCATTCATTCGGATGGGATTTTTTTACCACGGTGAAACAAAAACCTATCCATTAATGTAGCCTGAACCGCAACGTGCACCCATGCATGGCATACATCGTTAGATGCGTCTCCATGTTGCCTCGATGGGCATTACTTTTTTCAGTCAAAAGTGTCACCGTGGGGGGCGCTAGACGCCAAAAAGCGCACACCTTTAATAACTATTGGGAGCACAGGAATGAATGCAATACAACTGTAAACACCTCAAACTGACATAAAACCACCCCGAACACAACCACTACAGCCCTAAACCAAAGCAGCTGGAGGGGTCGAATGGGCCGTAGGGCATGCCCATGTCAAAATTTCGTGAAATTTTCTAGTTATTATTATTATTATTATTCTTATTCCGCACTTTTTTTCGTCCGTTAATGCGGCCCGAACCGCAACGTGCACCCATGCATGCCATACATCGTTGGATGCGTCTCCATCTTGCCTCGATGGGCATTACTTTTCTCCGTAATAGGGGTTACCGTGGCAACGCTAGTTGCCAAAAAGCAAAAAAAAAGGCGAAAATTCCCACGCTTATTGCTCGGCCGAACTTTATCGTAGAGACATCGTTCAAACTTTCAAACACTCGGCCCGATAGTCACTAAAGGACCATAAAACTTCATCATGCTAGTTATTACGGTTTTTGCGATATTTAACTTTCAATTTAAAAAAAAAATCACTTTTATTTTGGACGCTTGTTGCTAGGCAACGGTTTATCGTACAGACATCATTACAACATTGACAAACCCGGGACGCTTTGTACTGCAACATATTTTAGTCTCGTCATGCTTGCTATTATGGTTTTTGAGATATTCCACATTGTTCATTTTGATGCTAACGGAACTTCGGATGCTTGTTGCGCGGCAACGCGGTTTCGTAGAGACTTGGTTCCAACGTTAAAAGACTCAGCTTGATGTGGACTACAACATACTGAGGTCTCATTACGCTGTCGTTTACAGCTTTTGAGATATTAAAGCCAAATTGTCCCATTCTATCCTATGGGGCTTGTTACCATGGCAACAAAAACCAATGCATTTGTATGGGGGACCATGTGAATAAACAATCTGTTAATGCTGCCCGAACCAGAACGTGCACCCATGCATGGCATATATCGTTGGATGCGTCTCCATCGTGCCTTAATGTGCATTACTTTTTTCAGTCAAAAGTGTTACCGTGGCAACGCTAGATGCCAAAAAGCAAAAAAAAAAGGCGAAAATTCAGACGCTTATTGCTCGGCCGGACTTTATCGTAGAGACATCGTTCAAACTTTCAAACACTCGGCCTGATTGGCACATACGGACCCTAGAACCTCATTATGCCAATTTTTAAAGTTTTTGCGATATTGGCCTTTCTTTTTTTTTTTAAATTTCCGTTTGACTTTGGACGCTTGTTGCTAGGTAACAGGTTATCGTAGAGACATCGTACAAATGTTTCTCCACTCGGCAAGCTGTGGACTTCAACATACTCAAATTTCATGAAGCTGGGATTTAAGGAAATTTTATGTCAAAATCCAGGCCAAAAGGCCCCATTCATTCGGATGGGATTTTGTACCATGGTGAAAAAAAAAACCTATCCGTTAACGTAGCCTGAACCGGAACGTGCACCCATGCATGGCGTACATCGTTAGATGCGTCTCCATCTTGCCTCGATGGGCATTACTATTCTCAGTCAAAAGCGTTACCGTGGCAACGCTAGATGCCAAAAAGTGCGCCCCATTAATAACTATTGGGAGCACAGGAATGAATGAAATACAAGCGTAAAAACACCTCAAACTGACATAGAACCCCCCCGAACACAAACACTACAGCCCCAACGAATGGGCGGTAGGGCATGCCCATATCAAAATTTCCAGAAATTTTCTAGTTATGGGCATGCCAAGTAGTGGCATGACCATATTGCAATCGTCCAGAATGGCCCAAAGGGCAATGCTGCTAGCATGCTAAAGTCGCAAAAGTCCCACTGCGCACCAGCGGGTGTACAGCATGACCCCGCACTGATGTGGAAAAAAAAAATCCCCAAAAAGTAAAACACGGCCGAAAAAATGAGGAAAAACATGAAAATGAAGGCGATATATTAGTATCTAGAAAAGGTTTCCCTTTTCTTATTATTATTATTATTCTTATTATTCCGCACTTTTTTTCGTCCATTAATACGGCCCGAACCGCAACGTGCACCCATGCATGGCATACATCGTTGGATGCGTCTCCATCGTGATTCGATGGGCATTACTTTTCTCAGTAATAGGGGTTACCATGGCAACGCTAGTTGCTAAAAAGCAAAAAAAAAGGCGAAAATTCCCGCGCTTATTGCTCGGCCGAACTTTATCGTAGAGACATCGTTCAAACTTTGAAACACTCGGCCCGATAGTCTTTAAAGGACCATACAACTTCATCATTCTAGTTATTACGGTTTTTGCGATATTTAACTTTCAATTTAAAAAAAAAATCACTTTTATTTTGGACGCTTGTTGCTAGGCAACGGTTTATCGTACAGACATCATTACAACATTGACCAACCCGGGACGCTTTGTACTGCAACATATTTTAGTCTCGTCATGCTTGCTATTACGGTTTTTGAGATATTCCACATTGTTCATTTTGATGCTAACGGAACTTCGGATGCTTGTTGCGCGGCAACGCGGTATCGCAGAGACTTGGTTCCAACGTTAAAAGACTCAGGTTGATGTGGACTACAACATACTGAGGTCTCATTACGCTGTCGTTTACAGCTTTTGAGATATTAAAGCCAAATTGTCCCATTCTATCCTATGGGGCTTGTTACCATGGCAACAAAAACCAATGCATTTGTATGGGGGACCATGTGAATAAACAATCTGTTAATGCTGCCCGAACCGGAATGTGCACCCATGCATGGCATATATCGTTGGATGCGTCTCCATCGTGCCTCGATGGGCATTACTTTTCTCAGTCAAAAGTGTTACCGTGGCAACGCTAGATGCCATAAAGCAAAAAAAAAGGCAAAAATTCAGACGCTTATTGCTCGGTCGAACTTTATCGTAGAGACATCGTTCAAACTTTCAAACACTCGGCCCGATAGGCACTAACGGGCCGTACAAGCTCATTATGCCAATTATTAAAATTTTAGCGATATTGACCTTTCATTTTTTTTTTAAATTTCCATTTGACTTTGGACGCTTGTTGCTAGGCGACAGATTATCGTAGAGACATCGTACAAATGTTCCCCGACTCGGCACGCTGTGGCCGTCAACATATTCAAATTTCATGAAGCTGGGATTTAAGGAAATTTTATGTCAAAATCCATGCCAAATGGCCCCATTCATTCGGATGGGATTTTTTTACCACGGTGAAACAAAAACCTATCCATTAATGTAGCCTGAACCGCAACGTGCACCCATGCATGGCATACATCGTTAGATGCGTCTCCATGTTGCCTCGATGGGCATTACTTTTTTCAGTCAAAAGTGTCACCGTGGGGGGCGCTAGACGCCAAAAAGCGCACACCTTTAATAACTATTGGGAGCACAGGAATGAATGCAATACAACTGTAAACACCTCAAACTGACATAGAACCACCCCGAACACAACCACTACAGCCCTAAACCAAAGCAGCTGGAGGGGTCGAATGGGCCGTAGGGCATGCCCATGTCAAAATTTCGTGAAATTTTCTAGTTATTCTTATTATTCCGCACTTTTTTTCGTCCGTTAATACGGCCCGAACCGCAACGTGCACCCATGCATGGCATACATCGTTGGATGCGACTCCATCGTGATTCGATGGGTATTACTTTTCTCAGTAATAGGGGTTACCGTGGCAACGCTAGTTGCCAAAAAGCAAAAAAAAAGGCAAAAATTCCCGCGCTTATTGCTCGGCCGAACTTTGTCGTAGAGACATCGTTCAAACTTTTAAACACTCGGCCCGATTGTCCCTAATGGTACGTACAAGGTCATTATGCCAAGTATTACAGTTTTTGCGATATTTACCTTTCAGGTTTTTTTTTATTTCTGTTTAACTTTGGACGCTTGTAGCTAGGCAACAGGTTATCGTAGAGACATCGTACAAATGTTTCCTAACTCGGCACGCTGTGGACTTCAACATATTCAAATTTCATGAAGCTGTGATTTAAGGAAATTTTTTGTCAAAATCCAGGCCAAATGGCCCCATTCATTCGGATGGGTTTTTTTACCATCGTGAAAAAAAGACCTATCCGTTAATGTAGGCTGAACCGGAACGTGCACCCATGCATGGCATACATCGTTGGATGCGTCTCCATCGTGCCTCGATGGGCATTACTTTTCTCAGTAATAGGGGTTACCGTGGCAACGCTAGTTGCCAAAAAGCAAAAAAAAAAGGCAAAAATTCGGACGCTTATTGCTCGGCCGAACTTTGTCGTAGAGACATCATTCAAACTTTTAAACACTCGGCCCGATTGTCCCTAACGGTACGTACAAGGTCATTATGCCAAGTATTACAGTTTTTGCGATATTTACCTTTCAGGTTTTTTTTTTATTTCCGTTTGACTTTGGACGCTTGTTGCTAGGCAACAGGTTATCGTAGAGACATCTTACAAATGTTTCCTAACTCGGCACGCTGTGGACTTCAACATATTCAAATTTCATGAAGCTGGGATTTAAGGAAATTTTTTGTCAAAATCCATGCCAAGTGGCCCCATTCATTCGGATGGGGTTTTTTACCACGGTGAAAAAGAAACCCTATCCGTTAACATAGTCTGAACCAGAACGTGCACCCATGCACGGCATACATCGTTAGATGCTTCTCCATCGTGCCTCGATGGGCATTACTTTTCTCAGTCAAAAGCGTCGCCGTGGGGACGCTGGATGCCAAAAAGCGCACCCCATCAATAACTATAGGGAGCACAGGAATGAATGCAATACAACCATAAACAGCTCAAACTGACATAGAACCACCCCGAACACAACCACTACAGCCCCAAACCAAAGCAGCGAGAGGGGACGAATGAGCAGTAGGGCATGCCCATATCAAAATTTCCAGAAATTTTCTAGTTATGGGCATGCCAAGTAGTGGCATGACCATATTGCAATCGTCCAGAATTGCCCAAAGGGCAATGCTGCTAGCATGCTAAAGTCGCAAAAGTCCCACTGCGCACCAGCGGGTGTACAGCATGACCCCGCACTGATGTGGAAAAAAAAAATCCCCAAAAAGTAAAACACGGCCGAAAAAATGAGGAAAAACATGAAAATGAAGGCGTAAATTAGTACCCAGAAAAGGTTTCCCTTTTCTTATTATTATGGGCATGCCAAGTAGTGGCATGACCATATTGCAATCGTCCAGAATGGCCCAAAAGGCAATGTTGCTAGCATTTTGCTAACAAGCTAAAGTTGCAAAAGTCCCACTGCGCACCAGCGGGTGTACAGGATGACCCCGCTCTGATGTGGAAAAGAAAAATCCCCCAAAAGTAAAACACGGCCCGAAAAACCTGAAAAATGAAGGCGATATATTAGTATACAGAAAGGTTTCCCTTTTTTTATTATTATTATTCCGCACTCTTTTTTCGTCCGTTAATACGGCCCGAACCGCAACGTGCACCCATGCATGGCATACATCGTTGGATGCGTCTCCATCGTGATTCGATGGGTATTACTTTTCTCAGTAATAGGGGTTACCGTGGCAACGCTTGTTGCCAAAAAGCCAAAAAAAAGGCGAAAATTCCCGCGCTTATTGCTCGGCCGAACTTTATCGTAGAGACATCGTTCAAACTTTGAAACACTCGGCCCGAGAGTCTTTAAAGGACCATACAACTTCATCATGCTAGTTATTATGGTTTTTGCGATATTTAACTTTCAATTGAAAAAAAAAATCCCTTTTATTTTGGACGTTTGTTGCTAGGCAACGGTTTATCGTACAGACATCATTACAACATTGACAAACCCGGGACGCTTTGTACTGCAAGATATTTTAGTTTCGTCATGCTTGCTATTACGGTTTTTGAGGTATTCCACTTTGTTCATTTTGATGCTAACGGAATTTCGGACGCTTGTTGCGCGGCAACACGATATCATAGAGACTTTAATTTAACGTTAAAAGACTCGGGTTGCTGTGGACTACAACATACTGAGGTCTCATTACGCTGTCGTTTACAGCTTTTGAGATATTGAAGCCTAATTGTCCCATTCTATCCTATGGAGCTTGTTACCATGGCAACAAAAACCTATGCATTTGTATGGGGGAGCATGTGAATAAAACATCTGTTAATGCTGCCCAGACCGGAACGTGCACCCATGCATGGCATACATCGTTGGATGCGTCTCGATCGTGCCTCGATGGGCATTACTTTTCTCAGTTGAAAGTGTTGCCGTGGCAACGCTAGATGCCAAAAAGCAAAAAAAAGGCAAAAATTTGAACGTTTATTGCTCGGCCAGACTTTATCGTAAAGACATCGTTCAAACTTTCAAACACTCGGCCCGATTGGCACTAACGGACCGTCCAAGCTCATTATGCCAATTATTACACTTTTTGCGATAATGACCTTTCATTTTTTTCTTTATTTCTGTTTGACTTTGGATGCTTGTTGCTAGGCAACAGATTATCATAGAGACATCGTACAAATGTTCCCCGACTCGGCACGCTCTGGGCTTCAACATATTCCAATTTCATGAAGCTGTTATTTAAGGAAATTTTATGTCAAAATCCATGCCAAATGGCCCCATTCATTCGGATGGGTTTTTTTTACCACGGTGAAACAAAAACCTATCCATTAATGTAGCCTGAACCGCAACGTGCACCCATGCATGGCATACATCGTTAGATGCGTCTCCATGTTGCCTCGATGGGCATTACTTTTTTCAGTCAAAAGTGTCACCGTGGGGGGCGCTAGACGCCAAAAAGCGCACGCCTTTAATAACTATTGGGAGCACAGGAATGAATGCAATACAACTGTAACCACCTCAAACTGACATAGAACCACCCCGAACACAACCACTACAGCCCTAAACCAAAGCAGCGAGAGGGGTCGAATGGGCCGTAGGGCATGCCCATATCAAAATTTCCAGAAATTTTCTAGTTATTATTATTCTTATTCCGCACTTTTTTTCGTCCGTTAATACGGCCCGAACCGCAACGTGCACCCATGCATGGCATACATCGTTGGATGCGTCTCCATCGTGATTCGATGGGCATTACTTTTCTCCGTAATAGGGGTTACCGTGGCAACGCTAGTTGCCAAAAAGCAAAAAAAAAGGCGAAAATTCCCACGCTTATTGCTCGGCCGAACTTTATCGTAGAGACATCGTTCAAACTTTCAAACACTCGGCCCGATAGTCACTAAAGGACCATAAAACTTCATCATGCTACTTATTACGGTTTTTGCGATATTTAACTTTCAATTAAAAAAAAAAATCTATTTTATTTTGGACGCTTGTTGCTAGGCAACGGTTTATCGTACAGACATCATTACAACATTGACAAACCCGGGACGCTTTGTACTGCAACATATTTTAGTCTCATCATGCTTGCTATTACGGTTTTTGAGATATTCCACATTGTTCATTTTGATGCTAACGGAACTTCGGATGCTTGTTGCGCGGCAACGCGGTATCGCAGAGACTTTGTTCCAACGTTAAAAGACTCAGGTTGATGTGGACTACAACATGCTGAGGTCTCATTACGCTGTCGTTTACAGCTTTTGAGATATTAAAGCCAAATTGTCCCATTCTATCCTATGGGGCTTGTTACCATGGCAACAAAAACCTATGCATTTGTATGGGAGAGCATGTGAATAAACAATCTGTTAATACTGCTCGGACCGCAATGTGCACCCATGCATGGCATATATCGTTGGATGCGTCTCCATCGTGCCTCGATGGGCATTACTTTTTTCAGTCAAAAGTGCTACCGTGGCAACGCTAGATGCCAAAAAGCCAAAAAAAAGGCGAAAATTCAGACGCTTATTGCTCGGCCGGACTTTATCGTAGAGACATAGTTCAAACTTTCAAACACTCGGCCCGATTGGCACTAACGGAGCCTAGAACCTCATTATGCCATTTTTTTAAGTTTTTGTGATATTGACCTTTCATTTTTTTTTAAATTTCCGTTTGACTTTGGACGCTTGTTGCTAGGCAACAGATTATCGTAGAGACATCATACAAATGTTCCCTGACTCGGCACGCTGTGACCTTCAACGTATTAAAATTTCATGAAGCTGTGATTTAAGGAAAGTTTAATGTAAAATCCATGACAAATGGCCCCATTCATTCGGATGGGTTTCTTAAAACCATGGTGGGAAAAAAACCTATCCGTTAACGTAGCCTGAACCGGAACGTGCACCCATGCATGGCATACATCGTTGGATGCGTCTCCATCGTGCCTCGATGGGCATTGCTTTTCTCAGTCAAAAGCGTTACCGTGGGGACGCTAGATGGCAAAAAGCGCACCCCATTAATAGCTATTGGGAGCACAGGAATGAATGAAATACAACCGTTAACACCTCCAACTGACATGAAACCGCCCCGAACACAAACACTGCAGCCCCAAACCAGAGCAGCGAGAGGGCTCGAATGGGCGGTAGGGCATGCCCATATCAAAATTTCCAGAAATTTTCTAGTTATTATTATGGGCATGCCAAGTAGTGGCATGACCATATTGCAATCGTCCAGAATGGCCCAAAAGGCAATGTTGCTAGCGTTTCGCTAACATGCTAAAGTCACAAAGGTCCCACTGCGCACCAGCGGGTGTAAAGCATGACCCCGCTCTGTTGTGGAAAAAAAAAATCCCCAAAAAACGAAACACGGCCGAGAAAACCTGAAAAATGAAGGCGTTAAATTAGTATCTAGAAAGGTTTCCCTTTTCTTATTATTATGGGCATGCCAAGTAGTGGCATGACCATATTGCAATCGTCCAGAATGGCCCAAAAGGCAATGTTGCTAGCGTTTCGCTAACATGCTAAAGTCGCAAAGGTCCCACTGCGCACCAGCGGGTGTAAAGCATGACCCCGCTCTGTTGTGGAAAAAAAAAATCCCCAAAAAATGAAACACGGCCGAGAAAACCTGAAAAATGAAGGCGTTAAATTAGTATCTAGAAAGGTTTCCCTTTTCTTATTATGGGCATGCCAAGTAGTGGCATGACCATATTGCAATCGTCCAGAATGGCCCAAAAAGCAATGTTGTTAGCGTTTCGCTAACATGCTAAAGTCGCAAAGGTCCCACTGCGCACCAGCGGGTGTAAAGCATGACCCCGCTCTGTTGTGGAAAAAAAAAATCCCCAAAAAATGAAACACGGCCGAGAAAACCTGAAAAATGAAGGCGTTAAATTAGTATCTAGAAAGGTTTCCCTTTTCTTATTATTATTTTTATTATTATTATTCTTATTCCGCACTTTTTTTCGTCCGTTAATGCGGCCCGAACCGCAACGTGCACCCATGCATGGCATACATCGTTGGATGCGTCTCCATCTTGCCTCGATGGGCATTACTTTTCTCCGTAATAGGGGTTACCGTGGCAACGCTAGTTGCCAAAAAGCAAAAAAAAAGGCGAAAATTCCCGCGCTTATTGCTCGGCCAAACTTTATCGTAGAGACATCGTTCAAACTTTGAAACACTCAGCCCGATAGTCTTTAAAGGACCATACAACTTCATCATGCTAGTTATTACGGTTTTTGCGATATTTAACTTTCAATTTAAAAAAAAAATCACTTTTATTTTGGACGCTTGTTGCTAGGCAACGGTTTATCGTACAGACATCATTACAACATTGACCAACCCGGGACGCTTTGTACTGCAACATATTTTAGTCTCGTCATGCTTGCTATTACGGTTTTTGAGATATTCCACATTGTTCATTTTGATGCTAACGGAACTTCGGATGCTTGTTGCGCGGCAACGCGGTATCGCAGAGACTTGGTTCCAACGTTAAAAGACTCAGCTTCATGTGGACTACAACATACTGAGGTCACATTACGCTGTCGTTTACAGCTTTTGAGATATTAAAGCCAAATTGTCCCATTCTATCCTATGGGGCTTGTTACCATGGCAACAAAAACCAATGCATTTGTATGGGGGACCATGTGAATAAACAATCTGTTAATGCTGCCCGAACCGGAACGTGCACCCATGCATGGTATACATTGTTGGATGCGTCTCCATCGTGCCTCGATGGGCATTACTTTTCTCAGTCAAAAGTGTTACCGTGGCAACGCTAGATGCCAAAAAGCAAAAAAAAAGGCAAAAATTCAGACGCTTATTGCTCGGTCGAACTTTATCGTAGAGACATCGTTCAAACTTTCAAACACTCGGCCCGATTGTCCCTAACGCTACGTACAACCTCATTATGCTAATTATTACAGTTTTTGCGATATTGGCCTTTCATTTTTTTTTTAATTTCTGTTTGAATTTGGACGCTTGTTGCTAGGCAACAGGTTATCGTAGAGACATCGTACAAATGTCCCCTGACTCGGCACGCTGTGGACTTCAACATACTCAAATTTCATGAAGCTGGCATTTAAGGAAATGTTATGTCAAAATCCAGGCCAAATGGCCCCATTCATTCGGATGGGGTTTTGTACCATGGTGAAAAAAAAAACCTATCCGTTAACGTAGCCTGAACCGGAACGTGCACCCATGCACGGCATACATCGTTAGATGCGTCTCCATCTTGCCTCGAAGGGCATTACTATTCTCAGTCAAAAGCGTTACCGTGGCAACGCTAGATGCCAAAAAGCGCCCCCCATTAATAACTATTGGGAGCACAGGAATGAATGAAATACAAGTGTAAAAACACCTCAAACTGACATAGAACCACCCTAAACACAACCACTACAGCCCAAAACCAAAGCAGCGAGAGGGGACGAATGGGCGGTAGGGCATGCCCATATCAAAATTTCCAGAAATTTTCTAGTTATGGGCATGCCAAGTAGTGGCATGACCATATTGCAATCGTCCAGAATGGCCCAAAAGGCAATGTTGCTAGCGTTTCGCTAACATGCTAAAGTCGCAAAGGTCCCACTGCGCACCAGCGGGTGTAAAGCATGACCCCGCTCTGTTGTGGAAAAAAAAAATCCCCAAAAAATGAAACACGGCCGAGAAAACCTGAAAAATGAAGGCGTTAAATTAGTATCTAGAAAGGTTTCCCTTTTCTTATTATTATTATTATTATTCTTATTCCGCACTTTTTTTCGTCCGTTAATGCGGCCCGAACCGCAACGTGCACTCATGCATGCCATACATCGTTGGATGCGTCTCCATCTTGCCTCGATGGGCATTACTTTTCTCCGTAATAGGGGTTACCGTGGCAACGCTAGTTGCCAAAAAGCAAAAAAAAAGGCGAAAATTCCCGCGCTTATTGCTCGGCCGAACTTTATCGTAGAGACATCGTTCAAACTTTCAAACACTCGGCCCGATAGTCACTAAAGGACCATAAAACTTCATCATGCTAGTTATTACGGTTTTTGCAATATTTAACTTTCAATTTAAAAAAAAAATCAATTTTATTTTGGACGCTTGTTGCTAGGCAACGGTTTATCGTACAGACATCATTACAACATTGACAAACCCGGGACGCTTTGTACTGCAACATATTTTAGTCTCGTCATGCTTGCCATTATGGTTTTTGAGATATTCCACATTGTTCATTTTGATGCTAACGGAACTTCGGATGCTTGTTGCGCGGCAACGCGGTATCGCAGAGACTTTGTTCCAACGTTAAAAGACTCAGGTTGATGTGGACTAAAACATACTGAGGTCTCATTACGCTCTCGTTTACAGCTTTTGAGATATTAAAGCCAAATTGTCCCATTCTATCCTATGGGGCTTGTTACCATGGCAACAAAAACCAATGCATTTGTATAGGGGACCATGTGAATAAACAATCTGTTAATGCTGCCCTGACTGCAATGTGCACCCAAGCATGGCATACATCGTTGGATGCGTCTCCATCGTGCCTCAATGGTCATGACTTTTTTAAGTCAAAAGTGTTACCGTGGCAACGCTAGATGCCAAAAAGCAAAAAAAAAGGCGAAATTTCAGACGCTTATTGCTCGGCCGGACTTTATCGTAGAGACATCGTTCAAACTTTATAACACTCGGCCCGATTGGCACTAACGGACCGTACGAGCTCATTATGCCAATTTTTAAAGTTTTTGCGATATTGACCTTTCATTTTCTTTTTTTATTTCCGTTTGACTTTGGACGCTTGTTGCTAGGCAACAGATTATCGTAGAGACATAATACAAATGTCCCCAGACTCGGCACGGTGTGACCTTTAACATATTAAAATTTCATGAAGCTGTGATTTAAGGAAAGTTTAATGTAAAATCCATGCCAAATGGCCCCATTCATTCGGATGGGTTTTTTTTACCACGGTGAAAAAAAAACCTATCCGTTAACGTAGCCTGAACCGGAACGTGCACCCATGCACGGCATACATCGTTAAATGCGTCTCCATGTTGCCTCGATGGGCATTACTTTTCTCAGTCAAAAGCGTCACCGTGGGGGGCGCTAGACGCCAAAAAGCGCACCCCATTATTAACTATTGGGAGCACAGGAATGAATGCAATACAACCGTAAACACCTCAAACTGACATAGAACCACCCCGAACACAACCACTACAGCCCCAAACCAAAGCAGCGAGAGGGGTCGAATGGGCGGTAGGGCATGCCCATATCAAAATTTCCAGAAATTTTCTAGTTATTATGGGCATGCCAAGTAGTGGCATGACCATATTGCAATCGTCCAGAATGGCCCAAAAGGCAATGTTGCTAGCGTTTCGCTAACATGCTAAAGTCACAAAGGTCCCACTGCGCACCAGCGGGTGTAAAACATGACCCCGCTCTGTTGTGGAAAAAAAAAATCCCCAAAAAATGAAACACGGCCGAGAAAACCTGAAAAATGAAGGCGTTAAATTAGTATCTAGAAAGGTTTCCCTTTTCTTATTATTATTATTATTATTATTATTATTCTTATTCCGCACTTTTTTTCGTCCGTTAATGCGGCCCGTACCGCAACGTGCACCCATGCATGACATACATCGTTGGATGCGTCTCCATCTTGCCTCGATGGGCATTACTTTTCTCCGTAATAGGGGTTACCGTGGCAACGCTAGTTGCCAAAAAGCAAAAAAAAAGGCGAAAATTCCCGCGCTTATTACTCGGCCGAACTTTATCGTAGAGACATCGTTCAAACTTTGAAACACTCGGCTCGATAGTCTTTAAAGGACCATACAACTTCATCATGCTAGTTATTACGGTTTTTGCGATATTTAACTTTCAATTTAAAAAAAAAATCACTTTTATTTTGGACGCTTGTTGCTAGGCAACGGTTTATCGTACAGACATCATTACAACATTGACCAACCCGGGACGCTTTGTACTGCAACATATTTTAGTCTCGTCATGCTTGCTATTACGGTTTTTGAGATATTCCACATTGTTCATTTTGATGCTAACGGAACTTCGGATGCTTGTTGCGCGGCAACACGGTATCGCAGAGACTTGGTTCCAACGTTAAAAGACTCAGCTTCATGTGGACTACAACATACTGAGGTCTCATTACGCTGTCGTTTACAGCTTTTGAGATATTAAAGCCAAATTGTCCCATTCTATCCTATGGGGCTTGTTACCATGGCAACAAAAACCAATGCATTTGTATGGGGGACCATGTGAATAAACAATCTGTTAATGCTGCCCGAACCGAAATGTGCACCCATGCATGGCATACATCGTTGGATGCGTCTCCATCATGCCTCAATGGGCATTACTTTTTTTCAGTCAAAAGTGTTACTGTGGCAACGCTAGATGCCAAAAAGCAAAAAAAAAGGCGAAAATTCAGACGCTTATTGCTCGGCCGGACTTTATCGTAGAGACATCATTCAAACTTTCAAACATTCGGCCCGATTGTCCCTAACAGTACGTACAACCTCATTATGCCAAGTATAACAGTTTTTGCGATATTTACCTTTCAGGTTTTTTTTTATTTCTGTTTGAATTTGGACGCTTGTTGCTAGGCAACAGGTTACGGTAGATACATCGTACAAATGTCCCCTTACTCGGCACGCTGTGGACTTCAACATACTCAAATTTCATGAAGCTGGGATTTAAGGAAGTTTTATGTCAAAATCCAGGCCAAATGGCCCCATTCATTCGGATGGGGTTTTGTACCATGGTGAAAAAAAAACCTATCCGTTAACATAGCCTGAACCGGAACATGCACCCATGCATGGCATACATCGTTAGATGCGTCTCCATCTTGCCTCGATGGGCATTACTATTCTCAGTCAAAAGCGTTACCGTGGCAACGCTAGATGCCAAAAAGCGCGCCCCATTAATAACTATTGGGAGCACAGGAATGAATGAAATACAAGCGTAAAAACACCTCAAACTGACATAGAACCCCCCCGAACACAAACACTACAGCCCCAAACCAAAGCAGCAAGAGGGGACGAATGGGCGGTAGGGCATGCCCATATCAAAATTTCCAGAAATTTTCTAGTTATTATTATTCTTATTATTCCGCACTTTTTTTCGTCCATTAATACGGCCCGAACCGCAACGTGCACCCATGCATGGCATACATCGTTGGATGCGTCTCCATCGTGATTCGATGGGCATTACTTTTCTCAGTAATAGGGGTTACCATGGCAACGCTAGTTGCTAAAAAGCAAAAAAAAAGGCGAAAATTCCCGCGCTTATTGCTCGGCCGAACTTTATCGTAGAGACATCGTTCAAACTTTGAAACACTCGGCCCGATAGTCTTTAAAGGACCATACAACTTCATCATTCTAGTTATTACGGTTTTTGCGATATTTAACTTTCAATTTAAAAAAAAAATCACTTTTATTTTGGACGCTTGTTGCTAGGCAACGGTTTATCGTACAGACATCATTACAACATTGACCAACCCGGGACGCTTTGTACTGCAACATATTTTAGTCTCGTCATGCTTGCTATTACGGTTTTTGAGATATTCCACATTGTTCATTTTGATGCTAACGGAACTTCGGATGCTTGTTGCGCGGCAACGCGGTATCGCAGAGACTTGGTTCCAACGTTAAAAGACTCAGGTTGATGTGGACTACAACATACTGAGGTCTCATTACGCTGTCGTTTACAGCTTTTGAGATATTAAAGCCAAATTGTCCCATTCTATCCTATGGGGCTTGTTACCATGGCAACAAAAACCAATGCATTTGTATGGGGGACCATGTGAATAAACAATCTGTTAATGCTGCCCGAACCGGAATGTGCACCCATGCATGGCATATATCGTTGGATGCGTCTCCATCGTGCCTCGATGGGCATTACTTTTCTCAGTCAAAAGTGTTACCGTGGCAACGCTAGATGCCATAAAGCAAAAAAAAAGGCAAAAATTCAGACGCTTATTGCTCGGTCGAACTTTATCGTAGAGACATCGTTCAAACTTTCAAACACTCGGCCCGATTGGCACTAACGGGCCGTACAAGCTCATTATGCCAATTATTAAAATTTTTGCGATATTGACCTTTCATTTTTTTTTTAAATTTCCATTTGACTTTGGACGCTTGTTGCTAGGCGACAGATTATCGTAGAGACATCGTACAAATGTTCCCCGACTCGGCACGCTGTGGCCGTCAACATATTCAAATTTCATGAAGCTGGGATTTAAGGAAATTTTATGTCAAAATCCATGCCAAATGGCCCCATTCATTCGGATGGGATTTTTTTACCACGGTGAAACAAAAACCTATCCATTAATGTAGCCTGAACCGCAACGTGCACCCATGCATGGCATACATCGTTAGATGCGTCTCCATGTTGCCTCGATGGGCATTACTTTTTTCAGTCAAAAGTGTCACCGTGGGGGGCGCTAGACGCCAAAAAGCGCACACCTTTAATAACTATTGGGAGCACAGGAATGAATGCAATACAACTGTAAACACCTCAAACTGACATAAAACCACCCCGAACACAACCACTACAGCCCTAAACCAAAGCAGCTGGAGGGGTCGAATGGGCCGTAGGGCATGCCCATGTCAAAATTTCGTGAAATTTTCTAGTTATTATTATTATTATTATTCTTATTCCGCACTTTTTTTCGTCCGTTAATGCGGCCCGAACCGCAACGTGCACCCATGCATGCCATACATCGTTGGATGCGTCTCCATCTTGCCTCGATGGGCATTACTTTTCTCCGTAATAGGGGTTACCGTGGCAACGCTAGTTGCCAAAAAGCAAAAAAAAAGGCGAAAATTCCCACGCTTATTGCTCGGCCGAACTTTATCGTAGAGACATCGTTCAAACTTTCAAACACTCGGCCCGATAGTCACTAAAGGACCATAAAACTTCATCATGCTAGTTATTACGGTTTTTGCGATATTTAACTTTCAATTTAAAAAAAAAATCACTTTTATTTTGGACGCTTGTTGCTAGGCAACGGTTTATCGTACAGACATCATTACAACATTGACAAACCCGGGACGCTTTGTACTGCAACATATTTTAGTCTCGTCATGCTTGCTATTATGGTTTTTGAGATATTCCACATTGTTCATTTTGATGCTAACGGAACTTCGGATGCTTGTTGCGCGGCAACGCGGTTTCGTAGAGACTTGGTTCCAACGTTAAAAGACTCAGCTTGATGTGGACTACAACATACTGAGGTCTCATTACGCTGTCGTTTACAGCTTTTGAGATATTAAAGCCAAATTGTCCCATTCTATCCTATGGGGCTTGTTACCATGGCAACAAAAACCAATGCATTTGTATGGGGGACCATGTGAATAAACAATCTGTTAATGCTGCCCGAACCAGAACGTGCACCCATGCATGGCATATATCGTTGGATGCGTCTCCATCGTGCCTTAATGTGCATTACTTTTTTCAGTCAAAAGTGTTACCGTGGCAACGCTAGATGCCAAAAAGCAAAAAAAAAAGGCGAAAATTCAGACGCTTATTGCTCGGCCGGACTTTATCGTAGAGACATCGTTCAAACTTTCAAACACTCGGCCTGATTGGCACATACGGACCCTAGAACCTCATTATGCCAATTTTTAAAGTTTTTGCGATATTGGCCTTTCTTTTTTTTTTTAAATTTCCGTTTGACTTTGGACGCTTGTTGCTAGGTAACAGGTTATCGTAGAGACATCGTACAAATGTTTCTCCACTCGGCAAGCTGTGGACTTCAACATACTCAAATTTCATGAAGCTGGGATTTAAGGAAATTTTATGTCAAAATCCAGGCCAAAAGGCCCCATTCATTCGGATGGGATTTTGTACCATGGTGAAAAAAAAAACCTATCCGTTAACGTAGCCTGAACCGGAACGTGCACCCATGCATGGCGTACATCGTTAGATGCGTCTCCATCTTGCCTCGATGGGCATTACTATTCTCAGTCAAAAGCGTTACCGTGGCAACGCTAGATGCCAAAAAGTGCGCCCCATTAATAACTATTGGGAGCACAGGAATGAATGAAATACAAGCGTAAAAACACCTCAAACTGACATAGAACCCCCCCGAACACAAACACTACAGCCCCAACGAATGGGCGGTAGGGCATGCCCATATCAAAATTTCCAGAAATTTTCTAGTTATGGGCATGCCAAGTAGTGGCATGACCATATTGCAATCGTCCAGAATGGCCCAAAGGGCAATGCTGCTAGCATGCTAAAGTCGCAAAAGTCCCACTGCGCACCAGCGGGTGTACAGCATGACCCCGCACTGATGTGGAAAAAAAAAATCCCCAAAAAGTAAAACACGGCCGAAAAAATGAGGAAAAACATGAAAATGAAGGCGATATATTAGTATCTAGAAAAGGTTTCCCTTTTCTTATTATTATTATTATTCTTATTATTCCGCACTTTTTTTCGTCCATTAATACGGCCCGAACCGCAACGTGCACCCATGCATGGCATACATCGTTGGATGCGTCTCCATCGTGATTCGATGGGCATTACTTTTCTCAGTAATAGGGGTTACCATGGCAACGCTAGTTGCTAAAAAGCAAAAAAAAAGGCGAAAATTCCCGCGCTTATTGCTCGGCCGAACTTTATCGTAGAGACATCGTTCAAACTTTGAAACACTCGGCCCGATAGTCTTTAAAGGACCATACAACTTCATCATTCTAGTTATTACGGTTTTTGCGATATTTAACTTTCAATTTAAAAAAAAAATCACTTTTATTTTGGACGCTTGTTGCTAGGCAACGGTTTATCGTACAGACATCATTACAACATTGACCAACCCGGGACGCTTTGTACTGCAACATATTTTAGTCTCGTCATGCTTGCTATTACGGTTTTTGAGATATTCCACATTGTTCATTTTGATGCTAACGGAACTTCGGATGCTTGTTGCGCGGCAACGCGGTATCGCAGAGACTTGGTTCCAACGTTAAAAGACTCAGGTTGATGTGGACTACAACATACTGAGGTCTCATTACGCTGTCGTTTACAGCTTTTGAGATATTAAAGCCAAATTGTCCCATTCTATCCTATGGGGCTTGTTACCATGGCAACAAAAACCAATGCATTTGTATGGGGGACCATGTGAATAAACAATCTGTTAATGCTGCCCGAACCGGAATGTGCACCCATGCATGGCATATATCGTTGGATGCGTCTCCATCGTGCCTCGATGGGCATTACTTTTCTCAGTCAAAAGTGTTACCGTGGCAACGCTAGATGCCATAAAGCAAAAAAAAAGGCAAAAATTCAGACGCTTATTGCTCGGTCGAACTTTATCGTAGAGACATCGTTCAAACTTTCAAACACTCGGCCCGATAGGCACTAACGGGCCGTACAAGCTCATTATGCCAATTATTAAAATTTTAGCGATATTGACCTTTCATTTTTTTTTTAAATTTCCATTTGACTTTGGACGCTTGTTGCTAGGCGACAGATTATCGTAGAGACATCGTACAAATGTTCCCCGACTCGGCACGCTGTGGCCGTCAACATATTCAAATTTCATGAAGCTGGGATTTAAGGAAATTTTATGTCAAAATCCATGCCAAATGGCCCCATTCATTCGGATGGGATTTTTTTACCACGGTGAAACAAAAACCTATCCATTAATGTAGCCTGAACCGCAACGTGCACCCATGCATGGCATACATCGTTAGATGCGTCTCCATATTGCCTCGATGGGCATTACTTTTTTCAGTCAAAAGTGTCACCGTGGGGGGCGCTAGACGCCAAAAAGCGCACACCTTTAATAACTATTGGGAGCACAGGAATGAATGCAATACAACTGTAAACACCTCAAACTGACATAGAACCACCCCGAACACAACCACTACAGCCCTAAACCAAAGCAGCTGGAGGGGTCGAATGGGCCGTAGGGCATGCCCATGTCAAAATTTCGTGAAATTTTCTAGTTATTCTTATTATTCCGCACTTTTTTTCGTCCGTTAATACGGCCCGAACCGCAACGTGCACCCATGCATGGCATACATCGTTGGATGCGACTCCATCGTGATTCGATGGGTATTACTTTTCTCAGTAATAGGGGTTACCGTGGCAACGCTAGTTGCCAAAAAGCAAAAAAAAAGGCAAAAATTCCCGCGCTTATTGCTCGGCCGAACTTTGTCGTAGAGACATCGTTCAAACTTTTAAACACTCGGCCCGATTGTCCCTAATGGTACGTACAAGGTCATTATGCCAAGTATTACAGTTTTTGCGATATTTACCTTTCAGGTTTTTTTTTATTTCTGTTTAACTTTGGACGCTTGTAGCTAGGCAACAGGTTATCGTAGAGACATCGTACAAATGTTTCCTAACTCGGCACGCTGTGGACTTCAACATATTCAAATTTCATGAAGCTGTGATTTAAGGAAATTTTTTGTCAAAATCCAGGCCAAATGGCCCCATTCATTCGGATGGGTTTTTTTACCATCGTGAAAAAAAGACCTATCCGTTAATGTAGGCTGAACCGGAACGTGCACCCATGCATGGCATACATCGTTGGATGCGTCTCCATCGTGCCTCGATGGGCATTACTTTTCTCAGTAATAGGGGTTACCGTGGCAACGCTAGTTGCCAAAAAGCAAAAAAAAAAGGCAAAAATTCGGACGCTTATTGCTCGGCCGAACTTTGTCGTAGAGACATCATTCAAACTTTTAAACACTCGGCCCGATTGTCCCTAACGGTACGTACAAGGTCATTATGCCAAGTATTACAGTTTTTGCGATATTTACCTTTCAGGTTTTTTTTTTATTTCCGTTTGACTTTGGACGCTTGTTGCTAGGCAACAGGTTATCGTAGAGACATCTTACAAATGTTTCCTAACTCGGCACGCTGTGGACTTCAACATATTCAAATTTCATGAAGCTGGGATTTAAGGAAATTTTTTGTCAAAATCCATGCCAAGTGGCCCCATTCATTCGGATGGGGTTTTTTACCACGGTGAAAAAGAAACCCTATCCGTTAACATAGTCTGAACCAGAACGTGCACCCATGCACGGCATACATCGTTAGATGCTTCTCCATCGTGCCTCGATGGGCATTACTTTTCTCAGTCAAAAGCGTCGCCGTGGGGACGCTGGATGCCAAAAAGCGCACCCCATCAATAACTATAGGGAGCACAGGAATGAATGCAATACAACCATAAACAGCTCAAACTGACATAGAACCACCCCGAACACAACCACTACAGCCCCAAACCAAAGCAGCGAGAGGGGACGAATGAGCAGTAGGGCATGCCCATATCAAAATTTCCAGAAATTTTCTAGTTATTATTATTATTATTCTTATTCCGCACTTTTTTTCGTCCGTTAATGCGGCCCGAACCGCAACGTGCACCCATGCATGCCATACATCGTTGGATGCGTCTCCATCTTGCCTCGATGGGCATTACTTTTCTCCGTAATAGGGGTTACCGTGGCAACGCTAGTTGCCAAAAAGCAAAAAAAAAGGCGAAAATTCCCACGCTTATTGCTCGGCTGAACTTTATCGTAGAGACATCGTTCAAACTTTCAAACACTCGGCCCGATAGTCACTAAAGGACCATAAAACTTCATCATGCTAGTTATTACGGTTTTTGCGATATTTAACTTTCAATTTAAAAAAAAAATCACTTTTATTTTGGACGCTTGTTGCTAGGCAACGGTTTATCGTACAGACATCATTACAACATTGACAAACCCGGGACGCTTTGTACTGCAACATATTTTAGTCTCGTCATGCTTGCTATTATGGTTTTTGAGATATTCCACATTGTTCATTTTGATGCTAACAGAACTTCGGATGCTTGTTGCGCGGCAACGCGGTATCGCAGAGACTTTGTTCCAACGTTAAAAGACTCAGGTTGATGTGGACTAAAACATACTGAGGTGTCATTACGCTCTCGTTTACAGCTTTTGAGATATTAAAGCCAAATTGTCCCATTCTATCCTATGGGGCTTGTTACCATGGCAACAAAAACCAATGCATTTGTATGGGGGACCATGTGAATAAACAATCTGTTAATGCTGCCCTGACTGCAATGTGCACCCATGCATGGCATACATCGTTGGATGCGTCTCCATCGTGCCTCAATGGTCATTACTTTTTTAAGTCAAAAGTGTTACCGTGGCAACGCTAGATGCCAAAAAGCAAAAAAAAAGGCGAAATTTCCCGCGCTTATTGCTCGGCCGAACTTTATCGTAGAGACATCGTTCAAACTTTCAAAAACTCGGCATGATTGTCCCTAATCGACTGTACAACCTTATTATGCCAAGTATTACAGTTTTTGTGATATTGACCTTTCATTTTTTTTTTTTTTTCCGTTTGACTTTGGACGCTTGTTGCTAGGCAACAGGTTATCGTAGAGACATCGTACAAATGTTTCCCGACTCGGCACGCTGTGGAATTCAACATACTCAAATTTCATGAAGCTGGGATTTAAGGAAATTTTATGTCAAAATCCAGGCCACATGGCCCCATTCATTCGGATGGGGTTTTGTACCACGGTGAAAAAAAAAACCTATCCGTTAACGTAGCCTGAACCGGAACATGCACCCATGCACGGCATACATCGTTAGATGCGTCTCCATCTTGCCTCGATGGGCATTACTATTCTCAGTCAAAAGCGTTACTGTGGCAACGCTAGATGCCAAAAAGCGCGCCCCATTAATAACTATTGGGAGCACAGGAATGAATGAAATACAACCGTAAAAACACCTCAAACTGACATAGAGCCACCCTAAACACAACCACTACAGCCCCAAACCAAAGCGGCGAGAGGGGACGAATGGGCGGTAGGGCATGCCCATATCAAAATTTCCAGAAATTTTCTAGTTATTATTATGGGCATGCCAAGTAATGGCATGACCATATTGCAATCGTCCAGAATGGCCCAAAAGGCAATGTTGCTAACAAGCTAAAGTCGCAAAAGTCCCACTGCGCACCAGCGGGTGTACAGCATGACCCCGCTCGGATGTGGAAAAAAAAAATCCCCAAAAACTAAAACACGGCCGGAAAAACGAGGAAAAACATGAAAATGAAGGCGATATATTAGTATCTAGAAAAGGTTTCCCTTTTCTTATTATTATTCTTATTCCGCACTTTTTTTCGTCCGTTAATACGGCCCGAACCGGAACGTGCACCCATGCATGGCATACATCGTTGGATGCGTCTCCATCATGCCTCGATGGGCATTACTTTTCTCCGTAATAGGGGTTACCGTGGCAACGCTAGTTGCCAAAAAGCAAAAAAAAAGGCGAAAATTCCCACGCTTATTGCTCGGCCGACCTTTATCGTAGAGACATCGTTCAAACTTTCAAACACTCGGCCCGATTGTCCCTAATGGTACGTACAAGCTCATTATGCCAAGTATTACAGTTTCTGTGATATTGACCTTTCATTTTTTTTTTTTTTTCCGTTTGACTTTGGACGCTTGTTGCTAGGCAACAGGTTATTGTAGAGACATCGTACAAATGTTTCCCGACTCGGCACGCTGTGGACTTCAACATACTCAAATTTCATGAAGCTGGGATTTAAGGAAATTTTATGTCAAAATCCAGGCCACATGGCCCCATTCATTCGGATGGGGTTTTGTACCATGGTGAAAAAAAAACCTATCCTTTAACATAGCCTGAACCGGAACATGCACCCATACATGGCATACATCGTTGGATGCGTCTCCATCGTTCCTCGATGGGCATTACTTTTCTCAGTAAAAAGTGTTACCGTGGCAACGCTAGACGCCAAAAAGCAAAAAAAAAAGGCAAAAATTCGGACGCTTATTGCTCGGCCGGACTTTATCATAGAGACATCGTTGAAACTTTCAAACACTCGGCCCGATTGGCACTAACAGACCCTACAACCTCATTATGCTAATTATTACAGTTTTTGCGATATTGGCCTTTCATTTTCTTTTTTATTTCTGTTTGAATTTGGACGCTTGTTGCTAGGCAACAGGTTATCGTAGAGACATCGTACAAATGTCCCCTGACTCGGCACGCTGTGGACTTCAACATACTCAAATTTCATGAAGCTGGGATTTAAGGAAATTTTATGTCAAAATCCAGGCCAAATGGCCCCATTCATTCGGATGGGGTTTTGTACCACGGTGAAAAAAAAAACCTATCCGTTAACATAGCCTGAACCGGAACATGCACCCATGCACGGCATACATCGTTAGATGCGTCTCCATCTTGCCTCGATGGGCATTACTATTCTCAGTCAAAAGCGTTACCGTGGCAACGCTAGATGCCAAAAAGCGCGCCCCATTAATAACTATCGGGAGCACAGGAATGAATGAAATACAAGCGTAAAAACACCTCAAACTGACATAGAACCACCCTAAACACAACCACTGCAGCCCCAAACCAAAGCAGCAAGAGGGGACGAATGGGCGGTAGGGCATGCCCATATAAAAATTTCCAGAAATTTTCTAGTTATTATTATTATTATTATTCTTATTCCGCACTTTTTTTCGTCCGTTAATGCGGCCCGAACCGCAACGTGCACCCATGCATGACATACATCGTTGGATGTGTCTCCATCTTGCCTCGATGGGCATTACTTTTCTCCGTAATAGGGGTTACCGTGGCAACGCTAGTTGCCAAAAAGCAAAAAAAAAGGCAAAAATTCCCGCGCTTATTACTCGGCCGAACTTTATCGTAGAGACATCGTTCAAACTTTGAAACACTCGGCCCGATAGTCTTTAAAGGACCATACAACTTCATCATGGTAGTTATTACGGTTTTTGCGATATTTACCTTTCAATTTAAAAAAATAATCACTTTTATTTTGGACGCTTGTTGCTAGGCAACGGTTTATCGTACAGACATCATTACAACATTGACCAACCCGGGACGCTTTGTACTGCAACATATTTTAGTCTCGTCATGCTTGCTATTACGGTTTTTGAGATATTCCACATTGTTCATTTTGATGCTAACGGAACTTCGGATGCTTGTTGCGCGGCAACGCGGTATCGCAGAGACTTGGTTCCAACGTTAAAAGACTCAGCTTCATGTGGACTACAACATACTGAGGTCTCATTACGCTGTCGTTTACAGCTTTTGAGATATTAAAGCCAAGTTGTCCCATTCTATCCTATGGGGCTTGTTACCATGGCAACAAAAACCAATGCATTTGTATGGGGGACCATGTGAATAAACAATCTGTTAATGCTGCCCGAACCGGAATGTGCACCCATGCATGGCATATATCGTTGGATGCGTCTCCATCGTGCCTCGATGGGCATTACTTTTCTCAGTCAAAAGTGTTACCGTGGCAACGCTAGATGCCATAAAGCAAAAAAAAGGCAAAAATTCAGACGCTTATTACTCGGTCGAACTTTATCGTAGAGACATCGTTCAAACTTTCAAACACTCGGCCCGATTGGCACTAACAATGAGTACAAGCTCATTATGCCAATTATTAAAATTTTTGCGATATTGACCTTTCATTTTTTTTTTTTATTTCCATTTGACTTTGGACGCTTGTTGCTAGGCGACAGATTATCGTAGAGACATCGTACAAATGTTCCCCGACTCGGCACGCTGTGGACTTCAACATATTCAAATTTCATGAAGCTGGGATTTAAGGAAATTTTATGTCAAAATCCATGCCAAATGGCCCCATTCATTCGGATGGGATTTTTTACCACGGTGAAAAAAAAACCTATCCATTGTCATTGTCTATCATGTAGCCTGAACCGCAACGTGCACCCATGCATGGCATACATCGTTAGATGCGTCTCCATGTTGCCTCGATGGGCATTACTTTTTTCAGTCAAAAGTGTCACCGTGGGGGGGCGCTAGACGCCAAAAAGCGCGCCCCATTTTTAACTATTGGGAGCACAGGAATGAATGCAATACAACCGTAAACACCTCAAATTGACATAGAACCACCCCAAACACAACCACTACAGCCCCAAACCAAAGCAGCAAGAGGGGTCGAATGGGCGGTAGGGCATGCCCATATCAAAATTTCCAGAAATTTTCTAGTTATGGGCATGCCAAGTAGTGGCATGACCATATTGCAATCGTCCAGAATGGCCCAAATGGCAATGTTGCTAGCATTTTGCTAACAAGCTAAAGTTGCAAAAGTCCCACTGCGCACCAGCGGGTGTACAGGATGACCCCGCTCTGATGTGGAAAAGAAAAAATCCCCCAAAAGTAAAACACGGCCCGAAAAACCTGAAAAATGAAGGCGATATATTAGTATACAGAAAGGTTTCCCTTTTTTTATTATTATTATTCCGCACTCTTTTTTCGTCCGTTAATACGGCCCGAACCGCAACGTGCACCCATGCATGGCATACATCGTTGGATGCGTCTCCATCTTGCCTCGATGGGCATTACTTTTCTCCGTAATAGGGGTTACCGTGGCAACGCTAGTTGCCAAAAAGCAAAAAAAAAGGCGAACATTCCCACGCTTATTGCTCGGCCGAACTTTATCGTAGAGACATCGTTCAAACTTTCAAACACTCGGCCCGATAGTCACTAAAGGACCATAAAACTTGATCATGCTAGTTATTACGGTTTTTGCGATATTTAACTTTCAATTTAAAAAAAAAATCTACTTTATTTTGGACGCTTGTTGCTAGGCAACGGTTTATCGTACAGACATCATTACAACATTGACAAACCCGGGACGCTTTGTACTGCAACATATTTTAGTCTCGTCATGCTTGCTATTATGGTTTTTGAGATATTCCACATTGTTCATTTTGATGCTAACGGAACTTCGGACGCTTGTTGCGCGGCAACGCGGTTTCGTAGAGACTTGGTTCCAACGTTAAAAGACTCAGCTTGATGTGGACTACAACATACTGAGGTGTCATTACGCTGTCGTTTACAGCTTTTGAGATATTGAAGCCAAATTGTCCCATTCTATCCTATGGGGCTTGTTACCATGGCAACAAAAACCAATGCATTTGTATGGGGGACCATGTGAATAAACAATCTGTTAATGCTGCCCGAACCGGAACGTGCACCCATGCATGGCATACATCGTTGGATGCGTCTCCATCGTGCCTTAATGTGCATTACTTTTTTCAGTCAACAGTGTTACCGTGGCAACGCTAGATGCCAAGAAGCAAAAAAAAAGGCGAAAATTCAGACGCTTATTGCTCGGCCGGACTTTATCGTAGAGACATCGTTCAAACTTTCAAACACTCGGCCTGATTGGCACTAACGGACCCTAGAACCTCATTATGCCAATTTCTAAAGTTTTTGCGATATTGACCTTTCTTTTTTTTTTTTATTTCCGTTTGACTTTGGACGCTTGTTGCTAGGTAACAGGTTATCGTAGAGACATCGTACAAATGTTTCCCGACTCGGCACGCTGTGGACTTTAACATACTCAAATTTCATGAAGCTGGGATTTAAGGAAATTTTATGTCAAAATCCAGGCCAAAAGGCCCCATTCATTCGGATGGGATTTTGTACCACGGTGAAAAAAGAAACCTATCCGTTAACGTAGCCTGAACCGGAACGTGCACCCATGCACGGCGTACATCGTTAGATGCGTCTCCATCTTGCCTCGATGGGCATTACTATTCTCAGTCAAAAGCGTTACCGTGGCAACGCTAGATGCCAAAAAGCGCGCCCCATTAATAACTATTGGGAGCACAGGAATGAATGAAATACAAGCGTAAAAACACCTCAAACTGACATAGAACCCCCCCGAACACAAACACTACAGCCCCAAACCTAGGCAGCGAGAGGGGACGAATGGGCGGTAGGGCATGCCCATATCAAAATTTCCAGAAATTTTCTAGTTATTATTATTATTATTATTCTTATTCCGCACTTTTTTTCGTCCGTTAATACGGCCCGAACCGCAACGTGCACCCATGCATGGCATACATCGTTGGATGCGTCTCCATCGTGATTCAATGGGCATTACTTTTCTCCGTAATAGGGGTTACCGTGGCAACGCTAGTTGCCAAAAAGCAAAAAAAAAGGCGACAATTCCCACGCTTATTGCTCGGCCGAACTTTACCGTAGAGACATCGTTCAAACTTTCAAACACTCGGCCCGATAGTCACTAAAGGACCATAAAACTTCATCATGCTACTTATTACGGTTTTTGCGATATTTAACTTTCAATTTTAAAAAAAAATCTATTTTATTTTGGACGCTTGTTGCTAGGCAACGGTTTATCGTACAGACATCATTACAACATTGACAAACCCGGGACGCTTTGTACTGCAACATATTTTAGTCTCGTCATGCTTGCTATTACGGTTTTTGAGATATTCCACATTGTTCATTTTGATGCTAACGGAACTTCGGATGCTTGTTGCGCGGCAACGCGGTATCGCAGAGACTTTGTTCCAACGTTAAAAGACTCAGGTTGATGTGGACTACAACATACTGAGGTCTCATTACGCTGTCGTTTACAGCTTTTGAGATATTAAAGCCAAATTGTCCCATTCTATCCTATGGGGCTTGTTACCATGGCAACAAAAACCTATGCATTTGTATGGGAGAGCATGTGAATAAACAATCTGTTAATACTGCTCGGACCGCAATGTGCACCCATGCATGGCATATATCGTTGGATGCGTCTCCATCGTGCCTCGATGGGCATTACTTTTTTCAGTCAAAAGTGCTACCGTGGCAACGCTAGATGCCAAAAAGCCAAAAAAAAGGCGAAAATTCAGACGCTTATTGCTCGGCCGGACTTTATCGTAGAGACATAGTTCAAACTTTCAAACACTCGGCCCGATTGGCACTAACGGAGCCTAGAACCTCATTATGCCATTTTTTTAAGTTTTTGTGATATTGACCTTTCATTTTTTTTTTTATTTCCGTTTGACTTTGGACGCTTGTTGCTAGGCAACAGATTATCGTAGAGACATCATACAAATGTTCCCTGACTCGGCACGCTGTGACCTTCAACGTATTAAAATTTCGTGAAGCTGTGATTTAAGGAAAGTTTAATGTAAAATCCATGCCAAATGGCCCCATTCATTCGGATAGGTTTTTTAAAACCATGGTGGAAAAAAAACCTATCCGTTAACGTAGCCTGAACCGGAACGTGCACCCATAGATGGCATACATCGTTGGATGCGTCTCCATCGTGCCTCGATGGCCATTGCTTTTCTCAGTCAAAAGCGTTACCGTGGGGACGCTAGACGGCAAAAAGCGCGCCCCATTAATAGCTATTGGGAGCACAGGAATGAATGAAATACAACCGTAAACACCTCAAACTGACATAAAAACGCCCCGAACACAAACACTGCAGCCCCAAACCAGAGCAGCGAGAGGGCTCGAATGGGCGGTAGGGCATGCCCATATCAAAATTTCCAGAAATTTTCTAGTTGTTATTGTACTCGACATGCGCATGCACGAGCGGAGATATCCAGTGCTTACAGCACCGCCTGGTGGTCATCCGGGACTCATAGAACCGTAGTTACAGTCGTAACTTTTGTTTTATTGTTATGAAGGCTTTAAATGTTTGCATATTTTTCATGCATACATACCATCATCTGAACACTACAGTTCTCACAGACATCTCAATGATATATGTTGTCTTGTAGTCACATACCAAGAATATTTTTAAAATGTTCTGAGATGCTCTTTTGATTCTTGCAAACATTTAGATGTCAAAGTTTGTGTTTCAACTGAGTGGCCAAATGCTCTAGCTCGACCCTTTAATGGTGTCTAATGACTTTAAATTGGATGTAATTTTTTTCATGTTATACTTCACGATATCAAGGGGGTGGCATGTCATATGTTGCAGCTTTCCAATGTCCCTATGTTGCAGTAGAGTCTTAGAAGTGAAGAGTCAAATGAAGAGAAAGTCACAGTGACTTTAACAGTAACATTAAACGGAGGAAGCACTTGTTGCAGAAAATATACCTGCAGGAATTGCTGTTGACCAAAGCAGATGCCATGAATTAATGAAGTGTAAGATGCTTACACAGACAATCTAGCTCTGTTTCACTTGGGCGAGCAGGCAAAGTGTCTAGTCTCAGCCTCCACAGCCACAGAGATAACAAATAAAATAAAAAACTTTTCAGGATATCCAATAGGAGTGTACAATGGATGTATTATCTGGGAAACTGGAACAGAGTTATTAAAATCTCTTGGAAAAAAGCACATATGGAGCGTAGGGACCACGAGCATAAAGGTCTGCATGCAAATGATCCATCCACAAGTGCAATTTCACAAAATACATTTTAACAGCTGAAGTAAGTATTAAGAATAGAAACAGCCATTTATCATTATATTCCAGTATAGGGAAGCAAACAAGCAAGAAGAGGGAAGTGACGCTCAGCACAAGGTTATCCCCATTCTTGTTGAGGATGGCACACTCCCTTACATGGGTATGTCATTTAACGGAATGCCATGTTTGCTTCAGATTCTTTTAAAGTAATAATGTTTCAAGATGAATTTGAGGTGAATAATTGACTTGGAAGGGAAAATCATAAGCTCAAAGTTTTAGCTGTCTCTCTCACTCTGGGAAATTTCTTTGCACGCCAAAGATCAACTGTAGATCAAATACAGTTGGTACTGCTCTGTCAAGAGGAAGACTGTAAATATTTTGGAGTGGATAAACTGTTCAGTAAGCTTGTGTCAGATTTGTGTGAGCTGGAGGTAAATGTCATACCCTTTGAGGCTAAGCTATACAGAGGCACTGTTGCATGCATAATAGGAGAAAACGGTTTTACGGTACATAGAGATGGGCATCATTAGGATTTTATTGATACCCGTATAGATACTGGTACTGCTTATGATTATTGGTACAAAAAAATACAAAGACAAGTTTTATAAATTTGTGAAACTTTTACCAGCCATGAAGCAACATAACCAAATTGAAATATGTGACTATTTTTTTTAAGACAAATGTCTTTCTAATTGTCCTTAAATAAGCTTGCTTCTCGTTCTGAATCAGCCGTCAATATTATCCCAGGTATATAATCTGTAAATATGTGGGGGATTTCTGTGGTACCTAGCCAAACAAGTCTGGACTCAAAGTAAAGTGCAAGAATGCATTACAAGTAGTGTCCCCCACAGCTGAAATAACAATCATAAGTAGTCCAAATAATCAATTGCCTGTGGTTGTCAAGACGGCTCTTTTAAATTTAGTTCTTAGCATTATCGATTATCAACAGGGGCACACATAGCTAACTTGACTCCAGTGACATTCTGGCGTTCCTGCTCCTCATACTGCAATGAATATTGATGTTTTCTGATTTCTGTAAAAGGTCTGGCTGCTAACTGACTCACCTAGACTGGGAGAATTTCAAAACAGGAATTAGAAGAGTTTAAAATGAACCGTGTCCTGACAAAACACGCAATAAGCTTTAAAGCACATATAGATGATTAAGATTACAGGTGTGTAAACTTGCTTGTCAGAGAGTTAATCTGAATTTAAGAAGAGTTTAAACATGCTTGTAATAAAGTGACCAATCCTGGCAGCTTCATTATCATTTGTGGGGAATTACAATTAACTGATGTTACATAAATATTTACATTTTTTTGGTACTTTGATATCGACAGATGCAGAACTGTTATCTGTTTAAGTGCTAGTTTTCAATAACCTTCCCTGCTCCCATATTGGCACAGGGGGATTTAGATTTCATGAGAATGTAGTTACTGTCTCATCATTAAAGATCAATATATCCTTCTCACTGTTGCTGTGGGCCTTTTTCTAACAAACCAAGGATCCAGGGCTGACTCAGAGCCAGCACCTTACTTACTGTAGCGTGAGTTCTTTGTGAAGGACCAGTTCAGAGTCTGGAAAAACAGGTTCTATCTGACCCCAAAATCCTGGTAGGCTAGATACGAAAACTAGCTCTGTCAGGGTCTAAGAGTCATATTAATTATAACTGAGATTAAGAAGTGGTGAAGAATAGACACCAAAATCAATCAATCAATCATGGCGGAAACCATCTGTCTCTTTAATTTTACCATCATTGTTGATCAAAGAGCAAAACAAAATCAATGCCACAATGTTCTCTGTCCAACCTATCTGACAAAAACATCTTGACTATTAAATTTAAAAAAAAAGAAAAAAGTATGGGGGCACTGTAACCACTAGTCTGCTTGGAAGAATAAAAAGAAGATGGTTCAACACGGAAACACTGGGAAATGGGGGGGGGGTGCTTTACTTGTGGGAGAGAAGGCTTCAGTCCAACAACCCCTAGGTTATGGGTCTAGCATGTTTCCAGCGTGTCACTCTGCTAGCCACTCGAGATAATCCACTGCACCCTTTTATTTACTTTTGTTGCAGTGGATACTCAATCCCCAGCTTGAACTATCTTAAGGCCCCACCATATGTTTGTGGATTTGTTTTTGCAGACCTTTTGTTCATAAGGAAACGTATTACTGTATGTTGCGGACCATTAGGCGCATCGCATTATAATGCGCAATATCAATGAACGGGTCTATTTTCATACATAAGGACTTTATTCAACTCATTCACAATAACTTAGAATATTGTTTAGTTGTAACTAACACAGAAGATGATGGGCCCCCATCCGCAAAGCATTACAACGGCTGGCTAAGCAGATCTCCAACATGGAAACCTCTCCGGCCAAACTCAGTAGTTCTTGTGATCGGAGATTTCAACACCCGTAATCTCTCACAGGAGCTCCCGAACTACAATCAGCTGGTGACGTGTGCTACGTGGGACAACAATATCCATGACCACTTCTACTCCACTATAAAGCACTTATACCGCTCCCTACCCCATGCCCCCCTTGAACACTCCGACCACAGCAGTATGGCCCCCACATATAGGCAGCAACTGAAAAGGTCCTAACCATCCAGGACTATAGTGAGGACGTGGACTCCAGAGGCCATGCTTCAGGACTGCATGGAGTCTACTGACTGGGAGTCACCAAGGGCCCCTGAGGATGACAAAGGCAGTTTTGCTGACACTGTCTGTTCTTACATCAGCTTCTGTGAGCAGGTCTGCCTCCCAACCAAAACCATCCCCAGGTACAATAACCAAAAGCCCTGGTTCTCCAAGCAGCTCAGAGAGCTCAGACGTCAGACAGAGCAGGCATACAGACAAGGTGACATGGACACATTCAGGCTGGCCAAACAGGACCTCAAGAGGGCCATAAAAATCACTAAAAGGGACTATAGTGCCAAACTTGAGCGTGAGTCAGGGACCAATGACTCTGCATTTGTGCGGATGACTCTCAGAACCATCACCACCTACAAAAGAAAAAGCTCTGTAATCACTCCCTCCCCCGGACTGGCTGACGATCTGAACCCCCCTCACACACACACTTACCTTCATAAAAAGAGACCTTATCAAGGTCTTCACTCTATGACACCCAGCTGTCACCAGTGTTTTCAGACATCTTCAACTGCTCCATCTCTGAATGTCGTGTGCCACCTTGTCTCAAGACATCCATCATCATCCCAGTTCCAAAGAAGGACAGGATTATGTGCCTGAATGACTACCGACCTGTCACCCTGACCTCTGTGGTCATGAAGACCCTTGAGAAGCTCATCTGTCAAACCCATCACGAACCCCCTCCTGGATGCTTTACAGTTTGGCCCTAGAGCAAATCGTTCAGTTGGCGACGCCATCAACCTCAGCCTCCAACACATACTTAGACCGAGCACCTACGTCAGGGCCCTATTTGTGAACTTCAGCTCTGCCTTCAATACCATCATCCCAGACCGCCTTCATACCAAACTGTTACAGCTACACGTACCCAGCCCCATCTGTGAGTGGATCACTGACTTCCTCATCAACAAAAAGCAACAAGTGCTGGCTGGCAGCCACCATTGGCCCCCCTCATCACCAACACTGGTGCTCCACAAGGTTGTGTCCTCTCCACCTACCTGTTCTTCTTGTACACCAACGACTGCCTCACCAGCCACTCATCCATCAAGTTGATCAAGTTTGCAGGTGACACCACGGTCCTGGGCCTCATCAACGATGATGATGAGACAGCATACAGGGACACTGTGTCACACCTGGCAGCGTGGTTTAAACAGAACAACCTGGAGCTCAAAACCAACAAGACGGTGGAGATGGTCATGGACTTCCATAGACACACACCCTCCCACCCCTCCTCACTTCTCATCAAAAGCTCCGCATTTCAGTTCCTGCGCACCACCATCACCAGCAACCTCAAGTGGGAGACACACACATGTCATCAAGTGGGCGCACCAGAGAATGTTCTTCCTCAGACTTCTCCGCAAAATTAAGGTCTCCCCCAAGGTTTGCTCCCACTTCTAGAGAGCAACCATTGAGAGTGTCCTCACCTTCTCCATCACTGTGTGGTACCCTGCATCCTCTGGCCACACCAAGAACAGACTGGAGCGCATTGTGCTGATAAAATTCTGCATGACGGTTCAAGGCCGTCTCTCTGGCCTCGACAGGAGCCTGTTCTGCATGATGGCAGATTCCTTGCAGAGGGCCAGGAGGAAAGTGGGGGACCCATCTCACCCAGCTCACTCCCTGTTCACTCCCCTCTTATCAAGTCGCAGGTTCCGGTTCATCAGAGCCAAAACCCCCAGGCACTTGAACAGTTTTTTCACCGAGGCCACCACCCTCTTAAAGGGGACCTATTATGAAAAACACGTTTTTTCTTGTTTTAACATATATAAAGTGGTCTCCCCTCACCCTGCCAGCACAGGGGAGACAAAATACCATGAATTTCTGCAAGGTCTTTGACCCCCGCCTTACAGAGTCCCCCAGTGTCACATGGTTTTTTTTTGAGCCGATTAGAATCTGCTCCCGTCGTTATGTAACGACGGGAGCAGATTTCCATAGGTCGGCCTCCGCTGCTGAAACCACGCCCACAACCAGCTCTCTCCGCAGGCTGGAGCGGTCCTTTCATTGAGCCAGTCGGACGCGGCGCCACGGCGGAGCGGATCCGGGTTAAATCATCCAGGTTCCCGGGTGGTTTGGGAGTTGGGTCCTCGGGGGTCCGTCCCAGGTCGGACCAGCTTCACCCTCCGAGATTTTCAGCCAAATCTGTTGGTTTGATCACCGGTAACGGGCGATGCGCAGAGGATGCGCTCCGGAGCCGATCTGTGCGCCCGCCGTGGGGTTGCAGCGCCAGCGCGCAGAATCCGCCGGGCAGATCCGGCTGAAATTCCGCTGGTTGGTCCCCGGGAGTCCCTGCTACCAGTCCAGGCGGGTTCCTGCGGTTCCGGCCGGTCGGAACCGGTCAGATTCCCCGCTTAAAGCTGCGGTGATGCGCGCTGCTCCAGCCTACTTCCTGGTTCCCAAAGCCAGGATCCGTCCGACTAAATTGTCCAGGTTCCCAGCCGCTTTGGGAGCAGGGATTTCTGGGGTACGTCCCAGGCTGGACCAGCTTCACCCTCCGAGATTTTCTGCGAAATCTGTCGGTTTGATCACCGGTAACGGGCGATGCGCCCCGGAGCCACGCCGGGCGCCCGGCGTGGGGTTGCGGGGCCAGCGTTCAGCATCCGCCGGGCAGATCCGGCTGAAATAGTGCATAAATGTTATTTATATACAACTCATATTTTATTTTTTTAACAATAAAGTTGCCATTTGTGAAAATTCAGTGTTGTGATTTATTTACAGGCTCGGGCTGCTCTGGCGGAGCGAGGTTTATTCTCCTCCCCTGCTACACGTCAGTCAGGGAGCCAATCAGCACAGAGCCTCATTATCACCCCCCCCCCCCCCATTCCCTTAGAATGGAGCACAGAAAAATGGGTTAGAAACGGTCAAACTAGTGACAGGGCCCACAGGCTGGATCTAGGATTTATGTAGAAAAAACAAGCTTTAGATTGTTTTTAAGACATTCAAGGCCTGTTTAAAATATACATTAAATGCCATAATATGTCCCCTTTAAATAGAGGCTCCTCAGACCTCCAGCCCTGCCGCTTCTAAAGACACGTAAAGAACACCTAATTATAATTTTCATTTCTGCCATCCTGTAATACGTCTGGTCATTGTACATATTATACTTACAGTATACGTATTATATATTGTTTACTTACTTATTATATTTTTTCTATTTTTATTTCTAATTTGTTATTTTATTGGTCAGTGGCGCTGTTTTCACCAAGTTAAATTCCTGTGTACTTTGTATATTTGGCGAAATAAAGTGATTTCTGTTTCTGAAAAGCTAAAGTTGGCTTGACGTTTAATTAAAGTAAGGTAACATTGATTAGATGTTGGATGATGGTTCCTTGCAAGCGCTACATAATTAGTTATCTAACCTTGTCTGATATTACAACGCGTATCCAACCAAGGACCGACTTTAATGTGTCAGCTGAATGGTCCGAAAAATCAGTCAAGCGGAGCGGCTTCGTCGCTACCAAAGTCTACTAAAACTGCACTGTTTTTGAGCGCAGTGTACCACATAAAATTGTTAAGAGATCAGTAAGCACAACAAAATTCTACATAAGGCTCACTTGATTATAGTGCACTTTGGGTTTTTGAGAAACATTAAGGATTATAAATGCGCCTTATAGTGCGGAAAATACGGTATGTAATAAACATTGTCCGGTGGTCTTTTATCTATCTTTTGGTAATACAAGAAAGTCCAATTAATATATAATATTGCTGTTAGCATAGTTTTGGGAGGTTTGGCGGTCATTCTTATTAGATACAAGCACACTAGATATTTTGCACGATCCAAATGTAAATGGTCTGGATTGTACCCAGATGCCATCTGACACTCCCAGATGCCAAATGTGTCCCAGATGACAACAGCAAGGTCCCATTGGCCCTTTGGTGACCACAGAGCTTCCACTCTGTAATTGTGTTGTTGTCTAGGGGTCAGAAAGGGCATCCTTAACTCATTTCCTTGACAAAGTTTTCGAACTACCAGGAAAAAAGTTCTGAACCTGCTCTGATGGCTTCAGTTCTTGCCTCATTTGACACGTTTGAAACGTTTCACACGTTCAAAACGTGTCAAATGATACATGATAATGACAAAACATTCAACAGTGATGGATGAATATTTGAAAAGGAAAAATGTAGAACTCAGAACTGGACCCTGGACAAAATGCTCACCCAGATGAAGAGTGAGAGGTGGCAAGAAAAAAAGCAAAACCAGAGACTTTGAGGCAATATCAGTGAAAGTTATCTTTCATTTGGATCACTTTCACTGGGGAGCCGACTGCACTGACTCCATTATGTTTGCTGTGTGGGGAAGAGCTTTGTGGGGGGCTTCCTGCCAGGATATCCGCTCCGTGCTCATCTAAATGGTTTAAGTTTCATGCTAAGTGAGAATAAATTGCCATAGATTACATACTGTAGTATCGAGCTACAGTGAGTTATTTTTGCAATATTTTTGGTAGTGTGCTGTAGGATTTTTTTTTTATTACAAAGAATGTACCATGCCTCCGAAAAGTTTGAAAAACACCAATCAAGGCCATTCAGCAGGGTACATGAAAAGTATTGTTCACTTCAAAAATGTCATAATGTTTGGAGCCTTAGGAGCCTCCGAGATCCAAGGACCAAATTTGCTTGATTTGTTAAACTTGACACACTGAAAGGTCCCCAAGTGGAGATGATACACCCCATCTTTGATCTTTGAAAACTCAATAGTTTCAGAAATATGGCCTTCTAAGTCTTCACTTTAAAGATAAGTACTGTAACATGAAACCTGAAGTAACCCTGTTTGGTCATTATTTGTACGTCGGAGTGTGAAATCAGAATAAGATCAGGGAAGAGTTTGTCTCCTGTTTCCAAATTTCAGCTTTCAGATGTCCCTAAAAGTTACACATTATTTTTATGTGATACATAGTTATCTTTTGCAATATATTTTTTATTATTTACATTTTTTCCTTAAACAATAAGAATACTCTATTTGGAGACCAGATGATACTAAATAACTAAGTATTTAACTAATAATAACTAATTTTACAATGTTTACAGTTGTGGAATAAGTGCTATAACAAAAGGCTGCATTCTGTGAATTTAGCATCTTATGGTGGAAATTAGTGTGTGTTTTTTGTTGTTTTTTTTTTCATCTTTTTTCTGATTCCCTTTCAGCAGAGAAAGCCTTATCTGGCATACTTTAAGTCTGTGAAAGCCTAAATGGAGAGTCCAACTTGTTATCCTCTGTGGACACCATATGCTTTGAGGAATTCCCCTCTGCTTTTGCACAGTTGTAGTCAAGGAGTTGATGAATGGATTTAATGGCTTTTTTGTGCTTGAAATGTTTATCTTCATGTTTCTGACTGTCTAATCTGAAATTTATGTCAAGCAAAAGAAAGCTTTTAGAATTGCCTTTGATTTAACTCAGTTTATCAGACCTGACAACAATCATGACATGGCTCTGCAGCAGTTCGGGGGACTTTATATGGAGAAGCAGATCACTTCTATGCTCATAAGCAGAATGGGCTCTAAATTGGTTCTAAACTGACTCTATATTAGCTCTATAGTGGCTTTATACTGGCTCTATACTGGCTGTATACTGGCTCTATACTGGTTCTAAACTGGGTCTATACTGGCTCTATACTTTCTTTAAACTGGTTCTATACTTGCTCTAAACTGGTTCTATACTGGCTCTAAACTGGTTCTATACTTGCTCTAAACTGGTTCTATACTGGCTCTAAACTGGTTTTATACTGGCTCTATACTGGCTGTATACTGGCTCTAAACTGGCTCTATTTTTGGTGTATGGAGATTTTGGAAAGCGTCCCTTAAGAGAGCATACACCATGGCAATGGTTTGAGTGACTTAGATTGACTTGTTAATGTGTTTTCAATTATTGATTAAAAACTGAAAGAATGTAGTTCAGTTAAGTAAATAAAGGTCAAGCAAAACTATAATACAAACAAGGTCATAAATGATCCTCAGGGTGGACACAAAGACAAAGACCTGGGTCAACTGGGTAGTTGACCTAGTCTGCCCATGTAGCATTTTAGTTTAAGACATTTATACAGTACTTCTGACTTGCTTTGCTTAGATTAATTCACAGCTGACTCCATTCATACACACGTGAGCCATGTGCTTTGAACGTAAGCATGAAATCTTCAAACATAGTATCTGATCAAGTAAAAACTTTTAAAATGTGACTAAGTCTCTAGGTGATAAACATTAGTTAGGCTCATTTGTGATGTGGCAGCTTGTTTTGCCCCCAGGTTCAAGTTTCTGAGTCAACCACAGCTCTGTGATGGTGGTATAAGAAGAGAAATTGTAGAACTATGCCAAAGCAACTCAGCTGTCAATGTCAGATCCACTGAACTTCATATGCAAATGGTGTGCTTATAGACCTGCCAAAATCAGCTACTGTTAGGGCAAATTATGTCCATCTACTTGTAACGCAAAGCAACTGTCATACTTGCTCTGGGGGGGAAAAAGCTTGGAGTCTCCCAAAATGAATAAAAAACATTTCATCTAATCTGGTTTTGAAAAACGTTGACACATTCAGTGATTATGCTAAACTTTGTTTTGACTACAGAGGCGCAAGGTTACTGCACCCACATACTGTATGTCGGTTGGAGCATGTGAGAGACATGGTACAGAAAGCTGTGCCACCATTCATGAACTGTCTGGCAGACTCAGTCACGACTAGACTAGACTAGACTAGACTTGAAGAGTAAACTGTGTTGTGTGTTGTAAACAGCAGCATGATGGAAATTACATGTCTAAATGTGTTATCTTTTATTTCCAAGAATATAACAAGGCAGGATTTCATTTACTCATATCATACTGTCAAAAACTCCATTTACACCTGCTTTGAAAATCTGATCACAAGAGGGCAGCTTTAAGCCTTTTCTTTCACACCTGGCATTAACTCGTGACTTCACACGTGACTCCAGTGGCAACTTGTCTAAGAACGTATCTCTTCCGTACTTTATGGAAATGAGCAGATTCATGTTTTACGCTTGCAAAGACAAAATGCACTGTTGCTTTTTACCTGTGGAAAGCAACAATCCAACAAATCCTGCCTAGATGCCCGGAAGATGAACATGAACATCTTTCTTATACAGATTTTTTTAACTTTTCCTTTCAAAAGAGTAAGAGCTCATATGCAATTATCACGGCAATGAGAAACATCCTAAAAACATGGATGGTAGCAAGAAAGGCAAGACGTCTAACAGATTGAAAAAGTTTATAAGAAATTAACAATGTATAAGAAATTAAAAGAAGAAGAGGAAGAACTACAGTACAGTAGGCAAATCAAAACAACACAGGCAAGGCTATGACATTACGGTTGTTGTTGGTTGTTATGGCTCTGCTTGTTGTTTTGCTCTTTAATATGACACTGCTGTTGGATGGATGAGTCCATCTTTCACCTAAGAATAAGTCGGGTACTGTACGTAGGCAGCCTTTCACTCTGGTCCAGGTTGCATTTTGTTTATATTATTTAAAGAATTTGGCCTCATCTGGCCCAGGCCTCTGAATGTGCTTTGTGTGATCTGATTGCGAGGCATCCTCAAATATGTCCTGGGTGCATTTCCACCTGTACTTGTTAATCACTCAGGACAGATTTTAATACCAGGTGCTAACAGGGTGATAGTGGACACAGAAAAAAAAATAAAATTAGCTGTAAGTGTAACAGCTGTATGCCATTACTTTTACATGACATCTGCGGTAACCCTGTTTGGTCACTATATAATAATAATACTGTATTTTCACGACCATATGGCGCACTGTGTGGAAAGGCGCACCCTCAGTTTTGTGTGTCATTTTTGGTTTTAAAACACACATACGGTGCACCGACCCAAAAGGCGCCGTCTACAGAGACGGAGCTGCACACACGCGCACCGCAAAACACACACACGCTAAAAATAGAGCGGAAGCAAAACTTAGTTTGATATTTTATTTCACTTTTCACATCAATCAAACCCTCCAAAGGTTCATATTTTGTTTCCGCATTAAATAATTAAAAAAAACCACCGGGGCGCCGCACATAAACCTGTCTCAGCCACCAGCCCTTCACTCTTCACTCTGGCTGGAAAAGTCTGTTTAGGCAACGCTTTTCTTTTAAAAATCACCATAGCCGGCAGTTTCTGTCCATCAGCGTGGCAGGCAAGCACAAGAGTAGGATAAATAAACTTTTCATACCCCGTTGTGCTGCGGATCCCGACCGCGCTGGTCCCGGGTCCCGGTCCCGGTCCCGGTCCGCTCCCCCATCCCATCCCCCCCCGCGCTGGTCCCGCGTCCCGCGTCCCGGGTCTCGCGTCCCGGGTCCCGCGTCCCCCGCGCTGGTACCGGGTTGTATCCGACAGGAGCTCCGCTCCGCTAATTCAGCTGCGCCAGGCAAGCGCCACATAAATAAGTATGTGTGTGTTTCGCGCCGCGAATACACACCCGCGCATGTCGGGATCCGTTACCGGGTTTGTAACCGACAGATTTGGCTGTAAATCTCGGAGGGTGAAGCTGATCAGACCTGAGACAGACCCCAGAAATCTCTGCTCGCAAAGTGGCCAGGAACCAGGTCGATCGGACCGCTTTGGGAACCAGGAAGTCGGCTGCAGCAGCGCGCATCACCGCGCTGCTGCAGCCTGCAGAACACTCACACAAGTGTGCTTATTTAAAAATATAGCTGGAGCAAAACTTAGTTTGATTGTATTTTATTTAACTTTACACATCAAGCAAATCCTTAAAAGTCTTCATCTTCTGTTTCCGCATTAATCAGCTCAGTGGATGGTCTCATTCACGTCCCAACTCACGGGGGCTTCACCCGCCCCCTTCTCTTTTTACCGTTCTCATGGTGGGCGGCCTTACATTACCGTAATTCAGGTAATAGACACGGCGCACCGTTTCTTAAGGCGCCCGGCACATTAAAAAAAAATAAAAATAAAAAATGTGCGCCTTATGGTCGCGAAAATACGGTAATAATAATTTTTGCTCTGTATGAGAGGGGTCCCACTTCTGCTCCTTTGCAATTTGACTTCGGCAGCTGGTTCACGGAGCACCAAACGCTATCAGATTAGCAATCTACATAGATACTTTAGTGGTAAAAGGTGTTATGTCACAGCTTGAGTAGTGTTTAAGTTACATAAACATGGATAAATGACTTGTCAAATGATAAGTGGACATAAACAGTGCTTGAAAACCTTTTTGGCACAAATGGAACCTCCTAATAGACCACACTGGTAATGGAGCTGTCAATATAAAAAGACAATTTGAGAAGTGGACATTTACTGTTAATTATTAAGTCTGATAGGGGGAAATGTATTTCCAAGCTGTTTTCTATGTTTTTGATTATTTTTTCCTAGCTCACCTCAAACGATAGAAGACAGACACTCGTTTTTCTCAGCATCCAAAGCCCCCCCGGGCATCCCATGTGTGTATTAAAAGACATAAAGTTACGCTTTTATTTTCAGATGGCTGGAGTTTCCTGTTAGGACAACTGAATAACTTGGATACAATTATCTGACTCTACTTCTACCTGATACATTTACACTTTGTTGATTTGAAATGGTGCTTGTGATCACATGATCGGCGTGGGGGAATATATACTTTGGTGTAATAAAAAAAACTAAATGAGGAAAAATATGTTTTTTTTTCAAAATATTTTCAAGCCATTTAGTGCTTATAACCTGCAAGGTATCACTGAATTGAGGATGACAGATTTTGGAAAAACCTGAGATAGCAATGTAGTTGTTTTGTTTGTTTTGCAGCTACATGAAACACCACATCTCCTGCGGTGATATTTCATGTATCTTAAGGTGCAAAGCTTTATAAAGATGCTGTTCACCATCAAGACGTTGTGAATGTCCAAGTCAGCTCCCCCACTGTGGCACTCAGTTTTGCTTTCTGTTTGTTTTTTTTTGTTTTGAACACAAAATATCTACAGGAGATATCTCACTAGAATTCACACAAAAGGTAAGTCATTCTTTGTTTATGCCTAGAAATATTATGGTTGGATTGATGTGCAGTTATGAATGATTGAGCTTTTTGAATCTTTGGCTCCAGGGAAAAATGCAAAGTACAATGCAGTTGAATAGATATTTTCACTTGAGCATTATTCTATTACAACATGATATGGACAGGAAAAAAAGCCTCCCAGATTTAATATTTTCTTTGTTTGCTATGAAGTAATTCTGCAATTTTCACCAGGTAATATGAAAAAAGAGACACTTGATTAATAGAACGGAGAGGCTGCAAATCTTTAATTTGAACAGAATATGACAAGAAGACGACAGTTTGAACCTGAATAACTTATCTAGGATTGAATAAAAGCCTTAGTTTTGAGTGACAGGTTTAATCTGTATAAATTGAAAAAAATAAAGAGGAGGAGATTTTCCCTTTACTCTGTACAATTTTAAGAGACCACCATCTGTTTTTTTGATTTTAAAAGCTGTGGAATTGCTTTCAGATGGACAGAGCACATGGGGGACTTTCATAGAGGTATATGTATTGGAAGGTATTGATCTGGAGGCAGACTAAGCAGAGTGTTGGATGGTTTCCTTGATGTGAAAAAAGAAAAAAACTTGATCATGGATTAAAATTATTTTCTACTATTTGAAACAAAGAATTGAAGATTGAATTTCTGATATGCAATTTACCTGTTATAAAATCAACTAGATTTTATTGCAAGGACTTACAAATGTCCCTTTAACATGGATAACAGTGATGAATGCACGTATACTGACTCTGAATATACTGTGGCTGTCAAATCATCCATCCATCCATCTGTTTTCCATCCATCTGTCCTCTTCAAAGAGGCTGAAGCCTATCGCACAATTGCAGGGCATTCTCCATTCAGGTTTGTCAAACCCCCCCTCTCTCAAAACGTATTTGTTTTTTATTTTATATACAGTACATGCTGTTTGCAAAAAATAAAATGTGTAAGGTGAGCAGAGTACCGTATGTGGGTTGCACCCATGAAGAACATGCTCTTCTCTGATAAACCAAACTGCTTATCCTGCTATTGTTTTTTTTTTTTTTATTGGATTGGTTGATTAAAATCTAAAGAAATGAGACACTGACCATTTGTCCATTTAACAAACAGGGGTAATATGTGGAAGAACTACACACATCCTCAACAGCATGGCACCAGTTGGTCACCGGCTTGGTCACATACTGCTGTGTGATGGTATCTCACTCTTAAATATATATATCTTAAATATATATATGTCCAAGATGGCGCCGCATACAGATGCAGCAGCTCATAGCTTTCCCTATTTGTGCTTTTTTTATGCTTTTCGTGTGTTGCACTTTCTTTTTCATATACTTCTGCACACTACAGTCGTCTGGACTTACTGGACATCGGTTTCCGACGGAAGATGACCATCTCCAGCGACTTTAATTGCACTCACAACATTCGGTACAAGATAGCAAAACCAGCGGGATCTCCGTGGATTGTTATCGGGTCTGGCAGGCGACGCAGACGGCGGCGCGAGAGGAAGCAGAAGCGGGGCTGCAGGGCAGGGCTACTGGCTAAGCTAAGGAACCAGCCATTTAAACCTCCGCTGCCGAGCCTCTACCTTACAAACGCCAGATCCATGGTACACAAAACGGACGATTTGGAACTACAGCTGGCTGGAAATCGCTATGTTCGTGATTGCTGTGTGCTTATTATCACGGAGACTTGGCTTCACACACAAATCCCTGATGCTGCGGTGCAGCTATCAGGCCGCACGCTACACAGATGGGACAGGAACAGTGACTCTGGGAAGAACAGAGGAGGGGGGCTTTGCATCTACGTTCATGAAAGTTGGTGTAGCAACAGCACTATTGGACAGTCACTGTTCTCCGGACCTGGAGTTCATGTCGGTGAGATGCAGACCCTTTTTGCTACAGAGAGAGCTGGCTGTTGTTGTCATCACTGCGGTCTACATACCACCGGATGCTAATGTAAACACAGCTCTGTCTCTGCTGCTAAAGGCTGAGTTATGGTTCTGCGTCAAAACAACGCCGTGCCTACGGCGTGTGGTACGCATCGACGCGTACCCTACGCCGCCACTGACGCCGTCACGTAGGCACGGCGTTGATTTGACGCAGAACCATAATTCAAGCTTAAATGTCATCAACAAACACCAGCGTGCTCATCCCCATGGCGTCCACATTATTGCAGGGGACTTTAATAAGGCAAATTTAAAGACTGTTTTACCAAAATCACCAGCATGTAAGATGCCCAAAGAGAGGGGAAAACACTCTGGATCATGTGTATTCCAACATCAAGGCCCAATCTCAATTCAACTTCACTCACCCTTCTTTTCTCCACTCGCCCTTCTTTTCTTCCCTAACCCCTAAAAAATAAGGGGGAGATTTTAGGGCACTTAAGATCTAGGGCACTTGGCCCAGGTGCCTGTCCCATTTCTCCTACTCCCCCTCATTTTCATCCCTACCCTGATCAGGAAGCAGAGAGCCAAAAGCTGTTTTAATTTCAGCTGTAGCGCTGTTAATATGGCACTTTATTAAGTTTTAATATTTTTTCAGGTATAAAGGTAACCTTAAGATCCGCAACCGGGGCTCAGTTTATCCAAATAACGCCTGTTAAGAAATTTGACCCAATGTTTTCGGAGATGAGAATAGCTGCCGCCCCCGGGGAGCAGCAGCAGCTCACAGCCGGGGGGACAGACGTGTCCGCCGGGTCAACCCAGCGCCGTCGTCCCGGGAGAGAAACCTGCAGCTCTGTTGAGAATTACGCTGGCTGAAATAAATCATTTAGGAAGATGTTGGTTTAATAGATGAAATCTAACAGTTGTAGCTACGCCTGTTAAGAAATTTGCTCAGAAATTTCGAGATTTCTGTCTGCCGGCTCCGGAGCTTGGGTCCGCGTTAAATCGACGCAGAGCCTATGGCGTAGGGTACGGCGTAGGGTACGGCGTACGGCGCGTTGTTGCATACATCGACGCAGAGTTTACGGCGTAGGTTACGTAATCTACGCCGTAGGCTCTGCGTTGGTGTAACGCGGAACCATAAATCCCTTTATTCTGGCGTGATCTTCGGCAACTTTATCTGAAAGTGTGTAAATTACCCAGATAACAGCTGGATTACTTTGTGGTTTCTGAAAACTATTATATCAGAAACATCCAAAACAAATCTGACGAGTCACAGGATTATTTCTCTCTATTTCTCTGAAACGAGTCTGCCTGTTTGCCTTCGGTCGGCGAGTCAAATCGACGCAGAGCTTACGGCGTAGCTTATGTAGCCTACGGCGTAGCTTACGTAGCCTACGGCGTAACCTAACGGCCTTTACTCCGGCGCAATTCTTCGCGAACAACGGACAAAAAAGGGATTATGTACATTCACTGAGTGAATATTATGAAAGTAAAATATAGGTTTGTCACTAGAAATGTAATCAAAACACATTTTTATGCAGAAACTAACTCAAAATATTGATTTTATTCACAAAAAAAATAAGAAATGTTTTTTTTATTGATTCAGTCCGCAAATGACGACGAAAAGCATTCTGGGAAATTTTCATACCCCCTCGCTCGCGAAGTCAGCATGTGAAAACCCTCGATTTGAAGGGGTTATCCTCAGCCCCTTGCCCTCGATATGCCCCCTCCCCCTAGGTGAAAAGAGGAATTGGGACACCACTACCTTCACGGGAACGCGCAAAATGTAAGGGCACATTAAAGCCTGCCTCCCCCTCACCCTGGACTCGCACCAGTTTGCATACAGGGCAAACAGATCAACCGAAGACGCCATAACCATCGCTTTCCACTCTGCACTGAGTCACCTGGAGAAACAGGGGAGCTACGTCAGGATGGTCTTCATCGACTTCAGCTCAGATTTTAATACAATAATACCGGACATTCTAATCCCCAAGGTATCCATCCTGGGGCTCCCAACATCCACCTGCTCCTGATTAAAGACTTTTTGGCGAACCGACCCCAGCGTGTGAAACTCTGTCCTCACCTCCCCTCCTCCTGCACTCTCAGCACTGGCTCTCCTCAGGGCTGTGTGCTGAGCCCACTATTCTACTCCCTCTACACATCTGACTGCAGCCCCGCCCACCCGGAGAACACCATTGTCAAATATGCTGATGACACATCGGTGGTGGGGCTGATTAACAGGGGGAAACGAGGCGGCCTACAGAGCTTGGTGAGTGGTGCGCATTGAACAACCTGGCACTGAACATCACCAAAACCAAGGAACTCATCTTGGATTTCAGGCGGAACAGAGCTGCCCCCACCCCCTTGCACATCAATGGTGAAGGTGTAGAGCAAGTGCAGTCCTTCAAGTTCCTCGCCATCCACATCACTGCAGACCTCTCCTGGTCTGTCAATGCCACTGCACTGCTCAAGAAGGCTCAACAGCGGCTGCACTTCCTGAGGGTGCTCAGGAAGGAGCACCTGAACACAGCTGCTGGTGACCTTCTACCATTCCACCATCGAGAGCCTGCTGACCTATGCTGTGACAGTGTGGCACTCCAGCTGCACGGAAGCAGACAGGAAGAGGCTACAGAGGGTGGCAAACACAGCACAGAAGATCATCGGCTGCCCTCTGCCCTCTCTGCCCTCCCTGTCTGACATCTACAGCTCCCACTGCCTCAGCAGGGCAAGGAACATCTTAAAGGACACCCCGGTTTCCATTTCTTTGACCTGTTGCCCTCTGGCAGGCACTTTAGAACAAACAGATTCGGGGACAGCTTCTTTCCCAAAGCTGTGAACTTTCTGAACCAATAAGCTACCTCATACTGGGCAATATTCTTCACCCATTTATGTGCAATATTCTCTCATTCATTCATTCATTCATTTTCATAGTGTATATATATTTATATTTCCTAATTCCTATTTTATTATTTTGTTTTTTACATGTGTGCACTTTTATGGAGCTGCTGCCTAATCTCATTATAATAACAATAAAGGCTTTCTATTCTATTACAGTAAACTAGTATTTATTGCAAGTCAACCAATGTGGTTGTGTTAGTCACTCTCGCACAAACAACACATCCAAGGTGATCCTGCTAGTGTTTAATGGGGTTGAGGTTTGCAGGTAAGCCATTACATCTTCTCCTCAGTCTGGTGGTAGACTTTGATAAACCCCCTCTGTGGGGGCAAGTGTTTTCATCTTGAAAAGAGTTGTTGGTCCCAGTTGGTATAGATATGAGATTGCGACTGGTCGCAGAATCTCATCTGCACTGCATTTGCCTCCAACAATGACAAGCCTGGTCTTCCCAAGTGAAGAAGATACCACCCCACACCATCACATTGCCTCCCCCAAAAGCTGTTACCCCATTGGTGCAGCAATCAGCATAGTGTTCTCTGTATCTTTTCCGAAGTTTGAACCAACAATCCAACTGCTGTAGACAGAACCTAGACTCATTGCTGAAAATAACATTCCTCCAAATGTTCAGGCTCCAGTGGCATTGGCAGAGAAGATTTGGCAGATAGATAGATAGATAGATAGATAGATAGATAGATAGATAGATAGATAGATAGATAGATAGATAGATAGATAGATAGATAGATAGATAGATAGATAGATAGATAGATAGATAGATAGATAGATAGATAGATAGATAGATAGATAGATAGATAGATAGATAGATAGATAGATAGATAGATGCTGATGATCACAGAATGACATTAACACTGTTCTCATTAACGCACACACACACACACCCTCCTGATGTGTAATAAGATAAGGCTCCTTCTTGTGTAATAATGTTGGAGATTAGCTTTTTTTCTGGGTGTTTCTCTTCAGAGATTACAGAAGTATTTAAATGTATCATTTTTTTAAATATTAAGTATTTACATAAAATGTTCATTAAATATTTAAATGTATTTTCTACAATTCAAGTTTTTTTTAATTTAGTCTTAAATTATTGTTTTTCTCATTGCACTTTAATAATGTATGAACTTCTGTATGTTTGTTCATCGACAGGCTAATGAAAGTAAGAAAGAATGAACTTGCATTACATGCAAACAATATGTCACACACAATAAAACTGTCATGTGTTTTTCAGTTATTTCAGTTCAAAACAACACAGAGAAACAGTGATTTTTTCATTTATATTTATGTAAGATTCATCTTTTATCTGATTGTGTATTATTCAATTAAATTATATTTATATAGCATCTAACCCGGCAATTATTGAATAAACAATGGCAGGTAAAAACTTAAAACCTTAAAAAAAAAACCTTAAGCCAAACAAAAACAAAAGAGGGAAGGGGGAAGAACCCTTATTATGAAAATTTTAATTAAAAAAACAACAACATCTCATTACCTAAAACTGCCAGTTTTAGTGTAAATGATTTGCACTGGGCAAGTTACAAAATGCAACATACTAATGATTATGATAAACCTACAGAACCCAAGAGAACTATTAGGCCACACTAAAGCCACTTTCACACAAATATTGCAGTGTAAAGATGCAATGGAGATCCCCTCTTCATTCCACCTCCACTGTCCAGCTGTGCACAGTGATCCTACGAAGGCACAATATTCTCTCCCCAGAGTCTGCTTTTAAAAAGCATTATAGCATTCTGCAATCTGAAGATATTCCCTAGGCTCCACTTTATGGCCCACAGTCAGCTGGCGGCTTTATTGAGTCAGTGATGAATTAAACGCGGCACTAAGCAACCACGAAAAAATTAAGTGTCTGCCTGGCATCCCATGGTGCCATAATGGTTAGCAGTGTTGCCTCACTGTTGCTTCTTTCTGTGTGGAATGTGAATGTTGTGCTTGCATTGGTTATCTCCTGGTATTCTTACTTCCTCTCACAGTCCAAAAGGATGTTTGTCAAGTACATTGGTGATTCAAAATTACCTATGGGAATGGAAGTGCACATACTGTATGTGGTTGTTTATTTACATGTGGACTGGTGACCTGCCTGGGCCTGTCTTCGCCCAAAGGGAGCTGAGCGCTCTAGCCGACACCTTCAGCCTAAATAGGAATAGGTGAGTTTAGATGATGGATGGATGTTCCTGGGGGACAGGCACAGCAGTGCGACCTGAGTTTCCCCATTTGACATTTGGGATGTAAACAGCGTATGATGGCCCAGCTTCAGCTGGCAAAGACTCCTCCAGGTTGCAAAAATAGACATAAAACAATAAAACAATGGGTGAAGCATTAGGTCACCTGACCCATGGGTTTGTGGAGCGGTTTTGAAGCCCAATTTTTTTTGTACACGGTGCAGCCATGTTGTACGAGTAGCAGACCACATGTCAATCAATCCAACCCCCCCCCCCCCCCTAAATATCTGCAGAGCTGCTATCAGACGTTTACAGCAAAATACACCATTTAACATGTTGACTCAATGGCGAAATCCCATTTACCAGATGCTGGGTTAATGTAAATGAGTGGTTGCTTTGCTAAGTGCTGTAGCATGACGATTAAAGATGAGGAAGTGATAATGGTTAGCTATTGGCTGAGCCAACTGTCACTCAATCCAATTAGAAATAAATGTATTGCTTCGTATAAACAAAAAACTTCACCCCCACCTCCCTTTAGAGTTGTCATGTGTGTGAAATCAAGCTATTGAAACCAAAACGTTTTTTTTTTAACCACGCTGTGAGAATATGTCCATTTCTTTTTTATTAAAATATTAATATTTTTAACCCTGATATTTTTTCCCATTTTTTTCACCCAGGAATTATCACGTTATTTTGGCCAGATCCTCTACACCCCATCTGGCGCCGCGGCTGGCCAGAGGGGGCAGTTTATAGCCCAAGACTGCTGCAGGTTTTTGTGAGTGTAGCTCACATTAGCTACCCTAGGGGAGAACATGCAAACAAACAAAGGCCCTTTTGCCAGACCTGGGGTGTGGGTGCTGAAGTCATGGGGGAAGTAAACACCCCCCCAGCACCATAGCGTCCCCAGTGAGAATTTATCCCAGGACCTTCTAGCTGTGAGACGGCTACACTGCCAGCTGCGCCACCGTGCAATATGCTGTAAACTTGAACATTTAAATATGGGAGGTAACAGAGATTTACTTTCTATTGGACCCACCCTCCATCTCGCAGTCAAGGAACTACAATGAATCTTAGTTCCTAGTGAGCTTCAACCTGGAAGTTAGATGGTTAAAGCTAGCTTGTAAAACATGGCTTAAGGTTCCAATTTGCTAATGCCGTCTTCGAGTCAAGTCGAGCAACAGAATTTTTTACACATTCCGTGTCAGGACTCATCAAAAGGGCTGATCAAAAATCTTGTTTTTTTTTGTTTTTTTTTTCTGTGTCCTTAGCTTGCTTTTCAGTTGGTTCTGATCGAGTTTCTAGACGTAGCTTTCGGATGGCCCAGCAGGGATACTCTCATTGTCCCTATAACAGACTGATTTCTTCCTCTGTGTGGAGTTTGAAGCCAATCTTCATGCTCGAATTCTGCTTTTCCATGATGCAAATTTACACAGCCCTTCTTTTGGCTCAGATACACCTCTGTTACTATATCACGAGGCAGAACTGAGGTGTAGTTTCACCTCCGTTACTCCCACACAGCACACTGGGGCAGAATGAAAACACTAAAGCAGCAGAACAAACTGGAAAGGGGCTTAAGGCTTGTTAGCTCTTGGTGTAAGAGTGCTTAAAAGGTGACTGATCACTAGCTTTAAGTCCACAATATCATCTTGTCTTATTCTGGGGGAAATCCAGTTTATGCTTCGTCTGATGTCGAGGTCGTTGGATTAAACCAACATGGATATGGAATGTCTCATTTTGTTTGACCTCATTTGCTGAGTTTGCAAATGTAATTACCAAGGAAAATATAAAAGTTCAACATGAAAGTGTTTGTAAGGAGTTCATTTGAACTGGTCCTGTGTGTAATCTCGTTGTCTGTCTGTCTTCAGCACAGATTTTTGCATCCCTCTAGGACAGAGGAATTCATTTGCCACAGTCTTTTGTGAATATGGGGAAACAAACACTCTAGTTCTACAGACGAAGACATGTGAAACGCAGCTACAGGCTATATTAAGCAGTGTCATATTATGACATAAAGACACATAGTCAAATTCAATTCATCATCCGTGGGTTTCACTGTTCAGTGGCTTGTTTGATTATTAATTAGTCTGAAGTAAATTCTTGTTTTTTTTAAAGACATAGATTTGTACATATGAATTAGTTCTGCTACATCAGTACTCAGTGAGTTGTCAGCAATCACAGCTCTTAGTGTGATGTGCTACATGCTTTTTAATTATGAGGAAATCATATTATTCGGTTGTAGTGACTGTTTACAGATTCCCAACACCCCTGCTTTAAAGGTACACTGCTGTGCAGATAACCTGAGAGCTCAAACAAACGAAAGACCATCTTCTACCACACTTGGCAGAGTTCAGCTTATTCAACTTTCCTTTGAGGCACAACAGAAACCTCCAGCAGATACAGTACTGTTTCATATTCCCACAACTGTAATGCAATATGTTCAGGCTTTGTAGAAGAGAAAGCAGCCCTCCGCTGGGAATCTCAGCATTTGGATGTTACAGTACCCAGTGTTCAGAGCTCATGATGATGTACACCAGCTCCAGACAGATAATAGCGTCTGATGTAGCTGCCTGCAGATATGCCTTTGGTTGCCTGCAAAGCAGTCTCTGGGGTTCAGGGACCTCTAGTGCTCAGTGCTGCGCGAATTTTCTGCTACATATCATCAAATAATCAGGACTGATCTTCCAGACAAAATCCTCTTTTGTAACTGTATCTCGGAGATACATGAGAACATTGGATGTTATGTTTGCAGGTGAGCTCTTTTTTCGTGAGCAAAAGATAGCTGAATGCTCAAAAGTGCCACAGTTACCATGCGTGGTTTGTGTAAAACTCTTTTGTCTGTTCACCGATTGTATCTTGCAAACAATCTTCAAACATATCAAATAGCATGAGAAAAATAAGGTGCTGCTTGAAGTGGTTTAACAAAATAAGCATTTCAGCAGCCAAAGGCGTCATGAATCAACTTGAGTTGATCTGTTATCTTCATCCTTTTTCTGTGGGAAAAAAATAGTTGTGTCAACCAGCTATGATGTGTTATTTTAGTAGCTTTGCCTAGTGATTCAGTGTGTTTCATAACCATCTTTTTTCAACGTACCAATAAAATAATACCAGACATATAGTTAGCGTCAGGTGGTTAGATCACAAAACAAAATAGTATATTTAAACATTGAATTAGTGATGACAACAGCAATAGGAAGGCAAAAAGAAGAAAAATACTACCTTAAGATGACAGGAAAATAGCTCTCAGGTATGTTAATTTTTGTTTTCCTGAATGTGTTCGTATCTTGCTTATTGTCAGTCAACTCATTTTAATTTCTGGTACATCTAAATTAGCTTTGCATCCAGCCAAACTACAAAATTCTCTACTTCACAGGAATCATAAGGAGAAACTCTTCCTGAAAATAATCAGATCCCTCTGAAGTGTTTGAAAGGGCTTTTGTAATTCCCGGTGGTTTGCTGATAGAGTATGCAATGTCTCATGAACCTACATAAATCATTTTGTTGGTGAGACTGAAGTTTCCAATATTTTCTGTAAATGAGTTAAAGACCTCAAATCTTTCCATGTTTGTATAGCAGTATAGCAGTTTTATGGTTCTGTTCTTATTGGGAAATGCAGTTGCACTGTTTACCTGGTGCAACTAAAGCTTCAGTGCGTTCTGCATTTCTAGCCATCGATTTTTATTCCTACTCTATCCCATTCAGGGTCAGGAGAGTTGTGGGTGTGGGTGGGTGTGGAGCCCAGTCCCATATTCAGTCCCTATAAGGCCACGTTTACACATAGCCGGGTATTCACAAAAATGGATATTTCCCCCTCTAGGTTTTGAAAAATACCATAATTTACACAAACCCACATAAATACGCTGTTAAGGTGCTATGAGCAGCCAAACCTACAGGGGGCAATGTAACGAGAAGCATAAAGTCATGCTAGCCAATCAGAATCCTGGAAAAAAACGTCAACAAATGACAAGTGTAACTTCCAGTTACTTCTAAGATGGCAGGAGAGTCTTTCGTTTGGAGTGACAGAGAAGTGGAGTTACTTAAATATCACTTTAGAATATAAAACAGGTAAAATACAAGAAAATATTGACGGTGGCCAAACAAATTGTAAACACAGGTGGCACACATGACGCTGGTGACATTTCTGTTGCATAATGTTACATTCTGAAGCCTAAATGTCCGTTTCCCTCTGTTTACAAGCAAAAGTGAAGCCGGATGTTTTTCAAATCTCCACTTTGGCCGGAGTTTTCAGGAATGATCATTTTTGGTGACTTTGAGCTTCGTTTTCGTGTAAACGAACAGCCAAAACGCATGAAAACACCACCGTTTTTGCTACGTGTAAACGGGGCCTAAGAGATGGGGAATATACCCTCCACAAGTCAAAAATCCATCTCAGGTCCATACAAAAATGAGCGACCATTACCAAACACACTCACCCCCTCAATTTAGAATCAGCTATGAACTAAACATACATGTTTTTGACCAGCAGGAGGAAGCCTGAGTACCCAGAGAAAAACCCAAGGAAGGAAGCTGCATCTGATTCATCCGCTTGAACTGACTGTAAAATCCGTCACTGATTCTTTTCATGACCGTTTCCCACGCTGAAACAGCATTTAAATGTCATCAAGCAGAAGTACTGAATGTTGATGTCTCACATTGAAAGACTCGCTGAATAAATGTCGGACTGTAAAATGACATATGGACAGATATTCAATAGTTCAACTATCTTAAAAGTCAGTTGCTGCATTTGCATTGTCATTTCATTTGACAAATTAAATCATAATACTATTCTTGTGACATTTTCTCCAGTGCTAAATCGTTTATATTTAGTCCTGTACTGTAGGTATTAACTTACATGATTTGCCCTCAAAGAATCTTTGCAGTTTCAGGTAAACAAAATATTCCGTGTTTCATCACTACAGGAACCACAATGGTTGAATGGTAAATGTTTCTATATACTGTATCGATCTATTGACAAGCTCCGAACTCCAGATCCATCCATCCATCCATCCATCCATCCATCCATCCATCCATCCATCCATCCATCCATCCATCCATTTTCTCCAGCCGCTTCAATCCCATGTAGGATCACCGGGGTGCTTAGAGATGATCCCATCTGCCACTGGGAAAAAAGAAGGGTTCACCTTGTACAGGTTGCCAGTCAATCACAGGAAAATGGTTTGATCAGTGAATAACAAACCACTACTATGATTTTGTCTTTATTGTATTTTTGACAGGGTAAGAAAACAGAGCGTCTGTTGTTAGGAGTAAGAGTTGTTAGGAGATGTTCACTGAATATTATAACAGTTTTGCATGTAAGAAATAACTTACTCTTTTACTCGATACCCGACACCGCATGAGAAGCTTCTTACCTTTTGTTGAATCTTGACGAAATTTCCACAAAGTGGTGTCTTTCGTGAGGTGTATTGTGATATTTTCAAACACACTAGGGGCCAAAGTATGGTTTTTCGGTCAATCGGATATCACATTAAAACAGCAACTCTCGCATAGAAATCCTGGCTTTGCTGAGCTTGCGTCATACTAGGCCTGCATCACACCCAGCCCAGGTGGCTTATGTAAAGATCTCATAACACAAACTTAGACAGGTTTGTGTTATGAGATCACAAAACTGAAATTTAAATCTACAGCGCAAAAATGTTGTCAGGAAATAAATGTGTGTAATAGACATAAGTAAATCATCTTACCCTCCCATCTCCTAATATGAACTTTTGAATGAGTTTCTTTTTGCCTGGAGTCAATGGTGCCATATAGGTCTGTGAACCTGAAACAATTTCTGTAAATGAAATTCCTATTTCATTTTGTCCTGTGTTTTTCTTACTGGTGTACAGTACCATTGACCTGCATTGTGCAATAGATCTGCAGTGATCAGATGATTTATTTATAACGGACATGAAGTAATGGAGAGTTAGATAAAAATAGCAATGTCTCTACTCATGGGATAAGCTGTCTTACCACTGCCTCAGCTGTAACTGATAAACTGTAATTTCCTGACTTTTGGCTAAAGGCAAAGTCATGGAAGTGACAAAAGTGTAGGATCCCAGCAGTACTATTTGTCATTATTGCCCTTTGAGTCTCATTGGTTCATAAGTTTATTGCTTGAGGCCTTATATTGTGTAATGGTGTGGCTTCTTTTTAATCAATGAATAATTTCATTGGCCTAATATAACAGGCTGTGAGCTCTTCAAGCTGAGCTGTGCATGTGGGGAATTGGTTTTGGAAATTACTTTTTTGTGTTTATGTAAATGTGCTATTTAAAGTTCCGACCTTTTCTGAGAAGCAATATTCAAATAAAATGCTGTTTTTATATTTTGCACAACCACTTTTATTATAGACCTCTTGCATATCATATGCAAAAGAAGAAATGAAAAAAAAGAGAGAAAAGAAAAGAAAAAAAAAGTTAGCATTTTAACATTTGCGTCTAGATTGCCACCATTTGAAAGCACAGTATGGGATCTATGGAGCGACACAGAAACACAAGTCGAAAAGGTTTTTCATTTAAGTTTGTAACAGCCAAAAATGTTGCTTATTCTCCTCTCCCACTGCAAGCGTTCAAGCTGTGATAGAGAAATTGTAAGGTATCAGGTGTTACTGGAGCTCGAATTCAGTGGAAAAGGTCAGATGGTGAATTAATAAAAACACGCCACAGTCAGTCTTAGCTTTAATAATGTCACTGTCTTAATTAACTCACCTATCACATGTCAGGCAGAAAATCCGTCTCCACTCAGAAAAAATATCTCTGGAACAATTTAACAAGGTTAAATCAAAGTGATAGAAGAGTTAATAGAATAAGTGTGTGTGTATGTGTGTGTGTGTGTTTGCTGAGGGCTGGAGGCTTTATTACATGGACAGGCTGCGTGTGAAAGTGTTAACTGAGGGGTGTTTAACACCTTTCAAATTAATGCCCATCATGGATCAACAGCAGTGTTCTCTCTCACGCCTCGCTCCCATTGATGTCTTTCAGATCAACCTAACGGTCCTTGTGCAACATCCAAATCCAGTCTGCAACTTCATCAATAGAGGGTTTTTTTTCCCCCTTTACTCCCATTAAAAGCCACACACACACACACACACACACACACACACACACACACACACACACACACACACACACACACACACACACACACACACACACACACTATCTGAGAGCAACTCTATACCCCACATTTATAGGTTTTATTTTCATTTTCATTTCTTTTTCACATCAAATTTGACATGAAGTTGCACGATCTCTTGTACCACACGTGGTTTATTTGAATATTTGGAAGAATCCTATGAGCACAGCACCAACCCTCTTTAATATGACACAAACGCTTTGAAACTAAACTGAAATTGTTCTTTTAGCATGTGTACTTTTACTATCCATAAGGTTTCTATCACACAGTCACAGAAGGGACTGGTTAAATTAGAGCTTTTTCTGTATTTGCTTTTAGTCTTAGCTTTTTATAGTTTTTCAACAGCTAAATCACTTTTTAACACAAAATAACTGCAATGATGCCTTCCAGTCAGGTTTTAGACAGACAGCACCACAGCACTGAGATGCTCTGAACAAAGTGTTTAATGACATATGTCTGAATACAGACAGTGGAAAAATGTTGGTCTTAGTTTTAGTGGATCTCAGTGCTGCAACTAGTTCAAAGCATACTTAGAGAACAGGAAGTACTTTTTGACAATAGATAACTTTACATCTGAGTAGACAAGAATCACATGTGGAGTTCCCCAAGGTTCCATCCTGGGACCTCTTTTTAACTCCTCTGTTTAACATCTACATGCTCCCATTGGCACAGATTGTAAAAAAAACACAAAATAAACAATGTCTCCAGGAGACCGAGGCCCTGTACCGGCTCTTGGTAAATGCATTGAAGAGATTAATGACTGGATGTACCACAACTTTCTCCAGCTAAACAAAAACAAAACTGAGGTAATTGTCTTTGGAGCCAAAGATAAATGATCACATTTCACCACAGAGTTTCCATCAATACACCTAAAAACTACCAACCAGGCCAATAAATATTGTTGTAGTGATGGACTCAGATCTAAATTTGGAAAAACACGTTAAGGCAATAACAAAGTCAGCCTACTATCACCTTAAAAGGAACCCTGGCTATTAAGACATGTAGTCCCTAATTAGCCACAATTGTTCTCTTATACTAAAATATGTTGTTAGAAACACATAAAATAATCTAATTGCTTTAAAAATCTACAATGTTTATCACATATTTTGACCTGCGGGAGGCGCCATGTTTTACCTGCGCAATGCATTCTGGGGGCGATGACGTAGAGCGGTGGCTCTGGGAAGATAAGCCGCGTTAGTTTAACTGGGACAGGTACCTAAAACATAGATGAGCAGCACTCTTCCGGCCGTGGAGGCTGACGAGGGAGCCCATAAGACGTCTCGGTTCAGGCAAACTGGATCAAAGTTCTGTGATGCACGGGAGATCTGCAAAAATTATCAATGTCGTGCGCATCTTACCAGTGCATTAGGCTCCTGCGTCAACGGCGTACCCTACGGCGTCAACGGCGTGGGCTCCTGCGTAGACGACGTAGGCTACGCCGTCTACGCAGGAGCCTACGTAGCCGTAGTCGGCGTAGCCGTGGCTCTATGAGCCTGCAGCGCTCCGCCATCCGCTCTCCGCCATCCGCTCTCCGCTCTCGCCGGGATGGAGCAGCGGTGGGGAGGATGCAGGTTTGGGTGGGCATAGCCCACCCCTGCCCCCCCTAAAACCGGCCTCGGTGCTGGGTGATGCCAGACCAGAGGCTGAGGGGACTGGCCCGGGACTTTGACGAAACGGGAGGCGCAGACTTCGCGTCAAATAGGCAAGAACATCTTTATTTAATTTAATGTCGCCAGATCTGGCTGGGGTTTTTATTGTAGCATCGGCTATCTGCTAGTTGAAACGTGTGGTCTGTTAGTCTTAAAAACCATAGTTTTATGGTGTTTTTGTAGTTCATGCTGTATGGTGCGGTACTTTTTTTTTTTTATATACTTTTTTGTAGGTGCGCCGTCACCTTAATGTTTAGCTGTGTTTTAATCTGTGTTTCTGGTGCGCCGTCACCTGTTTAGCTGTGTTTTCATCTGTTTCTGGGTGTCAAAACAGTGTACGGGGGTTAGCAGGAGCCACCGTCTGACGTCACTACCCAGAATGTAAACAACAATGGCGACCTACATGTTAAATTATATTTTCAAATTTTATAAAAACGAAGACATCAACAAGGTTTTTTATATCACATTGTTATAATTGATACCATCATTTATCTTTTAAGACCTACATGTCTTAATAGCCAGGGTTCCTTTTAAGAATATATCAAGGTTAAAATATCTGATGCCTCAGCAAGACCTGGAAAAACTAGTCCATACTTTCATCTTCAGTAGCTTGATTATTGTAACAGCATCTTTACAGTTTACATGAAAAGTCAGTTGGACAACTGCAGCTCATTCAGAACTCTCCTGCTCCAGTCCTCACTCTAGACTGAAAAAGTGGACCACATCGGTCCAGCTCTGAGGTCTTTACAACGGCTGTCTGTCTGTCAGAGGATAAACTTTAAAGTTCTGATGCTGGTCTATAAAGCTCTGAATGGTCCAGGACATAGGTGACCTCCTGACACAGTATGAACCTTCCAGACCCCTCAGGTCATCTGGAAATTGTTTTTTTATCAGTTTCCAGAGTCAGAATCAGACATGGAGAAGCTGTGTTCAGCTTCTATGCTCCACATGTCTGGTACAAACTCCCAGAATGCATCAGATCTGCTGGAACACAGTGTATTAAGTCCAGGTTGAAGACTAATCTTGTTGAATTGTGCCATACAAATAAACTTGCCTTGCCTTTGTATTTTTATTAAACTTCTGTTTCTAATTGAAAGCATGTGCATAGTGAATATAGGTCTGTCTCTCCTTCTATCTTTGTTATCTTTGAGTCCTCCAGCACACTACAACATGACCCAAAATTTAAAAAAAAATGTTGGGATGACATTTTAAGAAAAATTTGAATAAAGGCTCCAGGATGTAAACATTCGAACTATGTTTGTAATACTTTGTATGCCCGATGTTAATAATTGATGGATATTTATACATGAAATGAAGCAAAACATTAAATGTATGCTGTCAGTTAACTGAACAGGTCCCTCTAGGCATGGAAGTGAAGTACCTTTTAAGGCACCATGTAAGATTTACTCTTGTTCTGTGTTCCCTCTCTTGCTCAGCCATTCCTGTTTTGTGCTCCATTATTACGTTCTTGGGTCTCTTATCTGTGTTATAATGTCCCCTGTAGCTCTTTGAGCAAGTTTCATCAAGGCTTGTGCACGACATAGCATCTTCACCTGGCATGTACCGGTAGTTGTTCCAAGAGACAACTGGGATGTAAATCCAATGTTACTTTGGTTGCTTTTTGCTGACAGTAAAGACAGGGGTAATCAAATATTCCTTCAAACAAAACTGAAAGTGATGAACTTTCTGTTTTGCCTGTTTTAAGATTAGCAAACCACCTTGAAATAATCATTAGGCTGATTTATTGGTGGTTAGTTCTGATTGGTGTGCAAAAGAGCTAGATACCACATATTCTTTAACTGAGACCCACCAGCTTTAAACCACAGATAAGAGCACTAACAATGAAAAACAAACACACACACACACACACACACACACACACACACACACACACACACACACACACACACACACACACACACACACACACAGAGTAACCTCTATCTAGATAGCAAGAATTAACTATTCCAAATTTTCAGAACATTATATGCACGCTCTGAGCAATGGTTAAAAAAAATATTGGCAGAGAAAACATGCTGTCAGGCTTTTAAGTTAGATAATCAAAATGTTTTGGCTCATAGCTACCTTTGTCAAAAGGATGAAAACATTTAAATTGTTTCAAGCTATTTTTTTGCAGCTGTTTATCTTAGTATTGAAAAATTTGGAGAGAAAAGAAACATCCTCAGTTGTGAAGCTTTGCAGGGAGCGCGGGCATGATCATTCAAAGCTGGACTGATAAGTCTCAATGTTCTCTAACCCATTCACGTACTGCAGACTGCCTCAGAGTAATTTGGAGCCAAGGGCAGTCACAGCTGAATTCTCATTGTGATAGACTGAAATAAAAAAAACGTGCAAAAAGAGCTTATCAGGAGTCTGGAGATATTTGTGAGTTTAAAGCCTACAGACTAGAGAATAGCTGGAATATTTTAGAATTTTTTTGGTTGATACATTAATAATTTTCTCAAACAATTTTAATCCGTCCGAAATAATGTCTGTGAGCAAAATTTATTTGATTTGTGGCACTTCAGTCAAAGCTGAATGCTTCATCTGATAACACTGAAATTTCCTTTCACCCAAAATTGCCTACCCTGAATTTTTGTGCCAAAGTTATGGACCATTTCTGTATTGGGATGTGGCAGCATCACCTTCAGACCAATGTCTTTCATTTAATAATTGAGTCTTAAAATGTTCTTGTGTTCTTCTCCATCATAATTTTATTGTAAGAGTGTTCATATCTATACTCACCATCACTTAATTAGGTACACCTATATACCTAATGTAAATGTATACTTATATAAAATATAATATATTTACACTTTACTTTATTAGCTGTACCAGGTAGGGGTGTAACAATATATCGTGCCACGAAATTTCACGATACAAAAACGTCGCGATATTGGGTTATTAATATTAATCCATTGTGCTGACTAGTAACGCACATCCGACCGCGCGTGCCGACCGCGCCTCGACCCGCGGACCAAAATCTTACTACGCTCAGAAGAAACTAGTACCGTTTTGCGATCACGATCACGGGACTCTTGGGGGGTTTTGAGCTCTGAACTTTTAAGTCTGGTGTAGAGTTAAGCCTTACCTTATTAAATTAAACCTTTTTCGGGTCGTGAGTAGGATAAACACGGGGACAACTTCTGCTGAGTTCCAGTGTACTTTAATGTCCGCTCAACAGTGTAGGATTTTAGAACATCAACACAGCACCTAGTGCCGTACTGTGGCGTATCACTCCGCCCAATCTAAAACAGACTAAGCACTACAGATAAACTGACTAGTGTCATTATAGTGCCTGATTTACAGAATATAAAGAATATATTTATAAAATAATGAACCATGAATTACCAAAATAACCTTCTTAACAAAAATAAATCTCCTCTTACACTTATAAGGTGAGCATGAATCAATCTTTTTTATGATGTAAAATTGTATGTATTTATTTACTTTTATTTATTTATTTAATTTTAGTTGTTAAATTTCTGGAAAAGAAAAAAGTCAGATCATATATGAGAGAAACTATTCAGTTTGTGGCTAAATATTTTTACTTGTATGAAACTGAAGATGCATAATGCAAACCTGACATTTACTTTTAGTTCAGTTTGTGGAAAATGGTTGGCCTGGCTTGCTCTTTAAAACTTAAACAGTTATAAAGCATTACAAACTGTAAGAATAGGGCAAACGCACAGCATTGTTTTGTATTTTGTGTCTTTCAAATAAAAGACAATTTTTTCTAGTCATATGTTCCTCATTCAAGGTTGTTAAAAAAATACTGCTATAATATCGTATCGTATCGTTATTGTGACCTCAATATCGTGTATCGTACCGTATCGTGAGATTAGTGTATCGTTACACCCCTAATACCAGGTGTACAGTACCTAATAAAGCTGCTAGTGGGTGTATGTGACATGGTTAAGTGAGAATTTGTTATTTCAGAATGTACTTGACTCCTGCACACTGGATTTGGTTCAGCAAACATAAGCCTGGTGTTCAACCATGATAAGATACTTTACCACCACTATTATCTGAGGTCAGAGCATGTAGGCTTACAGCAGTTGTGTTATCTTATAATGGATACATTGCCATTACAATCAAATGAAAAAAAAAAAGTGATTGCAAATTGGTACAGCACTGTCATGCTCAATGTTTTAGAGTTACAACAAGATACACATTTTTATAGCTGTTAAACTACTAATTTTGGAGACACTGTGAATGTAATTCATTTATTCATTAATTTTGCTGAAAACTGCTGTTTGAAACAGGAATACGGAGGACCAAAACTGCCATAATTAAAAATAAAAGCAGAAATATATTTTTTTTTCTTTTGCCTTTCCTCATACATGCGTCATCGTCAAAAAATATGTTTTGTTTTTTCCTTTTCCTTTTACATGCATTTGTTGTTTTTATATTTCCTTGTTTCTTTTTTTTTTTACCTTACCTTATGCATTTCTGCCTCATTATACAAATGAGGATGGTTGCCCTTCTTGGTCCAGCTCCTCTACTATTGGTCAATAAACAGGAAGGAGTAGGATTGGGCCAAAATTAAAACTATTACGCAACCGGTGATGATGCTCTGGAATAAACGTACATACCCCTCACATTCGTTGAAGTGTACGTATAATGCTGCTCTTATGTCTTTTTATCTACACATCAGCCCTCACTGAAGACTGAATATTGTCTAATGGGTTAATTTATAAAATGATCTATTCATTTTATGTGGGGTAGTCAAAGGGACATTATAAACAAACAAAGAAGCTAATGTATATTAACTATGAATCTGGACATTATTATTATTAGTTTTAGTCTTGAATAAAATGTAGAGAAAGCCAGGATTTCTATCCTAGGTGGGCCAACGTAATTTTGGATGGGCCTTTAGTTAAAGCAGCACAACGTAACTTTCAGCTTTTCTGAGTTTGGCGGCATCTTTTGGACAAAAGCGGTAGTGTTTTACCAGAAAGAACACTACGTTTCCCATGAGCACCAGCGCGCACTCCCGGAAAACTCCTGTCCCGTCGCTGCATTTGTTTTGATGAGAGGAGACGGGGCACTTTTCTGTTTCACCAAGTGAACAGACAGAACGCAAAAAAAAAGATGTTAAACTGCTGGAAAGGAACTGGAATTTACCGGGATACCTTAAACAAGGAATCCAGGGAGCGGGATATGGAGAAAATAATGATTATTAATTATTATTAATTATAATAATAATGAATCCCTACTGAAGAGCCATGTTTTTCAATAAATTTGTATAATAGTACAACATACAGTACATGTTTTGTATTACTCTTACTTTTCTTTTCTTTTTTTTGACTGCTATATTATGTTGAAGAGGCTCCGAGTGTGAGCAATATTTTTGTTTTCCTCGTGAGATTATTTTTTTCCTCTGCAGCTACAAATAAGAGTTAATATTTTTTCCTCAACAAACTAGTTTTATCTGAAGATTGGGGTTAATTGCACCGCAGAGAGCTGGCCAGCAACTGCGTTTAGCTGGCGAAGTGGGGAATAAAACCCGTGTTTTGATCCGACCCGTCTGTGTGAGTGTTTGTGGTTTAAGGCTGTTTATGGTTCTGCGTTAAATCGACGCAGAGCCTACGACGTAGGGTACGCGGCGACACGCACCGTACGTTGCGTGTCGCAACGTACCCTACGCCGTTGTTCTGCGTCGATCTAACGCAGAACCATAATTCAGGCTTTACTGTGTGGAAGCCGGTGTTTGCTCGTTACAGCCGCGATCCAAAGCGAGCCGACGACTCTTTCACTCTTTTACTTTGTTATATCAGATACTTGGCCTGCGTGGTTCTGCCTCTGAGCAGGAAACCGTTGAAAAGTTAAACCATTAGGATCTTTTCCCCACGTCTGTTGTGTGGAGCTGCTGCAGCCACAACGCAGCAACAGCTTCTGCGGAGCTCTGCGCTCCAAGCCCCGCCCATTTTCGTCTCGACTGCGAATCGGGAAGGAGGGGGAAGTGACGTATGTGCCGTAAAGCAGTCAAAGCCGTAAAATTTGTAGTTTTTTAGTGTGGCAGGGTTCCTACCATGCTCCTCAAAGTTACATAGTGCCAGTGAAGGTGATACAGACCCCCTCAGACCATGACAGAGGTTCATTAAACCTGTTGGAAGTTGATGTACCATCACAATGACTCTGGAAATATGATATTAAGGTGGAAAAGTTACGTAGTGTCGCTTTAATAACAGACTACTGACATTGAGCTGAATATCCCAACTTGATTGTCTCTGTGGTGCCTAATAGCCTAGGCCAGGGGTCACCAATCCTGGTCCTCGAGGGCCGGTGTCCCTGCAGGTTTTAGATGTTTCCCTGCTTCATTGCACCATGATACAAGTGACTGTGTCATCAACAGAACTATCCAGACTTTGATGACAAGCTGGTAACGACGATTAATTAGAATCAGGTGTGTTAAAGCAGAGAAACATCTAAAACATGCAGGACACCGGCCCTCGAGGACCAGGATTGGTGACCCCTGGCCTAGGCCGTTAATGCTGAGACAGGAGCTGTTGCTATATGAGCTTTGACAGCGCAGTGCTGGTCTCTCTCCTGTTAAAAGTTAATGTCGCTCACCAAGCACGTGCTGAGATACAGGGAGTTGTGACTTGTGATTGGTCCAGACATGACAAGATTTATTTTCATAAAAGGAAACATTTTTAGTTTTCATTTTGAATTCAAATATTGATTCCAATAATAAAAATAATATAAAAAATGAGATATTCCAAAAATAAATTCAAACATTCTGTCTGTCAAACAGGGTAGGTTAATAGTAGGAGTGGGTGGGCCTATGCCCGTCAGACCCATTACTAACACTGTGGTAGATGTAGAGTAGAATCAGGATGAATATAATTTTTTTTTTTTTTTTTTTTTTTTATTGTATTTTTATATTTTCAGACACAAAAAGAGGGGTATACCTTAGATACATAGAACACAAACCCCCACAACTCAATTTTTCAAAAATTAAAAAAAAAATGTAAAAAAAAAAAAAAAGTCAAAGTCCATACATACCAAAACATATTTCATAGTGCTATAATCATGCCAAATATACTAACCAAAAATTCTACTCAATGCACTAATTGAGAATACCAGATAGTCCTACCCTATCTGTTCTATCAATGACTGAAATAATAATTAAATAGTTAAATAATATTCCTACCTACTTCTTGATGAAGGGGACTTATCAAAATGTCATTACTTTCTAAGTTGGGGCTGGTCCGTTAAAGAACAAAAATGATACCCAAATATATACCCTCAAAACACAATGTAAACAAAACCAAAAAATACCTAACAAAACAAAACAGACATAAACGGTGGGAAAACCCCACTTAAAACAAACACGACAACAAAACAATACAAACAGTTGCACTCGGGTCTTATCATTGTCACTATGCCTTACAATTACCTACGGATTTCTTAAAATCAAATTCTGTATGAGATTGCCATATTTTTAAAAAGTCTGAGGATTTGCCTTTGCTCTTGTAGTAAATATTGTCAAGTGTAAGGTAGCTTGAGAGTTCGTTCCACCAATGGGCTAATACTGGGGGTTTAGATTGTTTCCAATTTAAGGTTATACATTTCCTGGCTGCCAACATAGCAAGATCTATATATTTGCATTGATATTTGTTCCACTTGTCTGACATACTAGTTCCCAAAAGACATAAACGAGGTGACAAAGAGACAACTACACGTAAACATTGAGATATCAGCTTGGTAACAGAATTCCAAAAAAAGGAAAGTGCATCACATGACCAAAACATATGAAAAAAAGTTCCTTTTTGTTTCTTGCAACGCCAGCATAGAAATGACATCTCACTGTTCATTTTATGCAATTTCTCTGGTGTAAAATAAATCCTGTGTATCATCTTAAAAATAGCTAGTTTATGCCTTAAATTGTAAGAACATTTATGAACTTGCCTACAAATGTAAGACCAATCCTCTTTCTGTAAATCAATATGGAGATCTTGTTCCCACCTACATCTTAAATTGTCTGTATTTATAACAGAACAGTCAACAAAAATATTATAGATCTTAGATATACTTTTTTCATTGTTCTGTTCCTTATTGTTTAATATGATATCAATTTTTGATGGTGTGGGTTCTTGAAGAGAACCATTTTCCTTATTTACTACGTGTCTTATTTGAAAAAAACGATATAAGTGTGAAGAAGGCAATCCATATTTCCGTTGTAGTTGAGCAAATGAAAGAAATGTCCTATTTTCAAACAAATGACAGAATTCCTGGATACCTTTATCATACCAAAATTTAAAGGTGTCATCCTTACAGCATGCAATACTTGGATTCTTCCAAATTGGGGAAAAGGGAGAAAGGGCAATCTTATAACCTAACTGTTTATGAGATAATTTCCAGATATTAAGACTATTTAATATAACAGGATTCTTAATTATTTTATTCACATCTTTAAACTTAATATATGGTAAATGTTCCAAGCTGTACGGAAAGGTATCCAAGGATTCTATTCTTTTCCATGAGCATGAATTATTTAAAAACCATTGTTTAAATTGAGTAAGTTGAGATGACAAAAAATAATAGTAAAAATTGGGAAGTTTCAGGCCACCAGATTCATATGGTAAATTTAACACTGACATCCGAACACGTGGGGTTTTATTATTCCATATAAAAGAAGAAACTAAACTTTGTATTTTTTTAAAGAAAGATTGTGGTGGATTAATTGGAAGATTTTGAAATAAATATAAAAACTTGGGCAAAACAGACATTTTAACTATGTTAACCCTTCCCACAAGAGAAATAGGAAGATGTCCCATCCGCTTTAATTCTTCTGTTATTTTATTAACTAATGGAAGATAATTCAAATTAAAGGTATCATCCAGTTTTCTAGGTATAAACATACCCAAATACTTAATACATTTAATTGACCATTTCCAGTTATATTGACTCTTCAATAAGGTATAGTCGAAATTGGAAATTGGCATTATCTCTGTTTTGTCCCAATTAACTTTAAAACCTGATAACTTCCCAAATTTTCCAAATAATGCTAAAATAAATGGTAATGAATATAAGGGATCATGAATATACAACAAGATATCATCAGCATACAAAGATATAAGATGTTCTTCCTTCCCTATATTAATACCTTTAATACAATCATGAGATCTAATCATTGCAGCTAACGGCTCAATAACAATGGCGAACAATGCCGGAGACATCGGGCAGCCTTGCCTCGTGCCTCTAGATAATACAAAAGGTTTAGAATAGTTGGTGTTTGTTTTTACAACAGCCATAGGAGAACTATAAAGAGTTGATACCCAATGACAAAACTTAGGACCAAAATTAAATCGTCTAAGGACAAACATAAGATATTTCCATTCAACTCTATCAAATGCTTTTTCAGCATCGACAGAGAGAATAACATTCTGTGAATTTAATTCATTAGTATGATAAAGAATATTAAAGTACCTACGTAGATTGTCAGTAGAGGTACGACCGCGAACAAACCCAGTTTGATCTAGATGAATAAAACTAGGTAAGACTTTTTCAAGCCGTACTGCAAGAACTTTAGCAATTATTTTATAATCTGCATTGAGAACGGAAATTGGCCTATAAGAGGCACATAGGAGAGGATCTTTATCTTTCTTATGGAGGAGGGTTATAGATGCAAAACATAAAGACTGAGGAAGACAACTTTTCCTAAAACAAGCATTGATCATAGCAATAAAAAGAGGTAATACATAATTAGAAAAATGTCTATAAAACTCAATTGGCAGGCCATCTAAACCTGGTGCTTTACCATTTTGAAGTGTTGCCATAACAGACACAAGTTCTTCTGAGGATATATCTTTTTCTAAACTTAATCCATCATCATGTGTTAAAGTAGGTAGGGAGATATTGTCTAAAAAGGATTTACACTCATCCGGGTTATATTGTAAAGTAGAGGTATATAGTTCTGTGTAATATGACTTGAAAGTATCATTAATCTGAAGTGGGTCCATTGTAATGCATCCATCTTGTTTTCTAATTTTAAGAATTGTTCTATCTTCTGATTCCTTTTGTATCTGTCTAGCTAATAATTTGCCAGCCATCTCCCCTTGTTCTAAATAAGATAATTTTGATTTTATCAAAACCAATTCACTAGCATATGTATTAATAGAATTATATTTCAATTTAAGATCATCTAATTGCAATAATAAATTTGGATCATTAGTTAAACAATGTTGCCTCTCCACATTAATCATATCTTGTTCAATGCGTTTCAACTCACTTGTTTTATTTTTTTTTAGGGATGAAGAAAAGGCAATTACGCACCCTCTAATATAAGCCTTCAATGTATCCCATATTATTAATGGGCATACTACACTATTTTGGTGCACCTCAATAAAGGTTTCTAAATGAGCCTTCATATAAGTTGTAAAATCGTCTTTTGAGAGCAACATAATATTAAATCTCCAAGGTTTGGGATTTGAGAATATTTTCCCAAATTCTATTTCAGGATGAATATAATTTTTGATATAATAAATAATATTGAGGACATTTATCAAGTACACTGCCAGAAACGAACAAAAAAAAACGCTTATTAGCTCTGGCTTTTCAGCTGTTTGTAATCGCAAGAAACACTATATTTAATATATATATATATCTACAACCTTTTGGTTACAAATGTACTGAAATAAACATTCATTCATAAAGAATTACTTTTTATTCTTCTTTATCTTTTGATTCTGTCGGCTGTTGTTGGCTATGACACAATAGCTGCCAGCTTCTTGCTATAAATGCCCAGCCGGTCCAAACTTAAAGACAGTGGTGGATGTGTCTAATGCAGTGGACGACCAGCCTAGGCATGCTAGTCGTCTGAATTACGTCAGGGACAAAAAGCTATCCAATGAGGTGCTGAGTTTGACACCCAAATTACCGGCCAAGTAACATGAGCAGTCGTCTTCTCAGTTGCTCAGTTATCGGTGCAGGGCTATGAGTAATCGGATCAATGCCCAGCTTGGGACTGGATATGGCGTCCTGAGACGAGGATGTGGACACTGCCAGTTGTGCAATAGTCTTATTTTTGGCCCGATCCTGCTCCTTCCTGTTTACTGACCAATACTAGAGGAGCTGGACAAAGCATTGGTAACTGCAGTCATGTGAAAAGGTGAAACTACCCTCTTTTAGTTTAAAGGTATCCATGAACACGTTGTCATTAAAGTCATCTTTCTTTAATACGTCTTAAAATTGGGCAACAACAACCTGATATGGCAGGAACACCAGGGATGTATCATCCCTGGTGTTCCTGCATTTAACAAAAATGAAGCAAAAATAGAAAAGCCATTTGTAAAAATTAAGTGGAGCCCATTGCTCAGCAGATTGTAATGTGATGTAATACAACATTCAGTAGCAATAACTCATAGTAATTTCTTCATGGCATAATCGCTCCCCCATATCACCCAAAATGTAGTGTTGGTCAGACTGAAATATATTTAATTACAAAATACTTTGGTGTACGAGGGAGTTATACTTACCCAAGTCCTGTTGTTGCAAAACAAAACTCAAATCATCGCCCCTCCACTACCATGTTTGACATGTAGTATGGACATTTGTGCTGCTATAATTTACTTCACACTAAATTGTGATATGATTACATCTGTCGCCATACTATTAAAAATCTGTTATGACCCTTCCATCCAATGAAGTAGAAATCAAAGTGTCACGGTTTCTTACTTCCTGTTTTATTTTGAAGCCCATAGCCTCGTCCGAAATTCCATACTTAATGAGAATGCAAAAACAGCAGTGACGTGCGCCGTGCGGTGAGTTTCATGGTTGGTGAGGCACTGACTCCTTAAGGGTCAGATTTACAACCAGGGTGCGATTTGTGAAAAAACCAGAGGGGGGGATAATTTTGAGAAATATTTTTATTCAGAAAAATGACCACACAACAGCGGGCCAACAGTATAGGCTATATGAAAACTTGTTTCTTGTGTAAATCTTAAACTTAAAATACAGTACATAACGTACGCGGTAGGCCTATTTTGAACATGAACTGAACCACTGCATTTGCAGAAATATTTTCTCCTAATTGTTTTTAAATGTGCCAAATAAAAATAAATAAACAAAATGTATATTTTTTTAATTCTTTCTCGATATCAGTTTAACAGAAAACATGGAGCTCTGCTCAGCCGGGGAGATGCTGCTGTCCACCGTTCGATCAGCAAAGTCAGATCTTGTTTCATATTCCGTCGCATTTTTTCTCTGGATTTTTGGTTGTGATCCTGAAAATATGAGGATATGCTGCTCTGGATTCTTTTAATTTTTTCATAAATTTGACTGACTGTATCTTTTATTTTGGCGGGCCGGAAGTCGGACTTCTGGAATGCAAGAAAATCCGGTTGGTTTTCAAAATAAAATTGCTTTCTGTGGGCGCGATGCCTCTGACTCGCTCCCGGTATCAAAATCACAGCACAACCAGAATGAACACAGACTCTGTGTATTGTGGCTGTTATTACTTGTTAATAATTACGATGTAATGGTGAAAATACTTTGGGGGGGGGGTATATTTTGTCCCCACCAAGGATAAAAATAATTCAGCAGAGGGTAGGACGTGTAAACCAACTACAACTATATAAACCCAAAAGGGTAGCTTATTCAATTGGCTACTGGTTATTTCATGTCTCATCAGCATTCTTTACACAAACAAACAAACACACACACACACACACACACACACGACACAAGATATGTATACGTAAAGATGAGAAGAAAAAAAACGTTACAATTACAGCAGCGCTAAAGCCAATATGTCAAAACTCCAAATACGTTTTATCAACAAAAGGATTTGATTTATAACAACTTAAAAATACATATGCAACAAATGATGGCGCCACCAACACGAGCAACACCCACAACAAAATGCAAGAGAACGCAAGATCAATTTTCTCCACCCCAACGTAGTGGGTATCATATGAAACAAGAAAGGCTACACTTTTTTTATAATATTGAAATGAAAACTACACAAAGAGTATTAGGGCCAGGCAGGAGAAAAATAAAAATTTATATTTTAGAGGAGGAAGATCTTTTTTTTCATGATGCACTTCGAGAAAAAAAGTCGAAATGTCGAGAAAAAAGTCGAAATGTCGAGAAAAAAGTCAAACTTTGTGAATAAAGTTGAAATGTTGAGAAAAAAGCGAAATTTCGACTTTATTCTTGAAATTATATTTCAACATTACTCTCGACATTTCGACTTTTTTCTCGAAGAAAATCTTCCCCTCACACATATTTTTTCTCCTGCATGGCCAGGGCTCCAGAGTGCGACCTATTAGGTCGCATATGCGACCTAATTTATTAAGGTGCAAGTTAAAATTTAATGAGGTCGCTCCGGTGCTAATTGCAAGAGGACTAGTGGGAAAAAAAAAAAAACAACATTTTTTTTCCATCCGGCTGCGTTAGTGCGTTAACGCGCGCGTACACGCAGCGCGCTCAAAAAGGTAAACAAAGCAGATGCAGTATGAAGCGGTCTATAGTCGATTATTTTAAGAAGAAAAATGTGCCAGAGGCAACAAACGAGGCTGGTGGTGATGGAGGAGGAGGAGAAGGGTTAGCAGAGGGAGCGACAAGAATCATGGATTCTTCTTCTTCTGATGAAGAGAGTGACAGGTTGGCGAAAGAGGAGGGGGAGAGTGGGGAGAAGAAAAAAAAAGTACAGCTTTCAACAACAATGGCTGGCACAGTTCCCGTGGTTAAGATACGAGGGACAGGCCCAGGCCCGGTTCTACGAGGGTGCATAAGCATTGCACCCTCAGTTTATGTGTTTGCATGCTCAGTTGAAAAGACGAAAAGAAAACTGACAAATGCGCGCGCGTTAAGCCTCATTTATGGTTCCGCGTTAAATCGACGGCGTAGCCTACGGCGTAGGTACGCGGCGACGCGCACCGTGCTTTCGCGTCCCCGCGTATCCTACGCCGTAAGATCTGCGTTGGTGCAACGCGGAACCATAAATCAGCCAGTGTCCGTCACTCATCTGCTTCCAGCACGCAGTTACCTGCTCCGTTAACAAAGTAACGATGGATATTCGGAAGTGGTTCAAGCACAACCATGCCAGCAAGTTTACAGGACTGTCTCAGAAAATTAGAATATTGTGATAAAGTCCTTTATTTTCTGTAATGCAATTAAAAAAACAAAAATGTCATACATTCTGGATTCATTACAAATCAACTGAAATATTGCAAGCCTTTTATTATTTTAATATTGCTGATTATGGTTTACAGTTTAAGATTAAGATTCACAGAATATTAAATTTTCTTAAACTGTAAACCATGATCAGCAATATTAAAATAATAAAAGGCTTGCAATATTTCAGTTGATTTTTAATGAATCCAGAAAGTATGACATTTTTGCATTAAAGAAATTAAAGGACTTTATCACAATATTCTAATTTTCTGCTTATTTTTGCTTAATCTGCAATTTGCTTATCGGCCATATTGAGGTTGAACACGCTCATGCAGAAGGTAAGGAGTGTGTCTCATTTTTGTAGGTAAATGATCAGGTATCTTATAAAAACACACAGAGGTAACACTTTACCATAAAGTCACCTCAATTAGCCTAACATTAGTTAGTACATTAACATTACTAAGCATTTATATAAATTATATTATCCAACTTTTAATGTATTAACTAACTCTGAGTAGTAAACATTAATTAGCCTAACTGTAGGCTATATGTGTTTCCTATACATAATAATTTTTAATCTGTAAACAGGTAATTAATGCTTAATAATTTAACTAATGTTAGCAATGAAAAATATGGTGCTACCTAATTTGTTTTGGGGCTACTAAATGAAAAGCTAGGTGGCACCAGTGCTACCTGTGAAAAAGTTAGTCTGGAGCCCTGTGCATGGCCCTAATATTCCGTAGAAAACTGTTTGTGGTCTTACCTTTATTTGTAGATGAAGTCCATGCGCAAAAACACAAAAACAAAAACCTCAGTTACTTTGTTGTAAAAGTCCTCCTTATTTTCCTTTAGTTTTAAAAGTCTCTCTCTCAATGGAGATGATCGCCCGGGAGGAAAGCCGTCCTGGATCTGTCCTATTCCGTTTGAAAAGAGCAGGTTACCTTCTGTCCCGCAGTTTGAAACAAACCTTTTAGCTCTGGCGTTGGTCTAACGTTGTTAATCACTTTGACTGAAAGTCCAGTTGTGAGAAATTTTTAAGTTTAAATATATAATCTTCTTCCATTTTGACAGTCCGACGAAGCAAAGCATCAAAATAAACGGCTCGCAGCAGCAGCAGCTGTGCTCTTGACTCTGCGTAGAATAACAGCAGCCCCGAGCACCCGTTGGCTCACGTACGCCCCCTTCAGGGCGGCAGAGTATTGTCTGCCTCACCCAGGCCCCCGGTCTCGCACTCAGCAGGCACGCCGATTTTTCCCAGTGGCCAGCCGCGGTACTGCAACAAAAAATCCCATGGGGCCCAGAAAGCTTTTTTCCCATAGACTGTAATAGTAAAAGAGAAGCCTCTAAAACTGTTCACAGGACACCTCCAGCTGTAATCACCGTTAATTCCTAATCTTTGTATTCTATATTTTTAAGTCATGGACTTTATATCCGTCAAAAATGTTTTCTAACGGCCAGAAAAGTCAAAGAAAAGTCTCTTTCTGGGCGTGACGTCACGGCTGACGTCACAGCCGTGTCCGTGCATTCCACGGATGTATTATATTAATATATATTATGTAATTATATTATATTAATACATTAATAATATATGTAATACTATACATGTAATAATATACATTAATTAATATATTACATTAATACATATTATATTAATATTTGCGTCATTGCCCCGGGGCATGATGGGAGGCCCAGAGCATCATGGGAGGTGACTCAACTGCGCATGCTCTATGGGCCCGATAACGCGGAAGTAAACCCGGAAGTCAGGAACTTTTTCAGCGTATATGCTGAGTGAGCAAATTGCATTGAAATGAACGGCGGCCATTTTCCAGTCTGGTATCCAGTTAATTTAATACATCCATGGCCTCACCTTGTGCCTTTTTCACTGCGGTTTTATGTCCCGTCAGCGAAACTAAATATGTCACTTACAAACATTAAACTTTAATGGTTAAAGACATTAGCAAGACTGTGGAAAATCTGGGTATATAAATGTATCTGCAAACATTATATTGGAGACATGCAGAGATACGGCAACCAGCATGCGCCAATTGCACGTATCAACCCAGTTTGTGATGGATTGCGCAACCTCTCGTTTCAGCCCCGTATTTGAACAGGAAATATGCAAATTCAACGATTTTGACTATAGAAATGTTCGAGGTTAATCATACATAAAGATTAGTGGACAAATATTAATATTTATTTGATGTTATTATTATTATTATTATTCTTTTTACTTGTCATGATGACAGGTGAGGCACCTGGCTCCCCTGACCGCACGTCCTTGAAAAACAGTATGTGAGATTTTTTAGTGCGTCCGAAACATTAGTACGTACACAATAGTATGTGCTATCCATATTCATTCCGGAGAAATGTATTAGTATGGATTGATGGACCCTAGCTAAGCAGAAACTTCCCACAATGCAATGCAGTGGTGTTTGGCTGCTAAGTGCTGCGCAGATACGTATATGTCATAGTCAAGTATAATATTTAAGTATAATTAAAGCTGCAAGCAGCGATGAACGGGCCCTCGCACCCTTGTGCACATTCTGGCGTGCTGCAGTGGAAGCGCTTGTATGACTTGCATGTAAATTCTTCAGACCTGGACATTTAGCGGATGACACCACGCACGACTCTCTATATCAAACCATTCAAAAGTTATGTCACAAAGTAGGAACTATCAGATATCGACCAATCAGATGAAGGGGCGGGGCTAATTTGCACCAATTATGTTCAAGGACTCAAAACCATGTCCGATGACACCACCCACGAGTCTTTATGTCAAACCATTCAAAAGTTATTGCAGAAAAGAGGAACTATCACATATCGACCAATCAGAAGAAGGGGCGGGGCTAATTTGCACCAATTAAGGTGAAGGAGTCAAAACCGAGTCAGATGACACCACCCACGACTCTTTATGTCAAACCATTCAAACGTTATGGCAGAAAGTAGGGACTATCAAATATGGACCAATCAGATGAAGGGGGGCGCGCTTTTTGGCATCTAGCGTCGCCACGGTAACGCTTTTGACTGAGTAAAGTAATGCGCATCGTCGCAGGATCCAGACGCACATTTTGATGTATAACACACCTGGGTGCACGTTACGGTTCGGGCGAAAAAGCGGCCGAAGGAATGGCATACATTGCGCCAAAATTACACGATTAATTAAAAATGGCCGACTTCCTGTTCGTTTCGGCCATGGCGCCTCTTTAAGTTGCGACATGATACAGGTGTGTACCAATTTTCATGCATGTACGTCAAACCATATTGTGGGGCTTGAGTCACAAAGTTTTCTAGGAGGCGCTGTTGAGCCATTAGGCCACACCCATTAATGCAAACCATGAAATATCACATTTTTCGCCAGACCTGGCTTGCGTGCAAAATTTGGTGACTTTTGGAGCACGTTTTGGGAGGCAAAAAGGCCCTCATTTCGTCAGAAGAAGGAAAATAAAGAAAACGAGAAAAAAAAATACTTTACACTGTCAGTGCTCGGGCCCTAATAATATTATTATATAATATTAATCTAATAATATTCGTATGTGATAATATTATATAATGTATTCTTGTTTGGGCCAGGATAAACGAGAAAGAGAAGAGCGGTGCGCTGCTACTGCTGCTGTGACTGGAGTTGTTACCATGGTAACAACTCCCCCTCCTAACGGCAGGAAGTGCCGTGTGGCTCTGAGTAGTACGTCCGAATTAATGCATACTACTGATATTTACTCAAAAGTGTGCCGAACTTAAGTATACTTTTTGAGTATATACTGTTTAGTATGGCATTTCGGACGCACCGCATGTCTTTGTGTTTGAGTTCTTGTTTGACCTTCCGGTTTCCCATCTGCCCTGATCGTCTGCACCTGTGTCTCGTTAACCCTTGTCTACTGTATATCTGGTCTTGTCTTTCCCCTGCTCCCTGCTGGTCCGTACTGTTTGTTCCTCTGTGTTTTCTTGTTTTAAGCTCTGGTTTTTGCATCCTGCTCAGCAGCGTTTTTGGTTTTGTTTTCAATAATAAATCACTGGTTTTTGGGAACTCCTGCCTTCTGGTCTCCTGCATCTGGGTCCTACTCCAACCGCACCATAACACAAAGCCTCTTGAATACTGTTCAAAGAGGCGTGTTGTAAACCTCACATTTAAAAATAATTTATAGTAAGATTTAGGCCATGTACAGAAGGGACAGGGGCATTATGTGGTCCTCTTTCATGTTTTTACTGGCTGACATCAGTGGAAACTTTAGTGCATCATGAAGACTTGTCCTGCATGAAGATTGTATTCTAATTAAATGAATTCTCACTGTACTACTGTGTCAAGTAACTAACAGCAGGTTTTTAGATTTTCATTGAGTTAAATACATATGTATATATCAAATGCTTGTTTGTCTCATTATTTAATTAAACTAATTACTTCAGTTAATGAAGCTCCCAATGCACAACTCCCTAATACTGTAATGATCGCCTAAAATTTAGTTATGTACAATAAGCAGTTTCAGTTCAAATTTAAAAGGTGAAGAGTTGATATATTTGCACAGAAATAATAATATGGTCCGAATATTCACTAGCACAATGATTGTGCTGGAAGTGTTTTCTTTTCTATCAAGAAAAAAACTAAATGTCTGTTTTATATTTCTTTGTTTGATTGTTTTCTAGGATATTATTGAAGTATTTTCAACATCATCCACTAATTGCTTTAATATCCCCCAGCTGTGAACAGCTCCTCTGTTGCACTATGGGATAATAGTTCTCATGAATACCATACTCAAATATAAGTGAAAACATTATACATGCTGTTATCTTTACACATGCTAAATTTAATCACTTTTCATGTATGGACACCCTGCATACTGAAAATTGGTTGCAATTAGCATGTAGTATGTAATACAAATTCATCACATGCCCCTATTGTGCCTGTTGTATTTCAGCACCATGTACAGAGCTGTTTCTTTGATGCCTGTGAGTCTTGAAGGGTGAAATCACGCTTCACTTGTCTCCACTGAAAGCACAGGTTAACGGCACAGCAGTGCACCTGAAGTGGATTGGGATTAAGTAAAAATGCTCAAGGACACTTTAAGCAGGGTAAATGCTTTCTGTCACTAGGGCTTGACCTAAGGCCCACTGGTGGAAAGATAGGAAAGTCACAATAATGACTTTGTTGGAAAGTGTCTATGAGAATAGGATATACAATCCCTGTACTTGTTGTGAGATAGAATTAAATCAACAGCATTAAAAAAGGTGAGCTTGATCTCTGTCCAAAGGACTCCCCGAGGACAGCAACCTTATGACCAGTAATAGCATTAATACGCACACACACACAAACACACACATATACATATATACATATATATATATATATATATATATATATATATATATATATATATATATATATATATACAATCTTCAGTGCACTCCCATGTAATTACCCTTCTCCCTGAAGGCAAAACCTCCCTACTCCCTACACACACAAATAAAGACCCCCTTTTTTACAGCTGGGTTACTGCCAGGCGTCGTTGGTGCTGCTGCTGATAATGTGTCATGAGAATAGCTTCTGTCCCTGAAGCCCAGCCTTTAGCCCACTCAAAGGGGAACTAGCTGTGCCAGCAGATGCAAAGAATAGCCATGGGCACCAGTGCCACATGTGCACATGTGGTTTATCTCATGTACTTGCCTTATTCCTGTGAATTTAGACCATGCAAGCTTTGTCTCACACATACTCGTGGGCATATGTTGACAAAACAAGGGAAAGAGTAAATATAGGCAGAATATCTGCGTTTAATTGGATGTGCTTTGTCTTTTACATGTGCACACTAGCCTAATTTCACATTTACATTTTACAGTCAGGTCTAATTAGAAATAGCTCATTCTGTCTACTCATTATCAGTGTTTGACCTTTTGCTTTGACTGTTTGAGAAGCTGAACAGAAGTTGAAGGGTGGCCGGTGATAATAGCTTGTCATTTAGCTTAACACATGCTGATTAAATAAGATAGGCCTCATGTGTACATCAGCCTGTTGTTCCCTAAGGGATGAGCCAATATGGGGCAATGCTGCTGACATAAAGATACATGGGCAGCAGTATAGTTTCCATGAACAGCACAAGAACAAAACATAGACAGACATGCGGATCAAACCATCCCTGCTTACCATGACTTTTCCCCCCCGTTCACATTATACCCAGTCTCCTTTATGCAAAGTATCTTTGGCATGAATTAATAATACCACTTCAAACAGATGCAGATTTATTGTACTGTGTCTCCTATTGCTCTGACAAATGCTTAGGTATGTAGGCAGACGTTACCTGATTATTTTTGCTATGATTAACTCTCTTGTGTAGGAGATGCCCATGCCAAAAGGTATATTCTTATGGCTTTTGAGAAAGTTATATAGAATATTAATGTATCTCTGTAACACTGCAAAACAAGCTCTGTCCTAAGTGTCATTGCATTTGCATACAACACATCCCCTACGTTTATTGTAATTAGGCATATAAAGCAAACTGCACATGAAACTATACGTGAACATGCAGGACACTCACACAAATGTTGGCAGTTAAGTATAATTGGTATATCTTTCATATGCTTTTACTGTGTGTGGGTTGTTGTAGCATGCATAAAATATTATTTTCTCAACAACTGAGGTTGTGGAGGAGTGAGTTTGGGAAGGGGTGGGAGATGAGGCCATGGGGATATACAGTATTTGGGCAGCTGGCAGCTGCATGCATGTACGTCTGCGTGGGAGTCTTGGATGCGGGAGTGGGAGTCACTGGCTTTTGAAATGCAATGAGGTGCTTTTGAAAGGAGCTCCTGTCACAGGTAAGCAGGGTAAAGAGAGTAAGAAGTGTACGGTGATAAAAGGAGAAGAGGAGAAGTGCCCATGCCTTAGGGTGGCATTTGGTATCTGAGGGCTTTTTGCACAGACTGAGGAAAGCACTCAACACGACACACACTGAAATACAAAAGCCCCTGAAACATACATGCTCACTTTGATCCTTTTTGGAACAATCCTCAGATTTTGGTGAGACCAAAGTAAAAAGCATTTTTTTTTTTTGGCTCAGGTTTGGGGACCAAAGAGTGTGTGTTGATGCTTTGTTTAATCCAAGAACAAAGGCTTCATTCCAGTCCTGAAGGTGATTGAAAGATGCTCTTGATGTTCTCTTTCCTTTCATGCATACTGTAAGGATAAAGATATGGCTTATAAATCAATAAATATTGAATCACATGCTTGTTTTTGGTGCAGAGATGTCCTACCTTGTATCATTCTGTGTCCTCTGTAGTGCAATCTCCTCCCACTCTTCACAAGCTACTGAATGTCAGAGCAATGCTGGTTAAAAATATTGCTTTCGTTCAAATCCTGCTCAATTTATATATGTGGATTTAATATAGAATTTATTAATGTCATGCCCTTTCAGGGATATGACTAATTACGAGAGAAAGGCTTGAAGGAGAATATGTCATAGAGGCGAAGTTATATTGCTGTTTTATCTGTCAACACTTGGAAACTGGTTCACATTGCTCACACATTAGGGCTCTCACTGTTGGTGATTAATCAATAGAAACCTCTCCATGCTTACTTCTTTTCTCTCCTTTCCTTTCAAGATGGGAAATTGATGACAGGATAAGAAAAGGACAGTCTGAAAATGTTGTGACACTGTGTGCATTTTTCACATCAGATTACAACACCCATTTTTGGAACTGCCAAAACACCTATCTCCAACCAGAATTGCTAAATTACCACCTGAAAGTAAAAAAAGAGGAAAAAAAAGAAAAAGTAATAATTGAAGATGAAACTACTGAATCCATGGCCCCAGGTTGCTGGCTGTGGAGGTGTAATTTGGTTGTGAATGCGCAGAGGAGATGTGAAATGAAATCTGCAAGAATTTATGGTTGTGAAGCGTATGCATCAGAAAGGTCATAGCTCTGTCATTTAAGAGAAGATTTCAATAAATGGTGGGCTCCGTCTCCTTTGAGACACCCCAGCTGTATGGCTGAGTGGGTGAGGCTGGAGCATTGGTGGAGAACAGAGCGAGAGAGGGAGACAGAGTGATAGACCACATCCATATACCCTTCCAGAGAAAGAATACACTAGTTAACTCTTAACACCCCTGGAGATCAGGCATCCACCGCAAGGGCTGAATAATAGCACGTCTCTGGTGGAGCTGGTGAGCATTGTTGACAGCACTGATCCAAGATCCCTCATTACAGAATGAGAGAAACCCCTTCAGCAACGTCACCCTGGAGAGGGATGGAGCTAGACAGGGGGATTGAGAGAGTTACGGGAAGAAAGAAATGAGGAGGAAAACAGAAAAAACAGGAGTAATTGGAGAAAATGAAGGGAATCTTCTCGAAGAGGACACGGCTTGGGTGAGGGCAACAGACGGGAGGAAATAACGAAACCATCAAAGAATATTTGTTTAAGCAGTTGAATAATTGTTAGTTTGTACTTAGAGCATACAACAAACATCTTCGATTGATAAGCCACCAATCGATCACAGTCTACAAGAACACACAGCTCAGAGAAGCAAAAACTCTGTTGGCTTTGCAATTTACATGCACAGGACTAAGAAATGTTCATGGAAATTGCCTCCAGCAGTGAAGTGCAATGGTACAAGGATACTTAAGGTCTGAGGAAAAACAGAGATTGAATATGCATTCTGAGCTGGTCACATTTAAAAAGAAATAATAAAAAAAAGTTACTAACCATAAATAATTAAAACTTTTCCAAAATGCATAAAGCTGGGTTTCAAAATTAAAAGAAAATGAGTAGTGTTCTCTGCTTTAAGACACTGAGGTTTGTCCACCGAGGACCATAACTGAAAGACCTCAGCTTAGCTTAAATATAAGAATGAAGCCACATTTCTTTTACCTGAATCATCCTGCGTAGCTGGGAACTCACAAATGGACACAGTAGATATTAAAACTTTTAATCACCCCCCCAGTTCTGGACCAAGTTAACGATGTTGAGCAAGAGACTCTGTCCAGCAATGCCAAACAGTAGCAGTGATGCATTTGTTCATCTAAACTGTCTCCTGTGAACGTTTGTATATCTACCAGGTGAATAATTATGCAGGTGTCAGTAGTAGTCCTCAACTATGTCTCACTTTGGTTCTGCACACAATCAATCCATTAAGCATCCACTTACTCCTGTTACCTGGGTTCTCTCAGTAAGTGTGTATAGGCCTCTGACCTTTGTTATGTAGCATTGGTTCTTCACGAATTTTGAGTTTTTGTACTAACTATGAACATATCGTCCTGTAATAGCCAGAAAACAAGATATTTCACTTGACCTCTCAATCCTCCGAGCATAAATCTGATTCTGATCTTGTGTTTAGCCCTTTAACATCTGCAGTGTTACATTTAAACTGGGCTCTCAAGAAAATTCATCCAGCTCACCTTCGCATCATTATTTATTTGCATTTTAATAGGCAACCTAAGCTCTGTAAATTCAAGGCAAAGCAGTTAGCTATAGCTGATGCAAAGCTAGATGGTGTGATCATAATTGATCGATGCGTTGTATTAAGCCTATTTAAAACACTCCAGTGGGGCTCTTTTGATAACTGAAATAAAGATAAGATCATATATCCTGCTGCATCATAACTATGGTGCAAAACATATAACATGTTTTCATCTAAATCTCTGAATTTGCTTTCCACAGACTTCATAGTCATATATTACTGGTTAGGCTTCAAGAAGCATTAAGATGAAACAACATAAAAAAAACCTCTGTACTGACTCATTTCAGCAATGAAATGTGACTTTGCATGCTTGCAGTTCAGCCTTTAAAATGCCTGTCATATTAAAATAATCAGATAAAACAAATTTGAAGCAAAACAGGAATATGGAAAATTCCCTTTCAAAGTTGTCCTTGCTGGACAGCAGATGAGCATTTACAACAGCAACAATAGCTTTCTCTTTGACTCTCACGTAGCTTTAATGCAGTACAAGCTCTAAAGCATCCTCTGTTCTCGCAGCACCTCGTCGTATGGTCAGCTGTACTTCCATGTTGTCCGAATAATCCAGGAATAATTGTTGTTATGGCTATGGGGCTTTCTCCTATCTGTTACCACTGACTTTTTATGCCTGATGAGATACTGCGTAATCAGGTTATATCATTTAATGTGATTGACACTATAATCAGATGACATCTAATTTAATGTAACTGGTATTATCTCTGTAATGCACTCTAACAGGCACTGCAGAGAAGCTGTGGCCCTGATGATGCTTATTAAATAAGATATCGATGGGTTTTTCTTAACAATCCTTGGATGAAAGTTTCTGTATCTTTATTATACAAGTCCTTTTAAAACCATATCTTGCTACATGAAAAACCTTACATTCACTTTCAATTGTCCAAGTAGAAAAATTGTGTCCACACACACAGTGTATATATATATATATATATATATATATATATATATATATATATATATATATATATATATATATATATATATATATATATATATATATGTGTGTGTGTGTGTGTGTGTGTGTGTGTGTGTGTGTGTGTGTGTGTGTGTGTGTGTGTGTGTGTGTGTGTGCGTGTGCTATGTCTCTGTTATAGCAAGGCCAGTCCCTACCCTCTCAACATCTATTATCTGTCTTCTATAGACCATAATAATAAAAAAGAAATCACAGTAAAACACTGTGACATTTCAAATTTCTGCATAGAGCTGGTTGTCAAGGAGATGTCTCAGTGAGATGTGCTGGGCAAAAGAGGAAATGTTCTTTCAAAGGAACATTTACCCAGCCACTGGAGGTGCAGTGAGCCTGCAATGAAAACTCAGCAGGAAAACAGTGAGTTTCAGAAACATACAGACCTCAAATATGAGGCTGCAACCTCTGTGACCTCCAGAGGTCTTCGAATTCCTGATCAAAATCGGTGCAACTTTCTGTGGTCAGTGTTGCAAGAAGTGGTATTTGCAGAAGTTTGAAAGCCACATATTGAGCATCCACAGATACAGTGGTAGAAAGTGAAGACATTTACCCTTGTTTGTTTGTGTTTAGTTGCACTGTATTCCTATTCTGCTACTATTACTTTTAACCTTATCAATATTATTGTGAAATATGTTCATTTACATACGCAGAAAATATAAAACTTTTAACTTTTAAACAGTGTGCAGTTTTGGTCACATGTCAAATATCTGTGAAATGTATATATTTCCATCTAACAGTGATTTTTGTTTCATCCCTCAAGGGTAATTTTTATTTCAATAAATACCCAAATGATCCATTATATCACTAAAGATCAAATATCAAACAGAAAGTCCAAACACAGAAGTCAGATTGGCGTATCAGAATGAAAGCTCTTGTCGTCTTCCCTCGCATTAATTATCACTCAATCCCTCAGATTCATCAAGGTCCCTGAAGATATGACTCGATATGGTGTAGATCAAAGCAGCCCGTCCTCCGGCAGCCACAATGGTATCATGCTACTTACACATTAGCATTTAAGCTTTAATGACCTCATGAGGTCATATAAATCATTTAACCTCAAATTAGAAAAAGTCGAGAAAATATAGAATATTTGAATTAGAAAAGAAATTGAAGTGATCATTAAATTTAAATGTTTTCTTCTGCAGGCAACCTTATATAGGATATATATATATATATATATATATATATATATATATATATATATATATATATATATATATATATATATATATATATATATATATATATATATATATATATATATATATATATATATATAATATACTCAAGGTTTACAATTTTCTCCATTTTCAGCTGAATGTGTTTTAAATTTGTCAGATTACATCTATTTTTGCATTTCTGACGGGATCACATACGTTGGCAGAGGGGCAACATCTTGTTCCAGGTTCCATAAAAGGCTGAGTAAGGAACAAAGGTGGACAGCGGATGAAGAATTGGATCTGAATATTTCTCCAACCGCTGCCTAGATGGTGAGGACACTGCTAATCTCTTCACAACAGAGGAGTAATTTTATCACACACACACTTGGACTTGGAAATCTTTCTTCGTTTCTGTGCTGAGATCACGTGATTCTCTGCATGAAAGCACTGGACTCGAGGCCTTCACAAAAACAATGATAAAACTGAGAGAAGAGAATGTGCCAAAAGCCACTGGAGATAAAAAAAAAGAAGCATACTGCTTTGTTGCTTTAGCTACAGGGAGACGTGCTGAAAGGCATAGACTGAAGCAGCTGTCAGAATGGTTGTTTGTAGCCCCGTGCGTGCAGTGCTTTGGGGAAATAATAAACTGCATCATTAAAACCCCTGTCATTCACATTCACAAGTTGTTTGTGCCAGACTGACTGGAAATAACTATCACCAGTGCATTCAACATAGAGCAGGTCAGAATCATTAGGTGGCTCATTTAGCAAGAAAAAGCAGATCTTATGAGATGATGCTAGATGCAATCACACTGGTGGCCCACTGAAGCCATAAATTAGTCTCATCCCATCCTTCTGTTGAATGGTATTAACGCTTAAATGATATTCATTATTGTTATTAGCATTATTTATAAGATGGTCATGTTCTTTTGGTTTTATCGTTTTTAAGTGTGTGCTTTTGCAGCGCCTCAGGGCAGAAGCAGCAAACTTTATGGTTGTGTATTAATGAGTCAGCACTCCGGCACCGGACCACGGAGCGGCCATATGGCAACACCTGAATGAAGGCTGATTTATGGTCCCGCGTTACACCGACGCAGAGCCTACGGCGTAGGGTACGCGGCGACGCTCAACGTACGGCGCGCGTCGCCGCAGGCTACGCCGTAACCCTACGGCGTAATCTACGCGTCGGTTTAACGCGGAACCATAATTCAGGCTTGAGTCCAACTCGATCCAGACGACCTCCTGACGCCTGTGAGCGAGTGTTTGTGTGTCTGTGGTCGGTCTGTGCCTGTGTCTGTGCCACACCCCCTCCTCCTGCGGTGCGGTGGTACGATCCAGGGATACTGTTACAGCAACACCGAGCCTCACCAGCTACAGCATCACCCGTCAGCCTCATCGGGTTCAACTGCGGCTAAACGCACCGCGCTGGGCTCCCTGTCACACACACACACACAACCACACACACGCTCTCTCTCTCTCTCTCTCTCTTACACACACAAATACACACGCAGAGCAGCGGACCTGGCTCGCGTACAGCCCCTGCAAGGAGATCCCCTTCCTCTCCGCGCAAATCCTTCCGTCGTCCTCTATCGGCATTCGAGAGCGAGCATCCTCAGCATCCTCAGCATCAGCACCAGCCTGACTCCAGACCCCACGGAGCGCGGTCTCGTCCACGTTTTTTTTTTTTTTTTTTCCAAGTCTTGACTGCTGCCACGGGAATTGCTACTAGTCTTCGGCGTTTGCGGGGCTGCGTACGGCGTAGAATCGGACTAAAGGAATGGCTCTACGTCGGAAAGGTGAGCAGCGCGTTTAGTTCTGGCCTTTTCGGGGCTCATTCGGGGCTCATTCGGCTGCAGCGATGCTCGGCTGAGCGATGCTCGGAGGCTGAGACAACACGAGTTCACGAGGAATGGTTATTATCAGCTGTTCCGTGTGCTGTGCGCTACTATGACCAGTGTGTGCATGCGTGCATGTGTGTGTGAGAGAGATGGAAGGGAGGGAGACGTGTGTGTGTGTGTATGGTGCCCCTCTTTTTTGTGTTTTTCTTTTTTTTTTTGGGGTGAAATCAGTTTGGCTCGTTTGAAGTGCGGGGATGCAGACTGACTTTGTTCCCACCAGCCAACATGTGACAGCCAGCGTGCGCGGTGACAGGTCGGATGCGGTGCGGAGCGGCGGGCTGCCTGCTCCATGTGTGCCTGCATCAAGTGTCGTCTTGCCTCATGCAAAGCCTGCAGCCTTGAGTTGTTTTGCTCCACTTCGGGCTCGTCCACTTCATCTCCATCTAAAGTGAGATCCGAAGGGGTCCCATCATGTCTCTGACGCATGCCTGCTGTCCTCCAGCAGCAGCTGCTCGCTCGGCCGGGAGTGGACGTGCACACACCGGTGCAGCTCCAACAGACACATGTTAGCACCGCGAGCTGGATGTGTATTTCTGCATTTAATAGCCCAACTTCAGCCGTTCTGACTCACTGACTGCTGCTGCTGGATAAGCTGTTTGAATTATTGAATTGCGTGATATTTATCCTTTACATAGGCGCAGTTCGAAATGTGCGAGGGCAAATAATTAAAAGCAAATGCATTTTGATAAATCATAATTATTGTGAAGGCAGCACAAATTGCAGGAGGATGGATATGCTCTAATGGATTTGAATTAGACCTCCTCACTACTCTCCTTCATGCTAGATTATAAATAATTGCTTGGAGTAAACCACTAAAGGCAAATTCTAAAATAAATAAGTAATACATGAGAAAAGTATAATCGCAAAAACCATATAAATAATCAATGAAAATTTCTCAGCAATTCTCAAAATATACTCTACAGCTATTATTTAACCATTCTGCAAGGTTCGTTAGTAGCTATTGCCTTGTATAACAAACAAATACACAAAGAAGCCACCTCTTGCTATTTAATTTGAAATGCAAATGCATTATAATTACAGACTATTTGACTACTGCACGGATGTGATGCACTGCTTCTCCTCCAGCTACTGTTGAATCTTTCTGAGAAACGCGGTGTTGAGATCAAACATACCTGTGGTTTATCTTATAAGATCTGAAGACAGAAAAACAATACAAAAACAAAACAACAAGCAAACAAACAAGGAAAAAAAACACTTTAACTACAAGAAAGTCTTTAATGTAGTTTTTTGCGTCAGCATGGCACCGTGTGTCACCGTCCAACCAGACGTAGCTCCCACTGATGGGGGAACGGGGCCTAATTCTTCTTGTCCTCAAGCATCATTGATAGACAGGACAAAAACTGTGCAGTCTGTCTTAGCTCTTTGTGATTAATAGAACGCATCTGTGCAGGAGGATAGCTAATACACACATTCTTTCCTTCTGGGTTTTTACCTATGCAGGCACAGTTACACCGACATACGCTTACTGAATAGGGAGATGATTTAGATGTATGGCACCTGGGGGGGTTTATCATCGTAGCTCTGTATTTATGTCTCCCACAGCACTGTGCTGTGTTGTTGGGCTGTGTGTTGTGGCACGGGGCCTGTCAGTCTCTTGTAGGGCAAAGAGTGTGTTTAAGCTGGCTTTTCAGGCCCTGCAGGGTTGCCGCACAGTGATTAAGTGCATATTTTAAATGGCACACACATTACGGCAACGCCTTCACAATTAGAAGACAAGCCTTTGAATTGAAATGTCACTTCAGCAATTATACCACATGCCACTGATAAGGAATTTCTGTCAGTCAGCCAACTAAACCGCAGGACTAATCAGTCAGTGACATATTCAGGATTTTACATCCTAAGGTGTGCCAACTCTCTGGTTTCCCCCTCAGCCGGAGCAGTTGGCGGTCAGCGGTTGTCGCTGTCTAATTATCCCTTTCAGTTGTTGCACGCTTACTTTTTAACGTTCAGCATTGTTGTTGTTAACCAGGGATTGCATATGGCGTTTTGGAGATCCAAAGTAGCTGTTCAGCTCCTTGGCTTGGAGTCACGTCATTATTTCACTGCAACTATCTGACAATTTAAGTCCAGAGTGCCAATGGTTAGAAATACTGGCACTTTGCCTCAGCTGTCAGTGGATCCCATTGTCCTGAGATAAAAAATAAAATAAAAAAAACATGGTTTACCTCAGATAATTTGTATTTTTCTGAGATTTGAGTGATATTGCATGGCCTTTGGATAGTGCATAGCCTTGCGAGACAGTGGGGGAGTTCTTTTTGTTATCCAACCCTGCATTATTTATGAATTTTCATTCCAGGAATGCAGCAGCCTCTGGCTCTGTAATGTTCTTCTCTCCAATGGATTCGCTCACACGCTTCCCTTCTGACCCACAAGTTCCCTGCAAAAGTGAATTTCCTTAACAAAATTTGGGTCATGAATTAGTGAAAGGACTCTGTGAACGGCGTCCGAGCCGGTTTGTAGAGTAGAGTACAGTATTTAGTGCCTTAGTCAGAGTTTGAGCTGGCTGCCAATATGAGCCCCAGTTGGAGATTTTAACACCCCACCAATTTCCCCCCACCCCTTCACTGAATGTCCATCATATGGTATGAATGTACAGTAATTGCTGAAAAAGCATAAAATGCTGGCTGGTGTGTGCCATCCTGCTGATAATTTCAAAGTAAAAGCACTCAGATAATCAAAGTGCAGGGCCACCGTTGCAGACACAAACACACTCTCAGCCACTTTGAGACGTAACCACTGTGCAACTTCAGACCTTGCACTGCAATGATACGCCTTCCTCAAAAAGAACTGTTCAGAAAATCCTGCAGTGCTAATTGCCATTTCTTTTTACCGTCGCAGCCGTGGTTGGCCCCAGCAGTAACTAAATTGCCACCACAGTGAAATAAAGGTGTGATATTGTCAAATTGCCCTTTAAAATTCCGTATAGCAGTAAGGCCTAGTGCGTGTGCACACACTAAGGACAATATAGCATTATAGATCATTTTAGACATTTCCCTATAATAAGCAGTGTACATAAAAAGTTTTGGTTAAACTGTGGCTGTTAAGACTGAGTAGCAGCAAATCATATAGGAAGGTTTGGAAAAAAATAAAAATCTACTCTTTTGTTGGCATATTACTTTTTTCAAGATGTCAGGAATATTTTGCAGTAAATATCATATGTTTTTATCATCAAGGTTACATGTCAGTGGAGCACCACCCTTTTGCTTGATATCATTATCATATATGTACACATATATGTACACACATATATATATATATATATATATATATATATATATATATATATATATATATATATATGTATGTGTATATGTATCAAGAGGCCTTGATTTTTGGAAACATTGCTTGTGTCATCTGTCCTCTCTCTTTGAGCACGTCTGTGTTTATTTTTATGTTGGAACAACAGCATCATGGAAAGGCAGAGCAATGCTATCAAAACCAAATTCATCTTCAGCTGCTACTGCTGCAAACACGCAGTAACAAGCACACACACATGTACGCCCGTGTGCATGTAAGCCCGAGGCAGTCTTCCTTTAAGTATCCGGCTGTGTCTCAGCTGGCATCAGCAGCCCTTTATGCTGTGTTTTCCTCTTTTCTGGGCTACAGGCAAGAGTCAGGAGCTATATACAGTTAAATAACTGGCGGGTGTTATGGGAGATTTTTACATTGTGGAAATGCAATCACAGCCTCCCTTTACACTCCCCCACCTTCAAACTGGCCTCCCTCCTTTACAATTCCAGTGTGAAGACTGAAGGATCAGAGCGGTGAGAGGCTTTTTGGTCAAACCCACTCCGTCTCTCCTTACAATATGTGATTAATTTGTCAAGAGTGAGTGAGTGTGTCTTATGTGTGAAGAGGTGTGTTAATGGAACACACCTAGATAAAAGTGTCAGACATATCAGAATGTTGTGGATTTAAGTGAATGGCCTTTAAAAAAAAAAAAAAAATATTAATGATTTATCTGTTTCATTCAAAATTTACAAAATAATATTTTCTGAATCTAAAGTGATCTCTTCAAATTTCCAAAGCCATACAAAGCATTACTTCAGAGATTAAATCCAGCTAATAATAATAATAATAATAATAATAATAATAATAATAATAATAATAATACAAATGATAGTAAAAATAATATGAACAATTTAGAAGCCTTCGGTTTATCAATTATACATCAATTAAATTATTTTAAAAACAACGATTTCTATTTATGAAATCATTGTAGGGTGTTTTACTTTCTGTACTTCCTCTGTAATCATTTTTTATTAGAAATTATTACTCTCTGCTGGATATGACTGAATAGTGACTAAAAAAAAAAGAAAAATACAGACACACACATTCCACTATGCCACACACACACACACACACACACACACACACACACACACACACACACACACACACACACACACACACACACACACACACACACACACACACACACACACTTCTACATTGACACATTTCTCACCATGAAATTTTTATTAATCGAGTCAGTGGACAACTTTGTAGGAATAAAAATCAATTTTTGTTTCTTCCCCAATTCCTTTCCAACATAAATTGTCCTTTACTTCAAAGTGTACACCTTTGTTGTTAGTGTGAAAATAATAACTTTCAAATCCATCGTATTTTATCCTGCTTTGGTTGATGCAACGGAGAAAAGCTATGTGGCGCTTGTCACCCTTTGCAAGGTGAAGGCTGGAGCAGCGTTTCATCTGCAGGCTCAGTCAATACGTGAAATAAATCAAAATCGTGTCTGTCAAATATTCACATATTCAGCCAAAAGTGTTAATTAAACACCTTAACTTTCTTTACTGTAGCAGAGTTGTTGATCAGCTGACAAGACAACCACTACGTATTAGCACACAGCAAAGCATCAACAATGCATCTTACACCTACGTTTGTGCACTAAGACCTTGATTAATATCCCGATGTGAATAAGTTGCATCTGTAGGTTTGTTGCATGGGTATGAAATAATTTATTTAGCAACACAAAGCACACTGATGTTACACCGTAGATCTCCTCACTGAATGAGTTCATCCATTTCCTGCTGAGTGGTAAATAGCCTCTTGTGTATCATCAGTAATATTCATAGCTCTACTTTCTATGATCATGAATTATTTACTCTTGGAAAAGATGAATTGCTCCAAAATGGTTGTTGATGCTTCTCTGCTGGAAGCCAATGCAGTACAGTAAATGGCAACAAGTTTACAATGTTTTTCTGCTGTATTGCAAGGGGAGGTGTTCTGTTGTTTAGGATTAATTTCAGAATGAGTCTTGATCCACCATGAACTCTGGGATGTGTTTCAAGTGCGTGAACCATCGGCCAAATTGACTTCTTACTGCTGAGACACATATTCTCTGCTGATTGCCAGCCAGGATAGCATGCCAAACAACACAGAGAAAGAAAATTGATGTAAGAAAAGAAAAATCCAATATCTTAAATCCTCCCAAAACCCATGGCAGCACGGTGAAACTGTTTTTCAAGTAAAGCGGACCTAATACACGTCATCTCCAGATGTAACAATCCTGAAATGCCAAACTTTGCAACATGCACTGTATGTCATCCTACACCTACACGGCGTGCTTGAAAGGGGAATTGTTTGGAGGAATTCGTACTTTGTTATCTTTAATGGACTTGAAAGACACAATGATTCATCCGACAAGGAACGAAATGAGAAATGCAAATTTCCAAAGGAACTGCAGTTTTGCCTAGCAAATTTTGAGAGGGAAAAGGATGCTGCAGAAAATGAGATGCAGGGTAAATGGAAAAACAAAGCAAGATATAAGATGTTGAAGAGAAAAGTGTTTAAAATGATTCCCTGCCATTTCCTAACTGCAAATACATTTTAGAAGATGTAGTATTGATTTGAATCTTACAGTATCTGAAATGTATGGCAGTTTCTTCTTTTACACCGATTCACATCTGGTAAAAGCTTTTTCTTGGATTTTCTAACAGCCCAACATTTATTCCTGGTAAAACTCTGAATATCCTATCAGACAGTATGATTAAATTGCATGCCACAACCTTGAGCTGCATTTGTGTGTTTATGTAATCTAAAAAGGCACATGAATGGAATATGTTCAGCACCCACACATCTCCATCTCATCAGTTCTCAAAGGGGCATGGTACGGCGAGGACGGTGTGCTTTCACCTTGCGATGCTGGTGTATCTTCCAGCGCACGTCTGCTGAATGCTGTCTGTTCCCTTAGCCGGCATGCAGCCGGCACAATCAGAGAGAAGGTGAGGGCTGAGAGCAGATCTGAGGAGCAGGAGTATCCGCGGGGGCCCTCTGGACTCCTGGATTTGCAACATCACAAACCCCCCTCCCTCTCCTCTGACATAAAACGCTGTTTGGTTTTTGAAGATGACAAGCTTCTCATTGTAATGGCGAAGATGGAAGATTAGCCCACTTTGTATCCAGAAATCAATCTGCCATGCAGCTCAACAGCTCCTTCTAAATCTTTTCAGCCACTCCTCTGTAGTAGTAATGTTTTTTTTCCTCACTCATTTTGCTGTAATCAACAACTTCATAAAGGAAGATGCGCAGGAAATACCATCTAAATCGTTAATCGCCAAATCCAATTTCTCGAGTCAATGGCAATTGATTTATCAATTAATTTTGCATGTGCGATGTTGCCACTGTGCCTTGCTTTGGGTGTTTGAGGTTTTAGTGGTCAAATGCATTATTGAAAGAGGCTTTTTACCAAGAGGTGGCTGATGCAGAGAGCTTAGGAGGTTATTACTCATGGTGTTAAGCTTTATTTGCAAAGCTAGTTAGGGTGAGCAGCCTTTTAGTGCTGGTAGGAGGACGGAGACATGTATTTATCTTGTGAGAGAGGAGGAATATCAGACGTGTTGAATGAGGCTTTGGGTTGTCAAGGATATTGATTAAGTGATTTGAGGGCGGTGTCTCTTGGTCTACATGTTTTTAATTGTAGGGAAACGCCTCTTGTCTCATCCCGTATATGTGAGTGTGCATACAGGTCAGGTTTGTTGTTGCACATTGCCATAATTTTCCAGCATTTTTGTTTGTTCCTCAGTCTTCCGGGGAATAAGCAGAGGGCTTTAGATCAGAGAGGAGCAGAGGTGGATATCATGAATAGAAAGTGGTTGTCTGCTAAGAAGCAGTGGGAAAAGGGCTGTAGCACAGTCAAGATCTAAAAGAGAGAAAAAAGTTTTAACTGCAGCTGAGACATAAAAAGGGCCTTTGAAAAGTTGAAGCTTAGCTACTCCTCTAGGCCACATTCAGAGGGCATCAATTGTGTAGGACCTTATGGATTTCTCCACACTGCTCAGGCATACAGTGCTGATGCAGGATTTGAGCCATGACCACAACAAATAGTCAAATGTTCCAGGATGTCCTCCCAACCTCTGACAGCTCCTGACAGGAGCTGATCTGTTTAGTGACCACTCACGCTAGGGCTGGGCGATATGGACCAAAAGTCATATCTCGATATTTTCTAGCTGAATGGCGATACTCGATATATATCTCGATATTTTTTCTGTGCCTTAATTGGGGTTTCCCCCAAAGCATTATAGCATAGCATCTCTGTTAGCTTCATCTTTTTCTGAGGCAAACCCTTAAAAAAACAGTCAGTTTTAATACAAAGCCTCGTGCCAAATGTCACACAGGTAAATTTATTAACAGAGGTCTGCACAATATCAAAATGTATAAAACAAATGAAATAAAAATAAACTGCCTGCATATATAGAATAAAAATGCTTCTTGAATAAAATAAAACAAATATCCCTTTCTTGCATAACATTTAAATTAAAATACACTGTGCAATTAATACAATGCAGACAGTAACAGGCAGACTTTTCCACTGAGGTTGACAGTTGTGTAAATAACAAAATATTTGTGCAAATCTCAAATAAAACATTCAAGTCAATGTGTCACAAAATAAGCTATATCAAAATCATTAAAAAAAAAATGTAAAAAAAAAAAAGATTTTTATTTTTTTTTTAAATCGATATAAACGATATTGTCTCGTACCATATCGTGTTTGAAAATATATCGATATATATTAAAATCTCGATATATTGCCCAGCCCTAACTCACGCTCATACTTTGTTTTGTGCTGCTATTCTCTCATTTGAAATTTACCGGGGAAACAAGGAGGCTTGCTGAGCTACTGTGTAACTGGTGTGATTCACGCTGTTCGTACGCATTAACCTTAGGTGCTACTGTGAGTGAAATAATGATGGGATGTAGTGCATTGAGGTGGGGGTGGGGGGTGGGGGGGGGGGGACAGAAAAACAGCAAGTAAGGGGTCACACAATATTGTCTTCACTGAAAGGGCCAGTAAAGACTGTGTTGATTCTCTGTGGTGTGTGGGTGTTCAAGTGTGTTGTTTGTCAGTAACTGTGAAATGCTATAAGTATGTGTAGGCTGCAAGGGCACTGCCTGTGTGTCCGTCTGTGGCTGATTGTCACTATGTGTTTAGACTTTGAAACCTCACCAGGAAACTGTATATGTGGGGAGTTTCAGCCTTGTGTGTTTGAGTGTGTGTGGGTACACGCTACGCTACGTGTTCTGCTGGTAAACTCGGCATTAGCGGCGAGAGATTTCAGGCTTGGTCAGCTATGAAAGCACAACTACGTGACAAGAGTGCTGCCGCCGCCCACAGATAGCTAGCCCTTATCCACTAATTAAAACCCTCTATCGCTCCATGTCTCACTTGGCAATCTCTATCCTTCAGCTCCCCCCATTTTCAGAGTGAAATCTCTCCATCTCTCATTATCTATCCATCACTCTCTTTATCCTTGGTCGCCATTCAGCCGTCCCTCCTCTCGGTGGGCGTAGAGGGGGTCCCAGTAGGCAGTGTGCTGTTTTTGTTGTGTGTCGGGTGGTCAACGTATAACAGGGTCCTGTGGGGTCCTTCAGGGCCTTTCATCAGACTGGTCCCTGTCATATGCCTGAGGAGCCATGGTGGTGCTAACGAGTGGATGAGAACCCCATATTACCACGGAAACACACACTCACACACACACACAGACTGTGCACACCCTCACTCCAGGAGAGGCAGCTCTCTCTGACAGCTCACTGTTTACTCCCGCAGGACCTGTAGCCTGGATCTGCATTTGCAGCAAGAAACTGGGCTTTGCTTTTCTTCAACTGAATGAGCCATTGTAGCGGGAGACAAAATCAAAACCTGCAGCCACCAATAGGCAGAGGTGGACAGAATACTCGACCCCAGTACTTGAGTAAGAGTACAAATACTACTGGTCAAAATTTACTCCGTTACAAGTAAAAGTAGCTCAGTGAAAATATTACTCTAGTAAGAGTAGAAAAGTATTTGCTTTTAAAGGTACTTAAGTATCCAAAAGTAAATGCTTTTAAATTTATTTTAAGTAAAAGTAAGAGTAAGAATAAGAGTAAATTTCTTATTTTTCCACATCAGTAAATTACTATATTTTTTCTAAATTAATTTAAGGATCTTTTAACTCTTGTTTCTGAGAATTAACTCTTTGAAACCAGCTGCACTGATGTGCTGCTTTTAGAACCACAATGTTATATAAAACCTGCAGTCTTGACTTGTTGCGGCTCTGTCTTGACAAACGCATGCTACTTTGGCGGTATCGTTTTGAGGAGGCTTGACGTATTTCCGCTTTACGTACATCCCAGTGGAGAGCGTGCACTGTGATAGGTCTCCTCCTTTGACAAAAACAGCTTGTGTCCAATAGGACACAACCTGAAAGTAACGAGTACTTTTCAGCCTTCCTAGAAATTTACTCGAGTAAAAGTAAAAATATTTGTCTTGGAAATGTATTCAAGTAAGAGTAATAAGTACCAAAGAAATCTAATACTCAAGTAAAGTACAAATCCTCTGGATATGTACTTAAGTACAGTACTCAAGTAAATTTACTCCGTTACTGTCCACCACTGCCAATAGGGCTGGGCATGACTTGACTTATAGGAACATCTGTTGCTGTAGGTTTTACTCTATAGTATGAATATTTTCACAAGGTTTCTTATCGTCATTCCATTGGTTTTCGCAGCCTTTTTAGTGAGATTGGAATTGGTCCATCTCTGTGCAAACAAGCTTCGAAGAAGAGTGTAAAGGCCAGTGCTAACAAAGAAAGTAGCTCAGCACTCAATGGGATCCCCAGGCTGTTATGAAAATAAGACCATCTCTGCATGGAGGAAATGTATTTGTAATCCTTGAAATATACTGTATCAATAATCTGAGGAGCTAATATTGTTGGATGGCACTCTGCTCTTCCCATCCTCATTTATTTACCAATGTGAAACTCAATTTCTCTGCCTGTGCCTGGCCCCAATCCTCTTTCTGCCTCGCCCTTCTTTTCTCTCTCATTCTGCTTGCTCTCCTCTCTTGTTCATCATGATTTCAGCGCCATCACTTGAGATTGGGAAGTGGAAATTGGTTTCGACTTGTCCTCATGGTCCTTGCCTTTTTTTTTTCTTTTAGAAACTGCAACTCTGTCATGTTGGTTGTGTTTTTGTGCTGCTGTCGGTGGACAACAACACAACCCCCCCTCCCCCTCCCCTCCCGATGGTGACGACTTGGAGTGTAAATCCTGTTTAAAAGCAACTGTGTATGTGAGCCCCCGTTGCTTCTCTAAGCAGATTTGCAAAAATAGTGTCCTGGTCTGTGGTTGCACTGCTCAAATAAATAAATGGATGGGACGGGGGAGTGGGGAGGTGGGAGGGGGGAGTCAAGCGGGTAAAGGTTCCCATTAGATAATATTGCATCTGTGTATCACTCCCACATGGTTGCGTGTGTGTGTGTGTGAGAGAGAGAGAGAGAGGGTTTGAGAAAAGGGTAAGTTGGGGATGAAGGGAGGAAGGGGATAACTATGTAATGTGATGCATGTGTTGCACTCAGTGTTGTCACTTTGTATTAATTTTAAACTGACTGGTGAAGATTTCATTACGTACTGATGAATTATAGATTACAAATGAGTTAAGAATGAAATCACACAATAACATGTACATACCCTGCTGATATATGCAGGCACTAAATATTAATTTATTTGTAGCATAAATAAGCCACGCTATTTGTTTCCAAGAGCAGAGTGTTGAAATGCATTTTCTAAAGATGCCACTTTTACTCTGGTTTCGTAATGCAGTAATACTTGCATTTATTCTTTTGGTCAGCTTCTCCGAGGCTCATGCCACTTTCCCATGAAGTGTGCTGCTTTACAAGTAGATAACAAATTATGAGGGACATAATGCACGTCTTGGAAGAAAGGTTTTGAGGATTCACAAATTAAAATGTTATTCTGGAACAATGTTAATTATTTTTGAAATCCTCAGATCTTTCCAGGGCCGTGTTTGTTTGTTTTCCATGAAAAAGTAAGCCAGTCAAGCTCTGGTGCTCCTAATGCCCCAAGGTGGTTATTCCTCAGCTGCAAATCTATCCTGGTATTGTGCTCAGGTGGCACACGCTGACTTGTCCTAGAGAACGCCCATGTGTCTTGTTTGAAGTGAGCTTGGCTCTAGGAAACAACCTCCAGGTTTTGACATCAAAACCAGGAATCAAGCCCCCTAATGGGCACCCTACTGCGGGCAAGAATTAGCAGGAATAACCCCCGCTAGCAGGCTTACTTCTCTAAATGCAGGCGTCTCAGAGGACGAGGTGGAGGGTAGAAAGTGTGTGAGATATGGGAGGAGGAGTGAGGATGTGTGAGAAGGAGGAGGGACAGTGGTGGTGGATTGGTATGAAAAATAGGGGACTGTAAACCAGGGGGAAAATAAATGTATCCAGGGAGCTTTGTTTTCATTTTGCACACACCAATGAACAAGCAGACAACATGTAAGCAAATGAGACTACCTGTATGCAGTATGTGCACACACAATGGGGGGAGCGAAGTAGTACACTATTGTGCTGAATTGCATGCTTTCATTATTGCGTTTAAAAGTGTGGCAGACATAAAACAGGACGGAGAGCCTCCGCAGCGACAGATAGCAGTCAGTGCCTGCAGCAGGCTCGGAGCTCACAGGGTAATGTATACTTGCTCCTCGCCATGCCAGAGAGAAGGTGACACCAGTCAATCCCATTCTGACAGGGCAGCTGAGATAATAGCAGGCTTTGATTCCTTGCAATAACTCCTGCCAATCAAAATGAAAGGCATCGAGATTGCTTGGAACCGCAAGTGTATGAGTTCTCAGAGCTTACTGTACACTACAGTGTATGGCAAACATAATTGGAAACAAAGTAGGGCAGCATGTTTTAAAACAATTCTTGTGCTATAGTGAAGTAAAAGAACAGTGCAGAGCTTTAACAGATCACTCGTGCCAGAGATAATCGCCACAGGGGGATGAGAGCGAGATGAACATGTGAACGACTTGGCCCATTTTCTGACTGTTTGCTGTCAAAGGGTCAGTGGGCGGTCTGCTAGTGTGTGCAGGTGTATGCACGCAGGGGATGAGGAGGGTGAGCACAAGGCCACGGGAAGGAGTCTTTCAGGTGGAATAAAAGCATTACTGCAGTGGTGGAAAGGTCAGCTGTAAACTTGTATCAGACTAGTGGTGATCACCCTGTGCTGCAGATCTCTGAGGTATTGAGCAGGCACGCTCTAATGGCTTTGATATATGGACTACAGGACTCCCTGAAGAGGTCAATACCATACCACTTTGTCTCTATGAGCAATGACCCTCTCAAGCTCCATTTAGAAGCTTTATATCTGCGGGAAACAGGCTGGAAAGGCCTCGAGCAGGGCACGGTGAAAGAGAACTAATATGAATGAAGTATTTTCTAATCACTTCTGTGCTTTAATCCTTGTCCCAATCAGTCATTAGTTATGGTGGTATAAGTGTTATGGTGCCTGACGTTATCAAAGTAGATTTTGATGTGGTGTTTTAAGTTAGGAACAAGTGAATCTAAGCAGAGTAGAGCTGATTTATCATCCGTCCTTTTGGGAGGGCAGTGACATTGCAAAGACTGTTGTCAAAAAGCTTTTCTTCATCACTTCGCAATGATGGCAAGTCAGAGTGTTTAATGACAGTGACAGACGTAGTGCTCAGTGACGAATTTGTTGATTTATCGGTAGCTTGTCATTGGGTACCCGTAAAAGAGAGATAAAGCATACAGTTAATAGAGAATGCAGTGACTGTAACTGACAGAGGACTCCTGAGCTTGATACGGGCCAATTTCTCCTAAAAAACCCGTGGACATAATGGCTACCTTTGCGGTCCCTTCTGAGTGTATTGATTTGGAGCTAACCTTTGGTGTGAAGTATGAAAAAAAGCCACATACTGTTTATGAATGCCTGCTGTTAGTGGAATGGGCAGATGTTAGAATGTTGTTCCACTGTGTTCAATAACAGACTTTTTGTGCTATTTTTTCTCCTCCACTTTGTCTTTTCAATCCCCCTTTTCCCTCTATTTTCCCCTGCGGCCCCATCCTTTCTCCTCCCTGCCTCACTCCATCTTTCCCACTACTTTTTCATCTCGTGGACGTCCCCTGCTTTTCCAGACTGTGCGCTTTGTGCTTTGGCTTTGCTGAGTGACTAAGAGGAGTGCTACAAGCCATGGAGGAGATGGACAGTAAACCCTACCAGCCGTTGTCAAAGGGACGCCATGAGATGGAGATGTCGTACACCAGCTCATCTGACGAGAGTGAGGACGGTCGCACTCACCACCGCTCCTACACGTCACGTGAAACCCTGCCTGACTACACGCATGAGCTTCGCCTCACTCTTGGCTCACACCGTGAAAGACAGAGCAACTACAGTCAACCCCAACCAGGTAAACAGTCATCCCATCAGACCAAACTCAGTCTGAGTCACCTGAAAATATGCAACACACAGTTGCACTCACACAAAAAGACACACATGCATAGACACACTCACATACTCGCAACACAGACAGAAGTCCTTAAAAGGACCTATGTGAATTACCTATTAAAGTCCACAATGAACAAGAGGGACAGTTGGAGGCAGCCAATTACCTCTCCTCCACAGAGGTGATATTTCTTTCCCACAGCTAAACTAGGTCAACCCCAAATCTCCCTGGCACTCACCTGAGGTAGAACACCACCCTTCATTACACGCACACATTCGCAGATAGACACCAACTGTCAGAGGCACACACACACACACACACGCGTTGACACATACGCACTGAAAAATTCTTCCCTGCAAGTGACAGGAGGAGAAATGGGCCAACGCGGGCTGTGATGGATGGCCTTTATGCAGGTCATGTGTGGTGTTAAGATAGAAACAGCACCTCATCAGGAGAATGCCGCTGTGCAGGGCTCACAGTGATCAATAGGTGCTCTCTTACCTCAGTCCCATGCCTCTCTGCAGGACTTACCCGCCATGCTAACAAGTAGGATTAGCCATTCATAACAGTCACAACTCCTGACAAACAGGCCACTGCTAGGATTTCATGGTTTGAGGTCCACTAGCAATGGATTTTGTCATACTGTTTGCCATATAGCAGCTCATCAATGACTATCAGTCACTGTGATTTTGCTTCAGTATCTTCCACAAGTATGTGGAGTCAGAACTCCTGGCTTTTCAGAAGCTACCCAGCCTTTCCGTTTCCATAGCAAACAACATCCCCTGCCATCAGTGTCATATGGTGAGGTGCAGAAGACCCCCAAAGCAGCCTTTTTAATGTCGATGGCAGCCGGTTTCGCAAGGCACATCTGTTCATCTTTGGGCAACAGAGTTATATATAGTCTACCCTATCTAAGTTACCAACTGTTAAGGGGGGACATTGCCTCCAGTGACGTTTTTAATGGATTACGGTGTTCCTGACAAAGATCAGCCAGTTCGTCTCTCCTCTAATTCCCCACCCGTGTTTTTCAAATTTTCCTTCATCTTTTAAATCGACACATCTTGCTCTCCTCCCTTCCTTTCCATGCACCCCCCCTTACAGCTGGTTATTTTCCTCTAATATTACGATTTGTTCTCTCTCCATTTAATCCCACATCACCCCTTTGCTTCTCTCTACATTGCACCTGTTTCATCTAAGCCTGTTTGCATTTCAGAGATAGTGTTTATAGATGAACCAGCAGACAGTGAGATCCACATCTACGATCATTTCACATGATACAAGCACTGGCCAAACACATTTTTTTTTCTCTGCTCATTTATCAGAATAAATTAATTAGCTCATGCTGGAAAAGTCATAAATTACGGTCTCAATTTTGGAATTATTGAAAAATAATTTCCTTAGAAAATTGATTGTTCGGACATGTATGTGGACAGTATACATCAATATCCATTCATATTCTGATAATTTTTTAAAATCATAATACTGATTAAGTGTATATATATATATATATATATATATATATATATATATATATATATATATATACATACATACATACATACATACATACATACATACATACATACATATATATACTGATTATTGTCTCTAGATTCATTTTGTGCTGCGCATTGTGTGGTTTATATTATTTTTAGGTCAACCAGTAGAGGTTTGTCTTTGACTGATGCTGACTATAAAGGATGACCAGTAATTGGCTGACTGATGGTGTGACTCTAATCTTATTATTGCATTTTCTGTCTGTATCTTGATAAAGACACTAATAATAGATGGTCATTAAAACTTTGACACTAAGAGCATCAAGACTACTGGTGTGTATATGCTACGGCTTGGTATCGGTATACTCTGGTATCAAATTTGAATGCACAGGGTATCTGTTTAGAAATCCTTTCTTTTTTTTAACATGCAGGGTACCGATGTGCATGTGGATCTTGCTGTCTGGAAAAGTCTATATTTAAAGGAGGGGTGGAGGATGAATAAACATAAACCTTTAATTCTGGAGACTATTTTAACTCATGTGGTTAGGGATTGGAGTCTATGATTGTACATTATTGGCACTTTTTTTGTATTTTTGTTTCTTGTGGCCGCTGGAGTATTGCACTATTTACAACTGTAATCAAGTTACACAGATCACTTTCCTTTCTAGCAATATTTTCCTGAATTTGCTGGGTTACAAGAAAGATGAATTCATCAAATCATTGGATACAAACCGCCTGCTGTTGCATTGTGTTTATTTCTGTATCTGAAATAGACGCATTTCCAAGCTACTATGAAGAGTAATGTTTAGACCAATCCATGACCCACACTGGTAGCTACAGATGCCCTTTAGGTATAGGAAAAAATAAACAATAGTCTTTTTTTTGCTTCATCGTTCTCAGTAATGTTTCTTTATGACTTTAGAAGACACTTGGCAAGTATATTTTGAATTCACTTGATTTTCTCTAAACTCTTCCTAAGTAGGCCTTCGGCAATGTCCCGTTAGAAACAACGTGCTGCTTCAAGTTATACATTTCATTTCTTTTCTAAAAGCCTACAAGGGACAAATTTATTTATATAGCATATTTTTTAAAGTGCAAAAATAAAAAAAAGGCCAAGTGCGCTGCCAAAGAGGTCAGAATCTTACCTCATTTATTCAAAACACTTTCCTTGAGAGTTTATGGTCTCTTTAGTCCACTTCAGTTCAGCATAATAACTATTTCTGGTCCACCTTCAAGTCAAATAGTAAAGCGTTGTAATGTTTAGGATTTTGCTCTTATGTAACTTCAGAACCACTATATGTGCAAATCTTTCCAAAATGTCACACTCATCTACATACAAGTGGCTATTAGATACAGTGTATGAGACATTTTGTTAGCAAAATTTAGGTACATTTGTTAAAAAATGAAAGTATGCAGTAAAAAATGCCTCTTTCCAAAGGGCCGCTCTCAAGTTGTTTTATCAGTGAACCCTCATCCCATTATAAAGCAGCCCATGTATCTGACAATCACTTGCTAAAAAGACAATTAACAAGTTCATCATATCTATATTTTGTCATGTGGACACTTGGGACATACTTGTCAAAGTTTTGGATGAATAAACATAAACTGGAATTTGGAATGTTCTTCAGTCCCTTGAATTGATCATTTTTTCATTGCATTCATACTGTGATACATCCAAATCAGTGGCGTCGTTAGGCCTATTTTAGGGGGGCTGAAGCCCCCCTAAAATATTCTTAAGGCCCCCTAAATAATTTGGTGGTTTTTTTTGTTTTTTTTATTCCATTTTTTTTTTTACAAAAAATGCAGACCAATTCAATATAAAGACGCACGAATATTATTTTAAATAAATAATAATATAAACCTGTCACTATTCACTTAAATATGATCATAAATCTGTTGGTCCCATTCACTACAGTAAGGTAGCGTCAGTGCTTGGTTACCCAATCCGTTCCAGTTTTTCATAGAAAACGCCCATATTACTGAAAATCCAGTCCACGTTTTCACTACCACTTTACACTCCGCTGCATCTACACATACGGACACACTAGCTACTGCTGCACACAGCCAGACAAAATGGATTTACGCAGGTTTGTCAGTCTTCATCACAGCTGGTAGTAACAATTAGTTAGCTCCAGCTAACAGCAGAGAGTCCCATGTAATTAATGAACCAGGTGCTCCCCATTTTGATAAATAAAAACCTGGCTAGCACACTAAGTTAAACTGTTAGCATAATGTTGATTTCTGTCAAGTTTTAGCTCTGAAAAATCGAACTCATCTCATTCAAGGTGTGGTTCTCATCAGTGGAAATAATAATAATACACTAATAATAATCACTCCTCCATCCCTATGGTCAGTACTGGAGATGAGGGGGGATGGCATCCCCCCCCGAAATAAAAACGGTCAAAATCATCCCCCCTGTAAAACTGCCATCCCCCTTTTCCATCCCTTATGTCATTTCATCAACAAATGTGGTTTTACTGCTATTTCAACATTTAGAGTCAACGCCAGAAAAATAACTTATTTGACAATTTTCACCTGTTTCAGGTACATTTTCACTTGAAATAAGTAGGAAAATCTGCCAGTGGGACAAGATTTATCTTCTCATTACAAGCAAAAAAATCTTGTTCCACTGGCAGATTTTTCTACTTATTTCAAGTGAAAATCTACTTGAAACAGGTGAAAATTGTTTTTTTTTTTCAGGGATGAATATTGTTTTAAGTGTAATGATTTTTTTTTACTAAAATGAGACATTTTAACTAGAAATAAGACAAATATTCTTATTAAGATTTTGAGTTTTTGCAGTGATCCATTTTACTTATCCTGTGAAGGACAGAGTCATATTGATAAGTTCAGAAAAGTGTTTTTTATTGTTGTGTTTTGATGTATTTGATGTAAGCCCAGTGGATATTTAAAGCTTACAGAAGGCTGCATTTAACTGCTGCTATGTCATTCCTGCAGTATTTCTGCAGGTGTTTCGGTCAGTGCTATTATTTGTAATATATTATATTATTTGTAATCAGCACAAATTATCTGTCCCCATATGATAAAATCCACCATTCCCCCTGATTCTTTTTTACAACTCGAGTACTGAATATGGACCTGTAACACAACTGGTTAGAATATTCTGTCAACCATGCAGAGTGTTTGGCAAAAACATCAAACATTATAGTTTGGTAAGTAGTGGTTGCAAGAACTGGAAGAAAACCTTAGTCATCTTTGGCATGCATGAGATGGCACAAACACATAAGGACAGTGTTGTTGCATGGAAAAGCTTGTGCTCGTGTGCTACGTTCGCTCATATCTTGGGGGCTAAGCCCCCCCCTGTCCTTAAAACCTAGTGACGCCCCTGATTCAAATTATAACCCAGACTATTGTGAGAATTGCCTTAAACCTGTATTTACAACACTGAGTGAAAGTAGTTTAATGCATAAATAGGTTTTACTGAAGTGTTCAAAGAGCAGTTGACTAAAACAGAAAGAAAGGATATTCAAATGAATGATTTCTCCCACAATTCAGTAAATCACTGGGGCTTGAATTCATCCCAGCTGGAGAGGTGGGGCACAACCAGAACAGGTTGCCAGTCCACCACAGAGACAAAGACGACAAACAAGCATGTACACTGGATTTCACAACTACATTCAATTAATTATCACCATTGAACCTAACATGCATGCTTTTGCATGGACGAAAACCCATGCAGAGACACGGGTAGAAAATACAATTTCCACAGAGGAAGTTCTCCAGCTGGGCTTCAAACCGAGAAATGATTTGTCATGAGGGGAGAGAGAGTGATAAACAACCCCATCACGTCTCTAATCACTCCCTAAAATCTGGTCCTACTATGAATAGATTCCCTTCAAAATGGTGAAGACTTTCTTGTTTGTGGTCGATCTATGATCCATGTTGTCACTACTGGGAAATTCTTCACCATTTTGTTCCTGAATTGCCCTTTTGTAGCAAATTTGAGGAAAACAGTTGTGTCCAGTGGTGACCAATCTTAGGCCGGTTTTCTCTCAAAACAGTATGAGAGCTACACTTGGTCTCGACCCCATCAGAAACACACAGCAGGAGCCATCGCTGGTTGGTGGAGTGGTCAACGGGACTGTGGCCTTTATTTTAAATGCTGTGGTTCATGTGCAAAGGGCCTGACCTAACACACATATTAACTGCACTAAGTGAGAGGCAGAGGAAGTCTTTCTTTTCTGAGTTCTCCCTGAGCCTTATGGGTTACTCTCTGTATAGATTTCAATTTATGACTTGCTTTCTTCAAAATTACATCAGTTCCATCACCTCCACTTATATATTCTAAACAGAAAATTCAGGTAGTGAGGGAGAAAATTTACTCAAGTGCCTCTACAGAAAAAAAAATGGGAGAGCTCAATTGAATTGAATTGAATTGAAGTGTAACCAGAGGACTAACACAGTATATCGGATGTTCTCAGATAACAGGTTGATGCTTGGGATTGGAGGCTGTTCTAATACCTGAAAGCGTATGAAGCTCAATTTTACCCTCAGTCTGAGTCAATATTAATAAGGTTTGATCTTTATCTGGTCTCTTCACCCCACCAAGGAGAATATAGATGAGATCAGGGCTCTGTTTGAGCAGCAGTTCGATACATCTCAAGCTCAATAACACACATCAGGCAGCCAGAACAGGATATAGCCTCACTGCAAATGGTTAAGAAAAATTGAGGTTGGCATTTTGATTTATATTTGTGATGGAAAAACTTTTAATAAATGCTTGCTCAAATTATATCCTGTCTTTTGACATAATTTAGGATGGATTCAATGTGTGGCGTGTAAATCCCGATCTCAAACAAACACCTGGTCAGCTTAGTTGCTTAAACAAATGAAAAAAAACAACATGCTGTTATTAAAGGCTTTACAGCTTTGTGTCTACATGATCGGCATGTCTCTCCTGTTCCTCTAGATTTGGACTTCTGCAAGGCTGGGCAGATGCGGAGCCCAGACTATCATATCCACCAACAGCAGCAACAGCTGCAAACGCAGCAGCAGCAGGAGGAAGAGGAGGAAGCGCTGTGCTCCGGACCGGCTGCCCATGTCCACAGCCAGAGCTACTCTCTAGGCATGGGCTCAGACGTAGACACGGAGCCAGAGGTGGACCCGTCTCCCGCTCACGGCCTGCAGCACATGTGGATGCGTGGCCTGAAGTCTGAGCAGAGCTCCTGTCTCACAAGCCGGGCCAACTCTGCCCTCTCTCTCACTGACACTGAGCATGACAGGAAGTCGGAGCCTGACAATGGTGAGTAAAAAAGACCCTCTGTTACGAGATGACTCAAAATAAAAGAGGAGGCTGCTTTGCCTTGGCAGCTGATTCGGCTGCAAATATTCAATGAATTATTGTTGTGCATATGTTCAGTATATTGCATACAATCCCATTCCATAACATGTAATTTATTCCCAAAGAAAACGAATGGCTAGGATATATTTGTTTATAGCACGTTTGTGAACATATCACACATATATACGTTCAGGTAATTCTGTTCCACTGCACTAGTTTCCCTGTGTGCTGGTTAAATCGGCTACCCCCTCTCTTCCCTTCCCTGCATTGAGCTTCTTTTACCATTGGTTCTGAGCATCCTCCTGTTTTAATACAAATAAATGGAAGCAGACGGTGAGTCTGAATCGAGTAGGCCACTTCTAGAAAAAGACCATAATTTTGGGAATACTTTAGGGCAGCTGGTGATAGAGTGGTTTTGTACACATTGTAAGACTTTGTTGGCTTGTAGCAAAACCGCGATGCATGAGCACCTGGAAAGGAAACATACAGGAGCTGCTGGAGTTGCAAACAGCAAAGGACAACCTTAGTATGATTATTATTTAAAAGACACGCCAGCTTGAGATTTTTAAAAATAAAAGTAGGATAACCGTCTTTGGATGTTAAACAGGCTTTCTCCATGTTTTATGAAATGACTTTGGACAACGTGATGCATGCGCATTTACCAATTCTTGTGTTGCATTCAAAATAAAATGAAGACAGACTAAGGCCCCGTTTACACGGGGCAAAAACGGAGGCGTTTTCATGCGTTTTGGCCGTTCGTTTACACGTAAACGCAGCTCAAAGCCCCCAAAAACGATCATTTCTGAAAACTCCGGCCAAAGTGGAGATTTTCAAAAACTCCGTTTTCACGTTTGCGTCTAAACGGAGGAAAACGGAGGGAAACGGAGATTTAAGCTTCAGAACGTCACATCATGCACCAGAAACTCACCAGCGTCATGTGTGCGACCTGTGTTTACAATTAGTTTGGCCACCGTCAATATTTTCTTGTATTTTACCTGTTTTATATTCTAAAGTCACACTTAAAAGTAACTCCCCCCCCCGTCCAGCCTCCTGCTCATTCAAGCCTGTGAGCGCGTCAGCCAGCAGCATGAAGCCTGAATTATGGTTCCGCGTTAAATCGACGGCGTAGGGTACGCGGCGACGCGCATCGTACGTGCGCGTCGCCGCGTACCTTACGCCGTAGGCTCTGCGTTGGTGTAACGCGGAACCATAAATCAGCCTTAACTGGAAGTTACACACGTGTCATTTGTTGATGTTTTTCCAGGATTCTGATTGGCTTGCATGACGTTAAGAGCGTTTTCATGCGGGTCCGTGTAAACGAGGATTTTTTTGAAAACGTAGAGGGGAAAATATCCGTTTTTGTAAATACCCGGCTACGTGTAAACGTGGCCTAAATGGCAATCATTTGATTTTTTTTTTAAATTAGTAATTTAGATTAGTTGACTAATCAAACAATTAGAAAATTAGTTGTTAGAGGCAGCATTAATAAATACATCAGCAAAAAAACAGAGAAACAAAGAGCATCGATTTAATGGCCTAACACCCTGGTCTTCAATTCCGGTCCTCGTGGGCCGGTGTCCTGCACGTTTTAGATGTTGCCTTGCATCAACACACCTGATTCTAATTAATGATCCTCATTAGTTTGTCATCAAGGTCTGTACATCTCTGTTGATGACACAGCTTCTTGCATCACGGTGTGCTGAAGCAGAGAAACATCTCAAACGTGCAGGACACCGGCCCACGAGGACACAAATTGAGGATCCCTGGCCTAACACATCACTTCCATTGGGGTCGGACGCTGCTTCGACCACAGCTGAAGAAGTTCAGTCCAGACGAGGACACTAGTTGTACCTTCTGTGAGAATTCCACTGAAAATGTTGAGGATTTATTTTAGCTCTGCGTTTTTTAGCAGAAAGCGTGCTATTTTGCCTGTACATTTATTAACACATCTCTGAACGTTGTTATTTATCTTAGACAGAGTAACTAAAAAAAATGAATACCTGTAAATTTCTAATCAACCTTTTACTCTTGTTGGCCAAATTTGCGATCCATAAGTGTACGTTAGCCAAGATTCAAGTTTATTATTCTCTTTTGCTACCTACAGTATATTCTCCCACAAGGAAAATAGTAAATCTTAGCATTTAGTAATTTGTATAGGAACTTTTAATACCTGTATGTTTGCTGAATGTGTTTTAATGAAGTAAAAGATGGAAAAGAAAACCTTCTTCGTCCAGCTGTGTTGTCATGTTGTTAGACCTCTGATATCACTCGTCCTGTCCGTGTAGTACTGAAGTAATAAACACACACAGTGGAGCTGGTTGTGTGCACTGACTTTGCAATACTGTGGCATATTGCAGACCTAACCCTAACCCTTGCAAAGAAAACCAAAATAAAACATAACATCGTCACTGCTTTAAAGGTTTAAAGTCACAGCTCTGGGCGATGGCTTGATTGAAACTCTAGGTTTTGAATTAATGCAAATGCTGAAGTTCCTCTTTCTTTGAAGGCTCTTTGATGTGAATTAATACGGAAAATGTGCTATCGGTTATTTGGAGGCTTGTGTTGGAGCTGATGTCGAGGCTGACAGGGGATAGAGCTTAGGGAAAGTCCAGTGGCAGGCATCCAGAATACATGACTATCCATGGGAGACAGTAGCAGGCTTTGTTTTAAGCCTCTGAGGAATAGGAATGGAAGGGGTCGCATGTCCGCAGAGCCTGACTGGCTGCCTGAGGGTAGCAGTCATCTGCCTCTCTGGGAGGACTGTAGCCTTGTAAGAGAAGAAGTTGAGAGGCGGGGGTGAAGATATGGAGCCAACTAGAGAAGAGCTTGGGATGGTGCCAGCTATCTGTCTTGCGCTGCCGGGCCTGGCTTGGCTCCCTGTAGATGGAGAGTTAGTTAGAGGTGCACACAAACAAAAGCAGAGCTCTCCAACCCATCCCCAAGGGCACGGTCTGTTTATGTGTCGCAAAAAAGGTGTAACGTATTCAGTGGCTGAGAAATAGGAAGGGTGAGGGAGAGGAAGATGGTGGGTATCACAATAGGGGGGGGGGAGGCCAGAGCAAAAATGCAAATGCGAAAATAGAAATGGTAATGTAATGGCATAATTAGAATGGGAATGAAAGGAAATGAGTGGCTGAGGTTAATACAGGTGAAGGAGAAGCTGGTTTCAAGTACTAGAAGGCAGGAAAATGAGGGTGCTAGGACTGGAAGAAAAAAGGAACAACAATTTATTTATGTTTGGGTTGCACCCAAGGGTGTTGTGTAATGAGCGGCGGACTGGACATGGAGTTATCTCCATAGAAAATCACACGATTGAAGAGGTGAGAGTGAAAGAACGTCGAGTGCTTGCAACATTACACGGTGATCAGTTTGAGAGGGCTGTATTTATAAAAGAAACGTATCACCTTTTGAGAATAGGAACTCCATCTGTATCCAGGGTCAAAATAATAGCCTCAATAAGCAGGAAAGCAGATGGGACTATAGCAGAAGAAACAAAGAATGGAATAAGGATGAATGAAGTGGCAGGAGTGAGAGAGGAGGCTTTAAATGTTCAAAGCATCTGGCTTTTCTGCTACACTGCGCCAGGAAAGCTGGTTTATGCGTGGATTTCATGTGTCACAGGATGATGTATGTCCTACAGCTCTCCAAACTTTGCCACATTCTCAAGCGCTGTCAGCTGACTTTCTCTCAAGCTTTGAACTCCGCCTGTTAGAATTGGATCGATAGCATCCACTTCTGTACACCGCAACAACTACCTGAGTATAACATGGATTTTTTTAAATGACTTCTTGTTTTAATCACCAGGTGATGAGCTTGTTTTACTGTTTTCAGAAATAATGCTCAAACGCCCTTCTCTTTTAATGCGAAGCAAATTATCTATATTTTTTTTGCAGTTTAAAAAAAAGTCTTATATTGCTCATTTAAAAATAATTCATACCATCTCGTTCTGAACTGAATGACACTTCCCATGTTGTCAGACAAGAATGCAGGAGGACTGAATGGAAGTCGACCAAAGACCGGTTCTAGGTTAGATTTTAAAGGGAAGTTAGTGCAGAAATCAGAACACAGTAAAAGCGAAAGAACAGAATATGTTTTAAGATATTATTGTGACTATTACTTGCTAACTTCAGCCTATTTGTCTTGAGACTTGTAAAAAAAAAAAAATCCTGCTATTTTATTTTCACTGTTACTAACAAGAGTGAAAACCTTAGATAACTCATCTCACAGCCTTTGCGTGACCCATCCATCACTGTCACTTGCTCTGCTGTCTTCCATCAGTTTAGGTCTGCGTTCTTATGTCAGCTACAGAAAATTGTTGGTCTAAGGAAGCAGCCCCGTGTCTTCCATATCTCATTCCCTCCCATTTTCTTAATTTTACAATTTTACAAACTGATTAACATCAGTTATATCAGGTGTAACTTTTACTTAAGAATGCTAACTTTAGGTGTGTTTCCATCAGTGAGATTTCAGGGTAAACTCACCAGACAGATACCTCCAACACGACTGACGCCATTTCAGCCACCGTGTCTCCATTACACTGTAGCGCCACACAAGAACCGTTGATTCAACAAATACCACAGCTGACCATGGGGGGGCAGCAATGCGCACATTGGCTGTTCGCAAATAGTCAGCAGCTTAATAGGAAACGAGAAGAAGGAGGATGCAGCAAAAGCAGAACGAGCAGAATAAAAACCTAAACAAAGAATGCTACTTATGTTTTTGTTTGCTTTTTTAATATACACCGCTAGCTAGCGATTGAGATTAATAGAACCCCCACCCCCCCTGCCAGATCTCTACATTGGTGTAATATGCCAGCAAGGCCTGAGCCGACTCATTGGTCCATCTATCATTTATTTTTTCTTAACCCTTAACTTCATCAAATGTACTGCAGCAAAATGTTTCTGGTCCAGAAGCTTCAGTTGTGTTCAGTCATGTTCACATGAGTCACGTTTAAATGAGAGTACTGAACATAATTTAAAAATCCTGATTAGCAGAGTCACCCCGCCAGGTATTTCCTGTTGGCCAATCTGAGTACCTCTCCTAGTACAGGAAAGTTTTTCGCCTAAAAGTTCCTAAAGGCCACTTTTGCATAGTTATTCCTGGTGATGGAGACACATGCCAACGATCCTGCCCATCAGTCTTCATAAGACCATTCTTTCCATTTATTTAAAGGAGCTGTATGTAAGAGCAATAATAAAACAAATCATAAAATGACCCCGATATGTCAACAGACATTTAAAAATCATGTTCATTTCAAATACTTATGTCACTGACAACAGCACTCAAGCCAGGATATTCCCGTTTAAAAAGAGGAGTTGCAGCCCTCAACTGATGTTTATGTTGTCATTTTTTGTTTTGGCCTGAAGCTCCACCCTCCACCTATCTCCCAATCACCAAGTCAGTATTGTTTCTGAAGCTCCACCCTCCACCTATCTCCCAATCACGAAGTCAGTATTGTTTCTGAAGCTCCACCCTCCACCTATCTCCCAATCACCAAGTCAGTATTGTTTCGGCATCCGGGTTGCCAGCTCGGCTCTAATTATCGCAGCCATGGCAGCCTACGTTCCTGCTGCATTCTGCAGCCTACCTGGCAACCTCTGGTCGGGGGGAGGAGGGGGAGGGTACACGCCGCTCAACAATATTTTGAAAGTGACTGCAGTACCAGTTTTGGCCATTTCTTACAGACGGCTCCTTTAACTAATATTGTTATATGTTTAATAAGCATGTTGTACTCGTGTCTTTGCAAACCGTTTCACATGTAAATTAAATTTCCATAGTTTTTCTAGTCTGGCATTAAAGCCCTATAGCATGGACTCTTTTCTTTTCATTTTAAATTTTTCACTTTATTGACCACCCATTCTGTTGGAATAAACCACCAGGCACCATCAGGGCTGGAAATTCACTTTTTTGAAGGAAGTTTTGCCTTCAGCTCGGTGATTCTCTTTCCTACACAGTCCCCCAGGGTTCTGTGTTGGGGCAAATATTATTCTCCTTTTACAAGCTTCAGCTGACCCTATCTTTAGTTACAGTGATGACACCGCAATTCACCTTTGAAACAACAATTTATATTTGCTATAACCACTGTTGACCTGTAACTCAGAAACAAAGGTTTGGGTAGCTTTAAACGTCAGGAATTTTAACGAAAATCTGAAAAAAGAAGTGAACTCAGGACCTTGTACAGGAGTGTTCCTCAGTCCATGGTGACCATTAGCATTAGATATTTTGTGCTCCAACACACCTAATTCAAATGAATCACTATTAGCTTGCCATTAAGGCCTGGGAAGCGTCTTAATAACCCATTTATTTGAATAAGGCATGTTGGATCAGGGAAACATAAGAAGCATCTAAATTCATTGGCCTCCAAGGACTAGATCTGGCGCCCATGAAATCTGCAAATTCAAATGTGTGTGAGGAGAAGAAAATAAGTTATTTTAAATGGAAGGTTTTGCCTATGAACAAATTTTTTTTGTTTAGTTTTTTGTTAAATGACTTTGAAAGGATGATTAGTACTTTGATCAAATTCCATCTGGACTTTTTTGGTGTTAAACTTTTATCTGACGGTTGTAAATGTTTGTGCTTTTGAGGATTTTAATTTAATTTATTTCATTTATTTTCATTTAATTCTTAAAAAAAAGGTTTATTCCAGAATTAAAAAGAATTGTAAGAATGAGTCTCAACTTTGATCTCTGTGCAGACATTGTGAACCTAAAATCATTCATGGTGTACATCATTTAAATGTGTTAGTTTAAATCAATATTGCCATCTCCTTCCTAAAAAAGAATCAATTCATTGCTAGTTAGGGGAGTAAAAAATAATATTGATTAGGCAAAAGAAATACACACATATATACATATATATATATATATATATATATATATATATATATATATATATATATATATATATATATGTATATATATATATATAAAGAAATGGGCACCATGTGTTCTGAGCCAAAAAACACATTTCAGGTTGTTATCAGGAACAAGTCAGCCAGGCTCTGTGATGGAGTAGCATCATGGACCTTGTCTAAGGTGATTTACACCTATGTGATGGCAGCATTGATACAGAAAAGAACACAGAGATATTTTTGCTTTTTCTGGTGCCCCATCTCTACCAGTGGCATCCATGTGCTTTCCAGCAAGACAATGCAAAGCCACATTCTAAAACCATCATAAAGGCATGGCTGAGGAAAATGCGGTACCAGGCTGACTCGCCTGTAGTTGTGACCTGCTAACAATAAATTGTGTGGAGAATTGTGAAACGAAAAAAGAATGTGATAAGCACAACTCCATACTGTTAGAAACTTCAAGATACTGTATGTTATTTGGAAAAATGGAGTAAAATAATCCCTTTAAAAGCATAGTGCTTAGTACCCTGGTATCCCTCTTTGGCAACAATTTTGTCGTTCCTCCTCCAGCAGCAAATTTATTGCTGTACTCTTCAAGTTCATGTTGCTCTGACACATGGCCAGGTGTGTCCATGCGTGGCATCCCCTAATACAAAATGCATAATGGATGTCACATTCCTCTCCATCAGCACAACAAAGTCTCATACGCCCCTCTGTTCACAGTGATAATGAAAGTTAGAGCTACTTGCAAAAAGATGTTGGCATGAAGGGGCTTGAATCAAAAAGCTAACGTCCCTGCCAAAATGAAAGTGCATTTTAAGTCGGGCCGACCTTGCTCTCCTTTTGTCTTCAAAGCTCACCCCCCTCTGAAACCCATTAATGATGTCAGTTTCAAACTGGCAGGAATCCTTTTATTCGTCATCTGATTGAAGCTGACAAGTCAATTTCGTATCTGTGTATGTTTGTGCATATGGCACAGGTGTGGATTTGAGTGTGAGAAAAACAGACAGAGGGCATGAGCGATTAAGGGAAAGCAAAGGAGAGAGGGATTTGGTTTGTGCCACATTTGTCTGTTTCTTTTCTCTTTGATGTGCATGTGTGCACACGATGGGGCATCGGGGCATGAGGGGGTCCGCGTCCAACTGTGACACCTCCCTCGAGAAAGGCTGCAGGGTTCTGCGAGCACCGGTCAGGCCTGCTGACAAAGTCCGGAAAACCTCAGCACCTTGAACTGATGACAGCCCACTGTAAGAACAGAGAAAATTTGTACAAAGAATGACAAAGTGTAGTTCAGCAAGAGTTTACTCCTGACAGATACAGACTGACGTGAACTATATGGCTAAAAGTATGCGTACAAGCAGATGCCTTTATTAAACATGTCATAAGCTGCTACCTCAGCTTAGACTCACCTGTAACATCTACTGAATCTTAAGAAGCTGCTATCCCTGAAAGAATTTCAAGTAACTTTAAATGGATTGGAGGAAAGTACATAGCTGTAGAGTTTTTGAGTGATTCATACTGCCCCTTTCATCTTCAGCATTGATTATCTATTAGGAATGCTTGTTGTCTAATTCTGAAATTCCATACTTGTGTCTTCTCTAACTCTCTCTCTCTTTCTCTCTCTTTTGATCTGGAGATGGCGCATGTATTTGTATCTGCAGTTCTGTGCTGCAGGCTGGGGCGCTCATGTAAGACACTCCCACTATTGGTGTGTCTTTTCCTGCTTGAATAATATATGATTTGTGACATTAAAAACACCTTACATACAAGAAATATTACCTATAAAATTATGCTTCTATTATACACTTTAATATACTAGTCAAAAGTTTAAACACAGTTCCCCATTCATTTATATGGGAAAGCGTGTCCAAACTTTGAATGGTAGATGACTATGGATGAGATGACTGCAATTCTTCAACTGAGTCTTTTAAAGCATGAAGCTGTGACGGCTCACTTGTCTGGAACTGTGAGGAGCTTAGAGGGGAACATGAAGGATCGATGATGATTAACAGTATTATATGCTGTTGTGATGTGGATGACTGGGCACACTTACCTTCTTTTTAAAGGGGAAATATTACACCTTTTTTATTTTAATTGGACACCAAGTTCCTTAGGCGTATAAAAAAAGTGTTTGTGACATATTTTGGTCAAAATAACACAGGGTTGCAGTTAAAGCTGCATGATTAAAACAAGCAATACACTCTTGAAAATTGTAGCGATAACATGACTTGTGATATGTAAACAAAGACTTGTCCAAAGACGAGTGTCCATCTGATGGGCCAAATATGTTTATAATATGTATAAATTCATATTTTTATGTAATATATTTGTACTGCAACCCTAGCTGCAGTACAAAATCTCTGTTTTCAACCACGTCTTTTCAGCTCTCTTCATAGCAGCTACTTTAAGTTGGTGCAGTTATCACCTCAACTCCACTCCCTTTTCCACAGTGTGCTGTTATTTAGAAAATGGATATACATCATGTATGTGCTATACATTTCAGAGGCACAGGGACAATACTGTATTACTCAGTGACATGTTCCCATATTTATGTAATTGCAAACAAAGTGACAACATTTTCTTTTCTAAATTTTTTAAAATGTACTTACTTACTCAAACTCTCTGTCTGTAGTAGTTGCTAAAATGTCAAATAAAGTTCTTACAGTTAAAATTGCTGAAGTAAAATGTTCCAATATTTTTATAAAGCACTATCGCTGATATTGTTGATGGACCCAAACATACAGTAGTACACCTATGAGAGGTAAAAGTCCAGAATGCATCGTTCAATGAATAAGGGCTGCAGTGGGACAGCCAGAGCAAACAGGGAGCTGGCAAGAAGCAAGAAGCAGAAACAAGCATGACAGCACATACAGAACTGAACGAAAATAAAAACATGAACCAGAAACAGACGTGGTCAAACAGAAGCCATCAAAAACATGTCTTGAATGTTGGTGAATCAGCTAGTGAACACAAGGATGTACTGAAGTGAGAGACTGCTTTATGAATACAAAATCTGGTGAAAAAGTGAAGAGAAACTAAACACAGACTAGATGTAAATACGCTGAAACGAGCAGGAAAAAGAAACGATAACAGCATATCAGGAAAAAGATGGGATGATATAGAAAATGTAATATAAATGGATTTTTATTTACAGAATGAACCAAAGATGTTGCATGTTTTTCTTTCCTCATCAACTTAATTTCATTTGTTAATATACAACTAATTTTTACATTTCAGGCTTGCAATACATAAAAAAGTTAAACTTGAGTGGTAATGTTTTATATTAGCTTTACTGGCTTTACAAAACTTTACCATGGAGTTAAACATTTCGGCCAAGTATGGGGTTGTCATCGCATTTTTTCACATGGCATTTTAAGATTCTCCACACGGTTGCTAATGGGGACTCAGATAGGACTCAGTATAGAACCTGTATCCTCTTCTTCCTCTACCATGTCCTTGTAATGTGTGCATTATCTCTGTGAAAAATGTATGGCTGCACATGGAAAAGATATGGGATTGAAGACAACATATTTTGGTCTTAAATCTCATTGTTGAAAAGGGAGCTTTTGTTCTGCCACTAGGTGCTATTAATCATGGTATTTCAGAAGTGGAAATTACCATTTCAAGGAGCAATGAAACAACCCCACACCAGTGAAATCTCTGGTTTCGGACTTGTGGCTAACAACATTCTGTTCAAAATATGTCTGGATTACTCATTTTTCTCTCTTTTTTGGACCATAGTGTAACTTTCCACTGTATAATGGTCCACCCCAGGTGCCTCAGAGTTGAGAGACTTTGTTACTCTCTATGGACAAGTCTTTTTTTCTGCAGAACTTTTTTGCCATTTGTAAGTAGCTCAGCATTGTAGTACTAGACAAAGGTTCCCAAAGTCATGCCATGTGGTTATAGCAGCTATTGAATGATGGTACTTAAAGTACACTCAACGATCACCGGTGTCCACCTCAGGCTTGCACCCTTGCCCTTTTGACGCGCAGAAATTATTCCAGACCTTTTAAATCATACTAGTATATGCACTGTAGATGACAAAGCATTCATATTTCTCTAAATCTTTCTTGGAGGAGCAATAGTTTTAAACATTAAACTCTCTTTCTAATGGATTTTGTTGAAAGAGTCAAGACTGTCTGCCCATTGTTTTTATGTATTTTTCATACAGAAGGGAATTGTCTATTTCCTCTGTTTTGCTGTAAAAACAGTAGGATACCAAGCCGAAGTGGGTGAAACCTGCCGAAGAAAATAGAAGAGGCAATTCTTTTTCTAGCACAAGAACGGGAGTAACCAAGAACATATACAGCCAGCATTTAAATGTTGGCCCCCTAAGAGTTAAAAGTGGGCTGCAAATACGCATTTTTCCCAAGTGGGCTTGTCTTCAGGCTCCATGGTGGCCCTGGTTATGTTTACCCATATAACCTGCCCTTATACAATGGTAGTTACCAAGTTTTCGGTGATGGCCAATATTGCTTTATATTGCCGCTTTTGCACTAGGACTTACTTGGCCCGACTCGGCTCGGCGCGGCTTTACACGGTTCCACTGTGTGTTTTCGCACTGCCAGGGGAGAAGCGGGCAGGTTTGGGTGAAGCTGCTGTGACGTACTCGATTGCGCAACACCTTTGTTCACGTCAGCGCTGATCAGAAATCAGCTGGAGCCGGAGCGGCTGAGAGTAAAACAGCCCGTCTACATCGCTTTTTTAATTTTTTCTCGACAGCCACCAGGTTTATGAACATCTGCACCTCAGAGTTGGATCACCAAACAGACGTTTTGTGCTTTATAATAAAATCGCCGCGAGCCGCGGGTCGCCTCGCTCTGACTCCCGCTTCCTGATTCAAACGTCTGACGACCCCGCCCCCGACCAATCAGAGGCGCGGAGGGTGGTGACGTCCCCGCCCCCCGACCAATCAGTGGCGAGGAGGGTGGTGACCTCAGAAATAGTCCCTTCTCAGCCCGCTAAGAACCTGGCTAAAATGGTTACAGAAAAAAGTACCGACTTGGAGCGGCTCTACACGTCTCAGCCCTAGTGCGAAAGCGCAAAACGGGGCCATAGCGGGTAGAACCGGGGAGAAGTGAGACTAATGCAAAAGCGCCATATGAAGCTTATTGTCTGTATGAGACCCACTACTTACTCCCACCATAGCCCTGGCCCATTTTAGCTGCTTATTTTCCACATGAGCCACATAAACTAGGCTTAGATAGGCCTCCTATTTGGGGTTAAAAATATTAAAAACTATGGGATCCAATTCAAACCAAAGCCCACTCTGCACCTGCATATATAAATGAGTCCCACACTGATATGCTGGCTCCGTACCAAACCAATTCTGCATTGATTTCACCAGCGCAAGTAAATGTGGAAATCAATGTTTTAAGGCAATTTGGCATTCTAACCATATATTTTTTTTTGTTTTATGAAAGACAGGTCCCCTCTTTTCTAATTACTTCTGTTCAGCATCTCTGCTTATTGATGGCAATACTTGAGCAAGTCACAGTTCATTATTTGTCTATGTATGAATAACCGGAAAAACAAGACTGGGTTAATAATTGGGCTTTAGAGGCCTTGGTTTTTGGTGAGGGGTTGGAAGTCCCACAATAAATGAGACACATGAGAGAGGGAGAGAAACAGCACATATTTGATATCAGTCTTCTGAATTGCTTCATGGAGTGAATTCTAAAAGAATTGCTTCGGCTGTACTATCTGGGTTACAAGATTTCTCTATAATGAGATGTTAAATAGATGACCACTTAGTCATCATTAGTTCAATCGGGTTCACTCTCCTCTCACTTCTTTTAGCTTTTTATTTTCCCCCCACTTCTTAGGTTGACATGTTGGCAAGTGTCAGAAGCCTCCTGGTTTTACATCACTGCACTTTTACCACATCACCATCTGACCAGAATGATTTCTAAGGCAACTGCAAACTGCAGCCCAGTGAGAGGCTTTATCGCTCATTATATTAGATATGTTTTGCTGCTAAAATGCAAATTTCGGTGTAATTACTGGAGCACGAGCTTTAGTAATTGATCCCGATTGGCTGCAGGTCATCCATTATTTTCAATTCTTTTCAAGAACTTGACAACCATCGCAGCGTAATGTCTAAGTGTTGTATTTTCACCAAACACTGCAGAAAATGGCTTGAAGAAACTGTTTGTTTTTATTCAAATCGCCCCAAACATTTACAACTTAGCAATCAAGCCCTATGAAAACAGCGGTGCTGAAAAACACACTTCAGCATGACTGCAATTCCCACGCATCAAGACAGGTGAACCCACATCTGTTGACCTGACAAAGCAATGACACTGTAAATAAACAAACCCCATAAAACCGACATTTGAGATGGAGCTGCTTTGAAATGAAAACTCACACTGTTTAAATGGATGGAAAGTGTTTTCACACTCAACGTTTGGTGCTTTCTGTAGTTTTGGCTGCGCAGGCTTGTGTTTGGCTTGAGTTGTTTTACAAGGAGTAGTATCACTGATTAATTTTAAAACTCTCGGATCACGTCATCTAACACCCTAATGAAGACAAAGTAATTTGAACAGAAATTCATGTTTGTTCCTTGTTAAATTTCATGAGCTTGAATTTGTTTAGACTCAACAGTTTGTGGCTCATGCAGGAATTCAATTTGAGATCCCTTATTTCTCAAGCAAATTTTCATGGAAGCTTTAATTCCATGGCTCTGTGGAAGGGTCCAGAAGGAATATATAATCCTTGTATTTTGCAAGTTTTCACTCTTCGGATATTAAAGTTTTCTGCTAGTTACTGTTTTATACAGTAGGTTTATGAAATTGGGAACGGAGATCTTGTGATAAAAGCAATTGAACAGTCGTAATAAACTAATCAAATCATTTTCCAGATGTAAAGAGAACGAAAGACTACAGAGATTATAACACACTATGCTCTCTTTTCTTTTTTTGTTGATATTCTGATGTCTTTATTTCAGTCCAATGACCAGCAGCGCTGGACACTTACTGCTAACTCAGAATGTTCTATCATTACTTGAGAAAGAGGGTGGAGGGCTTTTTTTTTTCTTCCATATCTATCCTCACTAATTTAATTTCTCTTAATAAGCTTGTCCAGAAAATGAAGTATAAGCAAAATGAATGCTCGCTGCCTTGGACGAGAGTCGCTTAGTTCCTGTGATAGAGGAGAAACTGCTAGGTCTTTACTTACCAAAAATAAATGAGGCATATTGCCTCAGAATAGATTGCTGCTATTTGACCTTCAAATAAAGTCATTTAAGATATTTGTTCACAGTCTGCCTGTTGCCCTTGCCTTGAAATAAGACAGGCATGAATGTTACCTTAAACATAAATGTTACTCTGTGGCTATAAAGTAGGTTATTTCAGGGCTCAGGGGATGGCACAATGTCACACGGGGCCCTCATACTTTCTGTAAATATGGTTCATTATTTTTATAATGTCATGACAAAGTCTCGGAGTTGAGTTTGGCCAAGCTGCGTAAAATTAAGACTTGCAGGAGGTTAGGGAGGTTAGTGTGAAGACAACGGGTTAAGAGAGTCGAAACTGACCATACCGTTTAATGAGGAAGCGCTCAGCTTCGAGAAAAACAAAGTGAGGACACAGAGGAGATAGGAAGACAGAGAGGCTTGCTGGCAAGTCAAGACATTATGCAGCATAAAAGCCAGCCCTCATTAAAACTGAACATGCACAGTTCATCAGTATGCTTTTTCTTTAGCTGGTAGCCATGCGGTACGTTTAAAACTATGTTTGCAAGATCATTTAGCTGTAGTGATGGAGCAGAGTGAAAGAGTAACAGGTGTTAGGCAGAAGAAGATTTCAGAAGAGTGTCTGGATTTTAGCTTTTCCCGGCTCTCTGATGCAATTCTGACATTTATTTGGCAATCTGGACTTTTAATTAAATACTGAAGGAATTTACTATTTTTTTTTCATGTAACCTCACTTATCCGGGACTGGCAGATAAGAGCATTTAAGCAAAGTGAGTAAAAGGGATTTTATGTGTTCTAGCTTCCTGAGATGTTGCAAGACACATATCTCCTTTGGGCAGCTCTGCAGCCGCGATAACCCCGGTGGAGACAGAGAACTACAATACCCTCAGATAGAGAGACTTCTGCAAATGTGCCTAACCTGCAACACATATGCCAACATACGGCGACAAACATCGCTACTGACTGCTGTCTCTTTCAAACCTCCCTGGTGCTTTTGTCTCTTCGTACAAACACTGGTCTAAGTGGCCACATCAGGCAAACAGGATCGTGCTTTAACTCCCTTCTTGCTTTCTCGTGGCCCAGGGGGCTTTGCAGGAATGGATTTGTCTATTAGCTCGTAAAGAACATTGCTCAGTGCCATATCGATCATCTGAGCTGTAACGTTTAGGGTCTTTAAGTTGTAGAGTTGATCTAGTGGTACATGGACTCCCCTGGCTATTTTACCAGGGTGAGAGATGATCAACTTAACCCTAGTGCTGCACTTGGCCAGAGGAAATGCTATAAACACGTCCGCTAGAGCCAGAAACTGTTTTTATTGAACCACTCGTTCAGCCATCCAGGAGACGCTGAAGAGCGACCATGAATCCGCCAGGTGTCTCATTGCAGCAGAAGTGCGGTCGTGTGGCTTTCCTCTTCTTTAATAGCAGTCTCATCACGCAGTTAGCCATGCAAAGCTCTGTTCTTGACAGGCTGTCAGGATGTTGGACTCCACCCTGTTGTCCTAATGATGGACCTTTACAGCTCACTGATCCAAAGGAGGACCTACTGGACTGTATTACGGTTGATGGGGGCTCGGGATGTATTTGTGCGTACGTGTGTGTGTGTGTGTGTGCGTAAGTGAAAGAGGCATGGGTTGGACTGAAAGAGATAATTTTCTGTTCTGTTCTCCGTGTAAATGCTTATGTCACTTCTGCATTCTCATCTCGCTGCCATGGCAACAGTCATCAAATCAGAACATCAGCTATAGCTTTCATCTCACGCTGCCCGCAGTCTGCCTACAGGCTGTCTGTATACATAAACGATGTGATGAAAACATCACATCGTCCAGCCACCAATTGCCATTTTAATAAGCAGTCACATCCTACACAATCCCACAATCACCTACACGGCAGAGGATGTGTGAGGAGAGCTGTTTTTTTCAGTTTTTATTCATAAACAGTCAAATAAGCAGGCTTAAAACTGTTTTTAGCTCCCAGCGCTGTTGGAGTATAAAATAAAAGGAGAGCATGGTGAGTGGCACATGAATAAGCTCACAGCAGAGAGGAACAATAGCCCTGAGAGTGTGGAGAGATTAGTGGAAATCAGAGTGTTCTGCACTGGGGAGGAGAGGGGGTGGAGGGCACAAAGGTGTCTGTATGGACACACGCTCTTGGTTGCCCACACATGCTCTCGCCGCTTTTTTGTTCTGTGTGCGAGGAGGTCAGTGGGAGATGAATTTCGGAGGGGTGGTCGAAAATTCTGCCGCAAAGCACAGCTTGTGACTGACATGGAAATGGTTGCTATGCAGGGGTGGAGGAAAGTAGACCTTTTCAAAAGAGAAATGTCTAATATGTTTGCTAGCAGGCGTCGGGGAAAGATACTGGCTTTCATTACATGGGCTCGGGAAAGCTGAATTAAACAATATTGTTAAAAGGCAAAGAAACGTAAGCATGAACCCCTTTATATCCTCCACAATACCATGAATCTGTCACCAAGCAGCCCTCTTCTGTGGAAAAGCTGAATAATGAAGGTACAGGTTTATTGTTAGTGTGATAACCAGAATTATCATCTGAGCCTGCATGGGGATTTGAATGCATTTGCCAGGAGGGCGGCGGTGATAGTAATGACAGCGTAGTGGTTTCCCCGCCATTAACAGTCGCTGCCATTTTAGTTTTACTGCTTGTAGTAATGGCTGATCTTCTGCCGCGGACCGTCTCCGGTGCTGCCAGGGATGCCTCTGCCATGCCTGCATCAGTGCCGTTGTTAACGGCTGCCATCACAGCCACTGCGCTAGTAGTAAAAGCTGTTGTTACATGGCACAATGCCCTGAGCCTGTCAGACCTCCAGGGCGTGTACGCCACCTGTCATTGTCAGCGTTCAGCCCTGGCAGCCACAGACAGCTAATGGTCCGCTGGGTCTCACCCAACAATCTGCTGACCAGTATGAGCGCTGCTGGTTGGATGGCAGGAAACTAAGTCGCACGCATGCTCGTCCGAGCATGTGCGTGGGACGTGAACTTTTGAGCACGGGTGAAACGGGGAGTAGAAATAAATACATGGCTAAATGGCATGTCAGTTGCTTTTGGACGGACTATTTGGAGTCATTGGAGAATTGTCTGCATGATTTGTGGGGGTAGATTGCAACCTTTGTCACATGCAGCTTTTAATTGAAAATAAAAAGACACAGTACGACTTTGAAAAGCTGTTAATTGTTACAATTAATTAAGGTAAACATTAAATGAAGGCATTTTTAATTGGTTTCTCTTGATGAGGGTAGGGACCTGGGGTTTCCAGGATCTGCATGTGTAAATAACAGAAATGTCCTCAAGGCCTTGGCTTAACTCTCCGAGTCTGCCCTTCCTCCCTGACTCTGACTCTGATGTTTCCCCCTCCTTCTCTGCACACGGCATTCATGCATGTGAACAGACCACGGACTCGCATACCTTTTGCCCCAACCAAGCTGTCAGCAGCACAAATGAGGTGCTTTTGTCAAGTGGCATTGATTTGATGTATGTAGGTGCTTAATGCTAAACTGGCGGTCCCTGAAGAGATTCATTTGTTACGATGAGACATGACGGATTGGCAGAAGATGTCACCTTCATATTTACAAGCCAGTATTATCCCATTGCTAACAGCACCCAAACAGGCTGTTTATTCTTAGCCTTTTATTTTCTAAAAGAAGGACTTTGGCTCGCTGCAGAATGTTGTTGACCTCTGTTGAACTCTTTGACATATTCCATTACATACCATTAAGAAACATCACATATTCAAAATGTCTTTTTTTTCTTTTCATTTTGTTTGTCTTCTGAACAGCTGCCACCTGTTCGATATAACCCCACCACCAGATAGATAATCACGCTGTTAAATAAATGGCTTCTTAAAATGCATCAGAACGCTGCTAAAAGCACAAGCATTTTATGGGTCACTTGGGAAAAGGGAGCGGTAATGTCAGGAGAGGGGAACTGAATTTGCATTGTGGTGTCTGCAGTTTAAAGTGTATGTCATGAATCTATGTGTGTGTGTGTCTGAGTGTCTGTGTGTGTGTGTGTTTGGGACGAAGCAGGCAGACAATTGGACAGCTGCTTGCTCACCCAGTCACCCTGATGCCGTAGAAAAGCTTCTCATAGCCAATACGGGGCTTCTGCCAGTGTTTTACTGAATGTGCTACTGCTGTCCAAACAGATGCTCAATGCCATTTCCAGATACTGTTTATATGCCCACATGTGGGCGTGTATGTCTGTGGAAACGCACAGGGGCGTTTGGGTATTTGTGTATGCTCCAGAGTGATTGTGCACTTTCATTTGTTGTCCGTGTGTGAGTGCATTTTGCCCCAAACAGATGTTTTTTTTCCCCGCTGTGTGTAGACGAGCTGAATCAGATCAGCTCTCGCCGCTGTGGTGAGTTTGGCCAGTTTGGATAATAGGATAGTTTATCTCTCCATACCTGGAACGTATGAATAAATATAAAACATTTCAGGGATAAAAACTTTATATGTTCTTTCTAAAGAAAGAAGAATTCAGTACCACCACGTGGAATTCAGTTTGATTTGATGCAGTCTGAATGTTGTTGATGTCTGTTTAGTTTAGATTTTACATTCTGGTGTTTGAACAATGTTATGTCACCAAAGTCATCACGGTGGACCACATGATGAGGTTGTAAACCTTCAGCATCAAATCTGGCAATAGATCTAATTACTTTAGATTTATGGCTGAAGGTGTTCAACATGTATCTCTTCATCTTGTGTTGCTGTTTCTAACCAAGGGCGGAGGGCGGGCCTGGATGTGCACAGGCCCAACCAGATTGATAGATTGTAAAAGTTTCATTGTGTTTTTTATTTTCTTGAACATTTAGAATTTAATATATCCTACATGGTTGATGTCTCACGACACTTAAGGGAAGTTTAATGGCAATTAAAGGTGGGTTATGGTTCTGGAGCAGATGGATACAGTTCAGATTATGATGACATTATCAGTGTGTTTAACACAAAGCCCAGAAAACTCTGCCTTGTGTAACAACTGCTGGTAAGACAGTGGTTTTATTTTATGTATTCTGGCCCGCTGTGGCATGTTATGGTTGTGGAAGAAAGTCCCGAACTTAAACACATCGATTTTTTTCTGGGATTCATTTGATTTTAGTGGCTGTGTTGTTTCAGATTTGTGTGCTCTGAACTGTCCAAAGTGTTTAAGTGCTAAACCACCAAAATCTGATCAATTGGTCCCTGGATCATTGCTAACCTATCCTGAAAATGTAAATAAAATCTGTTCATAAACTTTTGAGTTATTTTGCAAACAAACCAATGCCAACGAAAGCACAAAGATTAATAATAATCAGGCCCATCCGGATGTTTCCAGACCTATGCATTAGCCATGTCCTGGCTCCGCCACTGTTTCTGACTTGTGCTGGTTGTAAAACATCCAGGAGTTCAGCATGACGTCTCACCAGGTGAGTCTTTACATGATACTACTGTTCGGTGCATAAATTTGGCTCATGCAGATTTCAATAATGTAATCAGGCCTTATTTGGGAGGGAAGTGGTTGATTTGATTTGTTGATTTTGTGTGATTTGGAGGGAGCTGGTTTATTTAATTTATTGGGGAAAAATAATTGTCAGGATGCATGACGAAACATGAAGTTGAGCGACCACAGCTCATATAATAAGCCAATTTCCTGTTGTCCATCTTTAATCTCAGGGTGCATAAACATATAACAACCCCAGATCTGAGGGTTTTAAACAGAGGACGCTCCTCTTTTACTGCCTCTTTCCTTTCCTTGAGGGTCGGCCCGAGGTTACATTCAAGATACATTCCCTTATTCCACTACATATTCCATCAGTGGTGGATTATGGGAATGACTGTGGGTTAAGAGGAGAGGATCCCTGTATGATTTAGGAAGAAGCAAAAATGAGTTTACCCTGCAAGATGTGTGGAGTGATGATTACCTCGGGGATGCACGAGGCAAGCTCCCATGCAGCTGAGAGAGGACGAGATACTGGTGTATGTGGCTGACGGCAGGTGAATGTGGCTCCTCTCTCCGAGTCGTTTTTGGGTCAGCACCGGAGATAGGTCAGATGGAGTGGAGGAGACTGAGGAAGGGAGAATAAATGAAAGTAATATCTCATATCTGTTTCTGCCCCCTGTTGCCCTGAGTCATATTCTCACTATTATGCTCTCTGATTTATGTAATGTTGGAGAATCTTCTTTTTTCCCTGCTTTACAAGGCCGGAAATGGACAAAGGGAAACCACTATAAGCCCGTTCAGACCTATGCATTTATGAGCGCAACATACAGTGGTCCAAAATGGCAACTAGATAGAAATCTTAGTCTGCAAAAACTGTCATCATCATCAGCATCAGCTACATCTTTTTTGGTGTGATATTGAGTGGGAAGGGCTTATGTAAGAGGTATTTACATCTGGACAATCTCAGCTGAATGGTTTTCCCCTGACATTTAAGGCAGGGGGCGGCAAAAAAAGAAAGACAGATAGAGAGAGAGAAAAAGAAAAAGAGTGCAGGAGGCAAGTGGGTGAAACATGCAAAGCATCAAGTTTATATCTGCAGTTGTATGCTACATTAGTGGAATGAATGTGTGGTAATGCAAGATCATTGCTAACGGCTGGCCAGAGGCAGGGAGGCAAAGCAACAGTGACAAGAATATGTGGATTAATGTTTTCATGACCATTGGGTGTCTATATGCGCCAGCGCTGTAAGTAAAGGTTTATCACAGGCGAAGGATATCGTTGTGAAAACGCAACACAGGCTATAAACACTAATGAAACAAACACGGCTGGTTGGCGGTGCTGCAATCATCAGTTAATACTTTAATGAAGACATGATGGCTCAGAGATCAAAACCTCTCCAGCTGAGATTACTGCTGCTGCTAATTTTACTTATACAAGCACAGTGTCTTTACACTCCTGCACAATTCGTCCATGCTGCAGTGCAGGCTACACTGGCAGTTTTTAAGTATTTATAATATTTTTTTGCCAAGGATGTAACCTCGACTTCTCAAAGTCCTTAGCCGCGAGTCATTAAAATAACTTTATTAATCCCTGCAGCCAAGCTGTTTTGTAACAGGTGTTAGTAATGTGGAAAAATGTAGAAGCCTCGCCGTAACAGAATGGATGATGTCACATGCTGTTGCTGGGATAGTGGCAGCAGGGATGTAATCAACAACCAAGATGGTGTTTAAAATCTCACAGGGAATGTATCATGGACCCCCAACCTAATATGTGGCCGCAGAAACGTTCTTTCATGGATATATACAAACCTCATTTCAAGAAAAAATTGTATGTTTATGAAAATGTAATAATAACTGAAATCTGTAACTGGTTTGAAACATTTGGTACGAAACCAGAGGAAGTTATTTTTAGTGTCCAGACTTATTTTGTTTGGAAATTAAAAAGAGATATAATGTTTTATGCTTGAAGCAAATCCAAAACATCATAGAATATATAAGTATAACCATGAAAGGTGATGGTGAGACTATTTTCAAGCAATTACGCCTCACCACGCTGTGCCAAACTGGGTCAGTGAAACATCGGCCTGTTCAAATGAATATATTTTTCAATGCAAATTTCAAAGAAATTAGTTCCTTCAACCTGTGGCAGGTTCAGGGAGGATAAAAACGTTGGTGCATAGTGACTGTGGCAGAAAACCAGTGTTGGGTGTGCGAGTCGTTTGGGTCCTCAGGTCACACTGCATGAGAAACCAACACGCTGTCATGATTAACATTGCTGCAGAGTCCAGGGAGTACACTGGAAAACTGTTGTCACTCAAAACAGTCAATCGCTACATCCAAAAATTTAACTTGAAACTGAACGACACAAGAAAGAAAGCAATACATATCTACTCTGTGCAGAAATGCAGCTGAGTTCTCTGGGCAGGAGCTCATCTCAGATGAACAGAGAGACAGTGGACACATGTTCTGTAGTCAGATGAGTCAACATTTAAGTTTTCTTTTGGGAAAAACAGACTCCGATTCTATATCCTAAAGATGAGAATGACGTTCCAGGCTTCTACCAGTGACAAGTGCAAACCGCCAGCATGTCCATGCCATGGATCAAGTCAAGTCAAGTCAGATTTATTTATATTGTTCATTTAAAAACAACCAATGTTGACTAAAGTCCAGGCAAATATCAACCAACTTTAAACATGGATGACGATTTTGTACCACTAATGCAGAGATGAACAATGAGATTTTGGAGAGAGATTCATCATCAACATAATATCTTTTCCTGAGCAATGGCAGACACTATTCTGCAAGACTTGCAACAGACATGTGGTGACCTGTTTCTAGGATCCAGATCTATCTCTTATTGAAAATGTATGGAGCATCTGCTAAGCAGCTGGAATCTTTCCGTATTAAATAAGAATGAACTCAGACTTTTCTTCTAAACTACAGAGCGATGGCCTACAATGTTAAATAGGTCTCTCTTGTAATTATTTCCTTTTTTTTTGTTTACTGTTTTAAATTCTAAACTTTTTAATTTTCTCTGAAAACAATAAAGTTGTTTAGTAAAGAACATACTGTACTTTCTTTAGTAACAGCATCTGTTCAGTAAAGGTTACATCAATTGAAAGTGACTACATATTATGCTCAATTTCAGTGTAATGTTAATGTCTTTTAATGGCACGTGTAACTTTGCAGCCAGCAAAACTCAGAAAGCCTGTAATTACTTCAGAATGATAAACACAGAGAATCACAAGGAGAGGCTGCTACTGAAAATGAGCAGATTTGACTCAAAGGCTTGCTTGGTGCCTTGGAGGCTGGCTAAGGGCACAGGTCCTGCTGTCGTTCACACACACACTATTCAACATATAAACACATTATCAACATATGCTTTCAGCGTTTCCTGTAAATTACCTAAGCGGCACGATCCTTCCATTAAAGTTCAGCCAGAATTGGATTCCGCCTATGAAAGTGGGCCGCAGTATGAACTGTGATGATAGAAATTACAACTAAGTATTTGATAAATGCTGTGCTCATTAGCTGCTATTGTGCAGGATTACGGCTTATGCCGCGTTTCAGTTTCTCGTCATCTATGTATATTTTTCTGCATACGCCCATGTTAAAAGGATTAGTTGTGGGAAGTGCGGTATGATGCCAGCTGAATCAGAAGTGTCTGCAGCCAACAAATAGAAAAGATAATGGTGCTGTTTCCAAACTTCTTTGATTGCATGGTGGCCAACAGTCGAGGCTGTCTTGGCATGATAACCAGTGAAATTGACAGCTTTATTTTATGAGATGCAGTGAAGTTTTTTTTTTTTTTCTTGCAACATGACAGAGAATAAAAGTGTGAAACTCATTAACTATGATGTGTGCAACACAATGCCCAGACAGTGGTTGCCAACACAACGCAACACGAATGGCTCGCTTACCAGTGACTGTTCAGACTTGCCATCATTTTTAGTGTTGGAGTAGCGACAACTTTCAGCTTTACTCTTTCTGCAAATTCAGGGGCATACTGGGATATTCACACATTTTTGAGTGTCCCCTTGATTTCTCACAAGGACTGTTAGCTTGTCCATTTATTGTCCAGTGATGTTACATGCAGATGACAAGAGGGGAAATATTGCTTGAATCTCTTCATTTCCATCAGTGTCTTTTGTGCAGCACCAAGTCTAGCCCCTCGGCACTTCACTCCTCATGGACCTTTTGCTTGTCTTCCTCTGATTTCTTCTGGGATGTCTGTTGTTTTTTATCTATTGCAGACAGCTTGCATGGTGTCATTGGGATGCATCAGCACTGCTGAATGAAAGCAGTAATGACATGCATACTGCAAAATACACATCAGGGGAAGTTAGTCTTCAATTCAGTCTGATGTTTTCCTTGCCGAGGCTTTGTTTTAAGAATCAGCTCTATAAGAATAGTACAATGAATTGGATTGATTCAGGTTATGAATAGACTACAACTAATTGACTTTAAATGGAAAAGAATTGGATTAGGTTTTTTAGCTTTCTTCATTTTTCTCATGTGCCTTGAGATGACTTCGGTCATAAATCGGCACTACGCACATAAGCTGAATCCATATACATTAGAACACTCCTAACCTGCATGTCCAGGTTGGCCCAGATGTGTCGTTAAAACAGAAAAGAAAATTAAAGGAAAATGATTAATTGTGGAACTGTGCAAAACTGAGCCAGAACAAGAAGTCAAATAAAAGTTTTACCAAATAGTTTTTATACTATATTATGTTGGCCACAGTTGACAGAGATCACCCTGCACCGAGCTTTTGATCATTTGTCAAGTCTCTGACTCCTCTCTTCCTCCATTTCTCAACACCTTCCTGTATCATCAGCCACAGACTGTAACCACCTGCAGTGAATGTGAATTAACAGACGGCGTGCTGCTAGCAGCACCTTGCTTGCCACAGAAACAGATTCATCACGCAGACCTGGATACTACCAACTCTTACCAATACACACATACAAGCAGGCACACATACAGTACGTTCAGCTGAGAACCGCGCCTCACGTATCTTCACACCTCCACAGTATACTTTGTGATCAGAAAAACAAAAACATCGGAAACAGTTTCCCCTTTACAGCTTGCTATAGAAGGTTTTCTGGCTTTTCAAATTTGCATGTTAACTTCATCTGAAAATACGTTCACCTTTATGCTTTGATCTGCTCAAAACTTGCTTTTTACTTAAATTAAATATTTTTTCCCCCCTCCCCGATTGTTAAATTCATGTATGACAGTGAGCTGCTTGAAAATCAATGTCAATCGGAAGTTGAAAGGAAGAGTGAGGCAGGTTTGCCCACAGGTCAGAGGTGTATTGTGGGATATTGACAAGTCCCCGGTGCTGCATTGGCGCGTTGAGAAAACACATCTACAGCAATATTATTGATAAAGTCAGTCCAAGCCCACACCTCAGTAAAGTGGACAGATACTTTATTATCCTCTGAGAGGCATTTCATTTTCACGCTCAATAGCGGAAACTTTCAAACACGTTTAAACGGAGGTTCAGATGATGTGTTTGTCTTTGTACTGGAGAGACCTATTTTTTAAGGTTGCACCAAAAAGAACCCTACTTAATGCCGAACATGTCGTTTTTGAACCACTTTTTAATCTGCGAAGACATCGACCATGTTACTGCAAAAGAGATGCTGTAACATTGGGGGGGTGATTAAACCTTTTCTTAAAAGGAACCCTGGCTATTAAGACATGTAGGTCTTAAAAGATAAATGTTGGTATCAATTATAACAATGTGATATAAAAAACCTTGTTGATGTCTTCGTTTTTATAAAATTTGAAAATATAATTTAACTAGTAGGTCGCCATTGTTGTTTACATTCTGGGTAGTGACGTCAGACGGTGGCTCCTGCTAACCCCCGTACACTGTTTTACACCCAGAAACAGATGAAAACACAGCTAAACAGGTGACGGCGCACCAGAAACATAGATCAAAACACAGCTAAACATTAAAGTGACGGCGCACCTACAAAAAAGTAAAAAAAAAAAAAAAAAGTGCCGCACCATAAAGCATGAACTATAAAAACACCATAAAACTCAGATAGACTAACAGACCACACGTTTCAACTAGCAGATAGCCGATGCTACAATAAAAACCCCAGCCAGATCTGGCGTCAATAAATTAAATAAAGATGTTCTTCCCTATTTGACGCGAAGTCTGCGCCTCCCGTTTCGTCAAAGTCCCGGGCCAGTCCCCTCAGCCTCTGGTCTGTCATCAAACGGTGGACCCAGCCCCGAGGCCGGTTTTAGGGGGGGCAGGGGTGGGCTATGCCCACCCAAACGTGCCTCCTGCCCACCGGCGTCTCCATCCCGGCGAGAGCGGAGAGCGGATGGCGGAGCGCTGCGGACTCATAGAGCCACGGCTACGCCGACTACGACTACGTAGGCTCCTGCGTAGACGGCGTAGCCTACGCCGTCTACGCAGGAGCCTACGCCGTTGACGCCGTAGCCTAATGCACTGGTAAGATGCGCACGACTTTGATCATTTTTGCAGATCTCCCGTGCATCACAGAACTTTGATCCAGTTTGCCTGAACCGAGACGTCTTATGGGCTCCCTCGTCAGCCTCCACGGCCGGGAGAGTGCTGCTCATCTATGTTTTAGATACCTGTCCCAGTTAAACCAACGCGGCTTATCTTCCCAGAGCCACCGTTGTAGTCATCGCCCCCAGAATGCATTGCGCAAGTAAAACATGGCGCCTCCCGCAGGTCAAAATATGTGATAAACATTGTAGATTTTTAAAGCAATTAGATTATTTTATGTGTTTCTAACAACATATTTTAGTATAAGAGAACAATTGTGGCTAATTAGGGACTACATGTCTTAATAACCAGGGTTCCTTTTAAAAACATGGCAGCAGGGAATCTGATTTTGTGTGTTCACCTTTAGGCTGACAGTGGACTCGAAGGGATGAATGCGTTACAAAATTATCATGAACTGCAGGATGCTTCCTCTCATCTTTGGCAAGGGGAATGAGGCATCCGTTTGTTTCAAATGGGAATCTTGATTCTTAAGACCACCAGATTGCTGAACCTCATTTTAAATGAGAAATGCTTATTATGCTTATCTAGTTTATGCATGGTTACTTCTTTCAGTGGTAGACTTGGTTGAGACAAAACTGTTCGCTGGCTATGGTTTACAGAAATGTTCCCTGGCTCGTGAGAGTTTTCCAACTTGTTTTTAATAGTTAATTAGTGTTGCCATATCCGTGATTCCATGATCACACGTGATTACGCCACTGCCCACCTTTATATGTGAAGGACTTACACTATTCTCTATCCCTCTTTATTATATCTACTACTACTATTACTGATAATAATGATATAGTATATCATTTACAAAAACAGCCAATTCCAGACAGTAAAATATAGCCTATTTACAATAACATGATGTAAGGGATAAACTTCTGTTTCACTTGGTAAAGGATACTAGATCCTGCTCAGCTACTGAAACATTAATCATACTGTAGAGAGAATAAAAGTGCTGCATAGAACAAAGAACGTGACACAAAGGGCATCTAAAGTTCAGCCAAATCAAGCATTGAAAGAAGCTTAATTATCTTAATTATTTTATTCTTGATGCTGCCATAAATCCTGCAAATGAATTTGGGACTCTTAAGCTCAAATGTTAAGAGCAGGCATCGTGCTCTCAAGTGAAGTATATCATGAGAAGAGTGCATCTCCAGCTCTGGCTTGATTCAGGAGTGTTATCCACTCAGTGTTGTGGGGCATAAATTAACTCAGAATCATCAGCAAATGTCAAAGGTGAAACAAACTGTCCACGGCTGCAAGAGAGAAGCAACCGTGGAGGTTTGACCATGGAGTGGTCATGTAAGGCATGAAATTGTTATTGTCTATGATTTAATGTTCATGGTGAGCAGTGCCAGATAAACACTGTTATTGTTTGAGCTCTTTGCCGTAGGAAATGAAGGAGGAAATGAATTTCAATTCGATGTACTTTATGTATCTTAACAACGGAAACAAATTCACAAGTAGCATCTGTTCTGATTTTTTTTTTAAGAACTCTTTTCACACATCTCTGCTATAAAAATAAAGCTCAATTCACAGAGAATGTTAAAACCATTGTCTGTGATCTCATTGAAATATTGCCCTTCATACCATACAGCTGCGTAGCCAGTTTATAAAGAACCGATCTTGTGTTTTTACTTTTCTTCTTTGGATCTGCTTGAACAGATTTGACATACTTTAATGTCCAAAAAGCACTTTTTTTTCTTACAGTGTTCATTGCTGCAGAACCTCTTGTCACCTTCTATCTAAAATGCTTCATTTTAGCTCCTGTCTCTAACCCTACCCCCTCACCCCCACCCACACATCCCCACTCCTGCTCAGGGTTATGCCTGGCCATGTCAGTTGATTGGACAGGAATGGTGGAGCATAAGACAACTGCTCAATCTTAGCTTCAGGTGTACGAAGCTACCCACTTTGAAACCATTATGGTAATGGGCTACTTTGCGATGTTGTTAAAGTTTACTTCACCCACACACTTTACTCACTGCGTAATTTTGGAAAAAGCTAAATAGTGATCAAGCTTCTGGGGTGGAGGGACGTGGATGTGTGAGGCTACTGCTCAGTGAAGCGGAGAAAGATGCAGCACAGATGTCTGCTTCAGGGGATTCTTCTAAAGCAGAAATTACTGTGGTTGAGGACTGCAGCGGTCCCAAGCTGTATCAGTTGCCACTGGCTCCAGTCACAATAAAGCTGTTCTCAGAGCTGAGGGAAGAGCAGAGGAAGCCTCTGCACATTCCCAATAAAGTTGGGAAAGTAAAGCTTTTACAACTTCGCAGTGTTCCCATTTTTTCTCATTTAAAATGCATCCTGCCAAGCAATGAACTTTCAGTTGTACTTTTGTCCATTATTCATGCAAACAGATCTTACCGCGCACAACTGTGCGAGATTCACATTGTCTCCGGCCAGTCCAATACTTGGACACTCATACAGACTTTTCTTTGTAATGTGTGCAGGATGTTGTTGAAAAAATGATCTCTGCAAAACCTGTGTTCTTGAAGCTAGGACACCTCAGAGTACTCCTCTGCATTCTCTCTGCCATTCTAGAAGTGAAGATTGTCTTTGCATAAGGCACTACAACCCCATACCAATTCAGACTTACTTTAGGCCCCTTTTACACATAGACTTATTTACAAAAACGGATATTTCCTCCTCTACGTTTTGAAAAATTCCATCGTTTACACAAGATCGTTTTCAAAATCTCTTCGTTTACACGAACCCGCATAAATATGCTGTTAAGGGGTGCTATGAGCAGCCAAACCTGCAGGGGGCAGTGTAACCAGAAGCGTAAAGTCATGCTAGCCAATCAGAGTCCTGGAAAAAAACATCAACAAATGACACGTGTGAAGCCTGAATAATATGGTTCTGCGTTAAATCGACAGTGTAGCCTACGTACGGTGCACGTTGCCGCGTACCCTACGCTGTAGGCTCTGCGTTGGTGTAACGCGGAACCATAAATCAGCCTTGACTGCCAGTTACTTCCAAGACGGCACGAGAGTCTTTCGTTTGGAGTGACAGAGAAGTGGAGTTACTTTTAAGTGTGACTTTAGAATATAAAACAGGTAAAATACAAGAAAATATTGACGGTGGCCAAACAAATTGTAAACACAGGTCGCACACATGACGCTGGTGACGTTTCTGTTGCATAATGTGACGTTCTGAAGCCTAAATCTCCGTTTTCCTCTGTTTAGACGCAAACGTGAAAACAGAGTTTTTGAAAATCTCCACTTTGGCCGGAGTTTTCAGAAATGATCGTTTTTAGTGACTTTGAGCTCCGTTTTCGTGTAAACGAACGGCCAAAACGCATGAAAACGCCTCAGTTTTTGCTCCGTGTAAACGGAGCCTTAGACTTGCTAAAAACGATCTTCTGAATAAAAAGATATCTGGAATACCGATTTTTCTGACCAGGATACACATTTCAATTGTGTGATGGCCCATTTCAGGTGCCTGTGAGCCCAGAGATGCTGACGTTGCCTCTACACAAGAACTTCCTTTTTTGCACAATAAAGGTTAATGTCACATTTGAGAGTGTAGTTCTATATTGCAGGGCTTAAAATAGGATTTCCAAACCAGTCCCTTGCCCCTGATGATTTCAATTTATTCATTTTTAATAAATAAATCCTTTTGACAAGGAAAAATAAATTGTGTTTATCTTTACTCATCATGCACAGGCTTGATGCTTTTGCACTAAATCTTCATTAAAATCACATGTGCAAAATAATAACATTACTTTTTGTGTTACTTGTGTAACAGAACTAAATTGCCATATTACCAGCTTTTCAGGGTGCTGTTGCAGGCCTTAAGTTGAAAAATGGATGGATGTTACTTTTTTTTTTAAGTTGATGAGAAAAATAACATATAATGAAAAACATGACATATATTGGGTCCATGTTGTACACAAAGAAATAAGTAAGTATATGAATCTCAGTGGGCTTTAATTTATTTTTCTTAAGTCACATTTTCCATATCATACAAGCTCTTTCTAATTTTGAGGTTGCAAGTCATAGAAGAAAGATACAGTCCAGTGATACCTACAATGAAATATTAAGAAGCTGGTTTGCAAGAATTTACATAAACTCCTGAGACTGATGAATCTAAAACACCACGAATTTGAAAATAAGCTCTGTGTTTCAGAGTACCACTCAAAGCTGAGGGCTGAGGGAGGTGAACTGCTTGTGTCTGATTAAAGAGCATTAACTCTCTTTTAATGCAAAGTTCAAGACTGAATTGCTGACTCTGTGTCAGAGTTGGCTCAGCAAGACTCGGGGTGATTATTCTTTACAAGTCTTTGCACGGCATTGCTGTGTTTAATCACAATGTGTTGTAGGTTAAAAATTAGAGTGTAAAAAATTCAGTCTCAAAAACATGTTCAGGTATGTATCACCTCCTTCAGCGAAAATAAAAACCCTGGACTACAAGTAAGACCATTCAAGAGCAGTGTTTTCTGAAGCAAATAAACCCAAAATTCCTTTGTTGGAGAATTGACATTTTTCAAGTTTTCACACTTTTTACTTGGCTGTACAAAAGCTTTGGATGAAAATCACAAAAAGCAGAAGAAGAAAAACAAAAAAGATAAATACAATAAATGTGAAAAAAATAAAAATAAAATGAGAACATTTGATTTCTTCTTGTAGCGGCAGTTTTCTTTCGTGTGGAGGAGGCTGAACTAATGATTCAGCCAAATGTATGCAGAGGGTTTGAGCTTCCAGGAAACAAAGGTCGCAATGCACAGACAGGCAAATCTAACGAAATTATTAATGTACAAAGATGTTAAAGCAACAAGTAATTGCTTGGCAGAGGGCATGAAGCTTCTGACAGTCTCTGTTTGTGTGAAGAAAGAAGGTAGGTGAAACTACTTATATCTGTGAGATTGGAAAGATGTTCACAATTGTACTGAAAAATAAACTTTATGCAGTACACAGAGCTCCCATTCCCATTGCTATAGTTCCCTTTGGAAACAGTGACTGCTCGGGCTTGTTAGACTTCTACAGGCTGTCTGGAAGCCTGTCATTTCACATTAAAGTAGCTTAGCATTGCTCTTTTTCTGGATCTGCTCCACACTGGGCAACAAATGATATATTTATGTATAGATTTAAGATGACACGGTAGTCTCCTCATTCCACGTTAACTTATGTGCCTGTGTAAGTTTGTCTACACACGTGTTCTTGTGAGTGTATGTTTGTCCTTTGATGGTACAATGCCTTTCCATTATGTGCCATACTGTGTTATGGTGAGGGGAGCTGTTAGCTGTAACTGTGACTGTCACATATATATAGCGGAGAAGGGAAGGGGAGGGTCCCTGTTTGGATGCCACCAATTTTCTTCCTGCGGACACAATTTACAAATGCACATACACACCCACATACAATTGATAGATTTATTATAGCATGTCAGGAAAGAGCTAGTTTCACGTCACAGCAAAATGGGCCCATTTGCGACACCCCTCCCCATAAAACCTTCCAACCCAGTTCCACCTAACGCCTCTCTACCCCACTTTCTCGCACCCTGCCTATCCAGTTAGCGTGCCAGCCCACTCAGCTGAATCCAAAGCGGCACCAAATACATGTTTCTGTCACAAGCTTCGTGTCAGCTTTTTTACATGAGTAGGAGAAATGGGGAAAGAGCGGGTCATTCTGACACTAGGAATCACTCTGTGTGGATCTTTAAATGTTTTACAGCCTTAATGGTTCTCCAGAAATAGATGCAGTGCTAATGTCCTCTGACTCTGGGGGGGGGGGGGTGCTAAATTTGCGCGCTTTTCAGCTTATGGAGGGGTCTGTGCAAGTCCGTTGATGTCTGCAAATGCTCACGTGTGCAATTCAAATGGGCTTAAGTGATGGATTCACGCATGCAAATGAAGCCACTTAAACATGGGTCCTTTTTCCACTTCATCTCAAAGGACACCCTATTCTCTATTTAGGGCACCACTTTGACATCAGCCCTAGGAAAGCAAGGCCCTATGGGGCTTTGATTTCAACTGGTACCTTATAGACTGCAAGGAATCGCCTGGATTTGCCTTATATAATCTCCCGTCCTTAGAGATATCCTCGACAAATCTTCAACAAGCTCTTTGCTTGATGCAGACACTCAGCATAACCTATCTCCCAGCATGAACATTAAGCATTATCTTTTGAAGAAGTGTTCACTATTGTGGGATTCCTGGCATTCGGTGCTTCCAGACAGCATTTGCTGCCTTAGAACAGTTAACCATCTCCCAGCATGGTTTCTCTTCTCCAGACAGACTCTGACTTAGAATATTGATCTCTCTGTGAGCTGTATCCTTACCCCTCAGACAATCCATACTAAATGTATTAGCTGTGGAGAGAGCTACAATGTCCTCTGCAGCTAATCATATTTGGCCACAGAGTATCTTTAAAGAAGCAGCCTGTTTGCAAGGCCAGACTAAATTGTCATACCAGCGAATGGTGCTGCAAATGCATGGATGTTCTTGCATATTGAGGAATCTTTCTTTTTTTTGAAATCTTTTTGCACACGTATGAGTTTTCTCCCTTATCTCACAAGTCATGCATACACCCTCTCACATACAGTGTCATGCATCTCAGCAGGCATCATGCAGGGAAGCAGCACTGATTGTTGAGTGGGGCAATCAAAGGCTTTGATGGTAATCAGAGTTCTCTGTCCTGCCAGTTTGGGGATGGCAGAAACATACAATAGAAAAAGGTTTTTATTGCAGATGCCCAATGCCAGGCTGATGTGATTGCTCTCTAGTTCATTCACTAGGTCTCAAGGGAATCAAGCTTGAGCTGCAGGATGGAGCTGTATACTTGGATGTGTGCGCCTCTAATGCAGTGCCACATGTAATGAGCTTTGGATTCTGGCCCCCGTCATGCACAGAGAACTCTGCCTAATCTGCTAAATACTTTGTGAACCATTCATTACATTTGTTTGGGTTGATTTCCACAGCTGCTACTTCTGTAGAGATGACAGTCCTACTTTGTTTAGGGGGATATCCTGCAAACCGCTCCAATAACACCTGTGCAGAGTTTATTCCTGGCACTCGTATCTTTTTTTTAGTGGAAAAAGCGGGGGCGTTTTTTTTTTTTTTTACTGCCAATTTCTCTGAAAATACTCTTGAGTGCGTCTGTGCTCATCCTTACCTGTCTCAGCTTTTGCCAGAACCTCTTTTGGACTTATGTGGATCATCTTTTTGATTGTTGGTGTCCATATGTGCTTCATTTGCACATCCATGGGGAGACAGTGAGACAGCAAAAGCAAGTGCGATATTGAGACATTTTTGACAGTACATCTCTGTTGTGTTTTTTTTTTTTTTTTTGTTGATGGCGTGCATGTGCTTGTGTGTGTATTCTACCGCTTCTCGTTTGCTGACAGACTGTTGTTCTGCCCTCTGACAGACAGTTCCATTAAATCATGCTGCAGTGGTAACCTGCAGTGACAGGACGACATTGCCTCCCTGGGATCCCTCCATTGGGGTCTCTCATGCGCTTAACGAGGAAATAAACATGCTAAGTTGTCTGTTGGAGATAAAGGGAAGAGGCTGTCTCAATGCTGGATGTCATGTGTGATATCTGTAAAAGTTAGTTCCTTTACTTAAAGCAATATGCATAATACAGAAATCACACAATGCTAAGAGCTATATTTGCCCCTGGAATAGATAACATGCAAAGTTGTAAACAGCAGAGAATACACAATATAAATGTTGAATGTACTTGCCAGACACAAACAAATAGGTATGTAAGCCATGTTAAAAGACAAATGTGCAAAAACACATGGCAGGTTTAACTATGGTCAAAATGGTGGTGGTGGTGGTGGGGGGAGGTGGGGGGGGGGGGCGGGGGCGCACACATGCACACAAAAAAAACAACACACTACTAACTATCTAACGAACTAAACTTAAAATTGCAGGACTCATAAATGTGCAGTGCTATTTAGCGTCGGACACATAACATTGAGCCTGTGAAAGTAAGTGTCTGTCTCATCGACCACAGCCACACTGACTGTTTTTCAGAAACCTATCTGCGGTTTTGTGCACAAACAGTTCTGCAGTCAATTATTTCCAAGCACACAGTGACAGCGTGGCAGTGCTACAGCTCCAAGAAGGCCATGCAATAATAACTGCTGCTCCTTTGATGACTCCTCTAATAAACAAGTGCTGCATTTGGAGATGCTGTTTGTTGTTGAGAATCTTCCTGCAGATTGAGGCAGAGTCTGCCTGGAAGCTGCCTGGTGGAAAAAAAAAATGCTGAGTGGATTTTGAAGAGGTGTTGAGTGCAAGGGATGATGGCTCTGCTTGCTCCTTTTAAGGTTATTTTAAGCTGCAGGCCTGCAGGGTGTGTGTGTTGGGTGTGTGTGCGATGTGTGTCAGGGTTGTGTTTTAATTAGAGAGACAGGAGTGTGTCCTTGGGCTGCCGCGGAGGGTCATGGGAACCTGGTAAGTCCTGGAGAGACATGGATGGGACAGGTCTGGCAAGCCTGCTAAACACCCATTACCCAGATGTGTAGCTGCGCTCAAGACTGCATGCTCGCAGGCACGCTCAGTCCCACTTCACACCCAAAATCCATAAACTCCTCACAGTCTTGGCACAGCTGCTTTTGGCCAGTAATGGTAACTGAGCAGTCTGCATCTCCATGTGTTCCATGGCCTTCTCTTGTTTCTGAAAGCAAAATCACCACTGGCACTACTCTTGGTAGATGTAGAGCAGCGGGCAAATTGAGAAGGCCGGCAGGAGGTGGAGTGGAAGGAGAAAGGGGAGGTTGGGAAGGAGGTGAGGCGAAATTGAAAGAAGAAAAGGTTGAGAGGGGAGCAAAAGGAAGCATCTGACATTTACGTTTCCGGCCAACAGAAAATGCCACTTCAGGCTGGCATCACTCTTTCATTCTCTGTCGCTCTCCACAGCCTCCTTCTGACCTGAGGCTCACCTACCACACTTACTTCCATACCTATCACTCCATTCCAGCTATCTCCTGTCGGTCACTTCTCCTCTCAGTTCTGCACATCAACCTCTCCCCACTTTTATAGGTCTACCATATGACCTCTGGCTTTCATCAAGGTATTTCTTCATCTCCCTGTTGTCATTTCCATATCACAGACTCTCACCTATGCCACATCAGGCCCATCTTTCGTCAGCTCAACTCTTTTGATTTTTTCCTCCCCTCTGAAATCCTCTCTAACCTCCAACCTATTCCCTCCAATGCCGATATTTGCATCTCTGCCTTACTCTCTTCTTCTCCCTGGCTAATCCCCCACCCCTCGCCTCACACCTTCAGTGTGTCTTGCCTTGGTTCCAGCCGATGATGGGACTCATACAGCCTCCCAGATGAGGAGTTAGCTAATGGCTGTTGAATAATGCATGGCAGCCAGGATTTAGAGAGCCTAGTCTATTAGCCTGACCAAATACTCTAGGCTTTTATTAAAGACCAACACTTACAATTACAAACTACATTAAGGCCTGGGTCCTGTCTGAGCTCCCCCTCACTCTCCATTCTTTGCCGTCTCCACAGTCATAGCCAAGGCAGAATATTATCTTTTGCTTTTTAAGATTTTATGGCCTTGAAACAGCTGCCCCCTTTTAGCAAGGGTCACTGTAGTCTTTTTTGGTTGTTTTGTTCTTTTTATGTTATTGTGTTGGAGGTTAGTGGCCCTTTTAGTTGTAGTTTTAGATGTAAAACAGTGATGTGTGAGGCATGTCACATTTTCACTGCTGGTAGTTGGAATGATCACAGAAAATTGATGCATATATGTTGGCATTTTATGCTTTCACCCGCAACAGATTGTTGGTTTTAGAGTAATTTGGTCTTTCTAGAGTTGGTGCAAGTGTGTGAGTGCAATCTGATGGTGTCCATGCCCCCTGTGCTTTAATGCTGTTGAATTGTCATAATCTTCATGATGGATTTTAACTCTGTCTGTGGAAACAGTTTCTGCTTCTGATGAGGTTCCCTCACACAACATTCCACATGATTATACATGATAATGGCTCCTAATAGCCATAACTGTCTGGAAGTGTGTCATGTTAGTGGGCCCTGAATAGTCATAAAGTGTTGTTAGCTAATGGCAATCTAAACACCCTTGTACCTGGCTACATTTAAGTGCACACGTAGCTGTCTCTCTGTAATAGTTTATTGACCTACCTTTTAATTTTCATATTGCTATGCATGGTTTCATTTTTCATTTGCATAGCATAATATGACACGTCTGCATGTTCTTGACAAGTTTGCAGACCTAGGTCGTTGTATGCTGCAGTCAGTGAACATGTTTTCAGAGTGAGACTGTGGTCAGTTAAGGGACCAGTGGCCATTGGGCTATTGCCATCTTCTCTGTCCAAGGGTTCAGTATTTTTTTTTCTTTTTAAATGCTGACAGATCTTTAATCGTGTAATTCTGGAAACCAAGCAATATCCAGAGCTTGCCAGATTAATAGCACATTCAGTTTGGGATGATAGATCGATCTTGGTAGGTTTCTGACTTTAAGCCAACCATAAATCCTTGACCCATCCAGATTTTCTCACCGCAGTCCCCCGTCTGCTGTGTGTCCGGAGAGCTAAGTGATTACATAGATGGCCATCCAACGATCGAACGAAAAGCTGCTACTTAATTGGCAGTCAAAAACATCAACCTCGAGAGAGCTACCTCCTCTGGCTAATGTGCGTTTGTGTGTGTCCTTCTTGCTTGCAGATGGTTAGTTTATCTGACCTCCTTGCTGACCTTGCCAGCCCGTGTTCATCAAGAGATTTTGTAGAAAACATGCTTAGGTTCTTGATAGAAAATCATTTTACTTAATTGATATGAGGAATAAGCAGTATATCAATACTCAGAAGATTGATTGTGAACAAGAATGGGTTTAACTGCCCAGGTCACATCACCAGATCAATCCATAGCCACACATGTGAAGTTCCTTGAACAAACCTTTTTTATCTCAAGAGATTGTGGCTGTTTTACAGGAAAAGGAAAAAGGTTGTCAGTGCAAGTTTGTTCAGTTGACTGAATGTGGCTTAAATCCCATCTAGTAGTCATCGACTTAAAGGGGACCTATTATGAAAAATATGTTTTTTCTTGCTTTAACATATATAAAGTGGTCTCCCCTCAGCCTGCCAACTCAGAGAAGGATCGAGTGTGATGTGGCTTCTACGAGCCGTTCAATTCTGCTCCCTTGCGTTACGTAACCAAAATGCAATTTGCATCGGTTGGCCTCCGATGTGTGAAACCACGCCCACAACTAATTCTGGCCGGAACAACAACAACAACTCCGCCAGCCGGAGCTTCCGCCATTTTTTGGTAGCGGTGTATCGCGTCATTCAGGCAGCCAATCAGCACAGTGCCTCATTATCATAGCTGATTCCAGCTTCCTGATTTAAAGGTCTGACGGCCCCGCCCCCCGACCAATTGGTGGCCTGTAGTGTGATGACGTCAGATACAGGGCCGACTCAGCACGTTTAGAACCTCGGGAGAATAGATACAGAAAAAGTATCTACTCGGCACGCCTCCACCCGCCTCCACCCGTAGTGTGGAAGCGCAAAACGGGGGTGTGGCGAGTCAAGTCGCGCTGAGTAGGTACTAGTGGAAAAGCGCCATTAGAGGATTGTTTTTTTTCTTTCGGCCTCATTTGTATACAATTGGTACAATAAGGTCACAAACTATGTTGTTTTCTTCTTCACCAATCAAAGAGACCTCTTGGGTATAATAAATGAGGTGTAATGACAACATGGACAAAGACGTGTCCACTAAAGAATGAGGACGATTCAGTTAGTTTTGGATGAAAGGGTGAGATGTGATCAGGAGCTGGTGCTTTGGGTACAAGAGCTGTGAAGCAGGTTTTACTGTAAAGGTGTCCGGACTGCATCGCTCTAGTTTAATACAGACAAGGACGTTAACAAATGAGCGAAAAATGTCCATGTGTGTGTGCCTGTGTTGACCGTGGGATGTGTTGAGACAGCAGAGGACTGCAGTCTCTGATCTCTGTTAACTGTATTCCTCTGTCTCTCTGGAGGCTGAGAGAGAGCAGAGGGCAACTACAGTCTGATGTGGGGCATCTGTTCCCACATTTGTTAAGTTTCTCCCAGTGTGTGTGTGTGTGTGTGTGTGTGTGTGTGTGTGTGTGTGTGTGTGTGTGTGTGTGTGTGTGTGTGTGTGTGTGTGTGTGTGTGTGAGTATGTGTGCATATGTGGTTTTAATTGAGAAAAAGAGCCTGGTAGAAGCCTGTAAAAGCATATGCATGCGTGTGCACTATGATCGGCGTGATAGGTGCAGTCGGTGGAGTGGAACGGCAAGGTGTTGTTGTGATAGAGGGCAAGTGCCTGCTTGTCATTGGTCTGTGTTAATGATGACCCAGGGCGGTGGCTGCACTCACCTCATTGACCGCAAGATGGCCGCCAGTCGAGTCTGCAGGTGGTGCTTATTCTCTGCTTCCCCATTCTGCGCTTCTTTGTATCTGCATATTTCTCCATCCACCATCTATTATTTGTTCAAGTTGGAATACCAAACAACCCTTTATTCTCTCTGCTATTCTCCCTGTTCTACCATATTCACACAGTGCTGTCCTCTTGTGAACGCATACTTTTCTTTATATATGCACCTCTCCAAATGCTCTCTGTATAATCTCAGAGGGGACATTACATGCATAATCTACCTTATAATAAGACTCCAGTTGGGCCTGGATGCCTGGTTCAGAGAGGAAGGGAGATGTTTTAATTAGACTAATTTGCTGCACTAGCCAGCAAAGAGCAAGACCTCTTCACAGATGACCTATTTCTTCTCGAGAAGAGCCATAGAGTTGCTGATCAAAGCTTCACAAGGCAAACCACCAGAGATCTGTAGGTGAGCTAAGGCACCACAAGTGAACTTCTTTCAGTCAGCAGTGCCACTAAACGTGGTAAAAACAGGAATTATTTAGTGGAGCAGAGTGGTATGGAAATGATGTCTCTGGTGTGCCATCATCAAGACAGAGAGCTTATAGTACCTTGATTTATGAGTGCTGTGAAGAATTGAGTGCTTCATAAAGATTTGCCGCTGGCTAAAAGGACTAATCAGTGAAGTGATCTGACTTTGGTACATTGCAGCTCCAACATGTTGTAAAGTAAGTGACAATGCCCCCAACTTTCTCCGTCGGACAATGTGTGTGGAAGGAGTTACTGTCTAGCTCTGGCATTCTGTCAAGGTCATATGGATTAGAAATTATTGGGTTTCCAATACTCTACTGGGGAGTTTTGCATGATGAATCATCACTCTATTCCAAATTGACACCAATTAAGAAAGGTTTGTTTACTCCGCTGTGGGACACGATGTGGATGTTCACTTGGTAGACACATTTTCACTCCCTTTCTCTTCTCACAATCAACTCTGTGGCATTTGCAGGGATTAGTATAATGCCTGTGTGTGTGTGTGTGTTTATTTGTATCTGCGCATGCTTCCCTGTGCACTTGGGGTTTCATATTTGTTTCAGACCTGTGGTTTTGTATTTCATTTGCACACTTGTGCACGTTTGTGTTTCCGCATTGGCACGACGTGCATGTCCACAGTCGTGTCACTCTGTGTTTACTGTGTAGCCTTGCTGTGTTTGTGCCAGTGGCTTCATGTCTGCAAGGCATGCTATATGAAAAGTGAGGTTGTGGAGCCCAGTGCTGGAGCCAGTGAATTCATTTGCATTCATTCCACTGCCTGTCTCTCCTCAGAGCCCATTCTAATTACCAGCAGCTCAGGTCTGCTACAACACTGCGCATACTCTCTGTCAGTAAAAAATGGGCCGCTGGTGGTGCATTCCTGTCGCTTTGATAACAGTCTTTCTTCGGCCTGCCAGAAATCTCTTCATGTTGTTTTGTTTGCTATCAAACCTGGGCACTTCTCCTGTATTAATGTCAGAGTCAGAGGAAATATATTTTATGCATGTGTATGCAAGCAGGACTCCTCCTTCGTACCCTGTCTGTGCTCGTTGTGATTGTTTTGGGCTTCAGGGAAAAGCAGTGTGTGTTCCCATACAGGACGTGGTTAGCAGGAAGAAACGAGAGAATCCTGAGGCTCGCAAAAGATGAATGTGCTCACTAATCACCGTAATGGCCGTTGTGGCGTTTCACCTCCTGAGTCTCGAACAGCTTGTCACGCCTACTTCCTGGTGATGCAAATTTCCACCGAGGCCAATAACTCACTAGATACGCTACTGAGCCTGCTCCTGAGCTTTGTAAGACACTCATTTCCATACATATGCATGCGCGCGCACGCATGAATGGGTGACATGCACCTTAAACCCACACCTGCAGAGCTCCATGGTTGCGCTGGTAACAACCGGGCACCCTGCAAAATTATCAAGGTCAGGAAGGATCAGGACACTGCCATGCACTTCAGAAAGGCAAGCTGAGCTCAGCTCACCACTGTCCAACTTAAGGCCACATTCACTCAAACTTGCAATGGCACCCTTTTTACTTTTCCTGTAAAACAGCCAAAATCTCTCAAGATAAATAAGGTTTGTTTAGTGATATCTGTGAAACACTGCCTGATTAATTCAGATGGTTGTCTAAGTAGCAGCACCAAGTTTTAGGTTTTTATTTATCTAATGTGTGAGCAAAAGAACCAGCAGAAAACAAATACACAATTGATGCTTCTGTGACCTGTCTGATTAAACGTCAACATTATCAGCTACTCCCATCCACCTTAATGGATTGAATATTACTTCCCAACTTAATATACATTCTTATAATGTTGTTCTTAAGTAAAGTATATAGACCAAGTTTTTCTCAGACTCTTCTGCACAAAACGGCCATTTAAAAAAAAATGTGTTCTTATTTTATACATAACAGAGAATATTTAATAAGCTCAGCCATGTAGAAAAGTGATATTTTCAGCTGCTTCCATCTAGCACTTCACCACCACTCTGTACTTGGTGTACTGATATTAATAGTTGTGCTGTTATGAGAAAACTGTGACTCTGGACTCCTTTGGTATCTCGTCCGATATAGTGTCCAATCTTGTATGAATGGCAAACATTGACTGCTGTTGCTTTATAACAGATTGATGAAGCCATTACTATGACAGATTTCACGTCTAAAAAGATATTAAGTGTTAAGCAAATAATTTAAACTGTGCAGTACCACATTAGCTGTATCTCCTACGAATGTAATTTGAGTGTAGACTCTTGCAGTGAAGAGTTTGACTGATGGTAAGCATGTTGCTGCAGAGCTCAGGATTGAGACTCTGGAGGTTTCATGCCTTCTACAGGGAAATGCTACTTTCAGAATCACCTGCAGCCTAAACATGATCATGTAGCTGCAAAGCTGTTTTTGAAGATGTGGGTGCAAACAAGTAATTACACAAATAGGCACAAATATTTAGACATTCATCCATGCATGCAAACACCAGTTCCATACACCCTGTACGTATATGGCCTCTGCAAAATGCAGATGATGCATGGTTGGTAATTATCAAACTCGCTATAGGAATCGACAAGGTTTTGTATGCAAAAAACTCTTTTGTTCATTTGTATTTTTTTTACTTCAATTGGACAGCATGATTGTGTCCCTTTTTATAAATGGAAAATCCAACGTTTATCCCCGTGTCTGCAGAGCTGAATCAATGGCTGTTTTTATTCTAATTGCTGTCTTAGAGCAGACTCTCATCAATGTAATTATCAGTGCCTCTGCTGCCATCACTGCTGTTTTCATCATCATCATTGTTATCACTGCTATTACTGATTTTATCGTCATTATCTTTGTTATTTCCATCACCACCAGTGCTGCTATTAGTAACATCATCATCTTCAACATCATCATTGTTGCTATGATCATCAGCAATATTAGTCCCAGCTGTCATATGTTCACTGTTGTTATTATTGATAATATCATCATTCATGGCGACTCCCTCAGCAACCAACCAATAAAGGGAGTAAAAGTAGAACTTATAATATCTTATGAGATAATATCTTTGGCCAGGAACTGCGCTTAAGACAAAGACAAATTATTACAGAGTCATATGGTCAAAGGGTGGGATCCCATCTCATTATCGCCAAAAAAAAGAACAAAAAGTAGTTAGTTCTAATTTCAGTTTTCTGACCTTTTTATGGGGTTAATTATTTATTTCATTGAAGCTCAGCAGTGGAATAAACTTTGTGGCAATTTAATGCAAGTCAATTAAAAGACAAGATAGATGAAAAGTTATCCTGGGGGAAATTATTAATCTTTTATTTTTAGAGTGGGGTGGATGGTGTGGTTTTTGTGGTGCTTAGCCCAACAGTAGTGTTAAATATTCTCTAAAACATTCACATTCTTCTTCTCAACAGGCCAGTTAGATATCATTGAGGTTAGGCGCTATGGATTTTATATAGCTTGCCTGTAATAAGAGAAATAAACTCTGTGCTAGAGTGCTGGGCAGAGAAGGTGGGGGCATGAGGGAATGCACTACAATACACAGACAATACATGAAGTGAAGAAGAGGGCAACATATATTAGGTCTGATTATCACCGAGGCTCATATTTTTTGTGTATTCTTTGCAACTCATGGTAAAATGATTGAAAAACCAGACCCGGAAGAATCAGAGGGGCCCTGGTTTACAATAAATATAGAAAAACCCAAGAAGAGATATAAAATGCCCACATGAAATGTATAAGACTGATGACCTGTCCAGGGTGCACTCTGCTTCTCACCTGATGACACTGGGATACTCCCCCTAGACCCCTCCCATGACCCTGAACAGAAGGTAAATGGATAGATGGCTGAGGAAGATACATGTGAGAGGTAAAATTATCAAGAGTTGCACCCAGAAAGAGAGGTCAGTGATGGTGTCGAGAGCTTCAGTTTACTCCCTTAACGCTATGAATGAGAAGGTTGAAAAAACAATGTTGTAGTGTCTCTCTGTTATTTTGATTAAAGTGTGAAATTGATGATTGATCAATGGAACATCAGATAAACCAAGATGATTTTAACTTAGTAAGTGTACAGAACATAGATCAAAAACAAACCCCCTGTGATGTCGCCCACAGGTTTCTGAGGAGTGTTTTTGACATCTTTTTCATGACTTCAAATCAGTATTGTCATAAATTTAAAATTTTTGGTCGATGATGTAATTAATAAGTAATTGTTAGTTTGTTATTTTTTCACCTCATATATCACTAACAAGGAATTTACTGTAAATATGCCCGTCTACACTTTGTCCATTCCTCTTTTTATTTTACAATCATTTAAAAAAAACACTTTTATTCCTACTTTATGGGCAACAATGTATTTAAACTGGGATATATTTTTGCATATTTTTGTGATTTAAAGACGAGTGAAAGGAAACATACACAAATTAAGAAATTATTGTCATGCATTGAACATTTTGAAGAGCTATGAAAAAAACACACATCACTTGAAATGAAAACATCTTATAAAAAGTACATTTTGCTTCAATGGATACAGCCGTTCTGGTGGAGTGAGTGTGATTTAGGTGGGGAAACAGTGGGGTTAACCTTTGGTCGCTGAAAATGTTTTTCTGTAGTCTTTACATTTCATCTTCTCTTTGATCAATGTTGTCTTCAGAAAAGCCAAAATCTCTTCAAAAACCAAAGTCAGACACCCCATTTTTTTCGGTACAAGCTTGCTGGATTTCCTCAGCTGTTTGTGTTTGCGTACTCCACCATGCTTCACCATGCTGCCATGCGGCCATGTTGTGGACTGGACAAGCTATTTTAGTTCTGGCTACTTTAGCTTATGCCAATCAACATGTGTCACCACCTTGACAACATCCAAAAATAATGCTGTCAGAACAGAGGACTAGCAGAGCTCTGCTCAGCTTCTTCACTGTTAGTCCCAAGTCCCTCCCGTCACACTTCTGTTGTGAAGAGTCTTAAAACGAGCTATTGTGGCTTCTGGCTCCTTTAGCAGATTGACGCCTGAGGATTTGCAGAGCTGCCAGCAAACATTCACAGGGGGACGTCCCATTTCAGATGACGTTTCGGCGGCAACATCAGAAATAACTGCTGCGGTTAGCTGACAAGGTTAGCACAAGCTAAACCGGTTTCAATTTTAGTTTTACTCCAGTCTTTGGGTCAAGCTATCATTTTAGTTTTTATTAATTTTAGTCACGTTCATAGGCCTACTCCTTTTAGTCGTGTTAAGTTTCAGTCTACTAAAAGTCTGAGCAAATAAAAGTGTTATTTCAGTCACAATTGTCCATGACCATTTTAGTCTAGTTTTGGTCGACGAAAACTGATGACATTTTAGTCTCGTTTTAGTCAAGGATCGTATTTAGCCAAACCCATTTTACAATTCAAACAAGGTAATCTTATTGTTATATTATTGTTACCTTATAGACTCAAGAATGCATTCATTCCAGATACAGAAGACGCCCTAATTTGAGTTTAGAACATCATTTTTTTTCCTGTGATTTTGTGGCCGCATTTCTCTGCATCTTTTTCTTTTTCTACGACTTGGTGGTTTTCTTTCCACGACGTGAACCTAGAGCTCTGCGTTAACGGCATCAGCCTCTAACTCTGCAGCTGCATCTTCTGGATCTGATTCCCCGCGGCGCGACTGGGATTGAGGACATGACGTCACCCAGCAGCAGAACTAAACCAGAGGAAACTACTTAAAAAATGTATATTAAGGATCTTTTTGTAATCTACATTTTAGTCTCGTTTTTATTCGTCTACGATATTGCATTATATATTTAATTATCGATATCATGACCATAATTTTCGTTGCGTCTCATCTCGTTTTCCTCAGGTGATAAAGGTTCGTTGACGATGATATTTACTCATAATTTTCGTTGACGAAAGCAACTTTAGTCATCAGACACTTTAGACAAACCTATAGCCAGTCACAGCAGTCTGTTAGTAACCAAATGTAACAAAATAAGCTCATCAGATTCAACCTAGAAGTTGGAATGTTGGCTGCTGGCACAGAAAGTGTATGAAAAGGACTTTGTACAAGCATCACTTTCTGGTTGCTGCCACCTTGTCATAAATCAGTACAAGTCGACTACCAAATGTTGCACAAAAGGTGCATCAGGACGCTTTCACGGTCGCTGCTTTCGTAGGACTGGATCAGCCGAGATATTTATGACCAAATAGGAGAGTTTTAGAAGCCATTAATTGTCCTCCTTTAGCATCTAGTGACAGTAGTTTGCTCAACATTCAGTAGTTGACATGTACAGACTTATGACAGGGTGGTGGTGTTCTTTTTATATACTTCATGTACACTTTCAAAGTTACAATTGCTTCTTTTTTTCTTTTTCAAGACTACCACTTAAATAAAATGACTTAAAATAGCTAATCACTTTGATGTAGGTCGATTGCCCCAAGTGTTTGCCCCCATTTTGCTATCACTCCAAACTGCTTTGATTTACGCAGTTATGAACCACTACGGGTTGTTTGTCCCCACTCCTTCCACTTCCACACAGTCCATCCAGGGAGGAAGACTTAATCAATTAATCAGTTATCAGTTTGTGAAACCTGCTCTAGAACCAAAATAATCAAATTAATTAAAATTGCTAAAAAAAGACCACCTAATTTCATCACAATTAACCTTACTATCACCTATACTGTACACAACATTGAAGCAGACCCCCCCATCCCCATCTAACATGTGTTCCATGTCTGGGCTCAAGGGCTCGTTTTTTCATTATCTGTCCATAATGAAAATTTCTGGGTTGGATAGGGGGCATGAAAGTTATCTTTCATTTTATTAAAAAGTAAACCCCAATGTTATTCATTGACTACTGACTGACCTACCAAGCAAAGGGCAATATTTAAATATCTTATACCAATATAGTTCTGGCAAGCATTATATCAATGGTTATCACATCCACAGCAAAGGAAAGCAGAGCAAGGTACACCACCACTGCAAATATGCAAATTTTAACCATAATTTTAATGTAAATGCTGATTATTATGGTTATAGTTTTTTTGTCTTTCTTTAATTGTCTATGTTTATCTTATGCAGTACAGGCCTCAAAATATAGATTGACCAATTTTAACGAGAATTAAAAGCCTTAATAAACATAAACATAGTATTTTGCATGCATTAACGCTTTTTCATTCAGCTTTATGCACACTTGTTGATATCCCTTCAAAACATAACTGCACCACCATGTCTGCTAGGCACCATGGTCGTTACACTGAGTATGTACATTAATAAGATTTGACTTTAAATACCTGAACTATCATAAGTACTTTATTTCTGTGGCTATTTCGGGTCCATCTTACCTTCATTAATTCATTTTTAATACTTGTCCTTAGTATCTGTGAACTGTTGCATTTCAGTAAATCTCCTATATAGATCACTTTCATTCATTTCTCACTTATGTAACCGAAAGCTCATGACTATGGGAAACTGTTTCATGAGGAGTTTTCTGGAGGAGTAATTCCCAGAGGAACCCCAGGGAAGAGCATGTTCTGCACTGTCATGATGGTCATCTGGACCTGAAACCTGGTCCCTGCCCTCCATCTCTTCCTGACGGACTTGATTTGATGCTTTTGAACTCCTGGCCAGCCTGCCAGTCATTGCATGGCCCCTGCCCTGCTTCACCAGCCCTATTTAGGTTACATTTACGATTCCATACAACATTACAGCTTGCATGTTTGATGTGACTTTGTACCCACTAAAGTGAGAGCCGGAAGTGTTTTGCTACCATTTGTGCATTTGTGCAAGAAAAGAGGAATGGAGTCGGTTTGTGGAGCCTTTGGAGTGGAGGCCCAAAGCTGCCTTAACTAAGCCTTCTAAAGCACCATCTGGCAGCTGAGGCCTCTGTGTCACTCTACTCACTAAGATTACACTCTCCCCGGTCCCTCTGTCTCTTCTCTATTTCCTCCCTTCTGCTCACACAATACTTTCCCAGTTTTTACTCACCAGCAAACACAAAACAGATGAAGTTGTGCCTTCACAACACACACATCTTGAAAAAGTTTACAGAAATTAGAAATTCTGTTAGAACAAAGGTCTCACAACTACATTACTCCTAAAATACAAAACCTCATATCAATCAATCAAAAATTATTTTGGTAACACTTTTCTTGCAACTTGTGAAACACAAAGTTCTTTACATAGCTAAAACTAAAATGCAAACAATTAAAGAATAAGATGAAAAAAAAGAAATGCGCGCACCTTTGCTGCATGTCATCCCCCTTCCTGTCTGCAACTTGAATAAAGGGCCACTAGAGCCACAAAAAAAATCTTTAAAAAAATAAATAAATGACTTTATAAAGCCACTTTTTTGTTGTTATATCTCAATCCTCTGATCTGAATTTAAAGGAAAACACCTCAAATCGAGGGCTTTTCTCAGCAATCTTTAGGTGAGATTAAAAAAGCGATTAACGAATTACTAATTAATTAATCGCTCAACTTTTTTAATGGCTTGGCAGCACTAATATATATATATATATATATATATATATATATATATATATATATATATATATATATATATATATATTTTTATATCATAAATTAAGAATTGTGAAAAACTTAATTAAAAGCTAAACTAAAAGGACGAGTTTTGTATTCTTCTGGTAGATAAATGTAAACAACTCCGTTCAAGACAAATTTTAAAAACTAGTAAAAAGATTTCAAAATCAAGCCTGAAGGAAACAAGTGGCCACTGCAGTGACTTCAAAATTGGTGTAATATGAGCTCTCAGTCTGGGTTTAGTCAGCATGCGGCTAAATTTTGAAGCATCTGTAATTGGGAAATATTTTTCTTTGTGTGACCAGGAAGTTGAGTATTGCAACAATCCACTCTGCATGTAATTCGAGCATGAACCAAAGTTTCCGTGTTGGCTGGAGAGTGAGACATCTCACTCTGGAGTTGTTTGGAAATATATGACTCTTAAGTTTTTTTTTTAATATCCAGTTGATTGTCATATTCGTGCACTGATAAGGAAAAGTATGAAAACTGCTTGGAATTGTGGTTTGAAGCATCAAAGGGAAATTAAAGTCCTCAAATTTTCATCGAAGTCACAATACCAGGCAAACTGACATGACATGACATACATAAGAAGACTCCACCATGTGAAAATGGAGGGGGGAGATTATGACTGGGGCTGCCTTCACCGTCCGTGGTGCTGGACCACTCGCCATCATTGAGGAGAAAACAAACCCTGATGTCCTCCATAATATGTCAGGGTAGGTCTCAGACAATCGAAGCTCAGCAGATGTTGGATGATTCAGCAGAACAGTTTTCCGAAACAATTAAGTAAATTCACAACAGAAAAGCTGTCTGGGCTGTAAAGAGGGATGGTTAATAATTCCTCCTGAAAGGTATGCAGAACTCATCCACACCTGCGAAGAGGTTGCTTGAACCCATCACTGCCAAAAAAGGTTAAAATGTATAAATGTTTACTGAGCACATAAGCAGATTGTGTTTAATTATTACTGTGACTTAGATGAAGATCAGATCATATATTATGGCAAATCAATTAACCAATTAATTGCAAAGGGTTCACATCAATAATTCCACGTGGTTTCAAATGTTAGTTTGGCTTAAGTTTGGAGTATTTCAGCTTGACAAAATCTCAGTGATACTTCTAGTAATTTCTATATAGATTAATCTTCCCTAAATAGCTAGAAAAATGTGTAAAGGGAAATTAATGGTTTCCTAGGTTGTGCATGTCATTTAAAGGAGCTTGAGGCTCCTTTTAAGAAATGAGACTCTCTAGCGCCACCCTTCACCACGATGGCCGTTGGGGGTACTGCAGCCAACAGTGAAGCCGGCACGGGAGAACGGGGAGAACGCACATGCAGCGTCATGTGACGTCACATCCGCAGCCCAGCGCGGGAAATTCGGGACCGAATTGCAGCACATTTTGCAGCACACAGCCTGTTCAAGGCAAGGGAGAGATACACTAGAGGGCTCATTCTTTTGGGTTTGGAACGCTTCATCTGACATTATTACTAGAAAACTTAAAATGTATACGGATTTTTTTTATAAATCTTGCCACAATCCGGCCTCAAGCTCCTTTAAAGGGAACCATATTGGGGTATTAGTTTTTATGTTTAAACGGAAAGAGCTGCTCATTCTTTGACTGAGGTGGATTAAGTGAGCCACGAGGCATTTATTAGGCAATGATGGTGATTTTGTTACGTAAACTAAAAAAAATCTTGACTGCCATAAAGGCATTGCAAGCGGCTCAGGAGCAGCGTCCCCTGTGCGAAAGACCAACTTATTTTGGTTTGGATGTTGGTTTTTACAAGTCGGGAGAGGTTTTACATGCACAGAAAGCTATCAAACCCCTATAGCTTAAAATGAGCTGCTAAAACATTTGACTAATATTACCCATAACACCTCCATGATGTTCTCTGTACTCCTGTACCATTTACCATTATAAATGAGGGGATTTCACACCGACCTGTACTGTGTTACAAATGTCAGGCATTTCATCATTTTCAAACTGCTGCTCATTAGGAGCAGGTATTAACTTGAACAGTAAGTCTAATAGAAAAAAAGGTAGGCATGGCAGTGATATTTTCACTTAAATTATCTTAAATTAAATTATCCTTGACATATTACAACATATGCTGTAACAAATCTGCAATCAAGAATCAAACCAACGTGTCAAAGGTGAAAGGGGATTCTTAGAACTGGAGATGGATTGAAGTTGCATATTAAACCTATTAAGTTGTTTTTTTTAATGACCATATTTAATAAAACAAACAAACAAACAAAACCAAGAGAAGCTGTGCAGTGTATGCATATAATCCTGGGAGTGAGCTAGCACCTAACATTTGTAATACACCTTAAAAAAGCTTATATTTACATAAGCACAGCCTCCATTTGTTTGTTGTATTTTTACCAAATGTCTTTGCTGTCAGACCTGCTTTTCCAGAGGGACCTGAAGTCAGTCTTTCACCGACTTCAATGCTACCAGACTCCTTTGACAGCAACAGTAATTCTGACTTGCAGGAAGCATCTGTCTTCTTTACTGCTGCCTCAATTACTTAGCCTATGCTATTGTATGACTTTGGCGTTTTAACACATTAATTCTGATCTAACGTGCTAAAACTCAGCGACCGCAGTGACCTTTAAGATAACATCACCTCTCAGCACGTCTGATCTGAACACCTTTGTCCAACAAAGTGATATAGCATTTTTAAATTTGAGGTTCCATCTGAAGTGACATGTTATCACCAAACAGGAAAAATCGCAGAATAAAAAGAAATAAGATCTTCATGAGGTGAACTAGAGGCACTTCTGTGTTTTGCAAGGCAAAATGTTTTCCTTAAATGGACAGCATTTATGTCAGGCTTTTCCAGTGTCACAGCCACCACGTTCAACTATTCACACACATTCCTGCAATGCTCTCTCCCTCTATCCACATCTGTGCAGCTTATTTATTTTTATTTCATCTAATTTAATTCCCTATCATACACAATCACACACCAATGAATGCACCAGAGGCAATGTGGTGTTCAGTGTCTTACCCATGGATACTTCCAACAAATGAACTCTTAAATTGCGCTTTTGGAGTTTCTTTCTCGTTCATCATTCAGAGCGCTATACACTACAATCCAAATTCACCCACCCACAGACCACTCTCGGCCTACAGAGATCCACACAGCCTTTTTTTTTTCTTTTGAGTCTATATTGTCCTTTATTCAGTCCCAAACCAATAAATGCAAAGCACAATTTGACATATGGACTGTGAGGTCAGGAATCAAACCACTCGATTTTGTAACTGGCAGATGACCTGGTGTCTTTTCAGATCAAAAAGAACTGCATAGACTTGTGTTTTTCAATGTGTTCTAAATATCTTCATCTGTATACCCCATCAAAAAAAGCAGTGAATTTCTTTCTTTCTTTTCCACCTTTGTCTGTAATTTGGTTACTATTATCATTAATGAACTGACTATAAATAAATAAATACATGCTCATGCAACCATTTTAAACCTGAAACTAATTGTTATGTTAATCATTTCAAGTGTCATGTGGGAGATCCTTTCTACAAGGCAAAGACTGAAAAACCCAGCTGCTAAAACATCTACCTCTGGTATCACCAAAAAGAGAAGTGTAGACTATAAAAGCGAGGGTTTTCTGTCTGGACTCAAAGGACTTGCTGTTACTGATGAATCAGATAGACTGCTAAAAACTGAAGCACCACTTTAAAGCTCCTGGTGGATTACAGTGGCACGCAGCAGTGCTTCAAAAATGTTCTGTCAGTTTTCACTCAGCATGCAGCTTTTAATACTCAAAGGTGGTTGAGACAAAAATAACTTCAATTTTCCACGTCCATTAGTTTAGACTAAGCAGAAACTCCAATTGATGAAACAAATGCCATTTCTTGTCTTTTAAACAGGCCTTATACATCAGTTTGGGCAGCTCCTCTCAGTATGAACAGCTGCTGAAAATATCAAATGATCAAGAATGGCGATAACAAGCACGCCGTATAGAGAGCAAGACAGAATTGCAGTTTCTAAGAAGAAAAAATCTGTTCTTAGGAACATTAAATGAATATACCCTTTCTTCAAAGTGCTATTTTTCTGTCCTTCTGTTGCTTTATACATGTTGCACTAGAAAATCACAGGCCACTTCATCGAGTACACCTTGCCAGTAGCAGGTCTGACCACTTTCGCATTTGACACATACGTTATTCTTTGAGTCATATATTCAGCGAGGAAATATTCCTCAGAGATCTTGTTTCATGTTGACAAGACACCAACCCTTTGCAGACTTGTCAGCTGCACATCCATGATGTGAATTTCCCATTCCACCACTTCCCTGGATCGTGATTGAATGGAGGTCATTTATGTGCAGTGACCTCATTAGCATGTTCAAGAAACTAATTTCAGAGGATTTGAGCTCCCCTTCATAGCCGTCAGTAGATGAGTATACTGTGACCATGGTTATCAACAGCAATGTTGTTTAAAAAATGCTATTAAGGGACATTCACTGGTCACTTCTTTAGGTATACCCATGGTGGTAAGTAATTTGCAGTGGCGATGGAAAACTGGGACAAGAATGCAAAATTACTTTTATCAATATTAAACCGAAAGTCATACAATCTATCTTCAGGCATCATCTGTCTAATGCTTGCAGTTGATTTTAAAGCCTTTGCAGCCCCTAAAGTGTGCCACATTTGCTGATACTAAAATACGGCTGACATTTTGGTAGCAAATAGAAGTGAGGTCCAAGAGTCTGTCTACAAGAATTAAGACAGACTTCACCCTCTGCTTTGAGGCTAATGTTTTATTCATTGTCAATACAGCAGGACAGAGTTGGTCTTTTAAGATGAGGGATATGCCTTGCTCGTGGAACCATACTGCAACCGTATGGCACGAGCTGTCATCCTAAACAGTCATAACTAATGCCCCGGTTGATGCACATTCATAAATACAGTGTGAAACATATACACATAGGTCCGTGCACGTATTGAATTGCCTACAAACTCACCTCGTCTGCAGCCAGCACAGAAGTATTCGAAAAACATATGCGCACACATCACATTCAGTAAAGCTGTAATTAGTCTGCGCTCAGTTTTAGAGACTGAGGGGCGAGAGAAAGCAGCCGGCCGGAGGAGAGCTGAGAGGGAGAATTATGGTGAAAGAGAATGATAAATGATGGACTGGGCGAGATCTCACTAGACCCCCGGGTTACCAGTGTGAGGGAGTTACAGCTGGCTCTCTCGTTCCGTCGAGGTCGCCCAATCAACATCACATGGGTAGTTTAGGCTTGCGGGTGCAGATTAAACCAGAGCTGTTAGCTCTTTAAAGATTGTTCAATGTTGCAGCCAGGCGAGAACCTATTTATAGGTTAGCTGGAAGTGCATCAAAGCAGGTAGGAAGGGAAAGCACCAAACAGGGACAGTTTCAAGCTGATTTATGTCCCTCAATCAGTGTAATAACAATAAACTGTCAACTAACATGCCACTTTTATTTGTAATTTATGTTACTGTGCTCCTAATAAATCTGAGTTTATTTCTCCCCTGTCCCTTTTCCCTCCTCCTCCCTTTCATCTCTTGGTGTCCCTGCGCAGAGCTGCCTAGCAGTCCAGGTGGCCAGTTCACGTTTCGTCCGCTGCCCCCACCACCGCCGCCTCCCCACGCCTGCACTTGTGCCCGCCCGGCACCCTACACTCAGGTCAGCCTGCAGAGGAAGACCATGCCGTCGCGGTGCCAAGCCAGCCAGGGCGGACAGGGGGCAGACACCGGCTCGGGCACAGACCAGGCACAGCTTCACAACAGCTGGGTGCTCAACAGCAACATCCCCCTAGAGACCAGGTAACAGAACGCAGATTTATATAGGTTAATGATGCTTTCATTTTCTGCGAGCAAGTGAGAAAAAAGAGGGAAGCCCGAGTTAAGGAATTGTATACAAATGCCTTAAAAAAGCTTTCGGTCTAAAATGGTTGATATAATTTTGAATTGGAAATCTCTTCAGGGCAAACCACTCTTCTTCAGCGTAATGTCACTTGATTAAAGACATTTCTTTAATCTCACAAATGAGGATCACACGATTAAAGGATATTTTTTAATCAGGACTGCAGTTTGGCAGAGTTCCACAATTTCTTAAAAAGAAACGGAGTAGTATGATTAAGAATGAATGTTGAATGAGAGGATTTGGCTGAATGGACATGATTTGCACATCTTTAGAGGCGTAATTGGAACACCATACGGACCCATGGGGTTTTATTGCAGGACTTTGAATGCCACAAAAGTCATAACGAATCTCTCAGTCTTTTTTTTTTCAATTCTCTTCATTCTTCCCCCCTTTAACTGCTGAAAGATTCATCAGGACACCTGCGTTTGAGCTCAAACTATTAAAAAAAAAAATGTAATTTTTCTCCAAATTTTTTTGGTACCCAAGATTCTGTGCCTCCAGATTTTCTTCCCATCAAACAGAATTAAGCATTCGCTCTCTGCATAAGTAATAATTGATCAGAGAATTATTGTGGAGATCCTCATTTGTGAGCTCGCTGCTTTCGTGAAGAAGCAGCAAGGTGCAGGAGAATGTGTTTGCATGTTTAATGAGAGCTCGGCGCAGCAGCTAAATTCTGGTATTATGAGTGAGGATGAGATTGGCAGGCTGCCACGCCAGAGGAAGAGGTTTTAATAACTTATGCATTAGGCCATAATTAGATATTACCTCATTTAAAAGAAAGGAAGAATAAAATTAGATTCAGTGACAATTCAAATTAATCATTGGCCAGACATGAGTATCAATGAGGGAGACTTGTCAGAAGTGTATTGTCATTATTAATACTTAGGTGTCACTGAATCCGTGCGTGTTTGCTTTAAATCAAAACTGACCTGAAACATTTTCTTACTTCAAGTTGTTCAACCAATACTTCATAGCAAAAGGAACTTTTTCCAACGGAGAGATGTGATTAGAAAACATAATTTCTGCAGATCTTCAGTTTATTGAATGGCCCCTTTTTGAAGTAATACATTTTTGTATTTGGTACTTTATAGTCATATAAGTTTCATTTGATAGTGCGCTATTAGTTCTGAGCCATAAAATGTAATCATATTCATAGTCAATAGAATAGTGTCCCTTCATAACATAATTCAGATATTATTGGCTCTTTTCTATCTAGCTTTTGACAAAGTCTTCACTGCTTAACTGTTTTGGGCTGGATTTAATATTCAAGCGCGCTCTCTCACCGCTCTCTTTCACATTCATAGATACACTGATAATCTAATGATTTCATATTTCCGCTTTTACCCTCGCATTCGTATCAGCTCAATCTCATGCCTGAGATTAAAGATATATCAAGAATTTACAAACCTGACAAGGAAGCTTATGCTAACAGAATTATAAGTAAGGATTTGACCTTAATAAAAATGGCCAAGAAAAAAAAACATGGAAAATGTCTCTTGTTGTCAAGTGCGCTTCTATTTTCCTCTATGCGTATTTGATGAATCTGTATTGAAATGTATTGACGTTGTGCCAGCCGAGATTAAGATTGTTTGAAGTGTGCATAGATTTCCTTTATGGCTGAACATCCGTTATGTTCCTGGAGAGACTGGCTTGTGTGAGTGGACGGATGTAGATATGGATATTCAATATATCTGACTTGGTCTCACCCTGGGTGTGTTAAGAGGCATAACAAATGTTGAGATTGTAATAAATTGACTTGTGCCCGGCCTTTCTATCCATCCCCTCATCCCTCGGAAATCCAACTGTGTGTACCACCCGCTGAGCATGTGCCCCCCACGCAGTGAAATCACCGATAGAAATGTGCACATGTTATGTCTTCATGTTGCCACGAACAAAGGGCTCCACCTCGGCACGCACATACAGAAGCATTTGCACTCATCCACGTAGAAACAGCCCCGGGCCTATAGAGCCTGACCTCCTGGAGAGCAGGAACTCTCATTTTCTTCCCGTCTCGGGGGAAATCTGCCCTCTGATAAGAAATCAGAGCTTCCTGGGCATCGCCCCCAGATATTGTCTGAGAAGATCAAAGAGAGAGAGCCAGGAAGAACAGTGAAGCAGTTTAAATGCACCACACAAGAAGAATGGGGTTCCACATGCGTTGACAAATGCAATTTCTTCAGGTGGATTCTGATCCCTTTTGCTCTAATCCACCTTCAGCAGAGCAATAAAAGAACCATGCTGGAGCCGACCTGCGTAGTGGCCTCAAAAAGTTCAAATGCTGCGTATTTCACATGTTTGTGTGTGCATACTCATTTTGAGCACAGCTTTCTTTTTTTTTTCTTTTATTTATGTTTCCCAGTGTGTGAGTTTATCTCTGGCATTTTAGAGATGAACTAACACTGACCTTTAGGTGTGTGGCAGCTTCATGTGCAGCCTCCTGTGTCCCCAGTCTGACGCACAGCCTTCAGCCGAGGCTGAACGGGTGGATGGACACAGAACAGGTGGCAGACAGTGAAGGATGGATGTTATCTGTTGCAGACGTAGAGCCACATTAAAGAGTCGCAGAGCACAAAACACGCAAAAAGGAACAGCCTCAAGTCGGCCAGCAAGTTGAAAACAAACATAATTCAGACGCAACCCTAGTTTTTTTCTTTTTTTTATCTGAAATTTCATGAAAAATTGACATGAAACAAGTGCCGTGATGAGCTCTGCATGTCTCGTAATATCGAAGTCCTTACCCTGCTGGGTTTTTAATAAAATGTATCTCCAAGGCTAAATGTGACACTAAATGAATGGGTGAGATTAATGTAGTTGTGCTTTGTGAGAGTACAAATGGACTCGGTGGGGGGGGGGTATACGCTAGTATCCACTGATGCTGTCAGTCTGCTGTCTGGCCCCACTTTAATGGCCTGTTCTCTGAGGGCACTTCAGAGACCAGCAGCCTGCAACTTCACACCTTTCAGTGCATGGACAGAGTAACGCTCTGGCGAGCAACACGCACGCCTCACTCAAAGCCAGTATTAACCCCTGGAGAGCACCCAGTAACCTGAGGCAATCATGCTGTTGGTGACTTTGATGTGCTCAGAGATTTGTTTGTCGTGTTACTTTTTGGTTGAAAACTGTACACATAAAATGACAAAGGAGATAATGGTCCCGGCAGTGTTCTCCGGCGTGACCACCCTCCCTGTCCTGGTTTGTTTGAAAGCATGCAGTCAGAACAAGCTGCTTGTAATCCCCCGACCAGACCCACTTTCCCAAGCTGCATTTCCCGCAGTAGCCCCTACACCTCAGCCTTATCACCTTACACTATCCAACCTTCGTCCTCGATTATCCGAAGCAATATAGATGAAATGTTCCCCAGATTAATTGCCCTTCATCTCAGTTTCCTATCTTCATCTGCCATCTAACACACTTCATAATGAAAATGAACCTCATCTTCGTTTATCTAATACAGCCATATGACTTAAGCAGTTACTTTGATGAGTCAAAAAGGAATAGGTAAGTAATTGATCCATGGGTGTCAGGGCTATTCCTGTCTAGTTCCTATCACTGCGGCTTTGCATTAGAGGAGTGGCTGATATTACGGCATCGGAGAAGCACTTGGTCAACTTTGGGCTTCTTCTCTGATGAGTTACTTCCTCTGGAGAAGATGTTTTGGTTTAATATCCTCTGACTTATATCTAAAGATATTTCTAGTATCCATTGTAGGACAGCACTGCATGTTTATTATTGTTGAAGTGGTTATAATGCACTAACTCCGAATAATGTCTATGTTTTACACTTGTCACATATATTGCTCACCTCACACAATTTATTGTGGAACATGATATTGATTGTTTGAGGAGTCCTAGCACTTAGGGACTGTCTCAGAATCATTTTCCCCCTTGATTTTTTTTCTTCGCGTATTAATATTTGATAACGCCTTGTTCATAGGTTTAAGTGCACACTTAGATTAAAAGCACATGAACTCTAAGGTGTGACATAATAACAGTTCGGCCAAATAACACATTTCAAAATATTAGTAAGAGCCACTTTGACAGGTTATGTGTAATAGGTCCAGATTTTTCTACAGTGGCAAAATGTAACTGTTGTGTGTGTGTGTGTGTGTGTGTGTGTGTGTGTGTGTGTGTGTGTGTGTGTGTGTGTGTGTGTGTGTGTGTGTGTGTGTGTGTGTGTGTGTGTGTGTGTGTGTGTGTGTGTGTGTGTGTGTGTGTGTGTGTGCGTGCGTGCGTGCGTGCGTGCGTGTGTGTGTGTGTGTGTGTGTGTGTGTGTGTGTGTATTATGGCTGAAACCAAATCTGCATATTTAAAAGACTGCAGTAGAGGGGTTTCTTCTAAAACCTAATGCATTTTGGGACCTTTAAATAAGTTTCAGGCAAGTGTACCCCAGAAAGCCAAATTCCATGGAGCCTAGTTTTGCATAAATAGAAAAGGAATGAGACACCAGATGCCAAGGAATAAAAAAAGAAAAGAAAGAAATGTCTGTGTTATACTACAAGCACTGTCCTAGATAGACCTGCACAATAACTGTGTTTCCAGCTATAATCTACTTTAGGGAGGCACAGCGGGTGGTCCCCTGGGTGACAGGTAGTTTGTGGAACATGGGATGTAGAATAGCTCAGAGCTCATAAGATTAAGAGAGTAATTAATTGACAGTTTGCTGAACATTTTTGTCAAATAGCAATCACCCAGTCACAGTTTAACTCTAGCCATGACTACCAGGCCTTCTCATTAGCTGGATGGTACTACTCAGTGAAGGAGTTCAAAGTCAGGGGGTCACGTCTTTTAATTCTGGCTTACCAAGCCCACAGCAAAGGAGGAAAAACTGAAAACAATCAAATTTGTCAAGCAGCTGTCGAATGAAATCAGGAATATTTCCTGGTTAGCTAGTTTTCTGCCACCATTAAGCCCAGAATGTACCCCTAAGCCCGAGGGGTAAATATGAAGCTAGAGGGGTACATTTGAGTGAGTCTTCCTCCAAGAGACCTGTTTTGCAATTGTAATGAAAGGGGTCCAGATCAGAGCCGACATTTAATGAGATTTTCCTTTGCCTGTACTCTGCAGCTTTATAAAGTTTCATGATATTCACTCAGGTATTTTGTGTCTTTATAGTGAACCATAATCAATATGGTTTTCTATGCCTTAGCATACTCCCATTACTGTCTCCTTTTATTTATTTCAAAAATCCTCAAAGATTTCAACAATGGAAGACCCTGCCATTACTTTATTATATCCTCAATGCATTCTGGGTAGATAAGTACATCATACAGTCAAGCTTGAAAGTTAAATCATTGCTAAGGCGTTTACTAGGCAGCAGCCACTTAACCGCACATATTGCTGTTTTTGGTTGTCGTTTCTTGTCAAAGGGCCACAAGAGTATATCAAGTCATCAAAGCTATCCTAGATAACAGAGAGAGGAAAGAGTGATTTCTGAAGGCCTGCGGCTGTGTTCTCGCATCTTTCCTGATGCACCTGATACCTCTGTGACGCAGAAGTTACAGAAGAGAGCTCATAAATCTTGCTTGGTGCAATGTAGGCCTATAACAGAACGCCGAGCTTATTATTATGTCCGACTCTGTTTCTCAAGACTTCTGATTTATTCATCCATCCATTTTCTATACACACTTTGTTTTGTTCAGACTCATACTGGGGGACTCTGGAGCCTATCCCAGCTGTAATACGTTGAGGTACAGCCTGGACATGTTTCCAGTCAACTTTGTTTTTTCGCATAAGCCGATTGCAAACACCAACTCCTGCTGATCTAATGTAGTAACTTTTTTATGAGTATGCTCATTGTAGCAGACATTTTTCCAGCTTTACAAACCCCTTTCTAACAACACTGACACCATCTCAGTCATGCTTGTCCATCATTTGTTAGTCAAAACACTCTTCCTACGTATTGAAACCATAACCATCAAAGTTAAGACAGAACAAAACTGAACTGGGATTGTTTCACAAATGAACACCGCAGACTTGAACAATCCCATAATTCTGTGTGCTAAAAAAGCCCAGACCTCTCGACTTGGTATGGTAGTATTTTTATCTTGCTGTGGGGCCAAGAGATCGTAGGGTCATAGCAGCCCACATCACCGCCACCCACAATAAACTGTGACGTAAACAACAATAGCAAACTACATGAAAATATTTCAGCCAGTAACCCAGCAGCAATGCTAATCTAAGTCTTACATGTCATGTTAGTCATAGTCAATTCATATTAATATAACATACATGTAGCCAGATGGTGCGTATTAAAGCCTTGTTCAAAACAATTGATCTGTAAACATAAAAAGAAAGTCCACCTCAATCTTAAAATCAACTCTCAAAGCTCATCTTAGCGTAATTAACCAGATAGAGCGAGTGAAATCTAGCATGTGTCATGTTAGTTGACAAACTCAACAGTTGCTGGCCAGAAATAGGAAGGAGGTGTATTTCCTGTCAGTGCTGTCAATCCAATGAGCCATGTGAGCCATGGCAAAGATTGACATCCATAGCAACAGCAACCAAGGAGGGCAGGGCTTTGTAAATAGTAAATTACAGGTTGGGGTTTCTCTTTTGTGTTTCTCCTCCCACAGACACTTCCTGTTCAAGCAGGGGTCTGGTTCATCGGCTTTACTGTCGGGGGCCGGGCAGGGGTACCCCCTCACCTCGGGGACGGTGTACTCCCCTCCGCCGCGGCCTCTCCCACGCAGCAGCGTGACCAGACCTCTGTTTACCTTCAACAAGCCTCACCGCTGCTGTAACTGGAAGTGCACGGCTCTGTCCGCATCCCTCCTGACGCTCACGCTGGCCCTGCTGCTCACATACGTCATCGGTGAGTTACATCAAGCTTTCAAATCTATTGCTTCCTCGCGCAGAAATGATTTGCTTCTGGTGTTTCCGGTATCATCTCAAGAGAAAACATTTTCGAAATTGAATAAAAAGTATGAGCTTAACGTACAGACACTCTTAGAGGGCATATCCCATGTCATGCAGAGGCTGCTGTAGCTATCAAGGTGTGAAGAAATAAAAGAATTGATAAAAAGAAGAAAAGAGGAGATCAATAGGGGATCAAAGCGGAACTGCTGAATGTTGTGCACTCTTACTTTGAAGGAGCATTATTGTCCAGACGTGAACCCTTGTGGAATTCTTTACATTGCAAATGAGCTGTCCCAGACCGAAGAGCGCAAATCCAGCAATTATTCTATAATGAATGCGCACATGCAGCGGCTCACTCAATGTATTTCTCCTTACAACTATATACACGTGCACACACATTTGTACAATTTCCATCCATGGATTTTTATTTAGTCAATATTTTTAATCAATTTAGTTTTCATTATGACCTCAACTAAAACTTTCTCATTGTGTATGCATTCTGTTGTGACCTTTATGCTTCAGTTTTATTTTTGATTATTTTTTGGAACAGCAACACCTCTGTCATTTGACAAGGGGCACGTAATTTTCAAAATCACAGTGTGGAATAATTATTTGTTTACACCCCCTTTTTTGTTTCCTCTTTTATCGCTTGGCCATGACAGATTAAAACTAATGAATGTGTGCTCCTCTATAATTCACAAGGCAATAATGAACTCCATGTTTCAGGTATAAGTTATTCCACGGATGACAATTTATCTTCCAAAATACCGAACGGACTTGTTGAGCATGATTAAATACCTTTAAATACCCTAATTAAATCAAGATCTTTGAATCTAAACCCAACTGTAGAAGTAGTTAAAAGTTCCACCCAGCCAGCAACACCTCACTTATACATTAATGGATAACCAATAATAATAATCAGTCCAGACTCCAGACACTTTTTAATGACTGGATATTTATTATGTGTTTCTTTCATCGCATACTTTGATGTGTGTAATTCAGTCAACCTGCTGGTGTTGGACTTAAAAGCAGTTAGAAGGGCTGTCCAGTTGTTAAGAGTTTGTACATGCATGTTCAAGTGTTACGAGATTTGTTTGTTTATTTCTTTTCAGAATAATATGATGTTATACTTGAAATGACAACACTTTACTACAAATTAATAGAAAGTCACAACATGGCCTACAAAATGAGAAAGCCACTTTTATGTCCCTCCATCACTAAAGCTTCAGGAGTCTGACTCTCCTCTTTAAAATGTTGTTAAAACATTCAGCCGTGTTCTCTTTATTAGTTTTGAACCAGGCCCTTTAGGAGTATTTGTGATAAACCAACTATGCATCACTTTTTAATCACGATCGAAAAACATTAGATTTACAATTGAAAATGTTAAATAAACGTTGGAGGGACTGATGTCGATGACATTTATGTCCTTGAACAAAATATTCTTTATTTTAAGTGGATTTGGTTTTGTGTTGTACGTCTGCCTACAACTGGGAAGATTTCCAATTACACGCACATTTTTTTGCATCCCTGATATACTTCAGAAGAATAAAACTTTACAGGAAAGTACCTGGAGCTTTTGGTCTGCTGCCGAGTAGTACACAAGCAGTTTGTCAAACTCAAATGTCAAATTTTATCCATTGATCTCCTCTGATCGCAGCAGTTCTCTGCTCATCCTCAACCTTGAGTGGTCTCTTCAGAGCATCGCACCCCCTCCTTTCACCAGCCCAACTGTAGATATCCCAGCCCTCCGCCCAGCCAGTTCATTTCCCTCATGTGGTGGCGCTCAAGGTCATGCCTGGAGCATTGGTGGTTTGCATTAATCACACGCGCACATGCACATCAGAGGCAGACTCCGCGCTCACACAGGCACATCCATGCAGATTAATCCCCCGGATGAACCATGCTATTCCATTAATGTCCCAGCCCTGGTAATTAGTGCATTAGTGAGGAGTAAGAATGATGACTTGGAGACGACATCACCTTTTTAATTGGTGTCATGCTCCACTCCTGTTTGGCAATGATTGATTTCCATGTTGACGTCACCATGGCAACCATAACAAGATGTATTGGATGTAAGGATACATCAATTGTTACCATGTAAATCAAAGGTATTCAAAATACAAGATAAAAGTAGTTGTGGACTTAATGTCTGTGTTAAAGGGGAGAGGTTGAGACTTAGGCCACCGACTGATTAGCTTCCCTCATTACATAATGATTCAGTAATTCTAATGAATTAATTAACAGCTGCTGACAGGATGAGGAGAAGAAAAAAAGATTGCCCCAGTGGTACTGCACTTTTGTGTCTTCATCAAATAATTGCCACCCAGACTTGTGCTCTATTTATTGATTTTTAAGTCGCGCTCTCATTAAATCAAGTTCCTATTGAAAATAAATTCTTATTATCATAATGTAATACAAAACTAAATTAATTTATTCTGCCTTCACAATATGATAATTAACTTTCTTTTACTCCAAATATATTCAGCTCCTGTTTTTCATTTCACTCCTCTGAGGTAGGCAGTTTTTATTTTGAACATATTTATTTTAATATTTAAACAGTGTAACGTATTTTTCTTATTTTATGTTCATTTTTTTGCCCTTCGCATTTGTCACTGCATTTGGCAGTCAACAGGAGGTGAACCGATGAATAACTTAAATTTATACGATTGTGAAGTAAATATCTCCAGTTAAATTAAAGATAATTTGATTCATATGATTTTTTGTAGCTTCAGTCAGACTGCATTATTTTGGCTGTGAGAAACTAATAGCCATGTTTTCTTGTTAATTAGATTTTTTTGGATGAATTGTTTTCATTTTTAGACCATTAACATTAAGCAGGGTGACAGATGCTTTTAATATTTTCCCTATCCTGTAATAGGTGCATGCCATGTGCCCGTCAGTTTTATCAACAAATGCTAAGTGAATTGAGGCATTTACAACATTTTTTTTTTTTAAAGAAGAAAAAGAAAAGGGAGATATAATTCCTTTACAATCTTGCCAAGCTGGAAGCAGACATTTCAGAATGTTGGCAATGCTTTTCTCCCTCGGTGAAAATCATCTTAACACAGCTGTTACATTTGGCACATTTTTTGTGTGTGTCACTCAACCACTGTTTTTGCTATAATCATGGCGTATTCAGCTTGTTGCGGCCCCTGTAACTGATCTTACATGCCCTGTAACGATACGGAGGAAAAAAAAAAGTGGTGGAAAAGTCAGACATTTGAAAGTAACCCTTTGATACCCTTCTCATATTTTTTCCACCCCTTGCAGCTATCTGTGTAAGTTATTCAGCTTGTTTATTAATTTGGGAGATAGTAACCCAGCAAAATAATGAGGGAACAATATTATTTCCCATATTAAGGTATCTAATTAGCACAACAATGGGACGACGCGTGATTGCTGAGATAATGCTGTGCCTAAGTATTTGCAGCATATGCCCCCTGTTGTGATTAGCTGAGGCAGTTCTCTGTTTTTTCCTTCACTGCCCTCTTTCCTCTCCTCCCATATCCCCTGGTGTTGAAGGAGCTGTGAATAGCTTTGTTAATTTGTTTATCCCCCAAAGAACTCCTCCCTTCTGCAGTCGTAGCTTTTTATTAAGCACAACACGACCATCAGATACGAGGAGCAGACATTATGATAGCAAACAAGACATTAAAGGAGAAGTAGAGGACAGATTAAGATTGCATCTGTAATCTTCAACAATACAAGTACCTGTCTAAGCCTACATACTGGTCTGCTTAAAGTGTATTTACAGCATTAATGAATGTCTTACTGTTTTAAACCCTCACAATTTACAGTTGTTCATGCAAATATGAAAGAGGAAAGGATGTTTCACTTACCATCTCTATGGCAACATGGAAAAGCTTCTGACGCAAGGGAAATGAGCAAGTCAGCAACACCTTGCAATCCAATAATCGTCAAATCACATTTAGACCATTTACAAAGAGGTGGGAGCGAGGGAGAGACAAATAGTCCTCACTATTCGCTAAGATCTTCTTTATTCTTCTGTTGTGCGATACATGTTGCTTCAGGGGACCTAATGGCTCCACGAAGCACCGAATGATTCAGAGGTGGCTCTGAGATTATTACGCCCAGGATTTTCTTTTTCTTTTTTTTTCCTTGTTAAATCTGTTTTCACAGTTTGATGGCAAGTCTGCGCCTTAAAGGTTATATGTTAATCGCAGAGGTCAAATATGGCGCAGTCTCCAGCTGTGGTCCGAGGAGGAAAAAGCATTCATTAGCTGCGGTTAATGGTTATTTTTCTTTACAATGAATCGTCTGATTACTTGCATAATTTGATTTCCCAGTGCCTTCGGTGATGCTTTTAAATGGCTTGTTTTGTCAAACAAACTTACCAAAGCACCAAATACGTTCTGTTTACAAGAATAAATGATAATAGCAGACCAATCTTGGAAAGTGGCGATAGCGAATGTTTGGCATTTATAAATGGAAAATTATTTAAATCAAGCAACTGCCCAAACATTTGTGTTTATTTCCTGTTTGCCACCTAAGTGAATGATTGTGTCAGCTTGAATGTTTTTGTACGACTCGTGTTGTCGATAATAAGCGGTGAAATTATTTTTCTTTTGAATCAAAGTTGCAGTAAATTAACTAAATGTGCATTTTGGCAAACAACACACACAACTTCAATGACCTGGTACTTTTTTCTTCTTCTTCTTTTGAAGGAGCTTAAACATGATTTCAGCCTGGGGTCTTTTGTATGTTCACCGAGTCCTTAGGTACAAGGTATATTGGGCAAATTAAGTCCAGTGAAGTGTGTCGCTCCTCCCCAGCACTGTTCACCTGAGTGTTGAGGCTCCCGTATTTTTAAGGCAGCAGTCTACAAAGCAGTCAAACCAGCCAGTGTGTTTTCACTTATATGAGCTCTGTTAATGTCACAGAGCTTTATGGGTGTTGGGTGTTTTTATTTGTGCCTGAAATAGAGATTCCACATTTTTTTTTATTTTTGACACAATCAGAGATCTAATGGACACATTTATATAAGCATTTGGCAAAAAGAGTGGGCATTATTTTCCATCGAGTAGTGTGGCTAGACTATTAAACCATTTTGAATCAATTTCCTGTTCAGGATATTTGGGTTTAGAAGAAAATCAGGGCTCGGTGATGAAGATGAGTTGGCCTTGAATCGGATCAAAGCTGCCTCTTTGCTACTTTGTGATAAATATTCCTACTAAATTGATTTTGAAAAAAAAAACAAAAAAAAAACATTAGGAGCCAACTAGCTCTGCATCCGCAAACAAAAGTCCTGAGTTATACCTCTATGTCAAAGCTATGTAAACCTGGCAGTGTAGGCTATGCCGTAACCTGACAGTGGATGTCCACTGCAGGCGACAAATTGGCCTCATCGGACGCGTCCCATTGATTTTCTATGGAAAGCGAGGAAGATCATATTTATTGCCTACACAAGGGATCTTGGGAAGGCAGTGCATCCAAGCAGCACATCAAAACGTTGAGCTGAGCTCAACTTCATGCAAATAAGGGCATCCAGCATGAGGCCATTATACAATCAAAGTTGACATCGCCCCCTGTGTCATTGTATTCTGGAGGGTTCAAGTCTGCTGCTCTCGCGGTTGTATGAGAGTTTGAATCCTTGTAAAATTTTGCGAAGGAAAAGCTAATCGAGGCTGTAGCAGGCTTCCGTCTGTTATATGGCCCTTCACATCCTGCTAGGATAGTTAGTGACTGAATGCACGAGAAATCACTTGTGCACTGGACAAGCGGCATGCCTCGCACCTCTCTCCAGATGTAACTGAGCCTCCCATCGACGCAGACTCCAAAAAATGTGATCGGCGGATTTGTTCCTCTTTGTTTTTTTTCAAATTTCCAGCTGCTGTTTCTTCTTTTTCAAATCGGGTAGAACAATAGCTTGCTGAAATGTCTGTAAAAACGAGTGATGCACAACATTTTTCAGCTCCCAATCGTATGAAATACAATGTATGTGATTTGTTGCTATGTCTGAGCTACATGAAGGAAGTAAACCAGAGGAAACTTGGCACTGCACGCTACAGTGCTGCAGGAAAAGAGCCTAAATCTAAGTGACGCAAACGCAGAAGTATAAATGCCAGCACTGCGCATAGCCTACATGCTGCTACCCAGGAATATTACTAAATGCAGAACTGGATACATTTTGAGATACAAATTGAACAGCAGAACTGCAGATGTTGGTGGGGCGACATGCCAGCTCAGGCTACCAGGTTTGGACTTCGTCTGCACAAACCTGGGTTAAAGATCTCAGACAGCAGTTGTTATGGCACTATGTGTGATTCACATACCTTCGGTCAAAAGCCTCTGCCACACCACTGACGTTAGAGGGCGATGCAACTGCTGAGAGATCCAAATTACAGTAAATAGGTGAATGCTCATGAATTGATTTTGCCTACAGCAACATTTATGTTAGATTGACAATTCCCACCAACACAAGCTTCATTTTTCACATTGTATTGTTATAAAACTTCACCAGTGACATCTAGCTTGGTTTATCATAGCCACGCTGACTCATGCTGTTACCATGGTAAACGCTTGACTGCGCTGACGGACGAAGCTGCCCACACCATGAAAGTTAAGATGCAAAATTTAACACTGCTGTTAACTTCGTCCACAGATGGAAATCACTGAAATGTAATACATGCAGAGTGCGTGAGTTATTTCACATCTGGGCAGTTTAGTTCAGTGCTTTCTTTGCCCCATAAATGCCGTTTATTTAATATGATCTGAGATTTTACAGATGCACAGTGTCTCAGAGCAGAGTACACCCTTAACTCTGTTTAAGATTTCAGACCTAACTTTATATATTTGGCTAATGTTATAATGAATCATATTTGACTAAGTGGTTAATAACACGTTTTTCAGTAGTGTGAAGATCTCCAAACACATTTATTTTTGGATGTTTTTATTTGTGCGGTAGTGCGTAACTGCCCTGATACAATCAGAGATTACTGCACCGATTTCACTCTCAGATATTAAACTTAAGATATTAATCTTGAAAAAGGTGGAAATATTACGTGTGGAGGACTGCAAGCCCCAACAGTGTTCATTTGACCTCAAAAATATAGGTTCCTCTTCATTCCCTATTCACCTTTTCATGGAAAGTTGTAGCTTAGACAATGCAATTGCTTTTTGTTGTTGTGTTTTCAGATTCTTAATAATGATATATCTCTGATGAAATTAAATTCAGTTTATTATTGACAGTTTTGTGGTGAGAAAGCAGTTTCATGTGCTTTGATACATTCAATTAATTTCAAATATTTAACAGATACAAATGAGAGATTGTGTACTCGAATAACAAATTACTAACGGCTGCAGCTAAATAACACTTCTGAAGTTGCTCCGTTTTAATCTTGACTTCTCCTCCAAACGTCCTAGCACGCCTTGTCTGTCTCAAAGCACCAAGCAGATTATAGCTTATCACAAATAAAGGGCTTGCTTTAAGTTATTATGCATTGTTGACCATTCTGGTTATGAAGTTGGGGAACTGCAAATATGAGCTGCGGGAGCGTATTGTGTCAACAGTCCATTAGACTAAAAGCAAATATACTCAGGTTCGAGTTTAAGAGAACAACATCACTGGTTATGGAAGTTTAGCACAGGTGTTTTAATTATTTATTTAAAACGAGGGACTCGTTTCCGCTGAAGATGTAGATTTCTGATTGATTGAATTAGTAAATAACTTGGTCATTTTAAGGTAAAAAGAGGAGAGAAAGCAATATAAAGAAATGGGAAAAGTTAAAAAAAAATTGTCTCACATGAAAGGTGGGCGGCTTGCTGTGTTAAAAAACGGCCTTTAACTGACGCGTGATGTGTTACGTGATAGTTTTGTTACTCTGGCTAGCATAAAGCTAATTTAGCCTTCAGACAGACAGGTGATATATGGATTATTGGATGAAATTGTTGAAGAAAGTAAGTGCCCTATTGCTAGTGAGCTCTAATAAGAACAAGACAAGTCGTAAAAACATCAACTCTGATAAAAATATAGGCAATATTGAAAGCTTTTATAAATGTGTGGCTTCATGCGCTATTTGTATAATCCTATAAAAGGTTAAATATATATATGATAAGCCAAGATAAGATGTTCCATTATTTATCTCACAACGGAGACTACACACACACAATCACTCACACACAAGTACACAGTGCACATGTGAGACATATATATATATATATACATATATATATATATATATATATATATATATATATATATATATATATATATATATATATATATATATATATATATATATGTTCACACTAATAACATTTTTTTTGTGAGTTGAAGTCAAAGAGGAAATGGAAGAAGGCATATTTTGAAGCCTTAACTACTTCTCAAAAGACTTGATTACAGATATTACATTGTCAGTGAAACTGGGCTTAAATAACTATCCATAAAGGTCATATTTCCTGCTTTTAACAAGTTTAGTAATCTTGCATGAGAACTGAGGTACCACCGCTCTCCACGTTTCAGATGTTTCCCTGCTCCAACGCACAAGACTCAAATGAATCAATCCCCTCATCAGCTTGTCATCAAGCTCTGCACAAGCCTGTTAATGGCCCATTAATTTGAACCAGGTGTGATGGAAGAAGGAAAGGTGTAAAACACACACACACGACAGTGGCACCCGAGGACCGGGATCGTAAAGAGAGCTGGAACAAACCCCTCTGTGAAGGTCATTCAGAGGTTTCTGCAGAGTGGTTTTAAAGCCTGATTTTCTAAACTCTGATTAATGCCGTCTGATTCTGGCCAACCCTGGTTAATCCAGAAGTGGACAAATGGGTGGAACGAACGGGCCTGGCACTTGGCTGGACCACTCCCACCTTACGTCAGATGCCGGTTGCATGAGTTGCCAACCTACGATGTGAATTGGTGTTGCCTCTGAGTGAATATGTCCATCAGTCTTTGTTTCAGATGTCACTACCTAAACGACTTCTGAAACAAGAATTGCAGAGCTGAAATGAATAGTGACGGATATTTGGCACAGTTTGCTGCGGTTGATTTTAATGAGTGACAGCGTCACGTCTTTAGCCAGACATCCTCTCGCTCCAGCTGCTCCAGAGTTTGCCCGCAGATTCTTCCAGACCAAGCCAGCGACTGTCGCAGCAGTCTGCTAGTACTAGTAGCAGTCTTTATTCACAGCTTGGAAGTTGGAAGTCAAGTTCACAAAAAGTGGAAAGTGGCTAAAGTGATCACACCTATCCATTTGACACCATATATTCCAATGCAATGGTCGCTAGTGAAACTACTCCAGTAACTGTACATTAGGTACACAGAAACCTACCCACTTGAAGGTTACGCTGTTTTTTGACCCTGACTGAAATAATGCTTACTTCTGCTATAAAGTTAGACATTTTAACATGGGGGTCAATAGAAATTGATTCACTTATGGAGCTACCGGGTAGGGGTCATTCAAGGAACTGGACGTTTTTGCAACTCTGCTCTGGCACCAAAAAACAAAACCAAAGTTTCCTCTTGGCCGAGACTGAGATGCACCGTCCTATAGTAGAGTGTGCTGATGTCATTGAGTTTGACGGCTTCAGAAGTCTCACACTGGTAAATATTTGAAAACAAATTACAACAGAGATAGTCTTTGAGTCCAAAATAAATGTTTATTTTGTATTCTAAGGAATCGGAGATTAGGAAGGATGATGCTCTGTGATGCATAGGATGTAAAGTGGCTTGTGGCTAGTTTTTTTTAGCTGGTCCATAACGTCACCCAGTCGGTCTATGTCAGGGTTAGTGAGTGCTATGTTGACAATATTAGTGTTGACTAGAGGGTTTTCGAATGAGGAAAAAAAAAATTGGTTTGCAGGACTAAAAACGTTTAAGGCTATCCTCTGTGTTTGACTTTTCCTATCGCGATGTGTGTACCGGTGATCTAATTCAGTCTTCCAGCAAAAAAACAACAACGCATCCTAAGAACAGAGCTCATTGACCTCACGGTTATCCCATGTCTCTTTATATCAAAAGCACAGCCATCTAGACGGACTGCTACACGAATGCACCCCTCTACCACAAGAACAAAGTAGTTTTACTGTGGCAGAAAAGGTTGTTGTGTGATTATTTCCTTTTATCAACATGTCAACTTCATCTTGGTCACACTTGCATGACATCACGCTAACCCATCACTAGACGGACTGATGTCTAACAGCGTCTTAGTGGAAATAAAAAATTAGACTCTTCATCTACTTGTATTTGGATTTTGTCCCCCTTAAGTATAACTGATAATCCACTCATTGTATTAGTTAATCACTGTTCATTTAATGCAGCCATAGTTTTACATTTCATGAGTACTTAGTGAAAGAATTATAGACAAAATAGATTAAAAGGAATAAAAAAAGGAGGAGAAAATGAAACTGTGAAAATCTGATCAAACAGTGTTCAGTCGTATTTGTACTTTGTGATATATTTCAGGGTTTCTTATATAATGTTAAATTAACCAGCAGGCCACCCAGGTACATTAAAGGCTGCACAAATGTATTTAGGAATCCACTCATATTAAAATGGAGAAATCTGCTACTGCAGGGCAGTGTGCAGAGCTTCGACTTTGTGGCTCGCTCTCTCTCTCTGCTGCTCCTCTCCTCTTCAAGCCCAGGGAGGCTGAGCATGTGTCAGTGCATAACCATTATGATCAAGTAAATGTGGTAGTTGAAGACCCGACTGTTCAGCAGCACATCTGACGAGGACGTAAATGTGAGACAGGAAAAGTAACACATTTTATTTTATTTTATTTCCTCTAATATAACCGTGAATGACAATAAGACAAAATATTAATACAGGCAACAAAAAAAAAGGTCCCAATTAATGAGAGTATTGGGGGACTGGATCTCTGAGCAGGATGAAGTGTGTATTAAAAATGGATGAATAGAAATAATGGTGTGGTGTTTAGCACAGTTGTATCAAAGATGATTCCTGGATCAAATTCTGGAGGGAGCGTTTCTGTTTGGGGTTTTTGTTTTCTTCCTATGTTTGGTGAGTTTCCTCCCAAAGTCAAAACGTATGCACGCTACGCTGATTTTAAATTAAATAAGAGTTTGTTTGTAAGTGAAGTAGACTCCGCTGTCCTCCTTGCATACTGTTAGCTTCAAATACAAGTGTCTTTTGTGTTCTCTGAAATCGCTAGCTTTTGTTGTTTGAGTAGCTCTAGGACGTGATCACACCATATAATCTGCCCACTTATAAGGTAGGCAAATAATAACTATTAAGCCTGACAATAAACAGGCTTCTCATACTGATTTAATTTGGCATACACAACTTATGATACATGTGTTAGCTTTGTAAAAGCAAGCGGTTTGACTCATACCAAAGTCTCCAATATTTGCTATATTTGTCAAGGTGATAGCTATGCCACAAGAGAAATGTTTTCAATATGTCCCTCTCACAGTCGAGCATCTCCTGTTGCAAGGGAAGGTCAGGATAATGCAGAGGAAGAATCCAAATAAGTGATCCACATTAGCGTTGGAGCAGAAGTTTGACTCACTGAAGGCGGTCACTTTGGAAAGTGCTGCCCACCCTCTCTATACCACTGGGAACCAATGGAAACCAGTTTGAATGTGTAAGTCAGAGACTTTCTGGGAATACAATCAAGGAGCATTTGAGCTTCACCTACCAAGAATTTTTCAAAGTTAAAGGGGACCTGTTATGAAAAACACGTTTTTTCTTGCTTTAACATATATAAAGTGGTCTCCCCTCAGCCTGCCAACTCAGAGAAGGAGGAAAGCAACCAGATTCTGCAGTGTCTGTACAGCCGCCCGGATGAGCCGTCCAGTCTGATGTGGCTTCTACGAGCCGTTCAGATTCTGCTCCCGTTGTTACGTAACAAGGGGAGGTTGGCCTCACGCCCACAACTAACTCCGCCGGACAGAGCTTCCGCCATTTTTCCGTAGCGGTGTATCGTGTCATTCAAGCAGCCAATCAGCACAGAGCCTCATTATCATAGCCCCGCCCACTCAGAATCCAGCATAGATAATGAGGTTAGAGAATGGGATGATAAAGACATGGCTCAGAGGCTGAATTTCTAATTTATTTAGCAAAAACAATCAAAAGCTTGTTTTTAAGACATTCAAGGCCTGTTTAAAGGAGCATGAGGCAGGATTGAGGCAGGATTTATGAAAAAAATTCGTATACGTTTTAAGTTTTCTAGGAATAATGTCAGATGAAGCGTTCCAAACCAAAAAGAATGAGCCCTCTAGTGTATCTCACCGTTGCCTTGAACAGGCTGTGTGCTGCAAAATGTGCTGCAATTCCGGGCCGGAATTTCCCGCGCCGTCCTGCGGATGTGACGTCAAATGACGCTGCATGCACGTTCTCCCCGTTCTACCGTGCCGGCTTCGCTGTTGGCTGCAGTACCCCCGACAGCCATTGTGGTGACGGGTGGCACTATAGAGTCTCATTTCTTAAAAGGAGCCTCATGCTCCTTTAAAATAGGTATTAGATGCCATGATAGGTCCCCTTTAAGCATACAGACTGTTATCGCCATGAGCCGACTTACCAGTAATTTACACAGCATGGCGCATCAGCAGAACCCAAAAACATCACTTAAAATCATGTTCTTAAAAAAATACTTTCACCATACCTCAATACATTTAACACTTAACAAATGCTGACAGCAGGTCTTCCTCCTATAGTATAAAAACCTGTACATGTACAAGTTAATTGGTGATCCTAAATTATCCATAAAAGTGAATAAGTGTGGTTTGTGTGTCTATATGTGATGGAGGTGTGCCCCTGTCTTTTGAAAGAGAGCAGGGATGGCCTCCAGAGGATCACCGTGACCCTAAAATGGCAAAAAGTCGGTACAGATACTCAATAGATTGATGAATGTCTACAAGATGTAACGTAGTACAACCTTGACTTTACAGAGCGTGTCAAACTCATGGTGTTTAATTTTCCCAGGTCTACATCTCACCTCAAATAACATTGGATTATTTCACAAAGGCTTTTCTGGCAAGAGACAACACCTGTACGAAGCATTCAAGTTGTGTTTTGAGGCCTCATGGGAGTCACTTTGGTTTTAAGATAATACAAAATGTTTAGGATGATGAAATAACGAAAAGTTTGAGTCATATTTTATTTATAGCTCCAGTAAAAGAAAAGAACATGCAACTTGTCATGAAATGAAAGAGTGAAACAAATATGTATTTTGTTTTTGTTGCATTAAAAAAAAAGTCAGTAAAATCAGATTTCCAGGTTTGCAACCTTGTGAAACGTAATAAACGAAAAGTAATTGTTAAAGGAAATGTGTCAGCAGAAAGCAAAGTAAAATACTTGCAAAAGTGCAAAAAGAAAACAAAGAAGCACAGACTTAAAAAAAATCCATTCAGAAGCACAGAAATGTTGTACATAAAGCCTAAATGGGAAAAGTTCAAATGTTTACTACACTGAAGACGTGCAACTTCTCCACTTTTTATTGAGCTGCATCACATATGCAGTCAGGCAGCACAGTCTTCCAGCTGCTGCACAGCATAGATTACCGTCATTTGAGATGGCTGTATTGACTCTGTGCTAAAATGCTTCAGAAGTTTTTTTATTTTTTGGACATGACTTCCTCGAGCCATCGGAGGATGTTAGACTGCAAAGACACAGACAGCCATGTTGGAACAGCTCTTAATGATGAAGATGATGGTCTGTAAATATGCTGTGTGCACTGCAGTGCAGCGATTCAGTGGTTCTGTAAAGAGGAAGAGTGCAGTCTGTTCTCATGACAGGTGGTAGGCAGGGGGTCGGCGTCTGTGTACAGAGGAAGTGTCAGCGGGTCAGGTTAGACAGGTGATGGCTGTCTGAATGCTGCTGATTTGGCGGAGCCCGGATGAAATGCTACCTTAGAACAGTTATTTAAACAGGTAGTTGCCTATTGTACGGGGTCGGCCGCGGTCATCCTCGTTGTGCAGCTCTGTCAAGAAGGGCAACTGGCAACCAATTATCTACTCAGCAATGCTGAGTGGGTACGACTGGGTGCTGCAACTTGTTTCCAGCGAGAACTGGGGATTAGAGTCTATTCCAAGCATTTGGACTTGTTCAAAAATCCCTGTCACTCAGAGGGATCCAGTCACACAACAGCTGCTTTGTGCTGGCTCTTTCTTTTTTTTTTTTGCTTAATTACAGATCATTTATACAGGGCTTTCACCTTGGAGTTACTGCACGGTACGTGCCTGGGTTTTGTGCATGCGTGGGTGTATCAGGATAAGTGTGTCTATATATTCCACTTTCTGCAAACGGCTCATTAGTTCCAACTTATGTTTTTTGAAAAAAAAAAGAAAAAACAATGGCCATTTATATTCTTTTTTTTTTTATCATTTTACCAGATTTTAAAGAATTATTATTTTTTTTATTTAAACAAAACCATTTTGCAGTCTGTACTATAATAAGATATGTTTCTTTTCACATTATAGAGTTAAAAATGATGAGATTGTTTACTATCTTTATGAGAGTTAATTATTATTAGTGCATACAAGGAGTGTAACGATATATCGTGCCACGACATTTCGCGATACAAAAACGTCACAATACGTGTCGTGGAGGTGACAAACTGTAGCGCGATATTGGTTTATTAATATTAATCTATTGTGTTGACTAGTAACGCGCATCCTATTGGTGCAGCGTGATCACGTAACGACCGCGCCTCGACCCGCGGACCAAAATCTTACTACGCTCAGAAGAAACTAGCACCGTTTTGCGGTTCCGATCACGGGACTCTGGCAGCGTTTTGAGCTCTGAACTTTTACTTGTGGTGTAGAGTTAAGCCTTACGTTATTAAATTAAACATTTTTCGGGTCGTGAGTAGGGTAAACACGGGGACAACTTCTTCTGAGTTCGAGTGTACTTTAATGTCCCTCAACAGTGTAGGATTTTAGAACATCAACACAGCACCTAGTGCCGTACTGTGGCGTATCACTCCGCCCAATATAAAACAGACTAATCACTACAGATAAACTGACTAGTGTAATTATAGTCCCTGATTTACATCAGAATATAAAGAATATATTTATAAAATAATGAACCCTGAATTACCAAAATAACCTTCTTAACAAAAATAAATCTCCTCTTACACTTATAAGGTAAGCACCTTACGGCCTCAGGCTGGGAGCACGTGGCCGAAGCTCTTAGCTCTGCCATAAGGTAAATAACAGTCATGTTGCATTTGGAGTTTGGGACTTTTCATAGTTTATTTATTTGCTTTTATTTATTTATTTATTTATTTATTTATTTATTTATTTATTTATTTAATTTTAGTTGTTAAATTTCTGGAAAAGAGAAAAGTCAAGTCATACATGAGAGAAACTATTCAGTTTGTGGCAAAATATTTTTACTTGCATAAAACTGAAGATGCATAATGCAAACCTGACATTTACTTTTAGATCAGTTTGTGGAAAATGGTTGGCCTGGCTTGCTCTTTAAAACTTAAACAGTTATAAAGCATTACAAACTGTAACAATAGGGCAAACGCACAGCATTTTTTTTGCATTTTGTGTCTTTCAAATAAAAGACAATTTTTTCCAGTCATATGTTCCTCATTCAAGGTTGTTAAAAAAATACTGCTATAATATCGTATCGTATCGTTATCGTGACCTCAATATCGTGTAGCATACCGTATCGTGAGATTAGTGTATCGTTACACCCCTGGTGCATACAGAAAAACACTTGATTTAATTATTGTTTTGTTTCTTTATTTCAGTTTTGGCACTTTATGTGAAATTGAAAAACAATAAACTTGATATCCTTGGGCAGAAATGTAATTTACATTTTCTCGAAGGCCCCTGTGTGACTTTGACTGCGGTGGCGCGAGTGTTTCTGTGTCTCCGTGTGAGCTCAAGTTTATGTGGGTGCGTGCTCCTCGAAAACAGCTTCTTTTAGCCAGCTTCATGCCTCATTGGTGTTTGTATTGATTGATCTAGTTTCTCTTTGTTTCCACACCGCTATTTTGGTCGTCTGATGTAGCTCTAAGAAACCCGCTGGCCTTTGCTAAAACTGCCCTAACAGCTACAATAGCCTTTGGTAAAAAAAATTGCTTTAAATGGCTAGACACACCCTGGGCAGAGAGCTCTGAATGGTGAGAGAGCCCTTTGGTGAAATGTCTCCAGAAGGTCATAGAGGCTGCGAGACAATAGGCTCGGCAGCTCCAATAGTTCACCGGCCAAGTATTTGCTCACACAGATATACACGGGCTTGCGTGGAGACATACATTTCGGTTTTCCCACACATCCTCTCTGTTGCGCTTTCACACACACTCACACACACACACACACAGCCTCTCACCCACAAGGAAATCCATGGAATTGAGCGGTATAATATGCAACCAGCAGTTGTAAATCACTGTTTCTGTGCAGTGTTCTGTCTCCCAGAAGGTGTTTGTGGTCTCTGCAAGAGGGTAGCATAACATGGTGACGGTGTCCTTCTGTTCCCAGACTAGGTTTTCAGAGCAGGGCCACATCAGTAGAGCAGGGAGAGGGACCTAGACCAGAGAGGGAAGAGGCCTGATCAGGAATGAAAGGGCAATAGAGGCACGAAGGCATAAAACTGGGACTGTTGTACTTAGTGTACTGTCGTTACTGTGACTAACTTGATGACTGAGACAGCAAGTGTCTCTGGTAAATAAACACAAGACCGTAACGCAGATCTCCTCATTCAGAACGTGAGGAGTGTGTCAGCAACTTCGCCCTTTATTCAAGTCATTTTATCCCTTTTATCCAAACAAGACTTCCCCTTCCCGAGTAGCAAGGTCACAACAGGGGGTGGGGGGAGATGACGGGGTTTGCACCAGGCAGGAAACTGAGGCACGAGGCTCTGCCCCTGCGCTCGAGGAAATGTCAGAAGACGCTCATTCCTGCATGCGAACAGACACACTTTAGCAGTCATGGTATTGGTATTAGTCGCTCTCAAGGAGTTGGTAGAGTGGAATTAGAAAAACACTTCAGGACCTCTTGTCTGTCAGTGTGAAGTGAGGGTCGACAGGCGAAAAGATGGGATGGCAGGAGGACCCCCAGCCCCGGGCTCTCAGTCTTCACTCTGACATCGACTTAGACACAGATTTGTTTTATTTGTTCTGAAGTCCCTCTCCTTCATTCTCCTTCACACTTGTTTTACCCATTTGTCTCTCCTCCTTTTACTCCCGTCTCCCTCTCTCTCTCTCTGTGTCTTTCATCTCCCACTGCTTTTCTCTCTCTTTCTGCCTCCCTTTCTCCCATCCCTCAGATGTTTAGGCTTAGCTGGAGGCTGACACAGCTATGCAGAACTTGGATGAGCAATTGCCTTTACTGTACATGCTAAACTACACACTAAATCCAATGACTGATGTGCTTGAAAGTGTTCGCTGCTGGGCAAAGCGTGCTGTAGTCTTTGGTTGTCAGACAGAATATAGTTGGCGGTATGCTATATGTCTACAAGCAAGAAGAGCTCGGCAATCAGGGTTGGGTGTGTTTCCGCTTGTATGAAGGTATTGATAAATCATTTTTAACTGACTGCAGTGCTACCTTGGCTGTAATGCTTATCGATAGGGCAGTATATTCAAAGTCAATCTCACCTATTGTACCCTGCAGCCTCGGTGAAAGACGTACATGGACTGTACTAAACAGGAATACACACATACACACACACACTTTTCTTTATTTCCTGCTCTTTTCTCTCACCACCAGTGTGAAATGTAATCAACACTGGAGACCACAATCATTTCTATCTAATTTGGAGGCTCGCACGTGCCTGAAACCAATAAATGCAGCAGGTACGGCAACCGAGTATTAACAATATGACCACCTGCTTAAATATCTGGCTCCTTGGAAAGAATAGGGCAGAAAATGCAGCGTTCAAGAGGTGTCGTCTTAGCGCAGTCACTTTAGAGAGAAGCTGTTTGGTATGTAGATATTGCTGCACCCCAGCTGTACCGCAGTCCCGGTGGGGGGACTGTTCTTGTCACAGTTGAGCTAACCTTATAAACAATTCTAGTGCTTTGACTGGTATGTAGTTTAAGGGAACCCATAGTAGACACATCAAGCACTGCTTCTTTTTAATGGCGAACTGAGTCGCTCCTGATCTTGCGCTCTTTCCCTCAGCCTGCTTCATCCTCGGCACACATCTCAGCAGGGTAGCCGACAGCGAGGGTATGGCAAGAACCCCCTCATAGTAGCGCCGTCCTATTACCTCTGGCAGTCATCTCACTGTCACACTGATCAATGATTCATGTGTGAGAGGCCCTCGGCCTGTTAGCGCTCTGCACTGCTGCTCATATTCTCCACTGTGCTGCGTCTCCTTCTCCGGTTATAATGACTGGACTCATTCTAAGTCTGCCTCTAATGTGTGACTGTTATGTGCTTTTTGTGCAAAAGGCACAAGAGAGAAGACATGGACACAGAGACAGAGAGAGAGAGAGAGAGAGAAAGATGGATAGACAGGGAAGAGAAAAAGAGATGGAGAGTGCAGACTCATGCTGAGCACATGCTGCTCACATAACTGGCTGCACGCTGTGTTTCAAGTGTGTTTCTCTGTAACTGTGTACGTATTGGACGTGTCCACACAAAGGAAAAAAAAGATTTTGAGTGCAGAAGTGCCAAAAAGTTAGTTTTTATAACTGAGCGTCTCCCTTTCTTTAAATTTGTTTTGAAAAGTTCGCAAAAAGCTCATTGAAAACACGAGTGTCCTCTGAACATAGAAAATATCTTCAGACAGGAGGAGATCATTTTCTGTATCACCGTCTTTCTGCACTTTGTCCTACGTGAATGAACACACATGCATTGGTTGCAAAATCAGTTTTATAGGAGCTGGAAGCAGCTCACTGCAGCTTTCATATCCCTCACAAGACAGCAAATAAGCGTATTAAATTAATCTGCTGAATACCTGGTTGTCTCTTGTGGCAGTATATTGGAATTACAGCTTTATTTGGCAGTTTTCCCTAAAGTCCCTGAAGCAAAGTGAAAAGTAAGGGCAGATGTCGACACCCGATTTTGGACTTTTTGGGAGCTTTGCATGGGAATAATCAACTTCTCTCCTCAAGCTGGATATAACCTTTATATTAGAAACGCGATGAAAGCAATTTCCATTGTCGATTCTGATTTCTGAATTATTCTTTTTAATGGTCTGACCTGCCAAATCTGATTTTCTTTCATAGAACTATAACCAGCTATTTATATGAACTTACTCAACCACAAAAAATAGCAGAGCCTCCAGGCTGTTTTTTTTATACTCAACCTCTTTTAGCGTCATAGAAGGGAGCATGCTCAGCATGGCGAGGCTGTTGTAATGGCTGGGTTAAGTTTGTTCTCTCAAATGCTTTGGTATTTATTGCTCAATTAGGTTTTTTTTTTTTCAGAATTCACTGTTTTTGCTCTGTTCTGTACTCTGAGAGACTGTTGTGTCATCATGATTCACTCAGTGACGAGGAAAGAAAATGATCTGAGTCAGATCTCATGCATTTGCTGCCCCAAAATGAATAAGGAAAATAAAAATGCTCGAGGCTGTGCATATCACAGATGTTCAGAACGTAACAAATATCAGCTGGTATTGGCCCATACTGGCGAGGGCAAATGCAACAAAAATCAGCCCATTACGCTGACCAGCAGATCAGTTGGTGCATCTCTAGACAACATCTGCCTTTGACAACAAAACCAACTCCATGCATGTGTTCTTTAAGTCAAAATAATATTTCCAAGGCTGAAAATAAAAAAAATAAATAAAAAAATTGTCAGCAATTTGGTAATCCTTTTTAGCCATGCAAAGCGGAGGGTTTCATGCCCATCCACGTTACAGAAGTGTCTCAGCTGCCTCTCAGGTGTAGCCAGTACTGGAGTTGAGGGGGGATGAGGGTGGATTAGATGGCATCCCCCCCTGAAATAAAAACGGTCAAAATCATCCCCCCTGTAAAACTGCCATCCCCCCTTTCCATCCCTTATGTCATTTCATCAATACACATCAATGCACAGATGTATGTGCAGGTTGTCGGACTCTGGGAACAATTTAATTCTCACACTGACTAACCCTGCACAGAGCTCAGTCAGGTTACTTCTCCAGAATCTGGAATCATTGGCGTAAAAGCCTTTATGTAAATGTCATGTGATATGTGATATGTGATTACTGTGGATTTTATCTTTATTTTTTGTACCCTTTGTCTGTTGTCTGTTGTGCTATGGACCTTGTGTCCTTAATAAAAGTTTATTATTATTATTATTAATACATGTGGTTTTACTGCTTTTTCAACATTTAGAGTCATCACCAGAAAAATAACTTATTTGACAATTTTCACCTGTTTCAGGTAAATTTTCACTTGAAATAAGTAGGAAAATCTGCCAGTGGAACAAGATTTATCTTCTCATTACAAGCAAAAAAATATTGTTCCACTGGCAGATTTTTCTACTTATTTCAAGTGAAAATCTACTTGAAACAGGTGAAAATTGTTGCTTTTTCAAGTGATGAGTCTTGTTTTAAGTGTAATGAGATTTTATTACTAAAATAAGACATTTTAACTAGAAATAAGACAAATATTCTTGTTAAGATTTTGAATTTTTGCAGTGATCCATTTTACTTATCATGTGAAGGACAAAGTCATATTGATAAGTTCAGAAAACTGTTTTTATTGTTGTGTTTTGATGTATTTGATGTAAGCCCAGTGGATATTTAAAGCTTACAGAAGGCTGCATTTAACTGCTGCTATGTCATTCCTGCAGTATTTCTGCAGGTGTTTTGGTCAGTGCTATTATTTGTAATATATTATATTATTTGTAATCAGCACAAATTATCTGTCCCCATATGATAAAATCCACCATCCCCCCTGATTGTTTTTTACAACTCGAGTACTGGGTGTAGCAGAGATATCAAACTCACTGCTAAAATAAGATGCAGTGAATCCACCACTAAGGAGACACGTATGTTGCATCTGTAGTCTTGTCTTTACTTGGACTGCGTAAATTATCTTTTAAATACTTGGTCAGGTAACAAAAAAACCCACGCCCTTACTGGTCTTCATATTAGGAAACTCCCAGTTCAGTCCAGCCCAGTTTGTGCGCATGGCACCGCAACTGGAGTCATCTCAGGGCCCCTTGAAAAGAAAGCAAACAAGTTCAAAGCAAGTCTAGGTAAATACTCATATCCCAGGTCATTCCTCCCTATCTGCTTCAGTTTGTGGGTTTTAGTGTGTGCATGTGCGTGTGTGTGTGTGGATGCTCCTTGCCTGTAAATGCTAAGCATTCTAGCAAAAGGTTAACAACCACATAACAAGAGAGTGGTGAGCAGTAGAAGTAGGGTCCGAAGGGCTTTTGAGAATTCACGGCGTGATTAAGAGGAGACAGTAGGAGAGCTGGTGAGGACTGTCGCTGCAGAGTCATTACAAGAGCAGGTAATACTTGGCCAACAGAGGTGCGAGGGGCATCAGACAACAGGGAAGCAGGAAAAGCAATTCAGACGTGAGGCAATGAAGAGAAAATGGAGCTTGAGAGGCTGAATGGTGGAAATGGTGAATGCATCCATTTTGGAATAACTTGTTATTCCACGCCGAGCCCTCTTAGAGACTGAATTATGAAACCATGATGGGTTGTTCCACTCCAGTACAAAGTGTAATGCAGTACAAACTGTGATGTTGAATGCAAAACATTCATTTTCACGTGAAATACCTTGTTTAACATCTAATGGTAAAGAAGAGAGTTGATACCAGGTCTCAGTCTGTCCTCTGTAAATAAAAAGGGATTCTGAGCATCACAAAAAGGTAAAGTACTGTTTATTCACGTTTTTTTTCTTCTACCTGTCTGCTTTTTTCTCCCGCCCCTCTGATAATGATGCAGTTCATGCCGCACCAGACAGCACCAGAATGGATTCTGTTGCAGACTAAACCCATGAAATTGGATGTACAAGGCAGATAATTTGGATGACTATTTGTAATACTATTATTTTCCAGCATCAGACTGAGTCATCGCAACTAATTTCACAGCAGTGCTTTAATGAGAGAGTCTCTGACACTCCCTCTTTAAACACAAAAATAAGAAAATTAGAGTGAAAGAAAAGAGAGGCATATTTTCAAATGAGCTGAGAGTGAAGAAGATGCTCTTGTCCATGTCAGGTCTTGTCACAGCTGACAGTTCAATTAGTCTGAACTAAATGATGCATGATGTCTCTCTCGTGGCCCTGGTAATCGTCAGTGTTCTGCTTTGAAGAGCTTGTGTTGTGCATGAGCGGATCGCTAAACCAACAGTGACTTGGACTACTCAGAAGTTGCAATCATAAAATGTATGATTTGTCGTTCCCAATAGATGACAAAATGCAACAAGGGAACATGCCGGCTCCAACTCTCCGAGCTCATCATAGATCCGCCGTAGTTTTCCGCGGAAAATGCCACCTTTTTCTCCTTCTACTTCGATGAAGAGTAACTGAAACTGGCTTTGAACTATATGGAGCTTTAATTAGATGTTACTCATCAGCTGGGGATTGAGTGTGGGTGAGCCAGTCGGCGTGTGGGTGTGTGCAGGGATGTCCGTGCAAGCAGACGTGAAAAGAACGTGGATAATAATCAGCTGCACTGTATATTTGCATGATTGTGTTTGTTGTCCTGAATTATTTGGGATAACTTTTGATTTGTTTGTCCGAGCAGATGCAAATGCAGAGAGACTTGTGTCGAGTGCTTCTTTTCCCCCCTTCTTCTGCTTCTGGGCGTTGGCAATCAGCAGACAGACTGGAGACAGTGAAGATGTTTGAAGTCTTTAGTGTGTGTGTGTGTGTGTGTGTGTTTTTTTTTAGTGTGCCGTGTGTGTGTGTGTGTGTGTTTTGTTTTTTTTACCTTGATCTGCATGCAGCGCCCATCCCCTGACTGCCACCAGCACATCTCAACTTTGTGATTTGGTGTCTTTGCTTGTGTTTGATGTTCAAAATGTGTCAGGAGAGGAAGACGGAAAACAAAAAACGGCAATGAAGTATTTCATTTGCTTTGTTCTTCCCACGAGCCAAGGCACATAACCTTTTCAGTCTTTCAAAGCAAAAACAAAAATATTATTATTATTATTATTATTATTGTTATTATTATTATTATAATTAATAATAATAATTATTATAATAATTAAAATTAATAAAAGTCTAAATAGTAATGATAATAAGTAAAGCAGCGTTAAAGTACGATCTTGTGTGAATACAACATCATAAATGGTCCGAACAAGGTGAGCGTTTTATTTAATTGACAACCTTGCAAGACTAATTAATTTCTTTAATGGGCAGGTGTTGGTTTTTCTTATTTAACAACATGTTGGATGTTCTCCTAGTAAACACTTTTATGAGTGGGAGGGGGAATCCAGCATCCTCCCTTACCCTTTGTTGTTTAAAAGCCCCATATGGATTGTGAATCGGCAGCAGCTTTCAAAGCATCATTAGTCATGCGTATAAGACTGTGTTAACGCTTTAATACCAGCCTTGGGCCCAGACTCTGAAGATCTGCATTAATTGCCCACCTCTGATACCTACTGCGGTCACACGCACATAAATAGGTGCACATGACACATCTGTGTGTGACAGTGTCAGTGCGTGGACCTTTTCTCTGTGTACTTGCTAATTGCCCAGTGCTTGCTGCCACTAATAAGGAGATAAAGAGAGTGAACGCTTTAAGATGGGCATTAAACGACATCCAGACACACCCATCTGCATGCTTTGAATAATGATCTTTCATCTCTGCTTTTGTTTTCCCTCTGGCTGTCACGCTTTGTGTGTTTGTGTGTGTGTGTGTGTGTGTGTGTGTGTGTGTGTGTGTGTGTGTGTGTGTGTGTGTGTGTGTGCGTCCATGTGCAGCGGTCCACCTGTTAGGTCTGACCTGGCATCTGCGGCACGGCGAGAGCCAGCTGTACGAAAACGGCCTGAGCTCAGCAGACCATCAACAGGAGGACCGCGGAAAGACCAGACCTACCAGCTCCATCCACCTGCTGGACACGTTCAACCCTGAGAGCACGCACACCGGTGACAAAGGTGAGCTAACGGACACATTCACCGCAACACATCATCTACTATTTTATAGTATTTGCCCACAAGTACATACAGAACAAGTGTGGTACAGTCATAAAATGTTGTAAACCTGAGCAATGGCTTGAAGTATTTCATTTCAATTTTCTTTAATTTTGTTATTTTTTTACTATTGAGGTTTTTGTGTGTTTTGTGTGAATAGTGAAAAAGGACAGTAAGCAGATAAAGCTGTTATTACAGTATGATTTAATCAGTAAGGGTGAAACACTATACCGTATTTCCTAGCTCACGGTAATTAATTAATTATTTTAATATTATGCGGTGCTGCCGGCGCAACTCCACATAAAAAAGAATGTGCATAGCTTAAGTCCAAGCAGGTAACATGAATCATTATAAACCCCACGGTAGCCGGGGTACAATGCTTCATTCAAAGAGCATGTTGTTGTTGTTGTTGTTGTTGTTGTTGTACGTCGCTTTCATTCTCCGTGGAACAGCGGTCTTGTTGTCTACGGAAGATGCAAATCTCCGTTGCAAGGCTTTGTTCACTTGTAGATTAGTTGTTTGTTCAGCGCATGGCAGTGACGTCATGCCAAAGAAAAAGTTGAATTTGACTAAAGAAAGAAAAAACAGATGAAAGAAATGGAGAAATGCATAATAGAGGCAATATGACAAACATACTATGTACATCTTCACATAAGGCCACTACTATAGCATGTGTGTGTGTGTGTGTGTGTGTGTGTGTGTGTGTGTGTGTGTGTGTGTGTGTGTGTGTGTGTGTGTGATATATATATATATATATATATATATATATATATATATATATATATATATATATATATATATATATATATAATGTCTTTGTGTGTGTATATATATGATATAACATATATATTGAGAGAGACTTTACTAACATTTAGCTGACACTTAAGCGTAAACCAAATATAAGTTGTATTACTTTACCTAAAGCATGTACATTAATTTGATAATTTCATACTGATACTTGTCTGTTTTGTTGGTCATTTCATGGCCCCAGAAAAAAATAAAATACCATCACCGTGAAATACTGCAGTATACTGTACCAACACGTCACCATACCGTTACCTCCCTAGTCAGTAGCCAAGTCCGTTTATCTAGCACGCTCTCCCCCCAGCTGGTGACCAGACTAAATGCAGCAGTTGGAGATGGGAAATTTCCATCAAGACCTGCAGTGTAAATAGATTTGTTTCCACTGATGGGGATCCAGGGGAGCTTCACGGGACCTTTGCCGCTGGTGTATCTCCACCATCAGGAACAACCCTGCAATGAGAACTGTTGAATACCTTTACAGGGCCGAAACCCCTCTCTATCAGGGTTCAATACTCACTGCGTCTCAAAATATTCTGCAAAATAAAATAAAAGTCCCATTGCAGCGTATGCAGACATCAGCAGGCATCTCAGTTCCTGTAGTTGTGATCTTATCCTTTCAGTTTGTTTTCCTCTTTTTTCCGCTGTGGGTGTTGAGGGCGTGTTTACTTCCTCATCTTCTCAGCACCCACACCCTGGGTGGGGTTGGTGAAAGGACCTTTCTGTGTGGAGTTTGCATGTTCTCCCCATGTTCCATTGGGTAGCTAATGTGAGCTACCCTCACAAAAACATGCACACAGTCCTGGGATACACACTGCCCCCTCTGGCCAGCCGGGGTACCAGATGGGGTGGGGAGGATCTGGCTGGAATAACGTGATCCTTCCACGCGCTACGTCACTCCTCAAGTATGGAGGAGACCTGAGCTCAGTGTAGGGCCCTCCCAGGGTTGGTAGAAGAGCAATTCCCAGGACCGACTTAGGTAGTAGCACTGGGTGATAACATGGGAAAATATTTAGGGGATAAAAATATATCTTAAAAAAAAAAAAAAGGATTGAGAGTGCCAGGCTTTTGCTTTGTATCATGCTCCTCTGTTTTGCATTTGTGACCATGTAGCTTTAAAGTCCTTCAGCTAGTGGACACAACTCCACTGTGGAGGACGTCCTTCCCAGATTTTGATAAGGGAGGAAATTGAATGAATTTGTTTCTTGAAAACTGTTATTATCACAGTCTAAATGGTTTGTTTAGAGGAATGTAGTCTCACACAGCGTGTAGCGATTTCATGGTTTGCTGCCAAGAAGGACTTTTGCTTTAACATATAAGGGACTCGCACTATCAGTAGGTCATTTTCAATTTCTTGATTTCCTTCTTTGCACCTCTTTTTGTAGAGAGACACCATATGTACATTTTTGACAAACAGATAACAGATTTGGAACTTTCTTGATTGAGCATTTCTTATTCATTTGTCACTTGAACGGTCAGGCTTTGTTACTCATACAGATAAAGATGCATTGCTCCATGTATTTCAGTTCTGATCTGAGTCTGATGTACACTTCTCAATAACAGATACAGATTCTGTTATCAGAGGGCATTAGTATTCTTCATTATTATAGTGTTGTCCTTTTATATTGGGATTTGCGTAAGGTTATATGAGGCTGTGGTTAACCTCATTTTTTGCTCTTCATTAAAAGAGAAAAAACATTTCTTAAATACAATTGAAGTGTAGTCCAAACAAGTGCAACTGATTTGTAATTTTAAATACATTTTATTAAATATTTTAAGTAAAAGTGCAAAAAAAAATGTAAAAAATAAATAAATACAGTATGTGCTGTCATTCCAGTTTTACTTAACCAAACTGCACCAGAATTGCCCCCTGATATTGATATAACTGGTCTGTTGATGGGAATGAACCGGTTGGAGGGGACGGTCCCTTGTTTACATATTTGCAGTGGGCTTCATTTGAATATATTTCAAATTAAACTAAAGATCTTCGAATTAATTTCTTGTTGTCAGTTAGTTTTGGACCGTTGCCAAATTGTGCATCCACGTCTGAATGCACAAATTGTTTTATCTTTTTATGCTTTTTTTTTCATAATAACGTGTGTCAAAGTGAGACTTACGCTCGGCACATTCAGAATCCAGTAATTGTTGATCCACTGACTCCCTGGAACTCATGGAATATCAGAGCTGGATGAAGTCATTGCGTTTATTCTTATGCTGCATATACGACAAACGATTTCGGCCTGTACTAAATGTCATACCATCCTACATCGTTGGTCCTATGTTGTACGATGTGAGCGGTTCAACAATGGCCATGATTCAGATAATCTCAATGGGACTTACCTGGTAAATGAGAGTTTATAATACTAGTACTAATAAAGATTTTATAGGCAAATATTCTTGGGAAGATTTTCTGATGGTTTCAGAACTCCCATAGTTTCCTCTGCTCACATTGCAAATAGAGTGAAATGTGAAATGATGTAAAATCTACATGTACGTTGTACCCAAGACTAATCAGATGCAAGTCATGCAGTGTGAGATGTAATGATTTTCTCCAGAAATCCAGCAGTGTAGGGACGCCTTTAAAGTGAAATACCACCACTGCTGGGTCAGTCCAGATATTTCTGGCTCCACTAGACTCCCATTTAAAAAGCATGACATTTTCTCTTTAAAATATTAAGTCAATAAAGTTTTCTCACAAGAAAATACAACTCCATCCCCATGCTAATGTTGTAGTAATGCTCAAAATATGCCTGTACCTAAACTTATATTCAGCCACAAAAACAAAGTGTTTATGGTGTGTTTGGTTTGATTCACAGTCTGAATTTTAGTGTTCTTTCCTTTTCAACCAATATTTTCAATTCAAGACTGAATATGGTGATGCTAAAAGGCATCACAAGCAGTTGATGCATCAAGGCTATGTCATTTGATTATTTTCATTGATTTATTGTCATAGTTCTATTTCATCAGTTTTGTCGTTGTTGTTGATGGTGGAAATATGCAAAGTAAAATCTAACTGTACATAATTAAGAGTTAAATGTGGGTTATGATTATGCAAGAAAGTATAGTTTCCAATCACTCCACCAAGCCATCTTGAGCTGTGTTTCATCTCTCCCTGCACACTTTATCAAATAGAAATTGTGTAGGCATGCTCAAATAATTTCCTTGGGATTAATTAGATGTGATATTGAATTTGTTGCAGGACAGTTACTTCAATATGAGTATACATGATTGCAACGTGTCAGGAACATGTTGAGAGTCAGTACATACTGCACAGATTAATTAACAAAAATGTCAATAGACTTCTATTGCATTAGTGCTCTCGCAACGTACACAAGCAATACAATGAGGAAATGGCTATGATACACACATCAGTGGAGAGTAGATCTTGTCCTGTTAGAAATTCTTACCAGCATGGTATTAACCATTAATATGTGTGCAGACAAGGTATTAAAAAAATAAATAAATGGTAATTCTTTTAATCGTCACCCTTCGCATCCGTATATGTGTGGAACAGCTTTTATCCATCTTCCTTCAACATGCAAGAAGACTCTCTGACATCAGTTTAACCCCATGATATGGGACATTAATTGTGAGTGTTTCAGGTCGTGAAGTCCGGCAGGGCACCGCAACCTTCATGCTCGGTCTGACTCAGACAGAAACATGGAGAGCCGCTGGAGCCCATGTTCAGCGCTTAAGCAGAAAATGTGCGAGTCGAACTGCAACCCGCTGCAATTTAGCCAACGTGGGACCTCCCTAAAGCAAGGATTCTTGATGAATCCTCACATTCCAAGGATTAACACTCTCATCACTAGCTAAATCCTCCAATAGAGCGCTCAGGGGTCAAAGAATTCACTTCTGACTGTTGCGTCACAACAGTCTATTGTTTCGGCTCTTATTGCTTTATGTGCTTGATGAAAGCTGGGAAATCAAAATGGGCAAAGCTAAGCCAGTGATGCAGGGGGCTCAGATTAATAAAATTGGCACGGTGGAGGTGGTCCCCTGGCAGAGGAGGGCCGGAGAGATTAGAGATTAGTCTGTAATCCAGTGTGGCAGATTATCATGCTCATCCTGCTGTACCCATCACCTCTCACAACAAGAGACCACACAATCCCCAAGATTACACCACGAAGGATGGTGAAAGGAAGCTGTGGGGAGTGGAAAGTGTGAAACACGACGCTACAAAGAGAGGCGAGTAAAAGAGGTTCGAGAAGAGCATAATGACTGTTGAATTCACATGGAACAAACACAAAACTGAAAACTGCTAATAATAAGACGTGGTTTTCTTGACTTGTCTGCAAAAACATAAAAACAGAGATATAAAAGTGCCCCCTTGGTATTTTCAACCAAATAATTATATTAGTATTTTATTCTTCATGCATGGCCATAAACAGGGGTAACAGCCGAACAATGATAGCTGAGGAAGTTGAATGGAGGAAGACTGTTATCCCTGTTTTTGATATGATAGCACAGCAGGGAGCAATGAAATAGCAATGATTGGAGAGGAGTTATCTTTTTTGTATTATTGTTCAGGTATTTTTACTGTTTTTATGTCAAAATCAATGCAATGAAAATGGAGAATAAAAAAAAAAAATCTTGGAGCGCGCCCGTTTGATGTGTTGGTTCTTGAAAGAAACATCCAGAGAAATAGAGTTCTAATCTACGTTACAAGGCAGCTTGCAGCACCGTGCTGGAAACTAATTGACATGTTGTGTCAACTGTTTATGGCTAGTCTTTCGTCTAGCTGCTCGTACTGCTTTCTGTTCTCCTTGCTATCTTTCCTGGAGTTTCTCGAGATCACCGGGAGCTCTCCATACATAAAAGCTTTTCTAATTAGTGTAACATTAATTGCCACTCACCCCATGATAATCAACCATGCGCTGGTGTGCATGCATGCACGTGCATGGGCTAACACTGTCTTACCCCTCGATTTTCCTTCCTTTTCTTCTCTGTTTTCTATCTGACAAACATTTATTAGCGCGAGCAGACATTGCCACACACAAGCGCACACTCAGGCACGTAGGTCTACGCAAATGTAGCGATTCCTCTCGTGCAGATGAAAGCAGAAGTGCACAGAAAAGAAAGTCGGTGGAGTCCCTGTCTTAATGAAGTACATCACAGGTTTGGGAGTCAAATTTTCACTCACTGTGAAACGCTGGATGTATGAGTAATATGAAGTTATACAAAGTGACATACAGTAGCGAGGCATATTGCCTCATTAGCATGTAAAGATGATGAAATACGAAGCTTGTGCAATGCCATCTTAGCCCATGTGATGATTGTATAAAACACTATGAAAGGAGAGTTACTTCTGAATTGTTTTCATTTTGTGAGATGCTGTGGTTAGAAATGGTGTGGAGATGGATGGAATGTGACACAGACAGAAAGGAGGGCTCTTAAAGAGCACATCAATATTCAGGACTGCGTGCAGAGAGAGTGGAAGGGAGTGGAGCTGAGCAGCGTGCATATGCGCTCCACAGTAAGAAAGTATACACAAGCTGTGTGTGTGCGCTGTATGTGGGAGAAGCCAGTGTGTGTGCGTCTCTGTGACGGGTTGTATATGCAGTTCAAATGCCGCATGTGTGCATGTGTGCATGTGTGCAAATGCTGATGGACTAGTCCCCGTTACAGCAGTCTCATTGATTTTTCTCGCGCTGGGATACATTCTCAGGATGTCACATGCACACACACACACACACCTAAGCATAAACACATGCACAGAGACAGAATGGGTCATTTAGTAAACCCCCCACACAGGCGCCTCAAGTTGACAAAGCCTAACAGCAGAGGCATGTCTGTCTTGTTCAGAAAACATCTCCAAATATAGCTCAAGAAATTAAGCAGAATTTAAAGCTTCAGCGTGTGTTTACCTCATAGATGGCTCATTTTAGCAGGAAGCAGGGAGCTCTGTTGTGCGCTTTACATCGCTTTACATTTCAGAGTAGATTAATGTCTTAGCCCCTGACAACAACAACAAAAAAATCAATTTCCTTGTCTTGATAAATAGACTAGAGCTAACATTTTAATAAGCAGATATTCTTTGGCTTCAGTGTGGACAATAAGGGTTTCAGCGACAATTTGTTCTGGTATGTTTTTCTAAGTATTTTAATTTTATGCTATGTTACACAGCAATTCTACCACAAAGGTAAGCGTAAACCGTATGCGTGTCAATATACAGAATTCCAGTTTTATCCCTAAAGATTACACTTTAACCGAAAGCATTAAATACAGAATTGTTTTGGATTGTTTTAGAGTCTAATAATATTTCAAACTATTTCAATCTGCTTCGGCATTGAAGTGTTTATACACTGACGCATCAGTAATAACAATATGATCGTAAAGCATGTCATTTAATTAGAAGCGCGGTGATGTGATGGTTAGAGCTGTTTGTGTCTCACAGCAAAAAGGTTTCTAAAGGTGCCATAAACATGCATACTTGTTTTTATGAAAATGTTTCCGTAGGATTAAGGGTGATCATTTATGGTTGTCGGTTTCATTTGTCTCTGCGAGACCCTGTGATGGACCGGTGATCGGTCCCTGTCGCTCAGTAAGGTCCAGAAACCCCAACCCTTTACCACTCACAGTAAACCTTAGTATGAAATACGGATAACTGGGATAACTTTCTTTCAGAAGACATCCAATTACGTTACTGTATTTGGACAGTAATTCTTTCTTTACCTCTGTTGAACAAGAAATATAATGTTATCTTTTTAGTATTGCTTTGTATAGATGACTTTGTTTCATGGTTGTTTTTTTTTTTTATTATTTTTACGGGAAAGTTTCCTTGAACTTGTAAAGTTTGAATGATTCTATAAAGTCCCAAGTAGATGCCAATAAAATTACACAGAAATACACTCCTTACATACAATTCTTTTGATTTTGATTATTTCTGTGTGAAACAAGACAAGAAGTCCAGGCTTATTAGGCTTGTAGGCAGTTTTTGCATATGGTGCCCAAGTATGTGTCAATTAGAAACACATTGTGAAGTGCTTTGTTGAAGAAGACAAGGGTAAAGGGGTGCTCTGTAAGTGCAGACAATTGTCCAATTTACCGTCCGCCGGTCCTCACCCAATTGCAACCTTACTGCATCATATAACTATGACTTGGTTGAATCCCTCCAGGCTCCTGCCCACTCTTGCCTTGTTACAAGCCTTATTACAGCTCAATAAAAAGCAAAAAAGAGCAAAGAAAAGAAAAAAAAATCAAGTACTTTCTCCTCATGTCACCTCACACAACACATGTTAAATGCGCAACAATGTTAGTGTCAAAGAGTGAATGAGTTTGTGAACAGCCAGACATATCTGTCACAGACATAACCTGAGGCCTGATGGTAGAAGAAGGTGAGGACGGATGGAAGAAGTAATGGAAGCCCTGAGGCCAAGAGCATTATCTGCTCCTGACTCGGACTGACACTCATTAGGCTGCACAGTGAAGAGACGAAGCCGAAAGCTTATTAAGCCACCTGCTCAAAAGAGCCTTAATTGAATCCAAGTAATTATAAAGACCTTGCCCATTGTGATATTTTTATTCATCCTGCGGCAAACTCAATCCCTCCTGCATTTGGAACACTACTAATGTTGTCTGCACCAATATGTGTGGGATTCACACACAGGCGGGTCAGCTGTCGCGCACGTACATAGCTGGGTCCCCTCAGACGTGTCCCATCACCAGGACACTGACTACACTACTTTCAGTCTGTTCTGCGCTTCATTAGAATTTGAGGGATAAGAACATTAATTGCAAAGACAGTTTTGTTCCGTTGAAAATAGATTACAGGTGTAATTGTTTTACCTGAATAACCCGTAGGCAAGAGAAATTAATTAGACCTTGTGTCCCGAGTCCTAATGTAGTTCCTCTCCTTCGCTGGCCTGGCACACACACACACACACACACACGGAGCGACAGACGAACGGATGGGCAGGCCAACCAACACCCACTTTTACAAACGTAAGCTGTGCACGAGAGATGAAGTATAACAATATGGAGTTGTTAGCCAGCCATTAAAAACAGCAGAGGTTAAAAGCTAAGATGTAAAACCATTCAGATCCAGATGTCCTGTGAACCGACAATCTTTCAAGGGATAATTTAGCAGAAAGAAAGGATGTGTGTTTGTGTATTAAGAGGGAATAGTGTCAAGGCAGACATTAGTTGTGTTATGCGTACACCATAGAGCACTAGCAGTAATTGGCTGGAGCTGCATCATTATTATAGTGGGCCATATTTAGGTTATAGCAGCAGACCAGCACAGTAATGATTCATCATTTCCATCAAGGCCACATTACGTTTGATGGTGGACATGAATAAGATAAGCAACACTTTAATTGCCTCTTTAAACAAGCTCAACGTTTTGAAATAATCCTCAATACATTTTCTAGCTCACAACTTGCTCTTCTTTCCAGCTAATGATGAAAAACACAAGCGGAAATGTACGCCGTACCACTTATTTTTATCTTTATTCCAAGAAACCGATATTAGGTGTCAGTTTCAAGCTGTTTTTTTTTCCTTGTCAAAGTCACAGGATAGTAAAGTGTGAAGGAATTTCTGACGCCCCGTTAGCATATTGTCTTATTTGCGTAAGCTTGAAGTCTTTTCTGTTAAACGGGTATTTGCTGTGATATTGTGCTGCGATTCGGTGGCGGTCACTTATTGTTGGCGGTAAGCTGAACAGCTCACGAGGCCCAGAGCAGCGCTCGAGCTGCCCGGCATGTGTGGGACTCCCAAAATGCCTCGATCCTCCTCTCTCTTCACAAGAGCTGCAGGATTTCTGGCCACTGATGAGACAGAACTAAAGAGAAGCAGGGGAGGTTTTCTTCTCTCTTGCATCAGCAACTGTAAATTGACACTACCACCGCTACAGACATGGTCCTCCTTCTTAACTCTTATTTTCACCCTCTCTCTTTACCTCCTCCACCCCCATGTCTTTCACCCAGCATCGCAGCTGACCTGAGCGACACTTTCTGTCCCCTTGTTGCATCAGGCGCAGAGCGGCGCTGTATAGTAATTAGCATCAGAAGGACCTTCTTGCTCATCTGCCCACTAGCCTGCCAGTCAGCCTGCGTGCCTATGGGCCTGCCAGTGTTCTGCCAACTGCCATGCCCTATTCATGTCCCATTCATCTTGCATTGAATAAAAGAGTGCTTTCCTCGGGACATCCATCCCTCTGCTGCGCTTTATAATTTGTGGCCAGGCACAGGAGTGAGGATTACCATTAAAAGGAAAAGACTGCTGAGGTAGACTTGGCAGGAATGCATGAATGCATACTTTAGTTCTGCCAAGCTCTTACTCTGGTTGGTGGACATTTTAATACAGAACCCAGATATGCTTCAAAAATGACTTTTTTTTATCCTTTTAAACACAGTTTACGCTGTGCCCACAATGTCTCTTTGTGAATGTTTGAGACAGTGTGGGAAAGACTTTTTTTATTAAAGAAAACTATGTGTTCAGACTGAATGTGTCAAAAACATTTCGTTCTGTTGAATTCATTTTTTGTGCTAATACACATATATTGCCTGTCGTTTAGGCCTGCGGTCCATATTCCAATGGGAGCCGAGAGAGTAAAGCTTTTACTACTTTGTGATGTAATTTATCAATATTCCCATTCCTTCCTACAACATTTATACAAATCTGTGGCATTGATACAGTATACTGGTTGATAAAGCAGTTTAAGCAGTTTATGTCTCAAGGTGTGCAACGGTAATGTGCTCTTTTATAGGGCAAGGGTGAGAACTGCAGACGAGTCAGTCCAGTACCCATATCCACTTCTTCTTCATCCTTCCCTCTGTGTGGCAGGATGTGATTATGCATTTTCTTGTTGAATAAAATGTCCCTGGAAAAGATGTATTCATTGGGTTTGCATAAATCCCAATATTCTCAATCTATCCAATATAGTGTGCTTCAATGCATAATGAAATCCACAAAACTATGAGTGACCTTTGTCAGGGATTCTGACACAGTATCGTACCACCAATGAGTCTTGCTTTTGGACTTCTTTCTTTGTGCTAAAGCATGTATTGGACATTCTTTTCTCCAAAAAAAAACGTGAAATGCAGATTTGTCTGATTGTCGTACATGTTTCCATTTTCTGATGCCCCTGAAACCAGATGAGCTGAATCTGCCTCTGGCCAGGGTTAACATAAAAGTTAAGATTTAATCAGTTAACTTAAAACATAAAACTAAAGCAGTTCACAAATGAATGGGTAACATCACTATGCAGGATTCATGTGGACATGCTTCATTAATACTCAATGCAGAATGTAAATGACTGTTGGAAATGTAGAGGCTATTAATCACAAGAACAGTCACACAATTACATTGGCTTGCACCTGCTCTTCCAGCTTCCACTTCAAACAGTACTTGCCAAGCACAACAACCCACAACATGACAGCAGTTTGACGGCACAACATTTCAAACCATTTGAAATGAATGCGAACTGGCACAGTTGAAGCTGGAAACGTGTTCGTGAGAATCTCACCTCAGGCTCTACCTACCCATGTCGAAAGGTTCCTAGTGGTGTGGCGGTTTGAGCTGCAAATAGCTAACATTTTCACAATGATGACAGAAACCCACCATTCCTGAGTTATACATAGCCCCTTTGCTTAAGTCCATGAAGTACACAACTACTTTTCTTTACTTCATAGATGAGAAATGAAAATAACTGACAGTATGTTTCTCACTTCTGTGATTCTGAGCTTGGTTTGAATGCAAACCAATTGCAGTAGGTTTGCTATTTTTATCATCGTAGGCGGGCCTCTTGACATATTTCCTAAACACACAGTAATTTGACAATATGATGTGATTAAGGGGAAAAAAAACGATGGGACAAAGTCAGTAGGATTTCGACTTTGCGTATCACAGATATCTGTCTAAAACCTCTTAACTGAAGTTATTAACAGGTCTGAATCACAGTGGTGGATAGACCCTGAGAACTCAGATGGACCAACTACAGACCAACGGTCACACCACTTCTGCGAATGCTGGAGCTGCTGCCAGAAAGGCTAAAAAGTACTTCGCAAGCCTGCACTTATAGCTCCGTCTCTGTGTGACAAAACATGTGATATATGCCGGCCGGCCTGTGGTGTCGCCATAATGGAGTGGTGGAACTGCAGGCATTATAGATTGAGAGCGAGCAGACTCACCCATGAATCTGCCCCTAACTGTTCTTCTGCCTTTGTGGTGGTAACGATCGGCCGGCTCCCCTCTGTCAACGTATTTCCTCCATCTTAGTTTAGTAGCAGAGATATATCTCTCCATAAAGGCCAACACAAAGAGGGGCTGGAGTAGCTCACCTTCCCCCCTTTACACAAAAGACACAGGCCCGGTGCTTGATAAAGGCTTATTTAGAGGAGAGAAGCTGATGGCCAGGGGACTGTTGCAAAGACCTATTCTCCTCCCACACAAAGACAAGCGCTCACTCAAGACGCTATCTGTGCGCTGTGACGGTGCTCGTGAATGCGTGTGGTCGTGCGTATGGTCATGTGTAAGCGTTACCCTGCCCGTCGTGCTTTTTCCCATTCACGAGATTCTCCTCCTTTACATACACAAGCTAGCCCTCACACACACACACACACACACACACACACATACACACCTTTCTTTCTTGTTAAAAGATACTAATATAGCACATGACAAAGCCCCAGTAGACAGCACTGAGACAAAACATCGCCTTCCTAAAGTAGTTCATCTTTATGCAAAGTCTATCCAAACGACTGCTGAAGCAGTTTCTTGAAAGGGCAGGATTCTCACCAGCGCTCAGTCATTCGGATGTCTATTCAGTCTCACTTCATTAGTAAAGCTGCTGATCACGCTGATGTTTGAGGACATCGGGTTGGTTATTAATTGCCCTCTCCAATAGTGAGTGCGACTCCTTGTCCTTGATAAATCTGCAACATGTGACTGAACCGTATCCCTCTTTTTCTTTTACCTACAGAGAAGTGGGTGAGGGGCCGTGCCATCGACCGCGGCGAGGTCGACATAGGGACTCAGCAGAGCCAGGCAATCCCACCAGGCCTTTTCTGGAGGTTTCATATGACTGTGCACCATCCGACCTACGTCAAGTTCAATCTGTCTCTCTCTCACAATGCCCTGCTGGGGGTGTACGGACGCAGGAACATACCGCCTACACACACTCAGGTAGACACGGCTCTCGTGGCGTGCTGTTCACCCAGATGGGCTGCTTTGCTTCTGCCACCACAGATAACAACCACTCACCTTTTTTTTTCTTTGTCCTTTCATCTACACTGAAGTGACAGTGACCTTACATCAATTGCTGAATGCAGGAAAGAGTTCATTCTGATTGCATGTTTCCGATTGTATCATTTATATTTTTCCAGAACGACAAAACAAAGACATTTTGCAACACTTTGTACATTCAAATCAATTTCCTTTGTTCAGATATTGACTTTTCAATCAGAGAAGGCGTCCATAAACCGTATTTATGCATGTTTGGCAGGTAAATTTGTGAAAACAAAATAACAAGTTGATCGATATGTTAGTGCAGCAGGGCATGAATTAATATCTGCCTTTTTAACAGGCGACAGTTATGAGGCATGAAAAAATCTCCATTTTAAACTTGTTCTGACAACACAACCAGAAAATATGCAAATTACAACAATTATGTTGGGAGTATCTAGGCTGTGGTGAAACGCTGTACAAGATGATGGAAACCAATTTTTATTTGCTCAGACTCAGAGTAATCACCATGTACGTGTCCTTGTCCTACCACATGTTGACGGTGATGTTAAATGTTGCTGTTACTCAACTAAAAAAGTATTTGAAAGATGAGACTCTCTACGGGCACAGAATTATTGCCCCAAACCGACTTTAAATCTGTGGCCGTGCATTGTTTTTTCAAGGAAACGATTATTCACATGTCTTAGACACACACACACACACACACATGCACCGCACACGTTGCTGGACACCGTCGGTGGATACGCAGACAAAGACACAACACACACAAACCATCTGAGTCATCTGCTTTTTACCATCAGTGCGTCCCTGCTCTCGGCTGCATGAAGAGGTCTAATTAGCTGTTTTTGACACCAGTGTGACACAGAGCCCTCAGGGGGAATAAGAATCAGCGAGGGCTTGCTAGTTCAAGGAGGATTGAGGATGGATAGAAGTGCAGGGGGGAGACGAGGGAGGTACGGAAAGTTAAAGAGGGAAAGAAACAAGCACTGAAAGGTTTAGACAGGTTTAGAAATGAAAGTTTGTGCCTTTGAAAACTTGGGTGTTTAATTGTGCTTGTGCTGTTTGGAGCGTGTCAAGTTGTTGAGCTAACACGAGGAATACCGAGGTGCTGTGGAGAACCGTTTCTCCTGCATACTTTAGGTTCCAGTTTGACTTATTATATATGCTTTGAAATCTGTTTCCTGACTTCTTGCATTCATGCATTTTCTTATAAATTTCAATTCAGTTTCTCATACTCCACCCAACAGCAGCCACACGTCACTGCACAATGTCTGCCTTGCAAAATCCCTTCTGCTTTAATGCAGGTTTTGTGAATTCCAACTGGATAATAAGGTGGCCTGATTATGTTACTCTGTTATGTTCAGTTCGATTTTGTGAAACTGCTGGATGGGAAGGCCCTGCCCAGGTCCTTGACTGATCCTGTCTCAAATGCCAAAGCTCCCAAAGCCCTGCTGCTGAGTGGCCTGCAAGAAACCGGATTCATCGAGTATATGGACCCCGGCACCTGGCACCTGGCTCTGTACAATGATGGGCGCAACCTGGAGCAGGTGTTGCTCCACAGCACTCCCATAGGTGAGGAAGATTACCACCCAACTCTTATCTGCTGGATTTGTATTTTATATGCCTTTTTTTTGATTGAATGTCAAGTTTCTTCTATTTTACCATGTCAGCTTTCTTTTTATAAAATTCTTTAAAAAAATTACAAGCCCAAGAATAATTTGGAAACTCACTGACTTTTGAGGAGAACTTCTCTAATGGCAAGAGTTAGTTTGGTATACGGTAAGAGCTGGCAGTTAGAAAGGGGAGGACAGCTCCTGTGCTAATGACAGGGCTTGCTAACTGCAGCTCATTGCTATGACACACATGAATGACAGCGTAAATTGAAGGATGTTGAATAATGCAGGAGCACATGGCTGAACACAGTGCATAATTAACTGGGCAGTTTTTTGCCTTGACTATACGGCCAGCAGTCCTTAAGAGAATACAGAGTTGAAATAACACCCACAGCAGTGCTGTGAAATGTAGCAAAGAGGCATCATGAGACAATGTTGTCATTTATAAGTAGCAGATGGGAAATAGAGCCGGCAAAGCTTGCAAGATGCAAGAACAGGTGAGCACTGCTGCACACACAGTCCTCTATTTTAGTTGTTTTGTCTTTCTTTTTTCACATTCCATTATGTGGTTGTTATGTTGTTCAGGAAATGATCGCAGCTTTGCACAGAGCTGTCTTGATGCTTTTAAGTTAAAATATGTGTATCAGCAGCCTCCTCAAAGCCCAAGTTGTAACCAATCAGTAAACAGCCCATAGAGCCGAAACATCGTACTGAAGACATCCTTCATCTTCATATCGACAGTCCTTTCTACAATGAGTGACAGTGTGTGACAGCTAAAGACAGATTTTGTTTCAACACTGTCAAACATTTGTTGACACATTTGCTTTCTGTATAGTCTGGAATAGAGCAGATTTTTCTTTTCTTTTTTTTGAGTCATATATTTTGAACAAAACACGGCACAGAAAGCGGTTTCATTGCCTCCCTTCAATAATCAAAACAAATGCAGGCACACCAGATGGCCTTCAGAGTAGAAGCCTTTGGTATAGACCGAGGTTTTTCTAAATATTTAATCAAGTGATTTAGCTTGAACGAGGAAAATAATATTAATGGATTGGTGTCAAAGTTCATTTCACTGCCCATTTAGACATGTAACAAGGTTTACAGCCAGACGCTGCATTGTTTTGGAGGCACAAAATCTAAATCACTGAGCCACAGTACAGTAAATTCTGCTAAGAGCTCCGCTGTAGCCTGAGAGCTGAGCTTTATGGAGAGATGAGGGACAAACGAGATGATCTCTGTCGGGAAACTGAGCTTTTCCGCAGCAAATAGTAACTGGATACAACAAGGAAGGAAGAACATAAATAAGAAACAGCAAAAGACCATTATGAAAATAAGTAAATAAAGTAATATATAATCAATACGGAGTAGTTTACAACAAGAAGGGGAAAAAATGAAAAACACGATGAACATAAAACAGTAAAGAAATAGATCCGGGTTCTTTAAAAAAAAAAATCTCTTTGCATGGAAATTATGCTTAAAAGAAAATGCACTGATGTTGAAATATGTTTGCAAGAGTGATTGCAAGCGGTTACATGCTACAGAAGACCACGCCGTGAGTCAACACAGGGAACACAGTGATAAAATGTTGATAAGGTTGAAAAGATGAGATTCAGACAAGGATCTATATCTATAATCAGTTAAAGGTTATTGTGTAACCCGTTCTGTCTTTTATTCATCAATGATCTCACCTGACTTGCTGACCAGAACACAAAACCGTGTGTATAAGTGTTAGGTTTTGCTCTTTCAATAAATAAAACAGCATTTTTCTCTTCAGATACCATTATATATGCTGAGAAGGGATTAGGAAAAGTGATTAGTACAGCGACACTCCTCTAACGGGCTTCTGTTCAGATGTATAGTGAAATATAGGTGCAGAAGGCTGTCAAAATAAATGCTAATGTTTGCTTGTTTTCATGATGAAACGCAATGGAAAGATGACAGCAGACGGGGTACTCAAAAGAGATGGACTTTTTAACAACTATTATTTCAGGGTTGCTCTTGAACATGTTCTCGTGTGCTGTTATGTCTTATTTTCTGTCCGTCTGTCATCATTTATTCATTGAACCTGTTCTGCATTTTGCAGTTATCTTTTTTTGCTGTAGAATGTTTCCCAGCAATCTCTTTTTTTTTATTTAATTGAAGTTGTTCAATCTAGCACACGTCCAAACTGACAATCAACACAAAAATGTCACATATGAATTCTGAAAGGGGGAAAAAAAAAAGAAAAAGAAACAGCGAGAGACTCTCTTCTTACTTTAAGATTGATACTGTTATGGAATTCAAATTACATTTAAACCACAAAAAAGCAGCGGATGTTGACATTAAATCCTCATTTCCTCCTTCACCGCTATTGACATTTGCATGTAACCCACAAAAGCTCCAGCTTAATGATTTTTGCCATTTCGCCACCTCCACTCCAACACCATCTTCTTTAAATCTACTCAGGCAGAGAGTGGTGCTTCCTGCAGGGCTATTAATTATGCATAATTGCTATACTTCACCCGACTTCACACGTCCTCTAAAATAACATATCTTTTACCATATGGCTTACAAATTTTCAGAGGTTTTCAAATGGATACCTTGAACTTTTTACAAAATAGATGATAAACAAAAAAATATACATATATATGATTAGGCAGTAGCTGGATATCCACTAGGATGCGCAGTTAGCTGAACAACCCATTCATTTTTTCATAAATTCATAAAGCCCAAGGGCCATAAAGCATGGCTGAAACTTTACAGGCTCATAAAATAGAATTGGAATGCTTATTTGACCAATCAGATCACTTGGCTCGAAGCACCCATTTTATAATAGCATTTAACTTCAATAACTTATGGCATGAGTGATTTCTAACTAGAAAGGGTTTAGTCAGTGGAAAGAGCAGCGCGGGTGCCCCGTAGCACGCACACGTACACATGCACACACATAAAAGCAGGATCCTGCAACATATATAGCGACATGGACCTTCATGCATTAGTTCTTAATTGCCTGGAGATTTTTATGGTCAAGACACTGACCTGAAAGATACTGCACTTATATCTCTGTTACAACCAGGCACCTCACAGCCCCGTGAGCTTTAGGACGGATCACTCGTCTCAGCTGGATTAAAAGAAACTCCGTGACCTTGCAGATAAGATTTTGCTCACCACATGTGTTGGGTGCCAAATACAATATTGGAATTCGTATGTGTATTTATATATGCATATATCCATCTATATATGAATATATATGCAATGTTTTTTTTTTCTAGGGAGAGACAGGAAAGTGTATGGTGAAGCACGAGTCCTTGTGACTGTGTGGGAGAAAAGATGATTGGCACTCGTTCTCTCCATCAGTGTGACAATGACAGGTGATGGAGGTGAAAATGACTTAGGTTTCCGTAGCGATGCGCTGCTCGGGAGGATAACTGTGTGCTGCCGGCTACTGGCAGGCCCTGTCTCGTTAGCATGTGTCACACGCGCCTCCAGGCAGGTGTCACATAATAACTTTGCCTGCATGTGTTTGTATACGTGTGCGGGGGCGCATGCACGAGCCATGCCACTGAAGGATTTGTCAACCATGCTCCCTGAACACAGCGAGCCAGGGGACTGCAGTGGTTTGACACAGGAGTCGATCCCTGTTCAGAGGAGCTGAGCGGGATGGTATGGGGGTCAAATAAAGGATGACATCCTCGACACCCATTTTAATTACTCTATCTAGCTTTGCTAGTGCAAAAGTCAACTAGCAGCACAGCTCAAATCCCCAATTCTGCCAGTATCTGGGTACTTCTTTACCAGAAGCCTCCATGTCAAGCAGAGCTGACAGAGCTCAGCGGGTTTGTATAATGCTATAAAAGCATAAAAGTGTGCTCCCTCTATCTGTCTTTGCCATGCTGCCTGTTCCTTAAGAATGCGATCTGATTTGATGCCTGTGTCACTGGTAGAACTGGGGAAAGAGCAAAGGAAGGCGGCTAAATCAAGTCTGATTGAGGAATGATGAAACGCTTACAGCCTACAGAAAGATATGATGAAACACACATATGCAGATGAGATGAAGAACTTGCAGGAACAATCGGCACATTGATCTTTGCCGTAGCGAGAGCGACGCGGCGTTACCCTTTTTTCTCCACATAACTGTGCGGTGGTGATGTCAGATTTTCTATTGTTCCGTCTCGTTTCAGACTGCAGCCCTTGTAAACAGTTGCTGATTAAGCCCCGATGTTTGTAAATTTGAGTGCAGTACGTTTCCAACCTGTAATACAGTTTAATGTGCTTAGTGCTATTGAGTGTAAGTGAGTGCTGGGGCGTTCCCAAGAGAGCGATAGCAGCTGGATCAGACTAATCTAATACCGCTCCTCTGTCCGGGGAGCCCTCCATTGCTTATCACATCTTTCAATTCAATTCAATGGAAGAGATGCCAGCGTCTGGAGTCACGTGTGGAATGTTTTTTTGTTTAATGATTTTTTCTCATTTTTGTGTGTGTGTGTGTCTGTGTGTGCGTGTGTGTGATCTCTATCTGTGTGGTTATCCAGACTCGATGGATGGCTGTACCTCAGACTGTAACGGGAATGGAGAATGTGTGGCTGGACACTGCCACTGCTTTGCCGGTTTCCTGGGTCCCGACTGTGCCAAAGGTAAGAATATCCAGAACAGGATAGTGCTGTTGTCATTTTATGCCTTTGTTAATGCCAATAAATCTCACTGAAGGACTAAATCCACTCACTGCTACTGTATTTTTGGTACACTTTTGCTTTTTATTTGATGGTTGAGTGATTTCCAAAAGTGCCTGCGCTGTCGTTCTCAACTTTATTCAAACGTATGTAAATAAAAAGGTTTACGAGGACTTTTTTAATCTGTGGAGGAATACATGTTTCAAGTAAGATGTCTCCTTATGTATAACTTGATTATTTTTATTTGCTATTGATACTCCGCTCCATCAATGACAACTGAACACTTGGTCCCATCATTGCATCGACAGTCATCCACCCTCCATGCTGCTCCTGTGATTTCTGCTTCTTCAATGGCATCTGGCTTTGCGACTTCATGTATCATCCATTTCCTGTCACTTTGATTTAGCTGTTTTTGAAAGGAAGCTGCAGTCAGTCCTCATTTCAATTTGAAAGACTCACTTAAACAGCTCCCCCAGACTGCTCTTGTACTCTTTTGAGTGGGAACTGCAAGAAGTTGTTACTTGTATTGTTAGTAATTCTGACATGATCTCAGCATGCGGACTTTAATAGTGACTGGGCTTTATGTGTTATGTCTTTCTAGATCTCTAGTGAGGTGCAGACATATTTGGAAATATTTACTTACTGGATCTGTGATTAATGTGTCAATTTTCAGCTTTAATTCACGAGTTTTCACAAAAATATAGCATTTATCATTCATGAAGTAGGCAAAGTGATTCAATCTGGGGTTAATAAGTATTGACAGTTGACTAAGGCAAGTTTACACAATTTAACACAAGGTAATTCAAAGTTCTTTACATCAACATTGAAAGCGGCAAGACATGATTAGACAGTAAATAACAAATAAAATGAAATAAAATTATGAGAAAAGAAGGTAAAATAATAAAAAGCACAAGTTGCTGAAAACTAAGGGCAGTAGAGTACCACAGGTACACATCTCATTCGCGGTTTTCAGAAAGTATTTAATTTAATAGTACGCTTAAATACCAAATAAATGAAATAAAATGTTAAGAAAAGAGGTAAAATAATAAAAAGCACAAGTTGTTAAAAATAAGGGCAGTAGAGTACAGCAGGTAAGTAATTTAGGAGTACGCTTCAGTAAACAGTAATGTTTTTGGGCCTGATTTGGCAAATGTTATTTTGCCAAATGTGACCCATTCTCTTGTTACTTAAACACTGTGCGGTTACTTGCACATCTAAATCAAGCTATTGGCAACAATCTAGATAGGGATTAAACTGGAGTTTCAGATAAATCCAAGTATACAGTACATGCACAAGACAATCGATTATTGACTGAGGTGCGTTCGACTCCGCGACACTAGGTGGCGCCACACGCACTTTCGCGTTTGCGTTTTTCCGGTACAGTAAACAAGTCGAAGGAGGACAACAACATGCAAAAATATGGACGCTAATGATGCAGCAGCTCTGTAAATTTCGTACATACTAAGCCTGATCATGTTGCAGGTAAGATGCACGCAAAGTCTCCCTCTTCTTCCCTCTTACCGTGTTGTTGTGAAGCCGGGATTGTTATTATTCCTGCTCCCGCTGCTTGTCCCTTCCAGAAGGGAGAGTCCCGGGGCGGTCAGTAGCTCGGCTAAGTGTGGGTTGGTATACAGTACATGCCAAAATAACTCGAATTAGGACCGCATTATCCGTCACTAAAATCTCGATCTCTAGAGCGGTTCGACTAAGGTGTTCACACAGCTTTTAAAAATTCTATATCTGTTAGTGTGTGTAAACACACTGACAGTTGAATCAGATTTAAGTAGATAAAAAGATGGGCTTGTACAGTGGTGCAAAAAAAGTATTTAGTCAGCCTGCAATTGTGCAAGTTCTCCCACTTAAAAAGATGGGAGAGGCCTGTAATTTTCATAGGTACACTTCAACTATGAGAGACAGAATGGGGAGAATCACATTGAAGGATTTTTACAGAATCAATTGGTAAATCCCTCAGTAAAATAAATATTTGGTCACCTACAAACAAGCAAGATTTCTGGCTTTCACAGACCTGTAACTTCTTCTTTAAGAGGCTCCTCTGTCCTCCACTTATTACCTGTATTAATGGCACCTGTTTTACCTCGTTATCAGTATAAAAAACACATGTCCACAACCTCAAACAGTCACACTCCAAACTCCACTATGGCCAAGACCAAAGAGCTGTCAAAGGACGTGAGACACAGAATTGTAGACCTGCAGCAGCTGGGAAGACTGAATCTGCAATAGGTAAGCAGCTTGGTGTGAAGAAATCAACTGTGGGAGCAATTATTAGAAAATGGAAGACAAATAAGACCAGTGATCATCTCCCTCCATCTGGGGCTCCACGCAAGATCCCCCTCACCCCGTGGGGTAAAAATTATCACAAGTACGGTGAGTAAAAATCCAAAAACCACACGGGGACCTAGTGAATGACCTGCAGAGAGCTGGGACCAAAGTAACAAAGGAACCATCAGTAACACACTAGGCCGCCAGGACTCAAATCCTGCTGAAGCCAGTACATGTCCAGGCCTCGTCTGAAGTTTACTAGAGAGCATTTGGATGATGCAGAAGAAGATTGGGAAAATGTTATATGGTCAGATGAAACCAAAATAGAAACACAACTTGTCATGTTAGGAGGAGCTGAGTTGCATCCAAAGAACACCAAACCTACTGTGAAGCACGGGGGTGGAAACATCATGCTCTGGGGATGTTTTTCTGCAAAGGGACCAGGACGACTGAGCTGTTTAAAGGAAAGAATGAATGGGGCCATGTATCGTGATATTTTGAGTGAAAACCTTCCATCAGCAAGGTCATTGAAGATGAAACGTGGCTGGGTCTTTCAGCATGACAATGATCCCAAACACACCGCCCGGGCAATGAAGGAGTGGCTTCGTAATAAACATTTCAAGGTCCTGGAGTGGCCTAGCCAGTCTCCAGATCTCAACCCCATAGAAAATCTTTAGAGGGAGTTGAGAGTCCGTGTTGCCCAGCGACAGCCCCAAAACATCACTGCTCTAGAGCAGATCTGCATGGAGGAACGGACCAAAATACCAGCAACAGTGTGTGAAAATATATATATATATATATATATATATATATATATATATATATATTATATATATATATATATATATATATATATATATATATATATATATATAATATATATATATATATATATATATATATATATATATATATATAATATATATATATATATATATATATATATATATATATATATATATATATATATATATATATATATATATATATATATAATATATATATTATATATATTATATATATATATATATATATATATATATATATATATATATATATATATATATATATATATATATATATATATATATATATATATATATATATATATATATATATATATATATATATATATATATATATATATACTATATATATATATATATAATATATATATATATATATATAATATATATATATATATATATATATAATATTATATATATATATATATATATATATATATATATATATATATATATATATATATATATATATATAAATATATATATATATATATATATATATATATATATATATATATATATATATATATATATATATATATATATATATATATATATATATATATATATATATATATATATATATATATATATATATTATATATATATATATATATATATATATATATATATATATATATATATATATATATATATATATATATGTATAGCTTAGCCTTAAGAGCTTGAGTTTGATGAAGACAGAAAGGCCCCATAAACTCCAGCACCTGAAGTCAAGGTTTTCCAAAACATCTCCAGAGAGGATCCTTGGGTGGTCCATGTGCTCCAGACTTGAGAGTCAGCCAGTACATTGACAGAAAGTTGAATTGTTGCCTTAATCTGACTGATATCGAATTTTAAAGCCGTGTAAACACCTTAGTGGGGCCATAATCGAACCGAAAACTGAAGCTCATGAGATCGAGCTTTTAGTGCCAGATAATGCGTCGTAATCCGACTTATTCAGGCATGTATACCAACCCATGCTTAGCTGAACTAGTGACTGCCCCGGGACTCCCCCCTCCGGAAGTGACGACACTGTGAAAGCCAGAATATCAACACAGTAGGAGAAGAAGAAGACGAACAACAAAGAAGGAACCAGAAGAACACCAACGCAAAAGTGCATGTGGCACCACCTACTGTACCATCGCGCAGTCGAAAACGCACCTCACTTAATAATCGATTGTCTTTTCGTGCATGAATACCTGGATTCCTCTGAACATCCAGTTTAATCCTTAGCTAGATTGTTGCCAATAGCTTGATTTAGATGTGCATGTAACCGCACTACCTGACTGAATTACAGGTTTTGTTGTCCGACCCTTTTAGATCCTGAAAATGGAGATACTTTGCTAAAAATGGCTATTTTTCCTAAACGCTGAAAGCCATATTTTTGTGAAAACTCTTCCAGCTGAAAGTCTCCACAACTATTTTCCCCCTCCGGTCTTTGTTTTATCCTCTCTCTCGGTCTGTCCCTTTGTTGCATGCCACTACCCCACTTTTCTTCTCTCGCACAGCCCCTCCCTGTAGCATTCTCTCTCTGTAAAATTATTGTATTTGTCTCACTGTTTTGAAACAAGTGATATGATTATCAAATCCTATGATTTATTTACACTCATAATTTATTCATAGCTTCCTTCATCTCTGAGCATCTGTTTATGCTATAATGTTCTCTGCTTGAAAGCTGAGAATTTCAGCATGAGTTATGGTGAGTGAAGCCTGATTTTTATTTTTAAATAATTTCATTTAATTCTATGGAGAGTTAGATTTACAAAAGATCAAACAAATGTGTAACATGGGCCTTCACTGCACATGATCAGAGCCGACGAGGCGATGGTTCCAGATCCTAATACATTTGAAGTCCTGAGCTGTAGCTGTCAGCGTGTCAGCCAATGTTCGCTGGGTTTATTCCACCTGGCTGTCATTACATTAGCCCACACTGCTCTCCATCTCTGCATGGAGATGGCTCTGCTTTCCGCCTTCATTCTGTAAACGTCTAATACTCTCCTTCCTAATCTTCTGTTTTCACGATTGTTTTCACGGCCTGTTCTGAACGAGAGAGGTGACGTTGGGAGGATTTTCTGCAATTCCTGGGTTGCCTTGGTTGCCAGACTCAGGTGGTGCTTGAGTAAATTGAAACAGCGTGAGGGATAAGCTTGACTGTGTGTGTGTATGTGTGTGTGTGTGTGTGTGCCTGTCTTTGTGTGTTTGTGTGTGTGTCTGTGTGTGTGTGTGTGTGTGAGAGAGGAGAGAGATAGAGAGAAAGAAAGAAAGAGAGGGAGACAGAGGCGGTTCAAGGATTTGCTGAATCCGCGCACTAGCTGAGATAAGAGAGCGTAGCCCCACTCATGTGGGTTAACGCGGTCTCCCAGTTAATATACTGCAGCAGCGCGTGTGTGTGTGTGTTTGCATGGGTGTACTACTGAGTAGGTGAACTAATCTGTGGTTTTCCTGTTGCAGATTCGTGCCCGGTGTTGTGCAGTGGCAACGGCGTGTATGAGAAGGGGCGGTGTGTGTGCCTGGCAGGGTGGAAGGGGGCAGAGTGTAACGTGGAGGAAGGTCAGTGCATCGATCCGACCTGCTCCAACCACGGCACCTGCATCCAGGGTATCTGCATATGCACTCCGGCCTACAAGGGTGTAAACTGTGAGCAAGGTAAGACGTTGTCAACACTTGAAACCAACAATAAACTAAAGTGGAATGAACACCTTATATTCTTATTTGCTGATGAGATGGCCCCGCTGCAAGATTGTACGATACTGACTCATCTGTTATGAATTCATGATTATGCTTACCTAAAACAAATGTTAACATTTAATCTAAGACAGCATAGGAGACTATTTTTTATATTCATAGAAAACAAAATGTGTGTGTGTCAGGATGCCTTGCAGTGCTAAACTCACACAGAATTACCTTTAGGTTCTGCTGACTTGGACAACTGCACAGTTTTTATCAGTTTCTGAAGGGACAGTATATGTTGCCCTAACTGTCATTATTTCAGCATTCATTTTAAGTTATTTTTTGACCAGGTCAAGTTAATTTTAATGTTTGTAGCCCATAAATTAATCTATTTAAAGGAATCCATGTATGTAAAATAACTATATGTATATTCAAAATTACAGAGTCAATTCAAAATCGCCTATTGCTTCTATATCTACTTCTGTTCATCTCTGCTTTTTGCAAAGAAGGCAAAAGTAAATGTTGCAGAGTCTCTCATACATTTTGAATTTGTAATTAAATAAGATAAAATAACATTTTTAAGGTTCTGAATCAGACAAGATGCGAATGTCACTTTATATGTGAATCCATTTCCATTATTCCGATATTGTCTCCTCGGTACATTTCTCTATTTCCCAAATGGCTAGAGGTATTAAGCAGCCGACTCTATCGCGAAGGTAACAGTTTATTGAACATTTGCCGTAAACTGTATTTTAAATGCTGTTTGCTTGCAGCCGAGACATGAATCTGTGAGAAGACAAAGCGAAGCCTCTTTCAGTTGAGCAGGAAACCAGGCCGGGCCTGTGTTTGCTGATGTAACGTCGCTGCCTCGTAAAACGGAGCAATAAATTAACAAAAACAAACAAAGTAATGACATAAAAAAACAAGCGTGATGTTAGATTTGATTAGGCACCGATGTTCCAGCTGTTTGGAACAACAGTCTGCTGTCTTCAGAGCCGTGGCCTATAGAGAGTCAGGTGTGTGACCTTCAGCGCCGGAGCTGAGCTGAGTTGAGCTGAACTCTGCCTGAGCTTTGGCTCTGCACTCAGGGCTGTAATTACACACACTAACTCAGCGTAACGCAGACCACCCTTACACACCCCCACACACACACACACACACACACCAACCCATTGCACTTCTTATCATAGCCTCAGTTCTAAGTGTCCTATGAAGGTGTAATGTTCATGGAACAGATACAGGGATTGCAGCTAGGGTGGTTAACTCCTGGATGGGATGCAAAGAACACTGCTTTCATACTCGGTGAACTGATGATTATAATGAGAGCTCCACCCGCAAACACACACACACACACACACATACACACACACAAACTGCCACCTCCTCCACCAGACACCCACGGACCCTTTAACTCTCCTCACCCCTGACTCTCTCCGGTTTCCTCCCCTCATCCTCCGTCTCCCTGCAGTGGACTGCATAGACCCTCAGTGCGGCGGGCACGGGGTGTGTGTGCGCGGGGAATGCGTGTGCTCAGCGGGATGGGCCGGGCTGAACTGCGACGACCCGCTGCCGGCCTGTCAGGAGCAGTGTTCGGGACACGGCACCTATATCCCCGAGTCGGACACCTGTGCCTGCCAGCCCAACTGGACAGGACCAGACTGCTACACTGGTAAAGCATTAGGATTAGTGTCCACATTTACACACACACGTACACACAAACACTGCAGCTAGTGTGGTCTTGCCAGATAATACAGTATGTGGTGGGGTAGTGGATAGACATGAAAGGGAAGGGATGGACTGGTGCTGTCCTCTGGAATGTGTGCAGGCCCATGTCTGCACATAAGTGAGTGGGCTCCCTGTTCATGCCGTCTTTGAATGACATTTCCCTTCGTGACCCTTTGACTCACCATTCAGAGGCCCATTTGTGCACTAAAACTCATTTCATTACACATATACACTCTTACGAACACACAACCGCTTACACACACATATTCCTTTCAACTAAAAGAAGAAAGAAAAACCAGTGAGGGACTAAAAAAAGACCTCTATTCTAACTTTGCTGAAGGTCTGTAAGAGACTGCAGCTCTGAGAATAATTCACCCTGGCATTCAAAACCTTGCTTATATTTATTGCTTTCCTGTTTAGCCACATGCAATGCTGGTGAGTAGCTGTAAAATATAGTTGTAAAGCATTCTTATGTCTATAACTACCTTTCTTTGTGCTCTGAAGATCTGCCCGGTGAAAAGTACAGAAGCCCTGCACTGATTATTAAGGAAAGACAGCAAGGTGACCATTGCAGCAACTTTAGCAAATGTATCTGGTGGGGTTTCATTTCATATCAGCTCAGCTCGATTCAGATAATTTCATTTAGTTTTCATTTTATGGAAACATCCTTCTTTTGCACAAGTGGCTCTCAGCGCTCCAGAACAGTGTCCAGACCAAAGCCAGCCCTCTTAATGCGTTTGTTCCGTTGCGATCTCAACAGGTAACAGCAGATGAGATCGCCCTCATTTTGCATGTAAACATACACTTCTATCTAGTAAAAGATATGCAACAATCTACGCTGCATACGCTGAAGGATCTAAAAGTCCAGTCTACCACAAGTCCAGTCAAGTACGGTCTAAATATTTAGGATGTGGCACGGTCAGGGAAGTGCCCTCGCAGTGTGAGGTGACAGAGAGGAAAAATAGCCATTGGTAAATTAGCTTTTCTCCAATTCCACCAAACTAACTTCATACTGGTTTTGGGAAGGATCTGCTTCACCGTGCACTCCAATGAGTTTTACACAATCTGCATTAGTGCCTACTAATGTATTTGCATGCCTTATTATGGTGCTATAACTGATGATAATGATGGACCATGGCTGAACATCTGAGATATGAGCCACCTCCCCCTCTACCTGCCAGGCTTTTAATCAAAAGGACCCGACCATTCTGAGTCCTTGTTGAGGCGTAGTTAAGTTAATGTAATTCTAATAGAGAGCTGAAAAACTCTCCAACTTTAATCCACTTTTTACTCCCTCTCCATGCTATGTATATTTAAATTGAAATAACTTTTTTACTGCAGCTGGATAAGTAGACTTTGTGCGCCTGCAGCACTTTGCTCCCTTTACTGATGGATGAGGCTTTTCCTCTGAAGAGAAGCTGAGCGTTAGACGGTGAGGAGTGCAGAGAACAGGAAACACACAGGGTAGGAGAGAAATTGAAAAGAGTGTTGCAAGGGAAGGAGAGACAGAGAAAAGGGACGAGAAAAAAAGGGTTAAAAGACAAAGATGGAGAGATGTGGCAAAAAGGGGGTATTAACATATCCCCTAAATCTGATCAAAATGTCAGAAAAAGAATAATAGAGCTGAACTGAAGTCCCAGCAGTTTAAACACATGGTGCAAATACAAATCATTTGGCTTTTATTACGGGTCGATTCACTTTTCTTCTCCTTAAGGGAGCTCAGCTATTAAAGGTGAGAATATTGTGTATTGTGAGAAAGTTGAATATTTTTTTTTTCCTTTTTTAAGTCTCTGAGGTCACTCCTCTTTATCGCTTGATTTTGCCTCCTATCTGAGCTACATCACTTCTCCCCACCCTCAATCCCTGTTTCCTAAACTTTTTTTTTTTTCCTTTCCGTGTCCCCAGTGTCTCTTTTAGCTTATTTTTCCCTTACAGAGCTCAGTTCCTCCATCTGTTCCCCTCCCTCCCGTTCTCTCGGCCCTCTCGCACCAAACATGCTATTTTCTCACGCGTGTCTCCGCCCACCTGTTCGACAGAGCTGTGCCCGGTGCCATGTGGCAGCCACGGCGTTTGCTCGGACGGCCAGTGCCAGTGCGAGGAGGGCTGGGTCGGCGCTGCGTGTGACCAGAGAGCATGCCATCCTCGCTGTGAAGAGCACGGCCAGTGTCACGATGGCACCTGCATCTGCCAGCCTGGCTGGGAGGGAGAGCAGTGTAACATCGGTAAGCTGTGTGTCACCGCATGTGGAGGAGTTCATCTGTGTCCTCTGACACTTTGGTCTGTGTGGCCTTACCTGGATCTTCATGAAGGTTTCTGTTGGTAATTGTTTCCTCTACGTAATTCTCCCTTTCTTCCCCTCACAGTTACTCATGATTTGGATGTCGTAGTGAAAGGTAATTTATTGTTAATAAGAGTTTCAATTAAATCCTCAGCCTTTAAAACATAATTGCAATTGACAAAATGTACGCTTGTGTTTTTGTGTGTGTGTGTGTGTGTGTGTGTGTTTGAACACGTGAACCCGGGTGCTCCTTTGTAGACGGCTGCCCGGGGTTGTGCAGCGGGCATGGGCGCTGTACCCTGGAGCAGAATGGCTGGCGCTGCATCTGCCAGGCGGGATGGAGTGGGCCTGGATGCAGCGTTGTCATGGAAACTGACTGCAGTGATGGAACTGACAACGACGGAGGTGACATTCTAACATCATCTATCATATTCTCTCTTTTTTTTCCGCCTTTACCGTTTCCTTTTCTGCTCATTCCATTACCTCTGGTCATGACTTTGATGCTAAAAACTCTCTCTCATTGTTCCTACTTTTCCCCGGTCTGTGTTGTCCTGCTCCCGCTGAGACTCCTGCGGAGTCCTGTTGCCAATTATTATTTTTGAAAATGTGTGTGTTTGCACGTGGATGTGTCTGCGTTTGTGTACTGTTCGTCTGCCGCTTCTCTTATCACTCACAAACGTCTGATATGCATACCACCTGTCTGGATAAAAGAACATTTTCTAGACATACAGCAAACACGTTTTCTCAGGTCTCTCATGATGGGTGAACGTGTCCGTCTTAGTCATGTATTGCAGCTGTGTTTGTTTTAGTCCTTGGGGGAAGAAACATGAAAAGAGCTCCACTTGTTACACTAATTTCGTGGCCTTTGCTGTTATACATTTCCTGTCCAATACATAACCAGTTTTGAAAGTGTATTATTGCACTGCTTTCAATGTTCCCTTTCACTTTGAAATGCCATTTATGATGGACATGATGGTGGGTTTGTAATCCATCATTGCAAACAGCGTTGTGTTTCCTTTTCACTGTTTTTTATTTGCATGTTCCAATTTAATTTTCATTTTTACATCTTATTTTTATTAGTACATACAATTAAACACGTCTTGTGGACTGGAAAATGGGGTCTTAGTAGGGGAGACGTAGCATGACCGAGCCCTGCCAACAGTGTTGGCACCGGCAGTCATACGCTATTTGTGTCATTTTAGTGGATTATGTTCTTTGTTCTGAATATCTTTTCTTACTAATGTGTGTTTTATCTGAGGGGGGTTAAGAAATGCTGTCAAGGAAATAAATTTGCTTCTGGTTCCTGATTGGAATCAATGGTTACAGTCAAACACCATGATTTTAGCAGCACTCTATCACGAAATTTTGGCATGCTACTCGTACTGAAAAATGTCCAGTCGGAGAAGACAGTTGAATATTTTCTGTGTCTCTCTTGGAGCCTAGTCAGGTCTGGGGTAACAATAAAGCACCATTTTAGGTGGAGCTGTACGCATTAAAACATGAGCAGCATTTATAAACACAGTTGCAAATGGAAATTGTGAATGTCATGCAATGTGGAGCAAAGGGCAGCACTCACGCTCGCTTTCCAGTGATATTTAAACATGAAATGGCAGGAAAATGAGACGAATAATGACTTCATGGTCTCACAGTGCTGCTTCAATTTAACATCCACTTGGAGTCTTTGCTTTTCATTGCTGTCCCGTCTTAACGCAGACCGAAATGCCACATAGCACTACACTGCGTTTTTTTAAGCATTGAGGTCATTAGTTGGTGATGCTTTTGAACCTCTTTCACTGGAGTGGATGTGTTGCTTTAATTGTTGAAATAAGGCAGCGGCTAACCATGTGGTGGTTAGAAGACTGTACTTAAGGCTCTGTGGCTTTGAACTCAAAAATTATTTTCCTTTCATGATTCACCCAACAGTGTGCAAGTTCAGCACAATTTGAACTTAAATGTATTCATTTAAGTTAAACTATATTTTCTTTTTTCTGATTGAGGTGGTAAAGTAGTGGTTTATATGATTATTAGATATAAGCCAATTCATGTAAGACAATGAATGCAGTAAGAGATTTAGCATCTGTCCAGTTAAACTCAAGTCAACTACCGTTCACCATGAATTTTACAAACCTGTGTCCTGACAGACACAGGCTGAAAATGCTACACTTTAAAGATTTAAAACACAATTCTGTACTTTGACAAGTACATCCATTTGAAAAAGTAAAGGAGCTACTTCAACTTCTTTGTAAAATGTGACAAAATGTGAATTTCTTTTTTTTTTTTAAATCACACCTGATTTGCTATCACAAAGCAGCCATCCCAGTCATTGTCTTTCAGGAAAATGCTGAATTATTTTTGATAAACTTTCTCAAACGTCTGTGTTGGATGCGTCAATTTGTTCATCGGAGTTGTGATTATACTGCGAATGACTCACTGACAAAGTCATAGAGGCAATTCAAACATCTATTTCTTTACTTCTACCTCTGTGCACAGCTTTCAAATATCATCATTTTCCGACTGCACAATTCAGCTCTCCCGCTTAATTGGCAGATGTACTCGTAACCGTCTCTCACAGCAGTCTCCTTTTGTTTCTGAAAATAGACAGAGATTGAAAGATATGTTGAGTAATCAGAGAATAAAGAAGAACTTTGAAGAGTTTCAATTATTCCACCTAGATGGTAACAAGGAAAAGTATTATACCAACCACTTTTTATCCTGCACGTATAAGCAGTGACCTAACAAGAATGTGAATATTTATATTATTTTGCAAAATACAATATTAATATGCATGTGTGTGTTTATCAAGCTCTGCATTGATATTTTTGCATAACAACCCCATGTGCTTGATTAGCTAAAATCCTCTGTATTCCCTGAATCACAATGCTATTTGAAATTAAATTAATAGTGCTCTTTCAAGTTCAAATAGTGACTCTTATGGAAATCAGCCATTGTAGTACGTTGCCTTTGTAGGAGGAGGTTATAATAGAATATCTTTGCCCTTTAGCTCTCTGCTCTGTGGTCAGATGCATTTAAATGTCAGCACTGTTTCCTGCCTTTTCAGAGAGACTCGCCTGGCTCCTATTACCTGCTGCTTTTGCTTTGTATCTGCAGCTTATTGTTTACGCCAGACTAATATGGATCACAGTCAAGGAATGCTGGAGATTCAAATAATATTTATAGCAATAATAGCTGTAATTTCATACTGATCTCCTGATGCCACCAACAACACACACACACATGTCATTATGCAGGACTGTCTCAGAAAATTAGAATATTGTGATAAAGTTCTTTATTTTCTGTAATTCGATTAAAAAAACAAAATGTCATACATTCTGGATTCATTACAAATCAACTGAAATATTGCAAGCCTTTTATTATTTTAATATTGCTGATTATGGCTTACAGTTTAAGATTAAGATTCCCAGAATATTCTAATTTTTTGAGGTAGGATATTTGAGTTTTCTTAAGCTGTAAGCCATGATCAGCAATATTAAAATAATAAAAGGCTTGCAATATTTCAGTTGATTTGTAATCAATCCAGAATGTATGACATTTTTGCATTACAGAAAAAATAAAGGACTTTATCACAATATTCTAATTTTCTGAGACAGTCCTGTGTGTGTGTGTGTGTGTGTGTGTGTATATGTGTGTATATATATATATATATATATATATATATATATATATATATATATATATATATATATAATTTTCCAGGTTTCTCTGCATCTCAGTCATTTACCTCTTAAACCTTAAACTAATCATCATGTAAAGATGTCTTGTCTAATCTATCGAAATGATTTAGTGCCAGTAAACTGTGGTGTGTGTTTCAGACGGTCTGCTGGACTGTGTGGATCCGGACTGTTGTGAGCAGCTGAGCTGTGGCTCTGATCCCCTGTGTCACGGCTCGCCTGACCCACTGGCACTATTACAGCAGAGCCCACTTTCCTCGGCAGCAGCCACCTCTCCCGCGAGCACGCACACTCACAGCTTCTACCGACGCATACGCTTTCTCCTTGGCAAGTCGGCCACGCACACTCTCCCCGGGGACGTGCCCTTTGATACCAGGTAGGCACTTGTTTACTCTTTGTGTGTGCACCTGCCTCCGTGTGTATGCAAATTCTTTTATGTGTTTGTTTTCTGTGTCTCTGTCCTTGAAAAATCTTACTGTGCACTTTGTTGAAAGACATGAAAAGTAGGCAGCAGAGCAAACACATCTTTATTAATGAATTAAAATATCCGTTTCACATGATTTTTTTTTTTTTTAAACGAGTTTGTGTGTGTGTGTGAGAGAGAGATAGAGAGAGAGTGAGTGAGTGTTTGGATGTGAGGTTTATCACATGTTCACATGCCCGTGCATACATCCCAGTGATCCGTGGAGATTAGCCGGCCCTCGGCGGGGGAATTGTCCTGTCCTCCGGTATCAGTGTTAGACTTCAACCACAGACTTTTTGTTTGCTACTTATTAATGCTTAATGTGCCGTTCAGTTACACCAGTCGTGGAGGTGTCACCATGAATTTTTCAGTGACCTCACGCTGCCGCCTCAGAGCGGAAATGCATCTCACCAAACAGGATGATGACCTAAAAAAATTGGTGTGGAAAACAAGAGGGGAAGCCTCTTTGAAAGTGCTTTTTTTGGTGTGTTTTTGGATATTTTTTGTTTCTTCCATCAGTTCACATGAAGAATAAACAAATAAATTAGATATGTTGCTCTTTCGTCGGAATGGAAATTCCAGCTTTCTGGTCAGGAGTAATAAAGACGGAAGTGCAGTCATCCGCAGAAATCCCTCCATCATTCATTCATCCCTTTTTCTACAGTCATGGATTATCCCCCGCCTCTGATTGTGTGTCTGTTTGGTACACGTGTTTTAATCTGGTTTCATTTGACCAACACTGCAGGTGTAATCTGCATATCTCACAAAAACAAAAGATTTCCCTGATAGCTTTTGATCTCTTTCAAAACCAAGATTGGCTGGAGGTGGCACCGTGTAAATGCAGCATAAATATGATGTAAAAGTTTTGTTTTTATATGACTAGATGTTGAAGGTTTTACTGTGGGCGAAGCTGACAATCTCTGCTCGGTTTCCTTTTGTTAAAGAAGGGAATTGCACTGAATAAATGCAGCTGCATTTTCTCAGCGCAGAAGGTCGTTTGGCAAGTGCATCACAATGTGCCGCTTTCTTCCGACACTGATTATGTTCTCCATCAATGTAAACTTGTCATCTCTCTTTGTCTTGGCTTATCTCTGGTTTTCTCTCCCTTCCCTTACTGCCTTTGTTTTGGCAGTCGTGTAGCTGTGATTCGAGGTAGCGTTGTGCTGCAGGATGGCTCTCCTTTGGTTGGAGTGAACATCACCTTCCCACAGCATCCTGAATATGGTTTCACCATCAGCAGGCAGGATGGGAGGTAGGAAAACCGAGCACAGAATACACAACTATTTGCGTTTTTGCAGTCTCCTCTTGGTCCAAACTTAATACACCTTGCTCTCTGTTTTTCTTTAGCTTCGACTTGGTGACCTTTGGTGCAATGTCTGTGACCCTCATGTTCCAGCGCCCACCTTTCCTCCCGCAAACACGCACCATCTGGACTCCGAACAACAACTTCATGGTTCTGGATCTGGTTACGTTGTCCAGAGAGGAAAGTCAGCCTCCTGAATGTGACATCAGGAATGTTCTGAGTCCCTACCCACTGGTCCTGCCCTACCCCCTCCCCAAATACACAGGAGCGTGTGCGGAGAAGGGGCCAGCCGTGCCCGAGCTACAGGTACAGTCCTCTTTGACCTGTGATTAAGACTCTAAAACCTTGCTGCTTTTCTACCGTTTTAACATGTTGAATTGGCTGAATTTGCTACGTAGCGATTTAAAAGAAAAAAAGAATTCAAGCTCATGGTAATCCAGGAAAACAGTCGTGACTCTGGTTTCATCGTCTAGCTGCAGTGACATTAAAAACCCATAGCAGTATAGTGTTAAATGTGTACAGCTGGCATTCAGTAAGATTTACGGGAAGCAATTTGTAACAGCTCAGCAACGATCCAACTCGTCACGCAGGATTTTGCAAATTTAGCTTCATTTGATATTTGCAAGATGCAAAACCGGAATGAAAACAATGCAAATGTGAGCTACATCCATATTCTTCCCGGCCACAAAAACAAACGATGGGCCTGAACATCTGACTTGTGATCAAATGTAGGGCTGGGCCACATGGCTGAAAAACCTCAGAATATCGATACACGGCATAGAGCCTTGTGTTTTCAATCAATATTATCGCATAATTTTAAAAAAATAAATAAAATAGAACCCTGATAGCCAATCCAGGTTCTTTCACTCTAAGATATAGAAGATATATTATCATTGCATAAAAGCACTGTACACTGTTACCTTCATAAGAATGAGGCAGCAGCCATTGAATACACTTGATTAATTGATCATCGGCAGGTGTGACCACCTCGCTTGTCATTTTGCATTCAGGTGTGTATTAACACAGTGTTGGGGCAGAAAGACATCCGTTACGATCATAGAGAAGCTTTTTGTAAGTCTATTTCCAAGTAATGCTGTCTGTCATTACACACTGGAATGCAGATGTTAATAATCTTTTTCAGTCATCAGTCTTCCCAGGATTGGACATCCCAACGAGTTTATCTCAAGGTCAGACTATGCAGTGTTCAAAAAAATTGCAAAATAAAATAATTACATTATAATTATTAGTATTTAGTAATTATAATTAATTACAAATTCTGCAGGTCTTAGCTCGAATTAGAAAAAGAGCAGATATAACTAGAACCTGAGAACCTGAGTTTTTCCACGGTTAACAAATTTGCTTCTGAGGCAACATACCTGTTTTAAACATATGTTTAACCATAATGCAGAGCACAACATTGATTGGAAATCAAACCCAACTTATCAGCACAAATGCATATTAACGATCAAGCACAACGGTGGAGAGCTAATGATTTCAGTCCGTTGCACGGCCACAGGATCTATAAATCCTCCAGTCATTTGGTCAACCACCAATTCCTCTGTATACAAATGTATCTTGAGATTAATTTGAAGCCATCTGTGCTACCACTAAAAACTGGCCAACATTAGGCAGCTCAACGGTATAATGATCCCAAGCACAAGGGAAAATATACAACTGAATGCCTGAAACAGTAACGGATGAGGCTGATGCGATGGGCATGTCAAGGTCCACAGCTCAACCCGGCATTTACAAAAGAGCATCTGGACCTCCAATAACTGCATGTTTTCTGTCCATATTGTTGCCCCCCCACCAATACTCCTCTAGGCTGAATCAAATCCAGCAACTACAGTTAGAATAGGAATACTTGTTATCTTAGTTTTAGATCTAACTAAGAAAAGGGCGGGGTTCGTTGTAAAGGAACAAAACAGAAATGATAGTATATTGTGTGATGGACTGGGAACAAACTGTGTTAGTTAACAATATGCTTTACACAAAGAGGCAGAAATGGCTGGAGGAAAAAAAAAAAGGCTTTTGATCAAATATTTGTTGGACCTTGGTTGCGCATAACATTACAGTGAAAAGCCCGGTTGTTGCACGCTGCTCACAGCCAGGCTGCTTCTGGACGGGGCGGGCAGAGATGAGGCAGGAAAGACACTCGAGGGGGCTTCAGCGTGAGCAAGGAAAACCACACTCAGCATGCGTTTCATTTTAACGCAAGTTTTATGCATATTCCCAGTTAAAGTTGGCACATATTTACTGTTTGCTCAGTGGTTTCTTTTTTGTTTGTTTGTTTTTTGGCAGAGGGAAGTGGTGTTTTACTTCAAACTATTACCATTCATATCCACAAACACATTATCTACATTTCAGAGGCCAAGCCTATTTTAGCAAATCAGATGAGATTTGTATAAACAGATGATCAAATAAACAAAGGGTAATTCATATATATATATATATATATATATATATATATATATACACACACACACAATATCCTGCGGTCAGGACAGGACAGGGGCCGTAGTTGCCCTCCACATGAACCTTCTTTGTGACGACAATGAGTGCGTATCATTTTAATTTGAAGGACAAAGAAGAAAGCACAGCCTGTAAAAGTGTTGAGGCATTTCTGGCGAGGGTTGGCGTTAGCCATTGTTGTGAGCACATTTACTTTAGTAAAATGTGCTCAACTTAACTGCAGTTTTTTTTCCCCCACCTCTAACTCTGCAGTTCTTGTCAACCATGGAGTCAGCAGCAGCTGGAAGCACATTCACATGCACCTAATGATCCAAACACTGTATGCTTTTAGCCTTCAAAAGTATCACTAAAGAAACTTCTTAAGTGGGTTTCATGATCATGGCTTTTTCTCCCTCACCATTCTGGTGGCAGAAGAAATTTGCCCACTCTACAATATTCCTAAAAATAACCCTTATAACAGCCTGACAGGAAAGAATAGGAAACATGATTGACTCATAAATGGCATACGTACCCCACTATACTGTACTTTAGCTCATTCTTTTCTCCCCTGGAACCTGCCAGAAGCTTTTATTACACCAGCTCATCAGACACATACAAAGTAATGATGAAACACCTTTTCTTTCTCATATTAATCTTTCTCTGTCTCTCATTTCTCATGCATGCTCCCTCTGTCACCTGTATTTCTCACTCTGCTCTTCATCTTGCACTCCCCAGGCAGTTCAGGAGGGAGTTACCATCCCGGGAGCCTTCGTCAAGCTGAACTACCTGAGCACCCGCGCCGCGGGCTACCTCTCCCTGCTGCGAATCCTCCTCACACCTCCTTCCCCGTCCTCTCCCGTTTCCCCTCTGGGAGGGCTTTCCAAAGTGCATGTCCGCGCTTCAGTCCAAGGACGGTTGTACCAGCGCTGGTACCCTGCCGGGCCCGGCCTGGTGCACAGGGTGGTCTGGAACAAGACCGATGTTTACGGCCAGGGAGTCTGGGGCCTCACTCATGCAACTGGTAAGTGGAAGAAGAAACCCAGTGAGCTGGTTTTGTAAATATGCAAAGAAAGACCACAACAAATTGGCTCGCCTTGAGGGGAATACATACCCTTTAATTTTAAGTTTGAACGCTCCCCTTATTTTTCTGCCATGTGTGAACTGGAATGAGATATTCATAAAAAAAGAAAGATAAAATATAAGAAGGAATTATCTGGGTCGAGAAAAATATGCAAACAACTGATTTATTCTAATCCATGTAAAAAAAAATTTGTTTACAAAAAAAACATAGATATCAACGTCCAAATTATCAAAGGATGAATTAGAAGCATCAGTCGTCCTCAGAGTAAAAGTGCTAAAGTTGTGAAAACCTTTGAACAAAATTAAAGATAATTCCCTGACAGCCCTCAGGCAAAACAAGCAATACTTTATTTAATTAATGGTTAATCTGTCATTTGAAAGAAATAATAATAATACAAATTGTTTAAAAAATCACGGTGCACGGTGGCGCAGCTGGTGAAAAGATGCGGCCTGCTCACTCCTCAGGTTAAGGAGGAGACCTGAGCTCAGTGCAGGGCCCTCCCGGGGTTGGTAGAGGATGGCAATGCCCAGGACTGTCACTTAGATAGGAGCACTGATTGATAAAATGGGAAAGAATCAAGGATAAAAATATTAAAAAAAAAAAAAAATCAGATTTTTTTTTTTTTTAAGATATTAAAGGTAGGTTTATGTTGCCTGAGTAGCTCAACATTTTGCTTATTTACATTCTTTCCTGGAGCTTGATGAGACGATCAATAGTCGTCTCATGTGAATAATGATTTTACACTTAAACCAGGAAGCCAGTGACTTAGTTCAGCTCAGTATAGAAACCAGATGCAGGTGGGGGGTCAGAGTAATTCTGTCTTGAATATAAAACATCTGACATTTACAGCCCACGATTTCTCTTTTTTTCTCCAAATCAAAAAAATATAGTAAGAAAGTGTGCAAGGCTTTGACAACTACTGTAAAGCTTTTGTTCACCAGGAAATTGTTCCAAAACAAAGACATTATTTTTATGTTAAATTCTGTTTTAAGAAATGCATTTATTAAATAAAATTGGAGGTATTTTCACTAGTAGCAGTAGTTACTAGCTATTACATTGCATTTAGCAGATGCTTTTACCCAAAGCGACTTACAACAGAGGAATGCAATCAAGCCGCAGTCACATAGATCACAAAGTAAGTGCAGTTAAGTCAGCATTCGAATAAGTGCAGCGAAGACAGCCAGCTTTTATGCTATAGTTTGCATAAAAACTCTATCGGCAAAGCACGTTGCGTGATTTCATCAACTTAAAACAGCACATCCCTATAAGTCTTGCACGTGTGATGAACAGTTTAATTACTATGGTTTGCTTAAAGGCTGGATCAGAAGCTCTGGTGTAAATGAATGACCAGTTGGTATGTAATCAAGCAGTTGTTAATAGAAAGTTTCCTAATAAGAAACTGCTTCATATCAAATAATTATTGCAGTTTAGGCTGTTTAATAGTGGTTTGACAGCTGAGGACTTACTAGAATTCAAGGAAGTGTGCCCTGTAATTAAAATAATGAGGAAAATTCAGAGCATGTAATAAATGTGGTGTGAAGTTAATCATGCAAAAAAAAAAAGCGAAAAACTCTGCACCACTGCTTCAGAACATCCAGCGCCGACAGAGGAGAGGGCTAATCTTCTGTTGAGGAAGGAGAATAAAAACATCGGAGGGTCTAAATCTGTACTGCGGAGTGATTGACGGCAAAAATATCATCCGCAGTGGCAGGGAAATGGCAGTTTGGGATGGTTTTGAAAGCTGTGGAGAAAAGTGTGCATATACTAAATACAAATGTAAGCACAGAAAGTTTTTCAGGAATGGGGTCATGGAGGCTATTCCCTCTGTCTTTCCCCAGATTCCTTTTTTAACCTGGGGGGAACAAAGTGATGCTCTTCTCAATGTAGATAACTATTTTCATTGCTTCATTATAGCAGAAAAAAGAAAACCCGTTTGAGGGGTGATATTTCTGTTATCTGTGTCTGGGAAGATTGTCGACAAACAGGGCAGCTGCACGAGAGAGCTTTCCATTAACACCGGCATCGGGCTTTGTCCACTCAAGTGTTGGGTCTTTCAACGACGATTGCATCTTTTCATCCCCGGGCCCTTTCTCCCAGCTCCTGATCTAGCCCTTCTTCTTATCTGTTTGAGCTGCATTTCATGTGCTCCAGCTCCCTCTGATCCGTCAGACCTTTTCACAATTCAAATCATCTCGGGCTTCTTTTTTTTTCTTTCCCAATATACCCTGTTTTGCAAAACCTCTTTGCCCTCTTTTCCCCGTTTCCTTGCCTCCTGCCCTCCTCCACCCTCAACATGCTTCATGTTTTCTGACCTTTTCTGAACTCTTTTATTTTTTCTTCTCTTCCCTGTTTGCCATTTCCTTCTTTCCCTCTGATCTCCCATGTTGCCTCGCCCCTGTTTTTGCCTCTCCATCCGTGTTTTCTCCTGATCCTCTCCCCTCTATACTTGGCACAACGACAAAGAGGCGCAGGAGCGCACACACATACTGTACATGCTGTACACATTACCACAATAATTGTGCGCACACACACAAACACACACACACCTTTGCACACACATATATATCTATAAATATATAAATATGCACCCATGTGCTTGCACATTGCTAGAGAGAGCAAGAGAAAAGGAGATCATGCTCTTTTTGCTGGGGTGAACACACTGCCTGGGGCTTCAGCAGCAGGGAATGAAAGCTTTCACCTGTGAGATATTGAGTGTGCATTTGTCGACTGCAGTGTGTGCACGTGTATTGTCTGTGAGACTGTGTCTCAGTGTGCTCTATTGTTTCTTGTAATATAACTACGGTAATATTTGGTTGTCTAGCTGTTCTGGAAACATTGAGACTTCTCCTTTGAGATTGCTTTTTCCATTCTGTCCCAGAAAAGCCTTGTTCTTTAAATTAAGCCAGTTTTATTGCTGTATTTTCCTTTAAAAGGACACGGTATTTGTAGTAATCTCAGACACATTTTCACAAGGATGAACAGACTTCCTTGCTATGAAATGGGTCTTTCAAGGATGATGCCATGTTACTTTAAGGGTCAGAAATGTCGTAATACCAATACGTGGCACTTTGAGATGTGTATTTTTATGATGGGGGGGAAATTAATGTTTCATTTGTTAAGCCAAGCACCAATTACAATCATCATTAATGTCTCTCCATTCTGTCTTGTTCTTCAAAAACAATATCGCAAATTTAGCAGAGCTTAAGATAGATAATTGAAACAAATGGACCTTTTGAAAGATGGTTCCAAGACAAAGAATTTTTATCCAGCAGTCTTTTACTCTCAGAATCCCCTGTGTTCCAAATTACCCATTATTTTCCCTCCCCAATCACCTTATCGATTGCACACTGAGTGGGAGATTTAAGTCGGCCTTGCATGGCTGTTGGGGGTTTCTCCGTGTGTAAAAGGGATTCTCTCGCGCTGGTACGTTGCGTGAGCACCCCTACTTAAGCATTCCAGCATCTCAACCGCTCTCCGTGCTGACGCTGCTCCCCGTTTTCCCTCGAGCTTCCAGCAGCTCGCAGACTTGTGAGTGCACCGAAACGCAGGTTAAGAGAGATCAGTACCGAGAGTGATTGACAGTGGCAACTCTTCTTCCGCGGCTTTTGTGTCAGATATGTCACCCTGTCGTTCCTCTACACGGTATCATTATTCCAATTTAAGCAACTTTATATTTTTAAACGGGAGTCACAATGCGGGACTCCTGCTGTTTTGGATTACACTGCATTTCATTTTATTCAGCAGACACTTTTAGCAAAAGCAACTCAAGACAAAAAGCAGAGGAAGACTTTCAGTGTGCTTAAAATAAATTTAATTTCCAAGTAAAACAAAAGGCAATTGCAAAGTCTGAAAAAAGCCCGATCAATGGATAATCACCTTTTAATAGAGAAGTGCAGCGGAGGATGGGGTTAGATTAAGCAGTAAGGAGAAGATGTAGATGGAAATGTTCTTCTTGGAGATAGAGAGGGACATCCCTGCCCTAAAGAGCTGGCAGGTCGTTCCACCTGCGTGGGACAATCTGTGAGGACCGTCTGGACTGAGAGTGTCTGGTGTTTAGCGATGCCTCTGCCAGACAGGGTTTCTGTGAGGCGTGCAATGAGCACCCTGATGTGTAAACCTGTATGATTGAGTTGAGGTAGGTGTGAGCTGACCCAGATATCCCTCTGTAGGACAGCAGAAGTGATTTAAATTTGATTGCAGCTGCTGCTGGTAGCCGCTGCAGCTTAATGAGCAATGGAAGTGACACAAGCCTTTTTAGGTTCATTGAAAGCCAGACACCGCCGCATTCTGGACCATCTGTAAAGGTGTCACTCAACAAGCTGGAGGACCTGCCAGGAGGATACGGCGGTTGTGGAGAGTGGATAAGAACCATGGTCTGTAGTTTAGCTAAGACACGGTCTGATTCTTTTAATTATGCAATACATTTGCCTCATAAATAAAGTGGATAAAATGATCAAAGCATCCTTTGGTTAACTGTAAAAGATGAAATTGTTTACTACTTTAACTCAGTGACAGCTTGCAGGTGGTTGATGGATTAAAGGACAAAGCCGGGGTATTGGTCACAAAAGAGCTGGATTGAGGATCCAGCGGCTGCGGTTCTTTGCTGGGCAGCTTTTTTTTTCGCGGCATGGTTTGGGTCCACGTATCTCCTTACGGCTCATTCACGGTAGTCAAAAAAAAGCGTTGATCTTACCTCACACAAAAGCAAAGGCTTGTGGGTATTCAAACAGACGGGCTTGCCTGAACTCCTCTGAAAAGCTAAGACATCAATGGTCTCTGAGATGACATTGTGCATTGGTCAAATAGCGGCCAGTTGAAAGACGGCTTAAAGGAAAGATGTCATTGCCAAACCGAGGAGGCCGCAGAAACGCTGAACAGTGCAGAGCACATCTTTGACCATCTTTTCCAGAGGACAGCTAAAGGAGCAACACAACTAAGAGCAATCCAGAGATTGTTCCTCTTATTTCCGTGTTTCCAAGTGTGCAAAATACTGGAACTCGTAGCTTTTTGCTTAGCGCTAAAGCAAGTGGTTCCGACGCCATTTTAGAGTCCATGCTGGGTAATAAGGGTAACTGCAAATCATTTTCATCTGAATGATTCCTTTCATCTCGTAATGAAACGTTTGTACCCCGAAGGGCACGCTCTCATCCGGGATCTTCAAAGTAATGGTGATTGGTATTTCATATGTCAAAACCTGCCTTTCAAGTGAGCTGGTTTCTGTTATACCATTGAATGACTCAGACGTATGTTTGTATGTTTTCCTTTTCCTTTGTCACCTGTTGATATACAACATATTTCAAGTGGTAAATTACTGTCAAAACGTAGTTACCCTTGCCAAGTTGAGAATAAAAAAAAGCTGTTGATGGTTGGAGTGGGAAACTCACAGCATAACATTACCACTAAGAGGCAAAGCAGCTAATTCTAGGGCTCCTTCATGAAGGCAGGCTCCTCCTGATTACGCCTCCACTTCTGGCTGATCTGTCTCAAGGAAGAAAAAAACTGATAAGGGCTTGGTGCAGGCCTTTAATCTATCTCAGCTCTCAGAACAATACACCATCAAGAGAGATGGGGAACGTCTGTGCAAAATGTGGCTGATACGCTCCAACAGATCTCAGCTCATGTATTACTTTGTCTCAACACACTCTAGTGTTATAAAAGACCAATTTCTCCATGTAATTATTGTATTATATTTGGTACACAAAATGAAGCCGTGGCGTGTGTTTGTATTTGCCTTTCAGTATCAGTTGGTTATGAGTACGAGTCGTGTCCTGGAGTGGTCCACTGGGAGCGGAGGACAGCGCTGATGCAGGGCTTTGAGCTGGTGCCGTCCAACCTGGGAGGATGGTCCCTGGATAAACACCACGCCCTCAACTTACACAGCGGCGAGTACCAACAAAACCACACCAAGTCACAAAAGAAAATGACTTGTTTAGTCTTTATGTTTGTAATTGGTTTCCTTTTGGCGCCCAGATGATTTTATTTAAAGTGTGAAAATTGTATGATGGATTGTAATTTCAACCAAATTCAACCAATTTTTTCGTCTTTTGAAGTTTTTCCTTTCTTTCACTTTACTTTCACTCTTGCCACAACATTAAGCTTATTTTCTCACTGTTAAATGATAACAAATGAATACAATGTCAAGAATAACTGAGAGCGGTATTCAAAGAAAGGAGTGCAAAAAATGCAGGCGTGCCGGGGAATCTGTTACATCATAATTAAATGAATGTGGACTATGTGAGTGTGGTTGGTTCTGATATGAGATACAATAGCTAAACAACCCAACCACTTTTGTCATGTTTACATTCAAATATGCGTCTCCAAATTTCTCTTGTCACATAATCCAGCATAAGAAATTCAGACAATAAAAGAGGGACAAAATGTGGCGTGTGAAATAAAGGGATTGCAAAAGCTGAGAGAGGCAATATGTTTTCAGGGATTTTAAAGATTAAATGTATTTATCTCTCCACAGGAATCCTTCACAAAGGAAATGGAGAAAATGTCTTCCTTTCCCAGCAGCCCCCAGTTATTAACACTGTCATGGGAAACGGTTTCTACCGCAGCGTTCCCTGCGGCCCGAGCTGCAGCGGTGCAGCCCGAGACATGATGCTGTTTGCCCCCGTGGCCCTGGCCGGCGGCCCCGATGGCTCGCTCTACGTCGGGGACTTTAACTTCGTCCGCAGGGTCCACCCGGATGGATACACCAGGACCATACTGGAGCTCAAGTGAGTCATGAACTTGCATGTTGTGACACGATTTGGGGTTTTGGTTGATACTTTGGTCTATTCTAATACAAATGTTATTTTAATTCATTTATTTAATTAACATCAAATGAATATCTCTTAAAGGAGCTTGAGGCAGGATTGAGGCAGGATTTATGAAAAAAATTTGTATACGTTTTAAGTTTTCTAGTAATAATGTCAGATGAAGCGTTCCAAACCAAAAAGATTGAGCCCTCTAGTGTATCTCTCCGTTGCCTTGAACAGGCTGTGTGCTGCAAAATGTGCTGCAATTCGGGGGCCGAATTTCCCGCGCTGTCCTGCGGATGTGACGTCACATGACGCTGCATGCGCGTTCTCCCCGTTCTCCCGTGCAGGCTTCACTGTTGGCTGCAGTACCCCCGACGGCAGTCGTGGTGAAGGGTGGCGCTAGAGAGTCTCATTTCTTAAAAGGAGCCTCATGCTCCTTTAAATGAAGAATCAGTAATTAAATTTACAAGTGCAGCCAGAAATATGTAAAACAAACGGGCATTTAATATCTTGACATCTGCACTCATTGGGGGTCCAAACGTCCAGCATGGAGTTGCACTTCTTTCAGCTGGCATGAAATATTATCAGTCAGTCTCAGGGTTGTGTTTGCAACCTGAGTAACTGTACTGTGGCTCCAGATGCTCACTTACGCTGTGAAATCCATCTTTTGCAACGGCCAGTGAGGGCCTGTCATCTAGGACAATGAATGTTACAGTTTTATCCATCATTGTGGCGTCTGCCTTTCTTTGGGGAATTTCTTTCTGAAATGTGTTTTTTAATTTTCAAACAACAACAAACTCCAGTGTTTGCTGCTGCGGTGCCGCCGTCTTTCCCCTTAACCTGATAAACTGGTGCTTTTCCATGTGATGGCTCCTTAAATGCTCAATAAGATTACTGGCGTTATTTTTTTTATCAACATTTGTGCAAAACTCTGAACACCGCAGCCTTGCGCAATGAGAACGTCACAGTTTTCCCGGTGAGAATTTCCAGCCTAAAATTATGCTGTATTGCTAATTTAACGCTAAACTCCTTTCTCCTGCTGGAAGACTCAAAACAGAAAGTTGTAAGGCAGCTCTGTTTCCCTCATTGGAAGACAATAAGATTTTGCACATTGGTAACAAAATTAGCACAGCTGATGTGGGTCAGCCGTAGCTCCGATTGGGATCTGTGGTTGTAATCTGTTTCATCTCGGCAGGATGCTCAGAAGTTTGTTTTTATGCAGAGGCAGAGACTGTGAGTCTCAGACATCACAGGCTTTAATCTACCTCTTTAGGACGTGAGAGAAGCTTCGCTGTGAAACAAAGAGACTTTTCTTTTTTCCTGTGGATTATGACGATGATATCTCCTACTCTGCTGCAGGCAGTACATTCTCTATTTCTGTATTTTCTCAAGCGTAGACTCTCGATGGGATTGCACAGTCATTTGTCCTGTAGAGTGTTCTCCTTATGTAACTTTACTCTATCATTTGCTGTCATTATTATATCTCTGACTAATATTTCTGGTTCGGTCGGCGGTTTCACGGTATCTATTTGATACTTCCCCTTCCTATGGGAGGAAATGCCAGAAAGTTTCCGGCTAATCCCAATTGAAACAAACCCGTTGTAGTTCAGGCTGTGTTTGACTCTTATTAGCAAAATAAATAATTGTTATCCTCTCTTTCCTTCTTTTCAAACACCATTTAATGGCTTATTGTCAGGAACCGGGACACCAGACACAGGTGAGAACTGCTCATTACCACCTTCTTTGCACGTGTAATCACACAGCAACACACACAACAGTATCAAGAGAAAAGACAGGACACATTGCAAAATGTCCTCACACTTTAACTTTGTTTGTTTTGCTGAAAATTGCACTGACCCGACTTCTCCACAAACACACGCCTCAAGCCAGAGTCTGCGCACACATACTCTGATTGCAGCCAGATCCCTTATATCCTCATTTAAATTTCCACTAGGCAATATTAAATTTGAAAACTGGAAATCAGCCCAAATGTCAAGGATTTCATTTTTTTTAGAGGATTACTGTAAATCTGTTTGGAGTACGCATCGGTTCGCTCGCTTTCCTGAGCCGAGCTAAAAGCACAGGCTAGGAAGGACTTGAGCATCATCCCTGGCCCCGAGCTTCAATGGTGGTATGAGCTCAGTACACCATGTTTGACAGAAGATTAGACAGATGTTATAGGGTGTGTGCATGTGAGTGTGGGAGTCTCTTTGTGTGTGTTGATGTTTGTCTGCCCGCGTGTGTGCCACTATCGTGGGTTATTTTGAGCCGATCGTGTATGTGCTTCTGGGTGTTTGTGTGAGAGAGGTTAGGCTTTATCCGATTTCAAAACACAGAGGATTTTTCAAGATATCGTATCTCCGCCACGCCATAGTTTCAGTCCATGTACATATGATAACGTGACTGGCCATTTTTACGCTTGAACCTTTTGGGTGGATGTGTAAATATGTGTAAACACATTGTAAAAGTACAAATATAAACTTGTCTGGGTAATTTCCAAGTCCAAAGCCTGAGGGAGTGTTTCCCAACAGGAGGTACTTCTTCCTCAGCGGGGTACCGCTACACCTGCCAGCAGATAAGCACAAGCAGTTTGGAGTTGATCAAATAATTTCAAGATTTCTGAGGGATATATATGTGTGTGTGTGTGTGTGTGTGTGTGTGTGTGTGTGTGTGTGTGTGTGTGTGTGTGTGTGTGTGTGTGTGTGTGTGTGTGTGTGTGTGTGGGTGTGTGGGTGTGTGGGTGTGTGTGGGTGTGTGTGTGGGTGTACACATGCTGGTGTGGTTGGTGGTGGTGAGGGGGAGCACAGAAGTTAAAACAGTTACCCTTTAAAAGTCTGAAATGGGCAGATTCACTAAAAGCAACACATAATCTTCAAAAATCCTCTCGAAACCAGTTATGGCTTCAAATGTATGTCTAAAAAGTAAAGTAAAAAAATTTAACCAATTTTTATAGAGAGCCTAAATGATTTTATAATCTGCTATATGCCATTTGGTCATAAATGCTTAAATAAAATCTTTGAGCGGATTAAAAAAATATAATGAATAATAAATACCGTAGTTAAAATCACAATTGCACAAATGGCAAAAGCGTGTGTGTGTGTGTGTGTGTGTGTGTGTATTGTACAAATGGAAACTTTATTTATTCTCAATAGTCATCGCAGTCTGAAATAAATGTAGCTGACACATGTGGAAGCTGTCGGTGATGGAGCAGCCGAGCTAATGGCAGACATGTTGGGGTAGTGAACTGGATTCGTCTTGCAGCACTTTCGATACCTTTTCTTCTCATACCCTGGAGGTTTCGCTTTTAGTTGCCGCTTCTTTCTCTCCACTGCAGCTTTTTACTGGTAGCGGTGTGTTAGTGTTGCTCCTTTATTCCGTACTATTGTTCTCCTAAGTCAAATGCATTAATAATTCATCCATATTCGGCTTTCAAAGCATTTCACCACGCATTGTTCTCAGCAAAGTGCCTATCAACCGAAAGGGCTTCGAAACAAGGTGCTCTCTGCGGGGAGACAATATGGGAAACACTCAACGTAAAAAAAAAAACACTAAAAAAAAAGTCTATTCTTTCCCCCCGTAAGTTTGACTGAGAGGTGAAGTAAATAGTACAGGAAGTCTTCAACTATATTATCTGAGAGCCAGACGATCGATTCAGGGAGACAATCGGGAACAGGTAGATGGCTCTATCAGCTCTGATTATCGTTAGTTATGTAAAGGTTAGGTTTTGTGTTGTGGCCATTTTTCTTCTTTGTTTAATTTACTGCAGCAGACCAATGTATTCAGAAGTGCAAACATCTGTGAGAAAACAGTGATTTGTTGTCAGTTATACGTGCCCAACACGTATCATACGCTGCATGAGCAGCGGCACATCCTGAAACCCGGTGAATAACTCTCAGAGGATCATGCTTAAATTATGTATGTGCAGTTCAGCGCTGAGCTCTGTAAACAGTTATGCACTTAATGGACTAGATGACTGACAACAACCCTGCCTGAGTCACGGCGCTTTCTTTTCCGGGCTGTGGAAAGAACCAGGTTAATATCAGGAGGGAGTTATTTTTTCTTAAATTATTTTTCATTAAAAAAGATTTTTTTCCCATTGTTAGGGTTAGTCGGGGCAGCCGTCAGACATTGTCTAACAGCGTACAGCTGCAGCCAATGCAGATAGATAATCATAGGAAATGATTAGGTACAAAACAAAAGGTCTAAATGCGAAGAAATATTTTAATTGGATTTTTTTATTTTTTAAACGAGACAATACAAAAGCGAGAAAGATGAGAAAATATGTTCTTTTTTTGACATTGTAAATTTAGCATTAAATGCATTTTCTATTAAATTGGAACTGAGGAAAAGAGTGAACACTTTAACGGGATGTCTTCTAGTTTAATTGGCAGGAAGCCTTTGACCGGCGCGGCTGACACTGGATTTCACACTACAAAGTAATTGCTTCGAACTCAGTTGGCTTCAATGTTCAAAGTGCAAATTTTACATTCCCTTTCACATTTTTGCAGTCATTGTGTTCAGGTCTCAATAATGCAGCACAACAGCCTCATGATATCAAAGCCTTTATGTAATTAATGAAGTGCAGTCTGTGTGTGTGGAGGTAAGTCAAGTCCTACATCTACAGCCGTGTTGCCATTCATTATAGAGAAGTACATTTAGGTACAATGCAACTCACATGAGGGTAAATTAAGTCCCTGTTCACAGCATGTTTACTGGAACATGAGATTTACTCTGAGGACAACATGGGTTTTAATAAAAAGAAACAATATAAAATGCATGTATGGAGAGACTTACACTATATAACCTTCCCATCTTTCGTCCACCTTTCATAAATTACAATAACTACTACTACAAGGATCACTCATGTGGCCTTATGACTTGTTTTTTTTTATTTTCCAGTGCCGATTTGTTATTTATTTAGAATAAAGTGCTTACAAAACAGAATAAATTGATGTGAAAGGACAAGACACAGAAGACAAATGAATAAACAACCACTGCATAAGAGATGGTAAGGCTATTAAAGACACAAACGTCTCAAGAGGTGTTGTAGCCCCGCTGAGGGGGTGTTGTGTCAAAGAGTGTACATCTCTGTTCAAGCAGGGAGGATAGAAATAATTAAAATTCAAGTAGCAGTGGTAAACTACTTACAAACATACACATATAGGAATAATAACACTAAAGCTAAAGACAGACATGTGGATACATTCATGCATAAGATTCAGCTGATGACAATAGGACATCATCAAAATGCACCAGCGCTCCTAGAGGTGTCACGGCTAAAAAAAGATTGTGCTAGGATGAAGCTTCTGCTAGGAATTATGCATGCATGGATTATGCTCTTCTTCACATATTTAGTCAGCATATATTTATTTATACGTACAATCTCTTATCTCTGCCTGGCATGTGGGTCTTTTTGTGCTGACAAATGAATGACTAACCCTATGAAATCTTAGCTCACATAAAAACATCCTTAAGGTGTCACTCTAAGCAATTGTTGGTTGTACGTTAAACCAAAGATGCGCAGTCACATCTGTATGCTTCTGAAAACCAAAGAGGCTTTGAATTTTGCTTATTTCTGATTGATACCCCTCTAAAGGTGATGCGATGTCATTGGACTCAGTTTTTCTCCCACTAGACCAAAGTTTTCAGATAGTTTTACAGTTTTAGTTGGCCATTTACCTTATGTGTTTCACGTTTTTACTAAATCTATTGGTATTGTATTAATGTGGACAAGAAAAGAAAGAAAGAATGGTAATGATAATTTTCTTGTTGGAGAGAAAGATGAAACTCTGGTGATGACATCGAATTACACTATTGGTACATTGAAGTCCCACAAGTGAAGAAAGAAAAGCCTTGTTTCAAGAAAATTAGTACACTATTTTAGGTAGTCTTAAGAATTTTAGTCAATACATTTTTCTTACCCCACAGGCAAAGCTTTCTTTGCTTAAAATGAGACCATTTCTACAGAATAACGAAAGGCGTATTTCTAGAGGTCTTGATTTTTGCAGTGTAGAGGAAAAAGAATGAAAATGTAAAAGAAAATGACAGAACAGCGACCTTAAGACATGAAGGAGGCTCAGCCATGCTCTTGGACTGCTTCGCTGAGACTGGCGCAGACTATGTCGAATCAGTACGGAGCGCAGCGAAATCAGAAGATAATCAAGGCAGTCTGGAGTGAAACATAGCGGCCGGTGTCAGAGAGCTCCGCAGGTCATGGCCCCTCCAGCAGGATAGGAAATCAAAAACATACATCAGAAGAGTACAGAAGAATGGACGATAAGAAAACATTTGACCATTAGGAAGTGGCCTGCTGTGAGTCCTGATGTCAGTTTAAAGTCACAGTCGGGAAAATAAAATAAATAAATCACCCATCAAACCAAAGAGAAGGGGAGCAGCTTGCCAGGCGGAGTGGGCCAAATTACACAGAAGCCTCACTCAGAGCCACAAGAAGCATTTGATCCAGTAATTGCCTGGAAAGACGTTAGGTTAGGTTATGGGTCCCAATATTTTTGTCATGACATGATCGTTTCTTAGTTTAGCTAATGTGAAAAAAACACAACAATAACTAACTGATAAAGTGTTGAATCTTGTTTTACACAATCAGATTTGGACAATAACCCACGTTCCCTGTCGAGCGTGATGAGGAAAAGTCCCATTGCCTCTCGGTTATGAGCCATCTGGCACTACTTCAGTCTTTAACGGGATTACTTCTCCTTATAAAGAACGGTTTACAGTCGTTTTTGTGATATTTTGATTATTTTACTATTGAGATGGAAAAGGTGATATTTGTTTCATGTTGGGTTTTTTGGGTTGTTCTTTTAATTGCATCATTTTGAATGTATGGCATCTTGATTTGAGCTCGTCTTACCATTGTTTCCTTGGTTTGTTGTTGTTGTTAGTTATTTCTTATCAGGGTCATATTAATGACTGATTTAGTGCTTTGATACTCTCAGAAGAATATTAATTGCCCCATTGTGCTTTTTTCTGACTTTAAACAGTCCCAAAAGGATTTGTAGCATCATCTATTAATCTCGTACGGCAATTAGTTGCATTTTAAGTGGTACACAGCTGACAACATAATTGATAACTCTGCTTTGGAGCACTAAAAAAGCAAGGTTTAAAAAAATGTTTTTTCAAAACTTCATGGCCACAATTTCAAGAGAAACCTGAGCTCAATGGTTGGACTCAAAGCAGAGAAGAAACGCACCTGGACCCTACATGGGCTCTCAGCCGTGGTCCATGTGAGGTTGGGCTTTATCTCCTCACAGCAAACTTTCTCTACCTTGCTGGGTATTGTCGCACATTCACTACTGGTACGCCGTTTTACATGTGAATATGTTGCAGTATTTACAGAGGATGAGATGTTAGGCAGGACGGCCTCAGTGGGGTAGGGGGCGGGCATGTTGCATTGTGCTGAATGGGCAGAAAGCAGCCAGACTCAGTCTTTGTTGAAATTAGAAAGTCACCATGTGTTTGTGTGGCTTTTTTTTCTTTTTTTTTTTTAATTAGTACAGAGTAGAAAGTCTGTTTATCATATAAGCAAAAGCAGCATGTGTATCAAAGATTAGATAGTCCAATCATTCACTCTAAGTGTGTAAATAAATGTGTTACTTATCGTTCAGAAGCATCCCGCAGTGGCGGCTGCTACAGAGGTTGATTCAGGGTCCATGTTGTCATCTGTGCAATATAAAACAGAAGATATTTATCTAGCTTTCCAGTGTAAGTCTTCGAACAAAGCCATTTACTGTGATGACTAAGAGTGCTGCCTAAATCTGGAGGTTTCTACTTCATAAAACTAGTCTCTGTCAGCATAACTTCAAACCCCAGCTTGGTACAAGTCTGAAAAAAGAAATTGAAAAATAAAAGCTGCTTCACCTTATCTTCAATCAACTGTATTCTCTCACCAGCACCAGCCCTGCCCATAAGTACTACCTGGCCATGGACCCGGTGGGTGAGGTCCTCTACGTGTCTGACACCAGCAGCCGCAAAGTTTACAGAGTCAGGAACCTCGGGCAGCCAAAAGATCCATCGCGCAACCTTGAGGTAGTCGCCGGGACGGGAGAGCAGTGTCTGCCGTTTGACCAGAGCCACTGTGGGGAGGGAAGGAAGGCCACTGAAGCGGCACTCAATAACCCTCGAGGTAGGATAATGTGCTCAATACCGCTGAAGAAATCACTCTCTCTGTCTGCTTACAGTTCCTACTCACAGTTGTCATGAGCACAGGTTACATTAATCATCCCTTCAGGCTCCGCTCAGAGATTTGTGATCAGCAGTCACATATTAGTATTTAGCTATATTAGCAACACCTAGCTGGAGGGCACGGCAGGGGCTAATTCAGCCAAGGTCAGTGCTTGAGTATTGAAACAGCTCATTACACCAACATTTTAAGTGGTCTGCCCATCTCACCTTTTCCTTTTTGACTAAGTGCAACATTTTAAGTCGGTGTTGAATGCTCGGAAGCTGCTGTCATGATTGAATTAAAAAAGGACAGTTATAACCTTGGTATTATCTGCAACACACTGTGTATTCCACTATTTTTCTTCTCAAGGTGAAGGCTGTGAAGAGTGGCAGTCTATGTGACAAACTGGTAGGGTTGCTTATCAGATTACAGTTTATTCTATATCACTGTAGAACGGCCTCACACGTTTGGTTTTGTGTCTTCGTGCACCAGGTGGGTGACACAGGCTACTATCGACAGTCATTTATTGGATATCAGTATCATAAATCATAAACATTCCCTGTGATGGAAGGTTTGACTGTGTAGTGAACTAGAGTTCTACCCCCTGTGGGTGATTTTTCAACTGCACACTGATGCTTCAGTGATGTGTCACATAACTGCATCAAGTCTTGTCTAAAACATGAACTTTGAAAAGCAAGAACAGCCTAAGAACTTTTCACATTTCTGTGAAGTGTCACTTCCTCCCCTGTCGGGAAGGCAGGTGCTCCGGGATCCCACTGTCTCCACAATACAGAATGTTCCACAGTGATGTCTTGTTTCTCTTAGGTCAGCTGCTGAGCAGCTTTTTTTTGGTTTTCCACAGATTTTTACATGTAAGTGTTCTCAAAATGTCTCTTCTCTTCTCTTTGCCTCTCTTTGCTCCTGGCAGCCAAATACATTTCGAATGCTTTCTGTGTTTTGCATGTTTTATGCAGAACGCTGTGGTGTATTAATGGAGCAACACGGAGCAAGTTATACAAAAGGGATTTTGTTTCCTAACACAACAATACCCCACATTTTGAATTATGTGGAAATTATTCTTTATCAAAGATCACACAAATGCTGGATTTACTGTTCAAATCTAATCGCTAACCCTTTAAAGCCTGACATATGAAATATAAAGTGTTTTGAAGTGTTAGTCATATATTATAAATTATATTTTAAATTTTGTATTAAAACAATCTCTAAATAATTATTTTCCTAATCATTGGGAATACATTAGGTAAACCTATGTATTTTTATTTAGTTTTTTACATTTTCTATCATTTTTTAGGGTTTTTATGAAACTTTTTTTTTCTTTTTTAATTAAGAGGATGCTACAAATGTCTCATCAGAAATGCATGTATCAAATAACAATATTAACCCCAAAAAGGCATTGTGGCATTGATATGGAAATTATTTTGTTTTCTGTTTTGTAAACTTTGCACGATTATCATATGTTGTTGAATTTGTGTTTTGACTAAATTTTCCACTGAAAGCATTAAAACAAACCCTCCGTGGTCAGCCCTCCAATATTAAGCGATCCTGGGGCATTAAAACAAAGCCTAATTGGTTCAAGGTTCCCGCTGAGCGCTGCCACAAAAACACCCCATCACATTCCCTGCTGGCTTAGATAGATTGATGGATTCATGCTGCTTGTGCCCTTTTCACCAAACTGCAAACAGCATTGATTTAACAAGGCAACACAGTTTTTCCATTCTTTCATCATCTAATTTTAGTCATTATTGCTGATTGTCAAAATTACTTTTAAGGGTAATTATTCAATTTTCCCTTCATGATTAACAGCAGAGATAACCATTACAAAATGTCATTTTGGCAAAAATGACACATTCTGTCCTGTGGTAGATGCACGACTGTCCATTAAAGTGCCCGATATCTATGTCCCTGGTATTAGTGACATGTCCTGGTATTAACTATATACCCTGGAATTAATTATATACCCTGGTATTAATGATAAATCCCCTGATATTAATGATATACCCTGGTATTAGTGATATACCCTGGTATTAGTTATATACCCTGGTATTAACTATATACCCTGGTATTAATTATATCCTGATATTAATGATATACCCTTGTATTAATGATAAATCCCCTGATATTAATGATATACCCTGATATTGATGATATGCCCTGGTATTAATTATATACCCTGGTATTAGTTATATACCCTGGTATTAATTATATCCTGATATTAATGATATACCCTGATATTGATGATATACCCTGGTATTAGTGAAAATAAGCCCTGAATGAAACAGATGCAAGAAATATTCTAAAAATTTAGCAATCGTTTGTGTTTTGCATTGAATGGTTCACAAAATACAAATGACAGGAATTATCATAACAACTTAAAACAAATGTTAAAAGAACATTCATTAGTATTGTTTGGCCTTTTAGTTGTTTACATCACAGAAACAGAGCCTTTTCTTTTTATTTGAAACCCTAAATACAAGCGTTTTTGTTTAGTCCGATGTGCGTTCATGTCCTTTTACTATTATGTGAAGTTCTGTTAACTATGGTGACAGCTGTTTCACAAAAACATTGTATTCCCAACATTTAGAAATTACAACCATTTGAAGCAAAGTACCTCCATTTTTAGGGGCTCAAAAGCATTTGGACATTTGACTTCAAGTGTGGTCCATTCATTTAAAAAAAATGTACTAGAAATAAAACAGATGGAAGGTCTGGAGTCGATATCAGGTGTCCATGCCTTTTTGACTAGAGCTACCTAAATGCAATTCAAAGGATGTAATTGTTAGTGAAAGAAGCCATTGATAAATAAATAAATAGCAAAAATATGTAAAGGAGAAAGCAAAAACCTTAGGTGTGTCCAAATCAACAGTTTGGTGCATTCTTTAAATAAAAAACACTGGTGAGTTCAACAGCATGCAAACGCCTTAAAGATCACAGAACACAACTGAAGTGCATGATTGATGATTGCAAATGTAAATCTCTTTTACCACATCAACCAAAGTCAAGAATACTCTGGATAAGGTAGATGTTTTATTGTTAAAATCAACAAGACACCAAGAGAGACCTTCATAAGATACCTTCATAAATATAAATACAGTTTACGAGAAGGTGTAAACTATTTCCAGAATTCAAGAACAGCAAGTTGGAATAGACTGTCAGAAACCATCTAAAAAAGCTCACATCCACCCACGCTACAAAACTGATAAGACATGGCTTCACAGTGCAGATGGAGAATGACCCCACACATACCACAAAAGCACCTCAAGACTTTTTCAAGGCAAAGAAATGGATTATTCTTCTTATTCGTGGCTGCAGTGAAGGCCTGGCAAAGCATCTTTTGGGATAATTTGGTAATGTCCATGAGCTCCAGACTTCAGGGTGGCGATGACTGCAAAGGTTTTTTTTTGAGAGCATTAAAAATTGGAGTTGATTTTACATTTTTGGATGTAATTTGCTTAAATGGCTGTAATCCTTAATCATGAGATTGGAGGAGATCGAGTGACAGAACTTTGAAGAACAAATGTATTTTAGTGTCCTGACTTCGAAAAGAAATCTGCTACAGTACTTTCATTTTAGATTTTTTATTTTTTATTAAGATTTGGGCTCTAGGTTGTGTGAAGCATCATCATTTGGGTAAAATCCCACCTGTTTGCACATGTAACTGCATGTTATAGAACATACTTCTCTACCTGCTGCAAGCTTTTCCTCTATTTTCTGGTCTACCATTGTAAGATCATCTTCATGCATATTTAAGCTGTTCGGGGACTTCTGTTAGTGTCTATTCGACCACCCAGCATGTTGTAAAGTGCAGGTGAAGAGTGCTCAAAGCTTCAGGGCATCCCCTTGATGTCAAAGGTTGCTTTAACCGAGTGTTTATGTGACGTATGTGAGTGGGCGCACACTGCTAGGAATCAAATTAAACTTTCATGAGTTATGATTTTCATCACATTATTAACTGCAAAACAAAATATGGCTTTTGTTGCTTTTCCCACCCTTACTACTCACAGTAAATAATTTCACCCTAACTACATTCGGATATAGAAGAGGAAGAGGTCTGAAAATAAAAAACACAGCAAAGATGAGATAAAAAGACTGGAAGTGATTCCAGCTAAAAAAAAAAAAATTGACATAAAGCCCGAGGACTGCCATTCACAGAATATGCATCCCTTTATACTTTCAAGTGTGCTGTATCTCTGCTTTTATATACTTGTAGAAAATTCTGTCCCAATACACCTTCTGTTCACTCATGGAAAGATGTTTCGTACAGTTCACAGACTCGTCTGTGGCTATTGTACTCAAAGTAACCAGAGCTCATAACGGCTCTGGAGAGTTCTGCCTGGAGCCCCCTAGCACCCTGTCATCAGTCCGTCACACAGCCCACACTCCTCCACCTCCTCCTCCTCCTCTTCCTCCTCCCGCACCCTCTTACCAATGGTAATGAGTGGTAGACTTCACAGAGAAATATCTGTCTCTTTCCTTTTTGAAGTTGTGCTTCTGTGATTCTCCTCCATTCATTGATCTTGTCTTGTGTCCTCTGGTGAGTGGCCCCGCTCCAAATTAGAGCCTTCCTTTACGTCTTCACGTGTTCCATCTCACCCCCCCCCCACCCTCATCTTCCTCGCCCATCTTCCCGATAAATCACCCCTGTGGCTCAGCGTTGACACAGCCTCAGCAAGCCTAGCATTTACACTAAATATTGTTACAGCATGACAAACTGTTGTTGAATAATAATCCATAATTTGGATTTTGCCAGCCATGTTGCAACACCATGAAGAACTCTGCCATTGCCCAAGTTTATATGCTCCCTGTTGTGTAAGCTGCAGGGATTATCTTGTGTCCTTCAAACACTCACTTATGAATACAGGATCTGGGGCATTGTTTAGAGTTGGCTCCACATGCCGTTCTGCACTCAATTAGCTCAGTAAATAAAGGGCCTTGCTCCATTTAGGATGGATCCCATGTCTGACATGAAAGAGTCTCCAGTCTCACAGGACCCACCAGCCTTGGCTCTCATCTATAGAATCCTTCTGCTCGGTATGAAGCGGCCCTTTTTTCCTCTTTTTTTTTTAACATATTTGTTCGGCTGTGGTTGTGCGTCTCTTTCATGTGTTCGGATACAGGAGTTCAGAGTGATTCTGGTGACTGAGAGTTGAATTGTTGGTGGTTGCCATGTGCTGGTCTTATCTGTTATTTGTTGACTAGTCTCAGACAGCAAAGCTGACATCCACAGAGAGAAGAATGTGCATTCACGTGTGCACATGTGGTTGAGCGTGTGCTGGTTGTGTCAGTCTCTCCCTCTGACCCACAGGGGGCAGACTAATGCCCTTATCAGTAGCTGACATACTGCCACCACATTTCTCCCTCCTGCCCCGTCGGCCCCTCTCTCTCTCTCTCTCGCTCTTGCTCTCTCGCTCTCTCTTTCACTCCCTCTGTCCGTCTTTTCTCCTTTGCTTTCTTTCAATCTCATTCTCTGTCTCCCTCTTCCCTGCATGGACCGACACAACACATTTGTCTCTCTTTCTCACTAAGCCCCACAGCTGCAAGGCACGCCACTGGTTCCGAGATAACAGGCCTGCATTGCTGAATGGAGTTGTGGGGTTTAAACTGGTTTAAGTTATTTGCATGTTGAAGCGCAAGGATGCTTAATATACATATATATGTATATATTATATGTATATATATTACTCCACACAGGCCAGACTTTGCAGACTTGCACATCGATACTCAGCAACCACCACCCTCAGACCGTGTAGTGTCTGTCTTGAGTGTGAGTATTGGTTGACATAGAGGCAGCGTGGTGGACTGTAAACCCCCAAACACTAGGTTGTAGTTTCGTTTAGAGAAATCACTAAAAACAGGAGTATTAGTTTGTGTCATCTGTGTAAATCAAATACTCACTGAGTATCAGAAGCCCATGCTAACGTCATTTAGTGGCTGATGACACTCTGCTTACAGAACACTATGGATATGACTGACTTGTAGTTGCTCATATTTCACTTACTGCTTTTATTATGTTTGGAAAAAGTCAAGTTGGGTACCTCTGTGACTGAGTGGCAGCAGGACTTTTTAACTCGCAGCTGTAATCACTTTTCCTAAAGCATGCACTTCCCAAACTGCCCGTGCGCTGCAGCTGTGAGGTCCTCAGAGCTCCTCCGGCTGTCTCCTCTACGCCACCTGCTTAGTTATAAGTTTGGAACAACTGTGTTGTCATTATTCCACCTCTGGCTCCTGCAGCATTTACAACAGGATGGTTGCGTCATCTGACAAAATGGAGAAGGAGGGCAAGGAGGAGGCAAGATGTTCTCAACAGAGGAAAGAATAACTTAAGAAATAAGAGCGAAACAGAGTATAACGGAATAAAGAAAGAAAATGTGACACATGAATAAAGAAAAAGAATGAAAAAGGAAGAGATGACAAGAGAACAGATGCAATATACAAGCGATGGATAAAAAGAGCTGGAAAGAAGTCTGTTTTTTGTGTTTTAAGTCCTGCAGCGTGCAGCAGTCCCACACCTCATCTGCATATTAAACTGGCCCTGTGGCTGCTTCCCCTCTCAGAGGGTCAACTATCATTGTTTCTGTTGGTTTAAACAGAGCACCACTTTGCAAAACAAGGGCATCATATGACTCACTGCGTGTCGTGGCTCCAAGATTCAGTTTGTGAGCATTTTCATATGTGTGCATAGTTTTTAACAGACTGCTCCTGTGTTTTATTTTATATTGACCGAGCTTTTGTCTTTGCCTCTGGATATCCCTGCATTAATGATACACACATGAATTAATCACACAGCAAGGGAACAGCAGCATACTTTATGATAATGTAAAACTGAAAGACGCCATTGGGTCATGCTTTTCCTACCACAGCTTGTTTTCTCACCACAGCATCCATGATAATTAAAAGGACGGTAGTGGTTTGTGCAAAAGTCATGCATCACTGTGCAGCCATAATAAGAAGTGCCAGAAAGTAATTTCTCCCAAAACTAGTGCTGTTAACATACAGTTAAAAAGAAAGTACATTTGTAAGGGTTTATGGGCTAGAAAAAAATTTACAAAGAAAAAAAATCAGCTGGACCCTCACCAAGTCTTAAAAAGGGTTACATTTAACCCCAGATAAACAACAACAAATGATATATAGGCCAGTGTAGACCAGTTCCAGTCTTGTTTAAGTGTTTACTTGCATTGGATTGCATTAGATTAGTTCAATTTCAACAGATTATCTGGGTGTGTCTTTTTCCTGACTATTAGTACAAATTAGGTTGGATGAAAATGTTAACATGCATTTTAAAGTGAAAATCTCAGCATCCTAAATATGTACTGATTGTGACTCAGTTACCACACGCTATCTCTGTTAGCAATTTAGCCTTAATGATATCAGAATCAGAATCAGCTTGATTGTATTTTCACAAACATAAAGAGCTTGATTCCAGATGTTGGTGTCACTCAATCCGATAGAATCTATCCGCGGCTCAGATTTTGTCTCTGTACCAACATCTGAATGACGACTGCTGCAGCTCCGTGCAAGCTCCACTGGAGCTACCACAACAAAGCGTGGCTAGGCTGGCCCTGGCCCAACTAGGTAGCTCACGAAGAAAAGAATGGCCGCTGAAGCAGAACTGGAGCCACGACCCAAACCTTCCCAGGTTGATTTTGAATGGAGTACGGGCGAAGGTGGCTCACGGCTGAAGTTCTGACCGGCTCGGCCCAGAACGACCAGCAGCCACAGGCCAGCTGGTCATCAGCCGTCGTCCCCGGCAGATGGCTAATTCAACTGCCACCTGTCAGGGGTCTTCTCCCCAAACCGTTTGAAACCAGCCCAGAACGGGCCATGAAGGTTTGTTCAATTAGAGCATAACAAGCCACTTATATTTAAATAAGAGCGATTATGTTCTCCTAGCTCTTTGTTCACACATCATAAGGAGGTGAAGTGATGAAAGCTGGCTCTTAACATAATAGACTGCCATCACTCAAAAATACCCCTAATTATCAAAACATTTATGTATTTAAAAAAATGTACCGGATGAGGGTCATAAAAATTCTCCCTATGTTCACCTGTCAAGGAGTTGATCTCCAGCTATGGAGACCAAAAGTATTCAGTGAATTCTTCTTTAATGTCTTGGGACATTAGCAGGTGCCGTAGCCTCAGAAAATAAGCTGGACTTTTCTCACTAATGGTTTGTCCTGTAAGTCTGAACTATCCTTTCTCAAACTCTTTTTTTTATACAGTTAGTTTCAAGACACCAAATATTAGGAGCCCTTTTGTTCCTCCATCTGAGGGGCCGTCATCATTGTTCCCTTCCTCGCGAGCAAGGCCATTTTCTCAGTGTAAAACGGCAACGAAAGGTGGATACTCACAGCAGAAATGTAATCAGTGGGAAAGCAAAGTACCCCGCTCACTGAGGACGTGCCATCTCATCCCGCTCGCCGTGAGCAGGTAGGCATGGTGGGGGCCCTGTCAGGAACGGGTTTTAAGAATGGCATCTCAAACCGAGAGGCAGCCATATCCCTTCTCTTAAGTCTCGGGAGACCAACATCTGAACCATGAATGTAAAATAGCCGAGTCTAATCCAGGGCTGCTACTACTCTTATTAGATGAATGAACTGACTCACTGCTCCAGTGTGTTTTGTTTTCTCTTTTTGGAACAAAATCTTTTGCTCGATGAGATGCCCGCATCATTCGCGAGCAATAATCTCAGGTTTGTGATACAAACTTCTCTTTAACATTTGTCATGTGAAGCTGGAACGGTGAGTTTTTCTTCTACATTCCCAGGAAATAAAGTTTTAGCTGTCTGAGTACAATTAACTTCATATTTCCCTTGTGCACATAGCAAAAGCTAGATATATCTATTGTGCAGCCTCCCAGTATCAGACAGATGATTTGGTTGGTACTGACCAACTAATGAGAGAGAATATATACCAGTATACGTTAATCTATTAAAATCAAACTACTTAATCACATGTGTGTAAGCTTGATTTTATAACTATGCTCTAAGTCATGCCAGATGACAGGTGTGATATAATAACTATGGTTTTGAGTCTCTTAGATATTCTGAGGGAAAAATTGATTTGCTAAAATCATAATTTGTACAGAACCAAAGAAAGTAAACTTGCTGGTCTTATTAGATTCATATTTTAAAATGCCTCTTCTTCAAGTAATGTAAAAGCCAGGTCGGTAATGTTAGAAAGCCTCACAGACTGATAGCTACTTTGTTTGTAGTTTGTGTGTAGAGAAGCTTCAGAGAGATTACTGAAGCTCTCTGTGTGTGCAATGAAGCCCTGAGTCAATAAGACATGCAGGCTCAAGGCCAAAGGATGCTACATTTGTGCAAATCAGTGCCTGCGCACGCTTGCTTTTGATCAACAGTCTGCAGGGCCCTGGACCTACGCTGCCTCCCACCATGAAGGGATAGGCAGTTTTGGGTGTCTTGTTAAAGGTATGTCAGGCTGACAACATCAGTGTGATTTTGGCAAATGTGACACCCGTATTCATCTAACTGGTTGGGATGACCACTGCTGCAGCTGGCCCGTCAACCTCCACTGGGAGCCTGACAGACTGACAGCAGAGGGGAACTTTGTTGCTGTGTAAGAATAAATCGTATTTACAAGAGGTGAATGTTCAACACATAACATACACACAATACAGAAATAAGTATTTGTACTGGTCACAGGAGTGGAGGAGGTCTGATGAGACGCAAGGCTAGTTTATTTTCTATAGCGCGATTCAACATCAAGGTGATTCAAAGTGCTTTACAGAGACATTAAAACATCACATAGGAGAACTAAAAAGCGTGATTTAAGATTTAAACAAAAAGAAAGAAAGAAAAAAGAATAATGGATAAAAACAGTAGTTAAAATATGATCATGTTTTGGACTTGTATAGTGTTTCAGGTGAACTGGGAGTTTGTTCCAGACACGTGGAGCATAAAAGCTGAATGCAGCTTCTCCATGTCTGGTTCTGACTGAGAACTGATTAAAAACCAGATCTTGATGATTGAATGGGTCAGGAGGTCACTGGTGTATTTTGGTCCGAGACCATTCAGAGTTTTATAGACCAGTATCAGAACTTTAAAGTCTGTCCTCTGACAGAAAGACATGCATTGTAAAGACCTCAGAGCTGGACTGATGTGGTCCACTATTTTGGTCTTAGTGAGGACTGGAGCAGCAGAGTTCTGAATCAGCTGCAGTTGTCTAGCTGACTTTTTAGGTAGACCTGTTTTTCCAGGTCTTGCTGAGGCATCAGATATTTTAACCTTGATGTATTAAGGTGATTAAGCCGACTTTGTTATTGCCTCAATGTGTTTCTCCACATTTAGGTCTGAGTCCATCACTACACCCAGATTTCTGGCCTGGTTGGTAGTTTTTAGGTGTATTGATGGAAGCTCTGTGGTGAACTGTGATCATTTATCTTTGTCTCCAAAGGCAATTACTGCAGTTTTGTTTTTGTTTAGCTGGAGAAAGTTGTGGCACATCCAGCCATTAATCTCTTCAATGCATTTACAGGGCCTCTGTCTCCTGGGCACATTGTAATATATATCTGCATGTCATCTGCATAGCTATGGTAGTTTATTTTGTTGTTTTTTATAATCGCTGCCAGTCGAGGCATGTAGATGTTAAACAGAAGAGGTCCCAGGATGGAACCTTGGGAACTCCACATCTGTGTTCAGATGTAAAGTTATCTATGGACACAAAGTACTTCCTGTTCTCTTAAGTATGCTTTGAACCAGTTCAGTACAGCTCTGTAAAAACACGCTCCAGTTTTACAGTCGTAAAGAGTAAAATATTGTGGTAAACTATATCAACTGCAGCACTGAGGTCCACTAAAACTAAGACCGACATTTTTCCACTGTCTGTATTCAGACAAATGTCATTAAACACTTTGGTTAAATGACACTTTGGTCACTTTGGCAGTCTTATGGCGCTTTTCCACTAGCACCTACTCAGCCCGACTCGTCTCGCTTCTACGCGCTTTGTCCCCGTTTGTTTTTCCACAGCCAGGTGAGAAGTGGGGGGGTTATGGTGAAGCTGCTGTGACGTACTCGATTGCGCAACTCCTTTGTTCGCGTCGGCGCTGATGAGAAATCAGATGGAGCCGCGAGCGGCTGAGAAGAAAACAGAGCGCCTGTGGATCTGATCTGATCGTTCCTTATCGCCCGTCTACATCCCTTTTTTAATTCTCTCGTCAGCCACCAGGTTTATGAACATCTGCAACTCAGAGTTGGATCACCAAACAGACGTTTGCGCTGTATAATAAAATCGCCGCGAGCTGCAAGTCGCTCTCGCGCTGACTCCCGCTTCCTGATTCAAACGTCTGACGCCCCCGCCCCCCGACCAATCAGTGGCGCGGAGGGTGGTGACGTCAGATATAGTGCCGGCTCAGCCCGGTTAGAACCTCGACAGAATGGTTACAGAAAAAGTATCTGCTTGGCACGGCTCTACCCGCCTCAGCCCCTAGTGGAAAAGCGCAAGACGGGGGCTTGGCGGGTAGAACCGAGCTGAGCAGGTACTAGTGGAAAAGGGCCATTAGTGCTGTGGTGCTGTCTAAAACCTGACTGGAAGGGATCATAGCATTTGTTTTGTGTTAAAAAGTAATTAAGCGATATAGATATATACAATTCAGAGATTACTACAACAAGGAAGTGAAGATGGAGCCTTCACAGGAGATGAACTCAGTGATAAGTGTAATGCTGAGTGCATATAAACCTAACATCAAATGTACCAAAGTGATCTCCAGGTTTTATGAGAGTCTTATGGAATGCAAAGGCAATTCAACATTATATGTGAAATCAATGGGAAGAAGAATTGAATGTGGAAATTTCATCAGAAGAATTGAATGTGGAAATTTCATCAGAAGAATGGTATGAGATGTGTATATTCCAACATACTTCCACAAGCTCACACCAATGGAGAGTGTTTAATTGGAAAAATTGAATTCGGTATTTTATAACGCCTAAGATCCAAAGTAAAAAAACATTAACATCTTATCCTTGCTGGAGGCAATGTGGTACTTTAAATGCACATCATGCACATATTTTTTGGAATTGTTAAAAATTTAAATTTTTCTGGAAAGAAGTACATTCAGTTTTGACAAAAGTACTTGGATATGAGATTCCATTAACATGTACTGTTGTATACTTGTGTCATTTTGCAACAGTAGTGCAGGCAGAGGATCACTGGTTGGTTAAGACACTCCTTACAGCTACTAGGAAAACCATCACTAGAGCTTGGTATAAACCTGAATCGCCTACTTTTAAACAGTGGCTGGATATTATTAAAGAAATATGGACGATGGAAAGACTGACCCATATCCTGAGTTTGAGGGAAGGGCTATTTGAGAAGAGATGGCAAAGTGGACATTTTATCTACAGAAAGCATAAGGATGCGGGCCTCTTTTTTTTTCTTCCTCTTTTCTTTTTTTTGATAGATTATTAATGTGCTAACCCACAAGTTTATGTTTGTTTTTCTACTTTTTATTTTTATTTGTTTGTTTGTTGCACGGTGAATATACAGATCATTTTTGTGATCTGGTAAAAATGTGCAGTTGTAAAAAAAAAAAACTGAAAATCTAATAAACACAAAGTGACAAAAAAAAAAAGTAATTAAGCGGATAAAAAACAGCTTTTTCAGTGATCTTACTTAAAAATCAGAGATTTGAGATCCTGTAGTTGTTCATTTGTGTCTTGTCAAGATTGTGCTTTTTCAGCAGAGGTTTAATTACAGCTGTTTTCAGTGTCTCTGGAAACACACCTGACGTTAAAGACAGGAGAGAAGGCGAGGCAAATTTGTACCCATGCAGGTTCTACCTTGACTCTTAGAATTGCTGAGAATACTTGAGGGTCGTGTGGGCACCAGGCACGGTTCAGAGCAGCAGCTGCACCTCCCTGTGAGAGAGGGAGCTCGGCTGCTGTTGTAGGGATGAGAAAACAGAGCAAGTAATTGTTTACGTCTGGCCACCATTATCACCCGCTGCTCCTCAAGACTCTGTTTGTCACTTCTCCATCTAAAGTAGCATTTCTTTGCAGTTCTTTGGAAGACATTGAGGCAATATCTGAAATGATAGAAGTCAGATACTTTTGTAGATGGGAACTTTTTTTTGGAGTAAAAGCTGCACAGATTTGCTATCCTATAGTGCTCCATTCCATTCGTTTCCTCCCTTCTGATCCCAATTCCTCCTTTTACCTTTTTTTGTAGCGCCTCACTGGTTTGTTGTTGCGATGTTTGGTAAAAGAGCTTCTATTGATAGACCTCATTGCATTTGTTTGATGTTCTAAACAGTGCGACATAATCTACAGAAGCTCTGCGGTGATCCGAACTCCTCAGCCTTTCATGGAGTTTCTAGTCCAAAGCTTTTCAATTGCTTTTATAATTGAGTTGTCTGCCGCCTCTGTTATTGCTTTGGATCTCTCTTTGCTATCAAATAAGGCAATTACTGCCAAATCGCATATTTTTGGAAAAGAAAAAAAAAGTTTATTCACTCAGAAATTATCATGCAACCATTACAAAGTCGCCTTACACTGTTCTGGCAATGTCTCTCCTCGTCTTACACATGGAGACGGTAGCCGTGGCAGCTCGGAAGAAAGACGGCTATCAATTATGAATTCATGTGAGTTAATATGTTAACAAACTCATGGCGGTTCATAATGAGATGAGCCACAGCGTCTGATTCGGACTTAATAACAAAGTGTCTTTTCTGTGGGGCTTTAATGAATAATTAATTGAAAATTCCATCAATTATTTCGACTTACCAAATATATACCACAAATACATGCTTTCTCTATTTTGTGTTTTTGATTGATAAGTGTTAGATTGTGAAAAATAAGAGCAATTTGAATCAGCGCTTCTGTTATAATAGCAGTTTGTCATCAATCACAGAGCAACGTTTGATACAGATTGTGCAGGATCACAGCGTGTGATCGATAGCCACTCACACAAAGTACATACAACTCAACAGTACTTCATTTTTTAGCATTTTTAGATGTGGAATCAGTTCTGTCAAATGAACACACAAGGTGCACTGTGCAGTTTCATAGTGCCGAGATTTGAATGAGCGGGTTTATTTTCCCCTCTTTGGTGCACTTGGTCGACCTCGCTGTCTTCAGAGAAATTGTGTGCGTGTGTTTTTGTGTATATATATATATATATATCTACACATGTGTGTGGGAGTGACAATTTCTCATCTGCAAACTCTCTGATTTATCCTCTTTATATGCATATGTGCACAATGTGATTAACTGCCATGGCTTATCTTTTTGCCAAGCTACTTCACTGCATGCCTGCGCTCACGGAGAGCGACAGACGTGTGGGTTTGCACACGCTGATGTGCACCCACATTCACATGGATTCACACATTCACATGCAAACGCATTGTTCTCGAGGAGAAGTGATGAAAGTGAACGGTAAACCACACGAGCAGCCAACGACTCTGAACCAGTCTGTTAGTCAGCTTCACTTACAATTGGACGGTAGCAGTTAGTGAACCCTTCAGGCCTCGGCCTCCTAATGTGGTTGACTTTATTTATGAACACAGTGTCTCATTGGGGCAAGTTGTGCAGGTGAAACTGTTCATCCGTCTACATTCACTTATCGGCCACATATAGTTACTTAGTAAAGAAATGCCATCGGCAATAATCATCAAAACCTGGTATCATTTAGATGCTGTAATGATATGTCAGTCCCTGTCATTAGCGCCCACTGGGCCCGGGGATACGGGGAAGCAGACTGAATGACTTGTATGCAAAAGCACCTGTGCGTGCGTGCGAGTGAGCGTGGGTATATCTCTCTCCTGTGTGCACATGCTGCTGTGGTTGTGTGGGTGTATGCAAGTTTTCAGGGAGGAATGAAACTTCCATAATGAACGCATTTTGCTCTCTTCCATAAATAAACTTTTCTGCTGTCAATATTTGAAAGTTGTGTCGAAGTGAAAGTTGAACTGTACCAAAAGGGTGACTTCCTGCCCAGCCAGAGGGCTCAGATTTTAGCCGTCAGTACTCGCAGCACATCACATCAGGATGTTATACCAAAGGGCTTGTCTTCAGTTGCTGCTGAATGAGATGCTAATACGCCGCTGATGTTATAATTAGTTTCTCACTTGATCTTATTTCTAACCTTACACCTTTCCTTACCTTTTCCCTTGCTCTCTGCTCAGAAAATCCCTTGTGGCTCCTTCTCTTCAAATAGCTGTAATCAACACAACAAGATTTTCTCCAAGACCTCTCCGAAAGGCGTTAATCAGAATAGATTGGATTGCAGTACCATAGGGGGTTGTTATAAGTGATATTCTTTTGACAGAGACACAGAACAAAGGGATCCTTTGACTGAGAGACCAGCCTGTAACAGTTAATTTAAGCAATCCCTCATCATGCCTCTGTCTTTTGACCACCTTTCTTCTGTTTCCCACTTCCTTTGGCACATCTTTTATTCCTTTTTGGCTGTATTTCCTCCTTAAATCTGAGCCGAATGTGCAAAGTGTCACTGTATCATCATTTCTCCGACTTCAATCCCCCTTCTCCATGTTTTTCCCAAGGTCAGTGCACCTCAGTCTAATTCATTTTTGATGATTAAATCCGGTTCTAACTTAAGCCAAATGTCTGCTTTCTTCTCGAGCTGAGATTTATCTCAATTACTCCTCTACTGGTGCCTCGCTAAACATGAACATCTGAGTGCCATGCTCACCCAGGGAGAAACGGTAAATCTTTTGATGTCTGGTGAGTATCCTTTGGATATAGGGAGGAGCTGTAAATTCCCTTAATGCAACATCCTGCCTTATCCACAACAACAGGAAATCCAGCCGCTGTCAAGGAGAAAGTTGACTAATCTACTACCTTTTCAATAAAGCATAATGAAATACTCTTAAGCAGCATATAAACGGGCGTAAATCCTTTTGCAAAGCAAAAACAGCTCTCTCCTTCTTGTTGTGTTTGTGTGAAGATGAATAAGTCCTGTATTTGTTGTTAATAATAGTCAATGATAGATTGGCTTCTTGGAGACGCCTTGCACAAGTCTCGGTGTGCATATGACGGATGTCATGATGGGAAAAAAAACTAAAAGGGAGGAAGGTGAAAGGATAAAGATAATTTAGGACTGAAGCCCATTGGAACCAAAGAGTAATATCCAGGGAGAGGGGGAGAGAAGAGAAATCAGTATTGAGAGAGAGTCGTGTCTGCTTCGTCATGCCCTTGTGCAGGATTGATGAGCTAAGATCAGGGACAGGTTCAAGGTAGAAGTGCTCGGAGGAGGAATAGATGGGGAAATGAAAGAAAAGTAGTAACATAAGGGTAGAGCAGGCTGAACGTGCCCAAAATGTAGGCCTAAGTAGGCTCAGCCTGCACTGCATGTTAAGATGCACCTTCTGCATAACAGCAGGTGACATGAGGGGGAAGTTTCAAGGCCAAAGGGTTTGGAAGGCGACGGAGGAAGGAAAAAAAGGAGGTGACCAGATTAAAACTGAGCCCAGACGTTACTGAAGTGTTAAAGGTCAGTAATTTGATTAGAACTTGCAAGAAGCAGGGCACAAAAGCAGCGGCAAACAGAAGGCAAAGGACACGAAGAAAAAACAAGGAGAGGGGACGAGGGCACAAAAGAGAGCAGAGGAAGATCAAGTTAGGAGTGATAGAGCGCTGGGGGAAGCTAGAAGAACAGAGGAAAGGTGTTGTGTGGGGGGGCAGGTGAGGCAGTCCAAGTGGTGTAATCTGTCTGTGTCAGAGGGATGATGAAGGGAGAGCTCTGCAGTTCACCCCCTGGCCTCTGGAGGAAACACGCTGACCCTGGCCCTCCCCCTTGCCCACCTCCCGTCTGCAGTGCCTCTTCACCTGCACAATTTATGACTCGCAGGGTCGGCCCAGGGTTGTTCAGTCTGAGGACACTGGCTGTGGAGTTGGCACATTTTGTTTGCATGGGTTTGTGTGCTTTTCTGTGTGTGTGTGTGCAAATGTTGAACAAATTGTCGTGTAAAGAAAGCAGCTGTGACAAGGAGGAGGAGAGATTAGTGCTTCCTTCGGGGGGGAGGGACAGAGGGGATTTCTGTTTATAATTCAGACCGTCCCACATAGTCTGAACTGAAATCGAAGAAAAAAAACGGAGGGAAATATAAAAGAAGACGGAATGAACGAGGATGTGTTGGTGGTGCTCTGTGTAATGAATGTGTCACTCCATCGTCTATTTGTTGTTTTTTTATATCACGGTACATCTCTTAATGATTAACTCAATAAAATACTTGAAGTATGGCTATAGTAACTTTGATTTCAGCCATGAGTTTGTGGCTGATGTTTCGAAACCCTGAGCTCTTGCAGACATTTGTGACATGAAAGAAAGTCAGGCTGTAGTAAGGCAAAGAAATAAAACAGTACCCATAATTAAACAAAAGAAGAAACTGTTAAAGACTAAATTGGGGATGCAATATTTCATGTGTCAGGATTTAAAGGTTAAATGTGTGAATCATATCAAAGCACACCCTCTACAGCTATACTGATTGAAACTGTTTTTGGTTATGTAGATCCACCTTTGACTGTAGGAACAGGACATAGTCGTGTTCTGCACAATGTTAAGAGTCTGAAAGTGTCTCCCTGTCCTGACATTTCTCTCAGCGTTGCATGCTCAGATTTAGGGGTTAACTTGCAGAACCACCAAATCCCTGGAAAAACAGCTGCTGTCTTGAATTATATCATTATCACCTGTGCACCTGCAGGTTTCCAAAGTGTTTTTACATTTTTTTTTTTTTTTTTTGTGTTGCAATTAACAACCCATCAAATTCAGCAATTAGATGTTGAACATATTAGAGTTTGCAGCTGCTAAAAAGTTTGACATCGTCTTACAAATCACTGGAGGAAACAAATGGAAACTTAGCATTTGTGACTACACTGCACACACGTATTCTTACAAATGAGTACCTACCCAATTTAAAGCTACTGTTGTACTGCTACTGGAAATGATGACAGTCTTTCCTGTGCCTAGAGGAGGGTGTGAATCCTACAGTTCACAGCCTTTCCATAGCTTTTTCATGATCGTTAATTCAAAGAATAATAATCAGATATTCATTCTCATGTGTATAATCCTTTCCTTTTCCACTTTTTTTTTTATAAAGTTGTGTCATCTCCCGTGTAAACCCAGACCTCCGTCCTCTATCTGCCTTACAACAGGGCACCATTGTCCTGCAACTTAAAGACTCTTGCAGACTTATTATGCAGTGTATCGTGTGACCGAAGTGTCGCTGTGAACAGATGTTTGCCCCTCAAACTTTTTTTTTTAGCAATTTTAGATGCTAAAATTGCCAAATGTTCAAATTGTTGCAGCAAAATGTTTCTAAACAGATGAATAATTGTATTCATAGCCGTTTTCACCTGCCATGTTCTTTCCCTGTGTCATGTGATTATTTAAGGTTCATTCTGCACTCTAATATACACCAATTAGATTTGTGATTGATTGGATTGATTTTGGCTGTTGTCTCTATAAAGTCCTTTGAGGCATGCTAAAGACAAACAGATCTACACATAAATCTGGCACAATCTAATGATGAGCCATAAACAAAATGTGTTTGTTAATGAAATGAATGAAGTGGAGGTGGAAGGTGGAAATGCTAAAGTATGGCTTATTGTCAGAGATGCTAAGTGAGAGCAATCAAGGGGAATTGGCAGGGTGCAGAGCGGGAGGTGATGGCTGAATCGAGGAGCGGATGAGTCAAAGAGCTTTTCTGTGCATAGAAATAAGAGAGGAATGAAGGTCGTCCCTCATCCATAACAGATGATTCATAGTGCCCTGACCTTTAATACTGGGACTTACCTCTCTACGTCTGTCTCTGCTCGCCGGCTACTGCAGAGCTCCTCTGCAAGGAGAGTTCAAGTATATGCTTTACATAGAAAAACACACTTGCAGAGCCTGTGTCCATATGTGCTGTGTAAATACAGGTAAAGATATGTACACTGGCAGGACTCACACGTGCGTGTTTGAAGAGTGGACGCCCATATATAACGCACGTTTGCACGGACGTCAAATGTCAAAAGTTCACTGCAGCACCCCGCTCACATCTAATGTGACAAATAATTTCTTTCTCCAGTTGCATTGTTCTAATCCCTTTAGTGGTCTCTGGAATGGAAATATAATTACATTTCTGTGGTGCAGTGCCTTTGATAAGACAGCCGCTTGCTGAGCTGAATGTCTAACTGAGTTGGATGCCTCGCCAAAGCCCTCTTCCCTTGCTGGTTTATTTCTCTCCCTCCTTCACCCCCCTCTTCTCCCCCGTTCTTTCCCTTGCGTTTCCTCTTTTTTTTCTTCCCTCTTTTCCCCATTCACTGTCTTTGCCCTCTTCTCCAGACGCTCATTTTGCCTCCCTCTCACCCGTGCAGGTATTGCAGTGGATAAGAGGGGTATTGTCTACTTTGTTGATGGCACCACCATTCAGAAGATTAATGAGAGGGGTGTGCTCTCCACGGTGATTGGCTCAAATGGACTGATGTCAACGCAGCCTCTTAGCTGTGATGCACGCATGGATATCAGCCAGGTAAGCTAATAATACTGCAGGGCTTAAGCGACTTGTAGAGAGCAGGAACCCCGAAACATCCTTTGAATGTTCTGCAGAAATATAAGTTATTCTGCAATATGTCTAACTAGGGCTATGAAATGAAAGTGGGAAAGTGGTTTGTTGTGAATATTTTTTCAGTTTGCAATGTGACTCCTTAAAGATACATGTATTTATGCCTGTGAAAAAGAATACGGCTGAAGCCAAAAGACAGCCAATGCACAAGTTGCATCGGCCAGCCTTCAGAACACACTGCTAACTAATATCAGGCCTATTAGAGCAGGGGATGAATAATAGATGAGCTCCTGGCTCTATAGAGGGATATCTGCCCACACATGGGCTTGTGAGTGCCCGTGTATGTGTGTGTGAATATGCGTGTAGGAGCCAGGTCGATTCCCTGAAGTGCTATTTTATGTCTCGGTACCCCTGCTAAGCTACGGTTCCTCTGTTCGGTGGTCACTGGTCTGACAGCGATAGTCACATTTGTCCTCCATCTGTGTTTGCTCTTCTATACCGCTGTGACTTGGGTATGCCGGTGGTATTGATGGAAACCTCTGCAGCTCCGACTTGACAAACATTACTGCCGAAATGGTGAACAATCATAGCGCGTACGGTTTTTACTGTGAACTTTACACATCCCTTTATATTATAGACTCGTCCGTTACTGCGGCTGCACAGGGTTTTAGTGTGTTATGAAGTAAATCACGCTGTGTACCTGTACCACCCACAAGCAGTGGCCCAGTTTAAGGGTGGGGGACATTCACCCGCCTCTGAGAGCTCACTGGGCTTTTGGGTTGGTGCTTTTTGTCTCCTTGACCGGGCCGGTCGCGTCGGATGCCCTTGTGACGTTGTACATGTGAGACATGCAAGAGATCACCATTCTCATTGCGGATTTCCTTTTTCCCCCCATTGATTGGTGGTTTGTCAATAAATATATTACTTTTCTAAATGCTATAATCTCTCCAGTGAGACCCAGGACTCAGATAAGCGGCAGAAAAGAAACACGTTCAGTCCCTGTTTAATGTCGGAGCTGTACAAGTCAGAACGCAACGGGGAGAACGAGCCTCCTGGAATCCTTCAGGGCAGTGTCGGTCCCCTTCACTTTTTACAATGTGAAGGCTAATAAATATATAAATAAAAACAAACATAGTGAAGTAACTGTGTACAGCAGAACGGAAGCCCTACTCAGGCGCCACGTTTCCCATCACACTGTATAAAAGATGTAAAAGATAGTTGCAGCCTCTGGCAATGTTCAGAGAGAAATGTTTCACGTTTCATTCTGTTAACTTTCTGTGAACGCTAGTTTGCAGTTACTTTGACTATTTTGAGATTTCACATTAAAAACCTGCAGCTATGTTAAATGTTTGATGCAGTACTATATAGAGCAGTATTTACATTATCCTTAAAACATATATAAGTGAGTTCACCCTATACATGTACAATATGTACAGCAAAGTGGGTAATAACTTCTGTCCTAATGTTATAATACTAAAGCAGTGAGCGCCTTGATAAAATATATTATACATGTACTGCTTCTGTGCTTTTCTGTAAAATATTGAAAAAGGAATATTCTAACTTTTACATAAGCAAAGCGTTGACGTGCTCTTCTATCTCTGGCACCCGCCCACGCAGACATTTCACCTCTCAAATTGCCAGCACTTGTATTGTCAGTGAGAGCCAAACAATCTGGCATCCTGGAGGACACAAATGTACAAGAACAGTAGGCTATCACTGCCAAAGAGAAAGAAAAAAGATGAAAACTTCTGTCACTTATATTATATTAAGTGTGCATGCGAGACAGAAGACAAAAACAACCCGTCTCTAAATAAGGTGATCTTCTCAGTCTGATCTTTCATGCAGCGTCTCCAGCTCGGTGCGCGGGTCATCTCGGGTGCGAGACACGGGCGCCTGTCATCAAAGCCCAAAGTTCATTATCGTGAGCAGCAAAGATGTGATGCATGTTCTCTTTGTGAAGGGACACGTGAGTCCTACTTGATGAATCTCTCTACCTCTTAAAATGGGATTTCAGAGCGAACCCTCTTCTGGCTCTCATTTGACAGAGCCTATAATTGGACATGTCAGCGGCAATTCAGCATGATCCATTTATTTACCAATCCATCCTCCGACTCATCAATCACCTGATCCACCACATGCGCCGGGCCCTCTCCGTGGCAGACATGACTCACAGTTAGTTTGAGTGTGGGATAAACAGTGCTGTAAGTGGCTGTGTGATAGCGCAGGTTTGTTGTCTAGCTTTGACCCCCACGGCGCTAGCGGACACGGTGTGCTATTTGAGCACGCGGGGATCACGGTTATTGGATGACATTTGGAACGGTGCCGAAGTGAGCCGGTGTAGGTCTTGAATAAACACGGGGAAGGCTCCCTGCCCGCCGCTGACCTTTGCATGAGCAGGAAGGGTCACCAGGCCTAATACTATGTTATTAAGGAGATATTATGTACCACCTGTAACTGGTTCTCGTGGCAGTCGACTTCAATGCTTCCTCACTGCTTTTTTCTCACCTTTGATAGGATGTACTATAACTGGATGAGGGAGGTTTGTGTGCTTTCATGTGTGTCTCATCACTCAGGTCCGCTTGGAGTGGCCGACAGATCTGGCTATCAACCCCCTGGACAACTCCCTCTACATCCTCGACAACAATATCGTCCTACAGGTAGGAAAAATGGTCGAAGAGCATGTAAAAACATGTTTGTCAGGTTTATCTGTTCCCAGAGATGCTTCCATGACTTGTAGGGGTGTAACAATATATCGTGCCACGAAATTTCGCGATACAAAAACGTCATGAAACGTGTCGTGGAGGTGACAAAGTGTATTGCGATATTGGGTTATTAATATTAATCTATTGTGTTGATTAGTAACGCACATCCGATAATAAATAACCTTCTTAACAAAAATAAATCTCCTCTTACACTTATAAGGTGAGCATGAATCTTTTTTTATGATGTAGAATTGTATGTATTTATTTACTTTTATTTATTTATTTATTTAATTTTAGTTGTTAAATTTCTGGAAAAAGAAAAAAGTCAAATCATACATGAGAGAAACTATTCAGTTTGTGGCAAAATATTTGTACTTGTATGAAACTGAAGATGCATAATGCAAACCTGACATTTACTTTTAGTTCAGTTTGTGGAAAATGTTTGGCCTGGCTTTCTCTTTAAAACTTAAACAGTAATAAAGCATTACAAACTGTAACAATAGGACAAACGTACAGCATTGTTTTGTATTTTGTGTTTTTCAAATAATAGACCATTTTTTCCAGTCATATGTTCCTCATTCAAGGTTGTTAAAAAAATACTGCTATAATATCGTATCGTATCGTTATCGTGACCTCAATATTGTGTATCGTACCGTATCGTGAGATTAGTGTATCGTTACACCCCTAATTACTTGTATCAGTGCAGATAGCCATGAAATATTCTGCAGGAATTCTGCAGCTTCCTCTGAAGTGCAAGTTAGAGTGAGAGAGGACGCTGACAGAAACAAAAGCAAAAATTAAACTATGTGGAAAAAATAATACATGCAGGTCTCTGCAGGGGCTGGTTATTAATGAAGGCCATTAAACTTGTTCTTGAAGATGAATGAGCATGTCCAGCTGATGTGACCTATTTACTTTCAGGTGTCAGAAAGTCTTCACGTGCGCATCGTGGCGGGGCGGCCCATCCACTGCCAGGTCCCGGGCATCGACCACCACCTGGTGAGCAGGGCGGCCGTACGCGCCACGCTGGAGGCCGCTAAAGGCATCGCCCTGTCTCACCTGGGAACACTCTTCATCGCTGAGACCGACGAGAGGCGGATCAACCGCATCCAACAGGTCGGCATTACAAAGCCCTTTTGCAAGAATGATTTCTAAAGGAAGAAATGCTTCAGCTGAAGATGACGTCAGCTATTCGCCAGGCCCGACATCGCTAGTTTGTCCTCCGCTGTCAGGTTGTTTACGTAACACGTACCGTACAGCAAGGTCATGTTTAGAGTCTGCAAATTACATTTGGAAATACAAAGTCCCACCAAACAAACTAAAAATGTGTTATTGCTCAGTAGCCAGCAGTGGGCTACCAAAGGCCTGCAGTATTTTGGCACCAACACCTTGCAAACGCTGCCTGCTGTACTCAATCAATAGCTCCTTTGTGGTCGGCAGCATCACGCTGGGTCCATGTGGAGGCAGAAAGGAGCATAAAATGCTTCAGATGCATTTCTGATGGAGACTGACCAGCCATGTTGATTTGGGTGATGAAAAGATGTCTCTTTGGCTGCATTTTTTATTATTATTTATTTATAGACCCGTATTTATCAAGGTCCTCAGCACTGGGATGAAACGTAAAAGTAGAATATACTATCTGCATGTGGCCTGAACTAATTTAGCAGCTTTTTAAACTCGTCTACTTTCTAAAACACTTCACAATGTGTTTCTCTTTCAGCCCTTCACACGCAGACAGACACACACACACACATACACACTTGTGCAGGGCTTCTATTAAATAAAACAAATGCACAGAACAAAAATAATCCATCTGCTGGGTTATAGGAATTCACTCAGCAACAAGCACAAGCGTGAGATAGAGTGGCACCGTAATGAAGTGCAAAATCAAACGAGTGATCATGTCGTTGGACTTCAGACGTACGCTGGCAATTTGTGGACGGTTTCTCTGCAGTTTCTGATGTGCAGTCAACTCTTCAAAAAGCAGGTCAGACTGATACAAAAGTCTTCTGAGACAGGAGACGTTAAATTAAAGACAGAACAATGTTCACATGTGAGGCGATCTCAATCCACACAGGTACGTCTCGCGTGAATAAATGCAAAAGACGCTTACGTAAAGTGTTATGTTTAATATTAAACGACTAACCCCAGCCTCATCTTGTACTCTTTGCAAGTCTTTTATTTATTTCTTTTTTCAGTCTAATAAGCCTGATTAAATGCGAACGTGATTTGGCTGCAGCGAGTGTTTAGGGAATGTTTTGGCACCGCCTGAGATCTGCTCTCGTGGTCCAGGCACGCTTGTCCATCACACGGCCCCGCGGCGCTCGTCCAAAACTGCACATCAATCTGTGCTGAATTTTTTTTTTTTTATGTTTTATAGAAGCAGTGGAGCTATTGAGCATTAATCGTGTTGGAGCTATGGGATGCATTAAAATCACAATCATGACATCCAGGATTTGCTCCATATGGTGACGTGTATTGTTTTTCAGTGATGCAGCATTATTACTGAGCATGGGGCTCTCATAACACTGGGAAGAATGTTGTCATCATTATTTTAAATCAAAGGTTTTGTCTCTCTTTTTATATATTTTCCCCACTCTGTAAATGAACGCGTTTTCCCTCTCCACCCTCTCCTGCTGGGACCCAAAACTGATTAGTTTTGCTCAACAGGAGGATCCTGAAGGACGTTATGAACATTTTCCTAGGTCAACGGGATGAAATGTCTTCACTCCTGGGCCTGAAATCAGGACTTTATGCACTTCGTGTTCTGCTCAGAGGTGTTTCACAAATGCACCATGAAATGATTGTAAATGAAAGGAAGAATAAAAAAAGAGGACTGTTTCTGAGAAAATATTCCCGCTTTATGGGCGACAATGTTCATTTCTTTGAGCAATGGTGCAACATTTTGGGGGATTAAGCATCTTCACTTTATAGGTGAGAGGTAGTTGAAAAGATCAATGCAACTTTTATGCTTGTGAATTAATAATGCGGTTAAAGGCGTGCAGACGCACAAAGACTGGGTACAGGGGGAAACAGCTAGCATCGCTCTGCATTAAGATCTACATACAGTTAGACTTAACGGATGAACAAATAAGCAATAACAATTATGTGCTTTAGAGCAACTATACTGGCATTCATGTGGGATTATTCCTCTCATCTCAATGTGGAAAAGATAACCATTAAGAACTTCAAAAAAGCACCCCAAATAAGCTTTTTTTATGGGTAATAAGGCTTAGACAACAATTACCCCAATCGGTGGAGCTCAAAGGTAAACCTCTCAAACATCAATGATACACAAACACATTGTTTTTTTCTTTGTGTTTAAAACATAATCTTATATTTTATTTGAGAGTTGTTGCAGAATCAAACACTGGATAGACAAATACATCTTTGTCGATTACTTCAATGCGATATATCAAAAGTATTGACAGTTTTGTTATTTTATTTTTGCCAGATTTCATCATCTGATTTGAGAATCAAGACCCTGAAAGCTGCTGATGACATTTATTTTGGAATTTTGTTTTAATTGTCTGTTTTGGAAACCTCTGCAGGTGTCAACCAACGGAGAGATTTCCATTATCTCCGGAGCCCCCACGGACTGCGATTGTAAGATAGACCCCAACTGTGACTGCTTTTCTGGTGGGTCATCACACACACACACACACACACACACACACACACACACACACACACACACACACACACACACACACACACACGCACACGCACACACGCACAATGGTTACATGAGTGCAGGATTAAGTAATGTGACAGTATTACTGTAGATTATGTCTAATAGGATTACACCACTGAAAAAACATATAACAGCAGTTAGACATCATTTCAGATCATATCTTCCCGGCCTGCTTCAGGAAGATATTTAGAGCAAACAAAAACTGGACCACTTAGAAAGCTAACGAGATTTGATGTCGTACATATGTCTTGATATCAAGCAAGTAAATCTAGCTGTTTGCGCTTCCCAGCTGGCCAGCAATTTTATTAACAGTCCTTGAGAATTACTCTTTTTTTTTTAGTTTTTGTTGTTGCCTTTTTTCGTCTGTCTCCTGTAATATTTACTTCTTGTCTAAATTATTTAAATCAGCTGGAAACTTACGAAGAGTGACTGCTTTTACTCTCCTTGAAAAAGAAAAGTACTAAAGTGGCATGATAATGAGATTCATGTAAGTGATGACAATATTTCGGAGTGGAGAGCTGAATTTGGCTGAGAAGGTTCGTGTGCTGGAGGCAGAGGACGGATACTAAGTGTAGAATGGGGTGATACTTGTAGTATTCACTAAGAAAGGTTTGTTTTTGCAGAAGAAAAACTCCTTTCACCTCCTTTTATTACAGCTACTGGAAGTGAAAGTTCACATTTGGACGTGGAACGTTTGAACGGGCCGATGTGGCATTGAAGGACACCTGAAGTGTAACAAAGGGAAGGAGGAAGGGACAAACAAATAAGCAGATGTTCCTTTGACAGTTAGGCCGCGCTTTCATTGTAAGCGTCAGAGGATGTGATTTTATCATTTAATTCTGCTCATAAAAATCTGTCTCTTTTCTATTCAAAATGGAGGGAAGTGTGTTTCCCGTGCCACAAGCCAATGGGCTGTAACCATCCCTATTTCTTGGGTTGTACTTTGCATATTTTCAATCATGTCTTGCTGTTAACAGATGATTACTCTCTTCAGAGGCTTTCCGTTTCCATTTCCTCGCCGTAAACACTTGCACGAGTTGAATATGCACATACGTATGTGAACACACACAAACCGATGCAGATGTAGAACACACACATGCACACAAAAGCTTACGCAGGCATGATGTGCATGTTGTCAGGAGATAAAGTACCACCCTGCTGTCTGCACAAACCCACCAGAGGCCCCCGGGCCAACTGCTGACACCATCTAAAGGCCTTCACCTGTCTGTTATCCCATTCTGTTACCAAACACATCTGGATGCATTCAGTCACCTACCACCGTCTGATAACACTGAGGTCACTATCAAGGTGGTCATCATATCCACTGTATTGGGAAGCTACAGAGTCCCAACGAGTCTGTGTCCTGAGCCGGGCTGATAACAGCCTAAGCGGCACCATGGAGTCTCCGTGTTTCACAAAGCGTTCTGTTGCAACGGGTGTGGCTTCTCTCCTTCAGTGAATTATGATTGGTATTCCTCTGTGTTTGGAAATGAGGATACTCTTAGTTATGCTCTTTTACTGATAAAGACTTTTAACTTCACAGAAATAATGTGCTCTCCTTGGTCTTATCAGGAGATGGAGGCTACGCCCGCGACGCCCGTCTCAAAGCGCCGTCCTCTCTGGCCGTGGCCCCCAACGGCACCCTGTACATCGCTGATCTGGGCAACATCCGGATCAGAGCCGTCAGCCCCAACCAGCCTCAGCCCAGCCCAAACGGGCTGGTGGAGATCAGCTCCCCGCTGGACCAGGAGCTCTATCTCTTCAGCCAGGTAGCTAACGCTTAAGCTCTGTCTCTAAACAATACAGGGTTAATAGTTGCAATACCCTGTTAAGATCAAAATAAGAAGAAGCAGAGTTTTGGACACGCAGTGGACAGCTTTACTTGTGCTATAAAATGTAACCATTGTGAAGGAATATGTAGCCATTTAGGGTATTATTGCATTTTCTGCTTCCCCCTGGATGCTGCAAATGTCCCTCTGAAGTCCCGCTATAAGCCCCTACATGAATGTGTTCATCACATATAGATGGATGAGATGCTATAGAGGCGATAGAGGTGCATCAGTGGATGTGCCTGCTACGCCGTGTGCACTGATGGGCCTCTACATCTTCACAGATGATGGTTTTTCACCTCTCACTGATAACAGCCTTGATGATCTTTATCTAACAGTGGTTTTCAAAGGTTCTTCTGAGGTCATACAGCGACATCTATCACATGCACGACTGTTTTCTCGTGCAAACGTGATGGTTGAATGTCACACACAACCAAGGGAAGGTTTTCCAGCTTTGGTCCCAACACTCAGGACGCAAACCAGATTTACCAAATTGCTTTGAACCTAATTAACAAATAACAGATGTATTTTTTTTACATGCTATTAATATAATTTTGGATTATTACAACATGATAGATATTTTGTCTATGTTAGCGTTGCACTAAAGACTGGTGGTGGTTGTATGTTGAGCTTTTCTTTATAAGTTCATCTTTTTCTTCAAATCTTTTTGGTCCATTTTCTCACAACAAATCATCAGTCATATTTGAGATTTATTTGAGAAATAGTCAACGCGTAGTAACATTTTTATACTGTGACAAGAAATGAACTGTGAAATGACATGAGCTAGTTTATTGTTTGTTGATAAATCAACACAATATTTAAGCTGTAATGGAACAAGTAACTTTCAAAATATGCAGCAGTAAAATCCAGTTAAGACTGATATATTTCCTCATCATTTAATTTGAATAACTTTGAGTTGTTGTCTGTCTGGTGATCTTACAAGATCTTGTTTTTATGATGGAGAACCCTTTTAGCTGCTCACCCGCTGCTCGCCTGCTAAGCTTTACAGCTCCATGTCGGTGCTTGCTGATGCCTCCTGCAGTCAAACCTTGACCCCTGTCTTCGTCCTCTGCTCTGTGACAGAACGGCTCCCACATGCACACCAAACACCTCATAACCGGCCACTACCTGTTCAACTTCTCCTACGGCACGGACGGCCAGCTGTCCGGGCTGACGTTCCACGACGGCCGCGGCCTCCAGGTGAGGAGAGACGCCCACGGAGTTCCTCTCTGGCTGGCGCTGCCTGGCGGACAGGTGTACTGGCTGTCCCTTAGCAACAGCGGGACGCTGCGGAAGGTGTCGGGCCAAGGCCACGATATCGCTCACATCACGTACCACGGCAGCACCGGTCTCCTAGCAACCAAAAGTGATGAAAACAGTTGGACTACTGTTTATGAGTAAGTTTTCTCTTAAAGCTTTTATTGTGTTCTCCCACTGTATTTACTTCCCTCCTTTGTTTTTCTTATGTCTTCACTTCTTTCTTTTTTTATCTATTTATGTCTTGTTGCTTGACTCTGATGGTTTTTCCATGTGAAGTCTTGTAAGACGCATTTACATGAGCGGTGTGAAGTGTGAGTGCCATCTGGTGGTACTTTCTGTGTTGTAGAAAACTGGGGGGTTGGAGGGGGGCTTTTTCTTTTAGTTTTTCCTTAAGTGACTGTGACGTTCCTGAAGAACATCTCTGCTATACTTAGATCACATGTATAGTTTTATACATCCAGCGCACACACTAAAGCACATCTGTGTGAATTATTCACCACTGCCAGCTCCGTCTCTGTCTCAAACTTCACAGCTGGATAATTACACATATAAATCATTGTTGACACCTACTCCGTGCCGATGAAACGGGGGGAAAACAGAGCGCTTGTGAGCACGCACGAGTGTCTGTGTGCTCGCGTGAGCTCGTGTACGAGTGCGTGTTTGTCAAAGAGCGACGTGACTCTGCGTGTATTTGTGGTTATGCATTTTCCTATTGTTGTTTATTCTCTAAGATACAACAGCGAGGGTCGACTTACCAACATCACCCTCCCCACGGGTGAGGTAAGTGGTTTCCACGGCAACCTGGAGCGCTGGTCTCGAGTGGAGGTTGAAGCATCCAACCGTGAGAACTTTGTCACCAGCACCAACTTGTCTGCCAGTGACACCATCTACACGTTCAAGCAAGGTGAAGCATCACCATGAATTGTGGTCGGGGGTTTGTTGCTTTTTTATTTTTAATTCCTGGACTGTTAGTAACTGTGGTGAATCGGGAGGGGACAGATGAGAAAAGGCCAATCTCACAAATGCATCACTTTTATGAAATTACAACTTGACGGGCAACAAAGGTTAGAGCTGCATCATTCTGCACCGTCACACATCCACCCCCATCTTCGTCGGTGCAAATGCCACGAGGTGGTTTATGATTCATTTGGGGGGCGACTAGACCACCGACAGAGGCCACACTTGTTTGAGGAGGGCCGAGCTTCAGGGTTTAGTGATCTTTAAACATTTATAAGTGGCAAACTCTATCAATGTAGCCTGGTCTTGACCGCCATCTCCACTGAATATGTCAACTTTTTACATTACCAGACAAGGGGACAGTTAAAAAGAATTAAATTACATGAAAATAATTTCATTCTGTTTTATTTTTATCTTCATTGCTATTGATTCCAAAGGATAGACAGGTCTCACTGAGTTTTGAGGTGTCTTAACAAGTGTCGGCGGGGTGAGGACAGAAAGGAGGACAGAGAAGGGGAAAAAGGAAGGAAGTGGAGTGGAGGAGCCACTCATGGGAGCAGTTTCTTCTCATGTCATCCCTTTAATTGCTTTCTAGCAGTTGTCACAATGACAGCACTGCAGGGAGGGAGCAACCGCTCTAACGCACGGAGATACACTTGCACGCTCACTGGCATGTGTACGGTGCAGTAGTGTGCAGGAGCTGGCGGGGGAAAGTTGAAATAACCCTCCATTTGAAAATGCCCCCGTCACCTCCCCCGACCAGATTCACCGTAACGCCGTCCGCCTCCGAGGCAACAATAACCATACGGGAAGATAGAGCTTTTATAGTGGTGAAGGGAATTAAAAAATCCTTTTAGTTTATTGGCTGTGCTAAATTTTATGATTAAGATAAATTTTATGATTATTTTCCCCCTTTTTATTAATTGTGTGTTGGGTTGGTGAAGATAATAGACGAATCTGACATCGGCATGTGCAGAAGCGGTTTGAAATATTACTCAGCGCGCTGTAGGACTGCAGGAGCAGTTTCTGAGAAGCTTTTGCAATGTGTGAAAAACTGTTATGGCCAAGCACTCCTCCCTCAGTAACATCCCCTCCACCTCTTGCTCTCTTTCCTTCCCGTCTCTCTCACCTCCTTTTATTGCTTTTTATCTCTCAATACCTTTCCATCTGCCTCTTTTCCTCCTCTCCTGCTCTGTGTTTGAATAAGTTAGGTTTTTCTGACGCTGTAATAGCTGATGTTGCAATGAGGAACTTTAAACAACAATAATCATAGTCATTTTAGCAATTAAATAAAACAAAGCATGCACACAAGTCGCTAGACGGTGGACTCGCATGGCTATTGCCACATCTCACATGTGTTTTTCAAGGCCTATTTGTCAGACACAGCGACTGATGTTTTTGTTCACACTTTTTTTCATGTGTTGCTGCATGTTTACCTCCTGTGTGCGAGTGTGGTTTTGCTTGTGCGTAACTGTGTGACCCGTCTGTGATAACGACCCCCAGATCATGCTCAGAGCTCATACAGAGTCAGCGCGGACGGGTCGTTCGTTGTGACGTTGGCGAGTGGGATGGAGCTGTCGCTCAGCACGGAGCCGCTCCTGCCGGGAGCGCTGGGCGGGGGAGTCAGCCCCACGGCCAGCCGCTGCAACATCAGCCTGCCCGGAGACCACACCCCGAGCCTGATCGAGTGGAGGCAGAGGAAGGAGCAGAGCAAGACCAATTATAGCACTTACGAACGGAGGCTCAGGGTAAAACGCCAGCTCTCTCTTCTGCTAACGGATAAGGTGGAAAGATAGTCCTCCAGATACCGACGTGCACAATATCATACACAGCTCAGCTAATCTGAGCAATGGCCAAATAACAGAATGTGTAAACAGATTAAATGATGACAGCCTCACCTCAAGCTGAGCAATCTGATCTTTAAATTCACTGCCAAGAAATGTTGCTGAAGTGAACTGTTGTGCAGTAGTGATGCGGCACAACAGCTCAAACAGCGTATCTTATCTCATGTGTAATAATTAAAATCCAATCCCCAGGACGCAGTTTTTCCCCTCTTTCACAAGACTATTCATAAGTATTATTATTATTATGATTATTGTGAAGGCTGGGGTCTAAGTTAAGGCTGCTCTGCTTACACGTGCATGTCTGCTACTTCATTCAGAGTTTATGACGATTATAAAGTTAAAACATTAAAAAAACAATTAAAGCTTTATTCTGTTCTGGCTCAACTTCTTCTTGCTTTCTTTTCAGGCACACAACAGGAACCTGCTGTCTATCGATTTTGATCAAAGCACCAGGGTCGGCAAGATCTATGACGACCACAGGAAGTTCACCCTGCACATCCAGTACGACCCGCTGGGCCGGCCCGTGGTGTGGTCTCCGAGCAGCAAATACACCGAAGTCAACATCAGCTATTCGGCCGGGGGCCTGTTGTCCACCATCCACAGGGGAGAGTGGTCCGAACGACTCGAGTATGAAAATGACAAGGTGGTGTCTCGGGCCTGGGTCAACGGCAAGATCTGGAGCTACACATACGCAGAAAGAGTGAGAAAACTTTTATTTTGTTTCTTTGGGTGGGTCACTGCTTTATTTTCATCTTTGTTAATAGAAATCTAACAAACTCACATTTTTTTGTATCCTGGTGAAAGGTTATTGCAGTTGATCGAAAGTAAATCTGAAGCTGATCCTTTGAAGTGGTTTCCCTTTTAACGAATCATAAACATAAGGCTCAAAGCTTTTGTATAAAGTATATCCATCTCAAGTTAGTGAGTGTGCAGTATTATTGTCAAACATGCTGTTTGCACAGTATGTCAGCATGACTGCAACAATGCATAGACAGATGAGTAGCAAAATCAGAAAACACATTATTTGTGATGCATTACGCAACTTGAGCCAGACTCAACCCTCAGACTGGATTTTCACACTCGTGAAAAGAAAGCAACAATTTCCTGACAGTGGCTTTTCCTGTAAACACTTGCTGTCTGTTGAGAAATGTTTTTAACCATTAAAACAAAGTATTAAAGAGATTAAGATTAGAGATTAAGCATTGCATTTAATGAAACAGAAATTAACTAAATTGTTTATTCGTGAACTGTTAAACAAGAAATAAAATTGGTGTCAAAAGGTCTAAAAGAGTTTTTATTACAGAAACTTCAGAATAATTAGTAACGCCATCATGTATTATTAACACGCCCTTCAATTGTTTCATGGCTGTTTAAGTATAAAATAAACAATTAGCGACAAGAAAAATAATTTCTCCCTTAAAAACAAACACCAAAAAAAATCAAATTGGGCTTATTTTTTCCCTACATTTATTTTATTGACCAGTATTTTATAAATTAAATAGCTCGTCATGAAGTAAAGAAATTAACTAAAATGAAGGTTGCTTCTGGAAGCAAACACAGTATTCACCTAATGAAAAACAGACCCGACATGAACCCACAAGGCTGAAATACCACGTGTGTGTGTTCTGCAGTCCGTTATGCTGCTCCTGCACAGCCAGCGCCGCTACATCTTTGAGTACGACCAAACGGACCGCCTGGCTGCCGTGACGATGCCCAGCATGGTGAAACACACCCTGCAGTCGCTTCTGTCCATCGGCTACTACAGGAACATTTACACGCCTCCCGACAGCCAGGCCTCGTTCCTGCAGGACTTCACGCTGAACGGACGGCTCATGAGGACTCAGCACCTGGGAACGGGACGCAGTGTCATCTACAGGTGGATCACAGAAACACAACTGCCGGCTGGGATTTTGTTTATTAGTTTTTTTTTAATTGTGAGGAGCTCATATATTTGAGAAGATGAGTTTTGGTGTCAACAGCGTTATAACTTTAATGAAACATTGTGACACATGCATATTGGTTTTATAGTCGTCCAAAAAAACAAGCCGCTGAGCGCTTCATTGTGGCGAATTTAATTAAAGACTTAACAGAAAAAGACTTGTTGGACTGACTCAGACAGCATCCTGGGACGTAACATGTTCTGCTCTCATTTACTCACTGAAGACAGTAATAAATGGGTTCCCATGTTCAGGATCTGGATAGCCGTAACTGCCACAGCAGCTGATTTTGATGAAATATTGAACGATGACGCTGCCTCTTTCCCACTGACCCAGAGGCTCTTTTTATTATTAATGCGTCTGAGCATGTTTACTTATATTGAATATGAAATGTATTTTACTGTGCAGGAGTACTGATGTCATTTTTCATCTGTTGTAGGATGTTTTTTTTTTTTTCTTTTAAATTTGTTTCCCCTTTTTCTTTCCAAAGGTACACACCAGCAGCACGGCTCTCCGAGGTTGTTTATGACTCCACCTTGGTGACCTTCACTTATGACGAAGCCTCTGGCACCGTCAAGACCATTCATCTCACCCATAACGGCTTCATAAGCTCCATACGATACAGACAGACTGGTACGCCTTCACTTGTGCACGTAGTCAATGCAAACTAAACACCCAGCAGCTGTTAATTTCACATTTTTAGGACGTGCAAAGAGTCACTGCGAAGGCTGATCATCTCCGAGGCCTCCTGTGATCACGAATTATTCTTCGCCTTAGTGGCCTTTTATTGAGAAAGTAGGTGGACAGGAAACGGGTGGAGAGAGGGGGGGGGGCTCGTAGTACAGAGTACAGCTGGGCGATATGGACCAAAAGTCATATCTCGATATTTTCTAGCTAAATGGCGATACTCGATATATATCTCGATATTTTTTCTGTGCCTTAATTGGGGTTTCCCCCAAAGCATTATAGCATAGCATCTCTGTTAGCTTCATTTTTTTCTGAGGCAAACCCTTAAAAAAACAGTCAGTTTTAATACAAAGCCTCGTGCCAAATGTCACACAGGTTCCTTTATTAACAGAGGTCTGCACAATATCAACATGTATAAAACAAATGAAATAAAAATAAACTGCCTGCATATATAGAATAAAAATGCTTCTTGAATAAAATAAAACAAATATCCCTTTCCTGCACAACAATTAAATTAAAATATACTGTGCAATTAATACAATGTAGACAGTAACAGGCAGACTTTTCCACTGAGGTTGACAGTTGTGCAAATGACAAAAAATTTGTGCAAATCTCAAATAAAACATTCAAGTCAATTTGTCAGAAAATAAGCTTGATCAAAATCATTAAAAAAAAAAATGTAAAAAAAAAAAAATATATATATATTTTTTTAAATCGATATAAACGATATTGTCTCGTACCATATCGTGTTTGAAAATATATCGATATATATTAAAATCTCGATATATCGCCCAGCCCTAGTACAGAGCGACGGGGACTTGAACCTGCACTGCCCGCACGAGGACTATAGTCTCTACAAATGGCGCCCGCTCAACCCACTGAGCTGATCCAGGGCCCGGATCGCAAATTATGATCTGAGCACGACGCACAACATGTGCACTCTGATAAAGAAGCCAGATTTCACGAGGGAGATCAGACTCTGTAGTCTGGCTTTGAGTCACACAAGATGCTATTTCATCTGAGGCTAACGTTGCCACAGTTCGAGGTGTGAACAGGGCTGTGCATGTTCGAGTGGAAATGACTGTGGTCTACCGCAGCTGAAAATATGAGACCACCCCCCGGGCTCCGAGCTGTGCTCTCCTTCCCACCCCCTGCAGCAACGCTGCCTGATCAAAGCAAACAAGTGAATGCTAATGAGCCTGAGCCAAGACGTAGTGGGCAAGGTGTGGTTACATCAACGTTCCACGCCTGCGTACGATGTGAGACGGGACATTTTTAAATCTTAGCTATGAATTCTAACCGCAAACAGCAAAGCAATAGCTTTATAATAACACGGAGGTGTTGCACTTTTTTATGTGGTGGCCGTTAGATTGTAGCGTGAGCGTCATTAGGACCCTTTAGCTGTCACAGCAGATTTATACCACCATTGTTAATCCAGTTGAACAGCTCCCCTCAGTTCCAGGCTCTGCCCAGGGTCATTGGGAGCGCTCTCATCTCTGCTGCTGGTTCACTTCCCAAGCCTTTGTGATTGGTGAGCCATGATCAGGTGTCACTAATCTGCCAGGCGTAGGTGTGTGTGTGTGTGTGTGTGTGTGTGTGTGTGTGTGTGTGTGTGTGTGTGTGTGTGTGTTTATCACTTTGCCCTCACTATGAATAGACTCTCACCTTCCTTTAACTGATCTCATTTCAGCAGAACAAACGGAGCCTTAGAGAGAGGGAGAGATACTGATAATTGTCCCTCGAGATGAGCTGAGGAAAAGTAAGGCACCACGAAAACGAAAAAAAAAAAAAGAGAGCGAGAGAGATGGGCGAAGGACGAAAAAATAGCAGAGAGGGAAATGGAAAGATGACAGCTCTGAGAAGTGACAGCTAGAGAAGCGAGACGAACAGACTGTGAGTTCCCGAGGGCTGGAGGAAAAGCCTCCACCGCGCTCTCAGTGCTTATGCCACTTCCCCATTAGCGCGTGTTCAGAATCAACATCCCCACCGAAAATAAAAACAGGAGCTGTAATGCTGATCCAGCTATCCAGCACATTTAGACACTCCGTCATGTTAACTGCGATCGGAGTCATCTCAAATCGCAGCATAATGGTGATTCATTAGCGGGCCTTTTTCCAAATGGAGGATGAGACACAGGATCCAGCAGCAGAGGTGACGAATGGTATTGTTAATGCCCATGCTCTGACATTAAGCAGCACATTGGCCCATCATGGCTATTGTCTTTAGATTTCATTATCTCTGCATATTAAAGGTCACTGCTAGAAATGCCATCGTGATGTGGGGATAGTTAAGATCGAATGGATTGAACTGCATGTGTCCGTGTTAATGATGTTAAATGACTCTTTGATTTAAATTAATTGTGCTGGCTTGCGTGGTAGTACGGCAGCCAATTGTGCCAATTGCACTACTGTATATGAATTTCCTCCACATCTTAATGTATCTTTTAAAACAACGTTTGAATTTCCGCACAGGTCCCCTGACGAGTCGGCAGATCTTCCGTTTCAGCGAGGAAGGCCTGGTCAACGCCAGGTTTGACTACAGCTATAACAACTTCAGAGTCACCAGCATGCAGGCGGTCATCAACGAGACGCCCCTGCCCATCGATTTATATCGTTATGACGACGTATCTGGAAAGGTTGAGCAGTTCGGCAAGTTCAGCGTTATCTTTTACGACCTCAACCAGGTAGGACTCTGCACATGAATACTGATGCCCCGCTGAGGCTTTGATATTGTGTTAAAATGGTTCCAATTTATGTGTTTCCATAAATATTATCCTAAATGATTGCCGTGGGTTTTGACAGTAGTCCTACGTGTTGATTACAGTCCTCCTTTAGCTCACCGGATGTATTTTAGCACCTTTCAGCTCACTGTTTTGGTTTTATGGTCCATAACTTAACTGTATGGTTCAGGCTCACTGGTTTAATTACCTTTGTTTCCAGCAGTTGTAAACAGCTTAATCTGTTGCCCTTAACTCACTAATAAAATGAATTACTGACTTAAACAATCAGATCTCACGCTCCATTTGTCCCCGCCGTGCCCCAGGTGATCACCACCCATCTGATGAAGCACACCAAGGTGTTTAACTCGTACGGCCAGGTGGTGGAGGTCCAGTACGAGATCCTGAAGTCCATCGCCTACTGGATGACCATCCAGTACGACTCGGCCGGGCGAACCACCACCTGCGACATCAGGGTGGGCGTGGACAGCAACGTGACGCGCTACACGTACGAGTACGATGCAGACAGCCAGCTGCAGAGTGCCGCGGTGAACGAGCGGCCGCAGTGGCGCTACAGCTACGACCTGAACGGGAACATCAACCTGCTCAGCCACGGGACCAGCGCCAGGTGAGGGAGCACCTGCAGCTCGGACGTCACTACTGAGTCTGAAGAAGTCTGCTGCATATTTGGCACACATTGTTTTAACCATTATGGCAATGTGGCGTCTGTCTCCAACTTCTGCAAGCATAGGACAACTTTGATAAGTCTAATAATTGTATTTAAAGGGGACCTATTATGAAAAACACGTTTTTTCTTGCTTTAACATTAGGGGTGTAACAATATATCGTGCCACAACATTTTGCGATACAAAAACGTCACGAAACGTTTCGTGGAGGTGACAAACTGTATCGCGATATTGGGTTATTAATATTAATCTATTGTGCTGACTAGTAACGCCCATCCGACCGCGACCGCGCCTCGACCCGCGGACCAAAATCTTACTCCGCTCAGAAGAAACTAGTACCGTTTTGCGGTCACGATCACGGGACTCTTGCAGGGTTTTAAGCTCTGAACCTTTACTTATGTAAGGCTGGTGTAGAGTTAAGTCTTACCTTATTAAATTAAACCTTTTTAGTAGGATAAACACGGGGACAACTTCTTCCGAGTTCGAGTGTAGGATTTTAGAACATCAACACAGCACCTAGTGCCGTACTGTGGCGTATCACTCCGCCCAATCTAAAACAGACTAATCACTACAGATAAACTCACTAGTGTAATTATAGTCCCTAATTTACATCAGAATATAAAGAATATATTTATAAAATAATGAACCCTGAATTACCAAAATAACCTTCTTAACAAAAATAAATTATAAGGTGAGCATGAATCAATCTTTTTTTATGATGTAAAAATGTATTTATTTACTTTTACTTATTTAAATTTAGTTGTTAAATTTCTGGAAAAGAAAAAAGTCAAGTCATACATGAGAGAAACTAAAATATAATGGCAAAATATTTGTACTTGTATAAAACTGAAGATGCATAATGCAAACCTGACATTTACTTTTAGTTCATTTTGTGGAAAATGGTTGGCCTGGCTTTCTCTTTAAAACTTAAACAGTTATAAAGCATTACAAACTGTAACAATAGGGCAAACGCACAGCATTGTTTTGTATTTTGATTCTTTCAAATAAAAGACCATTTTTTCCAGTCATATGTTCCTCATGCAAGGTTGTTAAAAAAATACTGCTATAATATCGTATCGTATCGTATCGTTATCGTGAGATAAGTGTATCATTAAACCCCTATTTAACGTATATAAAGTGGTCTCCCCTCAGCCTGCCAACTCAGAGAAGGAGGAAAGCAACTAAATTCTGCAGTGTCTGTACAGCCGCCCGGATGATCCGTCCAGTGTGATGTGGATCTACGAGCCGTTCAGATTCTGCTCCCGTCGTGACGTAACGGTGGGCGCGATTTACATACGTTGGCCTCCGATGCGTGAAACCACGCTCACAACTAACTCTGGCCGGAACAACAACTACAACTCCACCGGCCGGAGCTTCCACCATTTTTTGGTAGCGGTGTATCGCGTCATTCAGGCAGCCAATCAGCACAGTGCCTCATTATCATAGCCCCGCCCACTCAGAATCCTGCATAGATAATGAGGTTAGAGAATGGGAAGATAAAGACATGGCTTAGAGGCTGAATTTCTAATTTATTTAGCAAAAACAATCAAAAGGTTTTTTTTTTAAGACAATCAAGCCCTGTTTAAAATAGGTATTAGATGCCATAATAGGTCTCCTTTAAAGTTATAGCCTCAAATGAAGAGAATTACAGACTACTACTGTTGGAATGACATCTCATTGTTGGTATTCCAGGCTGACTCCGCTGCGCTACGACCAGAGGGATCGTATAACACACCTGGGGGAGTTACAGTACAACGTGGACGACGATGGCTTCCTCCGCCAGCGAGCCAGCGACCTTTTCGGCTACAACTCAAACGGCCTGCTGACCCGGGTTTACAACCGCGTGAGCGGGCGCACGGTCTGGTACCGCTACGACGGGCTGGGTAGGCGCGTGGCCACCAAGAGCAGCCAGGGCAAGCAGCTGCAGTTCTTTTATGCCGATCTTTCAAACCCCACCAGGGTCAGCCACTTGTACAACCACAGCAGTAATCTGATCACGTCGCTGTACTACGACCTTCAGGGCCACCTCATCGCCATGGAGCTTAGCAGCGGGGAGGAGTACTATGTTGCCTGTGACAGCGTGGGGAGTCCGAGGGCAGTGTTCTCCAGCAAGGGGCGGCTGATCAAAGAGGTTCTCTACACCCCCTATGGAGAGGTTTATCAGGACACCAACCCTAATTTCCAGCTTGTCATCGGCTTCCACGGAGGCTTGTACGATCCTTTCACACGCCTGGTTCACCTGGGCCGGCGGGACTACGACACGCTCGCCGGCCGTTGGACTTCGCCGAATCACGAGCTGTGGGGCGAGCTGAGCAAAGAGCCTAAGCCGTTTAACTTGTACGCTTTCAAGAATAACTGTCCTATCGGGAAAGTGGAGGAGGTCACGCAGTTTACTACAGGTGAGCGCCACAAACGCACCTTCCAGCGCTCACGTTCAGTCGCTACCGGAACACAGAGTCGGTTACTGGGCGATATTTAACTCGGTGACACCCAGTACTGGAGTTGAGGGGGGATGAGGGGGGATGGCATCCCCCCTGAAATAAAAACAGTAAAAATCATCCCCCCTGTAAAACTGCCATCCCTCCTTTCCATCCCTTATGTCATTTCATCAATGAATGTGGTTTTACTGCTATTTCAACATTTAGAGTCATCACCAGAAAAATAACACCAGAAAAATAACTTATTTGACAATTTTCACCTGTTTCAGGTAAATTTTCACTTGAAATAAGTAGAAAAATCTGCCAGTGGGACAAGATTTATCTTATCATTAAAAGCAAAAAAATCTTGTTCCACTGGCAGATTTTTCTACTTATTTTAAGAGAAAATCTACTTGAAACAGGTGAAAATTGTTGTTTTTTTCCAGTGATGAGTCTTGTTTTAAGTGTAATAAGATTTTTTACTAAAATTAGACATTTTAACTAGAAATAGGACAAATATTCTTATTTTGAGTTTTTGCAGTGAACCATTTTACTGTGAAGGACAGAGACATATTGAGAAGTTCAGAAAACTGTTTTTTATTTTTGTGTTTTGATGTATTTGATGTAAGCCCAGTGGATATTTAAAGCTTACAGAAGGCTGCATTTAACTGCTGCTATGTCATTCCTGCAGGTGTTTTGGTCAGTGCTATTATTTGTAATATATTATATTATTTGTAATGAGCACAAATTATCTGTCCCCATATGATAAAATCCACCATCCCCCCTGATTTTTTTTTACAACTCGAGTACTGGTGACACCTACTCCCACACCCACATGTGCACTGGAAACATCTGCCACGAAGGCTGAGCGAGGGGGGCACGTGGCTAACCACAGGTGAGCTACATGTCAGGGAGAGAAAATGTACCAGCAACAGAAAGGACAGCTGCGTCTCTGATCACAGTTTTTGAAACACAAGCTGCACTGGTTTGTTCTCTGACTGTCGAGAGCGTACCGTTTCCCCGAGAGGCTGAATAGGGACTTGGGCGAGGGAAAGAGATGAAATAGGACAGCGTAAGATGAATATAGGATGTCGGTGGGGGCATATGTCCTTCTGGTTAATGGGGCATTTATTTGGCCTGTCACGTTTTCCTGCAGCAGGGCTGTTTGTTACCGAGGACTCAGTGTGTGAGGGGAACACCAGACAGCCCATCTCTGCCACATATTATACTCAAAGATTGTGATTTCCTGCTGCAAGGTGTTGCTTCCCTGGCCTTGTGACTCTTTGTTTGTTTCACAGTATCCACACATCACATTCTGACTTGTTCCCCTCCCTGTCATTGTCTCTCCCTTGCACGTGTCCGTGTTTCTAGATATCGGCAGCTGGCTGCAGCTATTTGGCTTCCGGCTCCACAATGTCGTCCCTGGCTTCCCGAAGCCCGAAGTGAGCAGAATGGAGCAAACGTACGAGCTGATGAAGATCCAGAGGAAGACGCAAGACTGGGACTCCAGCAAGGTGAGCATTTCACCCCCCACAGTGAGACTTTTCCAAGGTCGCACCTCGTCTGGATTAGTTAATTAAAACGCTGATATGAAGTATATTTGCATCCAAATCTAAAGGTGTTTGGACACAAATGTAGATAAAATGAGAATGCACTGATTTGCCACCTAATAATGAAGTGCTGCATCACCTCCATTATTAACATGACTGTACTGTAGCTCATTAGTAATTAGTTATTTAAATCCTGGCACAGCTTCTCCACTCCTCTGTTGCCTCTGACATCATTTTTATCCACAAAAGCCAGATCCCAGTCGAAGGAAGGCGTGAAGGTTAAGATCACTATCAATCTTGATAAAAGTGCAAACCACAGCACTGCACTTGACAGAGAACGTGCTCTCTGAGGGCTCATCTTTGACATTTCCTCTTAGCTCTAAATTCAGATCGGTAGAAGTCTGCAGGTTTTCCACGTTGAGTCATTGAAATTTTTGCCTCCTCCTCAAGGTGGAACTGTTCCAACTCCTTCCAGGTGTGTTGCTCTCGCGTACGTTAATCTTTAAATCATGCCACAGATTCTCGACAAGATGAAGTTTCGGCTTTGACTAAAACGTTACAAGACTTTTAAATGCGTCCCCTCATCTCTTTAAGTCGTGCTTTAGCAGAGTGCTCAGTCATGCTGAGAGATGATCCTCCATCGCAGCCTCAGTTCTCCCAGAGAAAGACATTTACTGGTACATTTTCGTAGGTTGGGTTCATTTTGGCGTGAATATTTGCATATTTGCATTTGCATAAAAGAGCATCCTTCATTCCTGACTGTTTCACAGCCCCCGTTGATGTAAAGTCCTTTCAGCATGATGCTGTTGCCGCCATGCTTTTATGTGGAAACGGCGTTGTTATGGCAACAAAACCTCAGCCGTATACAACCCATACCTTATCCGTACTTTGCCCCTTACGTTTGGCTCCTTCAATCAATCAATCAATCAACTTTATTTCTAGAACACTTATCACAGATAAAAATCACAAAGTGCTTCACAATAAAAAGCGGGGCAGGATAAAAGAAGTATAAAACAAACAGGGATTAAGAACATAAAAAATAAATAAAAGAGCAAAATAAAACCGAGGTTTAAAAATTGTAAAGTCACAGTTATTCAGTCAACTAAAAGCTTGTCCACATAAAAGTTGTCTTTTAAGAGAGTCAGCACTGTTGCTCAGGCTGTCTTAACCGGGATCTTGGGACAGATGATAAGTTGTTCTGACGACCCCAGCGAGCGAGCTGGGGGATAAACAGTTAAAATATCACAGATATATTTTCGGACTTGGCCATGAAAAGCTCTAAAAGTCAGTACAAGAATTTTAATCTCTGTTGCGCTACTTGCTTGGTGATGTGGCAAATACTACATTTCACAACAAATACACATGTGCTGGATTTAAACCGGTAAACCGTTATTTAGGCAGGGTTGCATTTGGTCCACATCCTTTACAATTCTGGGTCACGTCATGTTTGGTGAGACGCAGCCACCTGTAATGTGGTCGTTTTAGTACCATGTGTTATGTATGTAAGTCAAAGTAGCAGCAGCCTGCGTTTACTTTTAAATCATGTCCTTTTTTTATGTGGTTACTAATTAATTTGGTTTTTTTAAACTGCTTTTTGCTAATTTATAAATTGAGTTAAAAAAGATAAATAAATGAAATAATATAATCGGTTAGTTAGTTCATCTCAAATCCTGTGTGCGTATCTCCCATGATTACTCATCTATGTAATTCATTTTTAATTCATTCAAGCCCTCCATGCAGGCCGAGGTCAGAGGTCGTCCACAGACGCACGGAGACGCTACTTACATACTAATTATCTGTCACTATGTGAACTTGGTGTTATTTTTCAAATCACCAATACCGGCTGATATCAGCTCCACATAACTAATAAGATTGTCTTACAGAGCAAGAACGAACGCTGAAAGGATTAGCCGATTAAGCAATTAGTTAATAATTGGATTAATTGATTGTGATTTAAGATGATTTTTGCCTGTGAAGTAAAAATTGTCTGTTTTGTATTATTTGAACCTGAATGATGATGAAATGAGAAATGTTTTAACGATCTAGTTTATGTGAGCGCAACATTTCAGATAATGAATGAGACTTTGGGATTACGAGTGTCTTTTTTTTTTTTCAAAGTGCTTTTCACTTTGAGGCTTTTGTTGTTTTTTTTTTGTGTGATCCAACCCGTTTCAGGGCCGTGCACGACTTCTGTGGCGCGCTGAGGCACACATAACAAAGCCATTTGTTGTTATTGATGGTAGAAGACACAGCTGTGTTTTCCACAGGTCAGAGTATTTGCTAGCAGAGCATGAATCACAAACCCGCCTGCGACTACGACTCCTCTTCTCCTCTTCTCCTCCCCACAGATGGTCCTGGGGATCCAGTGCGAGCTGCGGCGGCAGCTGAGGAGCTTCATCTCTCTGGAGCGGCTGCCTCTGGTCCCGGAGCCCGTGGGCTCCACTTGCCACCGGCCGGCGCGGCCCCCTCCCTTCAGCTCCCGGCCCTCCATCCTGGGCCCCAGCATCCGCTTCGCCGTGCTGCACGGCCGCGTGAGCGCGGAAATCATCGGCGTGGCCAGCGAGGACAGCCGCCGCGTGGCGGCCATCTTGAACGGCGCCGTCCACCTGACGGGGCTGAGCTTCACGGTGCACGGCTGCGACACCCACCACTTCCTGCAGTCCCGCCCCATCGAGGAGGACCTGGCGCTGGGGCTGGGCGTCGGGGGCCGCGTGCTGGAGAGCGGCGTGAACGTGAGCGTGTCTCAGATGAGCGCCAACGTGAACGGCAGGACTCGACGCTTCGCCGACATCACTCTCCAGCAGGGGGCGCTGTGCCTGTGCGTGCGCTACGGCGGGACAGAGGAGGAGGAGAAGGCCCGGGTGAGGGAGGAGGCCCGGAAGAGAGCGCTGGACGGGGCTTGGGAGAAAGAGAGAAACAGGTTGGATTTGGGGGACGCGGGGAGCAGGGCGTGGAGCGAGGCGGAGAAGCAGCAGCTGCTGTCGGGCGGCCGCGTCCAGGGCTACGACGGCTACTACTCCCTGTCTATAGAGCAGCAGCTGGAGCTGGCCGACTGCCCCTCCAACATCCACTTTATGACACTGAGCGAGGTGGGGGGCAGGTAACAGAGACACGTGAGCAGCCCCCCACCCCACCAAAGACTGCCTGTTTCTACTCTACTCTGATTTGTTCTACTGTTTCTATACCGTACGGGGAAAAAAAGAAGACAACTACAAAGAAGAACAAGAAGAGAGATTGGAGGAAAAAAAGAAACTTCCATATGCCTTTAATTGTGACAAAATGATGGTATTTTATTATTATCGTCCAGTTTCTCCAATTTCTAATAGTGGCACAAGCAGTGTGGTTTGGCTGTGGCTTTGCTTTTTGTATCCCGACCGACAAAGCGACTGACCGACCGACCGACCGACCGAACAACCGACCGACCTTCACTGAGGAACCGACTATCATTTGCTGTTTCACACTGTTCATCATCTTGGACCCTGTTCAGTACGGCTGAACTGCAGACACGGAGACTGTGGGATCGCCGGTGAATCATCCTCCTCACGGTTCAAATCAAAAGCTCTCTGGTTGCCATTTAAGTCCCCACATGGTTTACCTCGGATATACTGTCGTTTACATATTGTGTAAGAGAGGCCTTGTCGACTCTGACACTCCCCTTTAGAGAAGAAACCTCCTGCGGTTTCCGCCTCTGGTGTGCTCCAACAGTAGTTTGTATGAGTGTGTAAACTAAAATCAAGAATGTACATAGCCAGTGCTTTCACACTGAAAAAAAGTGCTAAACTGGAAGTTCTGTTGTTCATAAGTGTCAGTATTGTTAATGAATAGAAAAACAGTTACATTTTTGCAAAGAATTATACATGGCTATAGTAAATATTCTCGCTGAAAAAGCTGACTTTATTGGGTTACAATGCAGATTAAAGTTATTATGTGTGAATTACCAGATTGATCCCTGGGATTTCATAGGCACCGCTGGTTATTATTTCTGTTCTGTGTCTCTGCCGTCTTCTCTCCCTTGTCCCTCCGCGCGTTTGCTTTGCTCCGTTTGTTCCCGTTCCTGGGAGTTTGTCATTTTCAAAATCTGCGCTGTCATTATCACCGATCATTACGGCTCAAACCGAGGCATGCATGAGGAACATGCGTCTGGAAGAAAAGAACCAGAAGAAAGAGGAGGAGGAGGAGGAGGAGGGGGAGGAGGAGAGGGGGAGAAGAGGCGCAGAGAAAGGGAAAGAGAAATGTGACAGCTGAGGCTCAGCGAGTGGGTGGCGAGTGCAGAGGGGGCAGGACCTGGACTTGGCGGCGCTGTTCTCTACAGCTTGTCTCCTCTCATTAGGAAATGCCAATCAGACTGCATGCGAATCACTTCCAAGCGTTTCTCCACCAAAGAAAAAGTTAAAAAAGAAAGTACAGAAGTTTGCTTCTCTTCTTTTTAAACTAGCTGCTGCTAATCCACCTCCCTACCCGTCTGCCTGCCCCCCCCCCCACCACCACCCGCCACCCTCCCACTGTCACTCCACCATCTGCCCACCATTAATTGTTTGTGTTCCTCTCCTGGGGTGCAAATGACAGAGACACACAATGCATATGTTCTGACGGCGAGCAGGTGACATACATTCCTGACTAGCACTCTGCTGATCAGCCGCGATGCGCCTTCCCCGTCTAAACCATATGCTCCGCGAGGCACTGTCCAGGCTCATCTCCATGGTGAAAAGATGGAAGGTCCGTTGCTAGGAAACCGCTGCACTGAAGAATTGTCTCGGCTGAATAGATGCTCTCGCCGCTTCTCCCTTTTTTCTCTCTCTCTCTCTCTGTGTCCCTCTATCATATTTTTCATGAGGTGCCAGTAATGTCAATCAGAGGAATGACAGAGCCCTCCCACGCCACCCACCCACCCCCTCTATCTCCAGCAGTCAGCATTCTCTCCATGGAAATCAGCACTTTACTATGTCAAATTGAATTTTTTGCTCCACATTATGTGTCAGACGGGGGCCCGGGTGTGTGTGTGGCTGTGCGAGCGTGACCCTTTATAAAAGAGTTTATTTCAACCCAAAATCATTTATTTTCTTTATCACTCACACGACTCTATTGCATTAAGAAAACAGAGCACAAGAGCCGTTGTCAACTTGCGTATGCAGTAACAGATATTAATGTTTCAGTATTTTACATCACTTCTCTGAAAGTTATGCAGAGCTTACTGTGCCGCCATAGGCAGAAAAAAAAAACCCACTGGAAGACGAGTGAGATTTGAGTAAGAGGGAAAAATTACATTGACGTCAACACTATGCAAAATGCATCAATAGGAGTCAGGCGACTGACGGCATTGTTCGTGATTATAGGTCAGGAACCACTGCAGGGTTTGCCCCTTAACCAAAAGCTTGCTGCACCTCCTTCTTGTTTTTGTTCCTGTTTTTCTGTCCCTGGGTGGCGTGCGGCCGGCTCTGCTGGAGGAAGGGGCTGGTGGGGGCCGTGGGTGAAAGGCCGTCGGTGGGCGTCCGCGGCTCGGCCTGCGCCCGCGCTCGCCTCTGGGCCGTGACGGGGAACAGCAGCGGCATGGCCAGTCCTTGTCCCGGCGCCTGGAAGGCCGCTATCAGATTTTTGATTTGGCGGAAATACCGTTTGTCCACGCCAGGAGTGGTCTAGGACACAAAGGAGAGGGGTGGGGAACAGAATTATACACTGGAGAATTCATTTCCACATCAAACCCGGGGGATGGGGGGGGGGGGGGGTGAGCCACAGCGGTGTGGAAATGAGCTGCTCAGATTCACCTCATAAAAGACTTCACACACGCTGAAGGTACACGCAGAAAGGATTCATTGTGCAGAGCAGGGACTTCTTTATGCAGTATTTATTTACTGCTCTTTACTAATCCTTAATGAGCTTATGTTGAACACAATAAAAGGATACATTTAAAAAAAAAATGTGATTTAGCTGTGAAAAATAGTTTGAATATGCTGTATGAAGATACATTCAGGATTTAAAAGCTAAATTTAAAACATTTCCAGACACGCTCCATAGACACCGACTCCCCTGGGGGTTTTTTATATGTTCTTAGTCGATAAAAGCATTATTTTTGGCTCCTTGCATGACACCTAAGACTCTTTAATTGCTGCAGCACCCCAACAGCTTCACTTCTGACCAGAGTAAAACAAAAAAAAAAGGAAAGAAAAAAGGCTTAAGTTGAATTTAAATGATTAGTTTTCAGCTTAATCCCTTGGTTTCAATTTGCCGTTCAACTTTTCCAAGAGTATTTCAGAAACTTTGCATTTCTTGTAATAATAACTCGGTTTTTCACTTGTTTGCCACAGCTGTCATTTTAACGTTTATTACTGCTAAACACTTTCAAAAAAACGACTCCTATTTTGCCTATAAGGCCTTTTAAAAATGCATTATGTGTTGTCATTCGGTGTCATAAATCACGCAGCAAAGAGATACGTTTTAAAGTCATTTAATCAGAGCCGGAGAGGAGTTCCCTGTCACGGCACCGTCCGGGGGATGCTCGTTTCTCCGGACACGAGCATCACCTCGCGTCCCCGGGATCTTTCATTAAAGTGACTGATAACGGCACATGAATAATGTAAAGTGTTATTGAGTTTGTAGTGAAATTCTGGTCATTCAAGTCGGTCTTCCCCCCCCAGCGGCGTGCACCATCCTGCCAGTGCAAATGAGTGAGAGTTGGCTGTTGTTGCAGCAGCATCCTGCTCAGCAGCAGCAGAGTGACAGGGCCCTCAGATGTCTGCGCATCTCTGGGTGTTTGCCAACGCTCAGCGCTCAATTACACATCCCGTCACAAATGCTGTCAAATACAATTCCACATGTTACATCTGCGTGTGCTGATGCTGTGGCATCTTTAAATGTGAACTGGAGTTGGGGAGAGGCTTGTGCACGCGGAAAAAGACAACAACAACAACCAAAACTATCCTTTTTGCAATGCTGTCACTCCTCAAAAAATATAGGGGGGGGGGGGGAATAATAAACAAACAAAACAAGAAAAACATGTTTGCCTCAGATCCACAGCTTGCTGAATTACTCTGGCACCAAAACAGCTTCTAACCCAATAAACAGCAGCCACAGCGGAGCAGATGTGTTACTGCTCGGCTGATACTGTGAAGGTTTCTGGTGTGTGGAAAGAGTGGGAATAAATAAGAGAAAAGAGAGATATCTCACTTCTGCAGCCCATGAGCCCGCGTCATCCTTGTGGATTCTGTATGTGTAGACGTAACCTTTGCACCTGCACACAACACAAACACAGAGACACATTCTCAACGCTGAACTCATCCATCAGGTTTATGAAAAAAGTTCCTCGGCCGCCACCGCTGCAGCCGGTCTCATTCGCTTCATTTCACACTTAATAACAGCCCACATTGGTTGTTTACTCTCATCTGATACTCACTTGGTTTATTTTTTGCCTTTGTGCTTTTTTCTTAAACGCCAGGAGATCAATAATGTCTATATCAGCAAAGCTGGGATTGTATGCATGTTGATGTGATTATAAGGGCTCAGTGGCAGACTTGAAGTAGAAAAAAAAAAAAAAGACGGATACACAATTTCTTGCCATACTCACAGCACGCAGAGGCAGTAGACGCCCTGCACGGTGTCGCTGTTGCGGACGAGGTAACACCCGTCTCGCCCGTCCTGGGCCAGCCGCCTCTCGCCCTCCTCCTTGCCGATGGGTCCGTGGTACACGGGCAGGTTCTCCATCACAGCCTTTCACTTTGTTCTCCAAACACCCGCTCCCTTGTCTTATCTTCTTTCTTTTTTTTTTTTCCTCAAAAATGTATTTAATTTGTCTATTTCACAGCAGGCACGCCTTCTGGTCTTCTGCAACTGGGGACCCAGGTATGGCAGGTGTCCAGCCTCTCATTAAATAGCTCTTCACCGTCCTCTGGAGTAGCACGGGGAGCCGGAGCTCTGGTGGTGAACAAGCTCCCAAACTGTCGTCACCGTCCTGAACTGACAGCAGCTCCACTAACCTCTATCTTTTATGATCTTGTGATCACAGGCTTCCTCCTGCTTTGTGAGACGCACACATGAGACGTGTGTGTGTGTGTGTATGTGTGTGTGCATGCATGCAGGCTGAACGTGGGTTTGTCATGTCGCAGGAAATGATTGTATTTTTTGCGACAGGAAATCATTTCAAAGATTCTAACTGAATATTTCCACAACAATAGAAAGCACAAGAGATGGATAAAAATGGCAGTATTTGAGTTTGTCACACAGGAAAACTGCCGCTTATGCAAGTGACGCTTTTTTCCGACCTTAATAGAAGTCTGCCTCTGTTTCCATGACTGCTAATCAACGCACTACGCAAAATAATGTGGTGGAAAATATGCTCACGTGGGTGAAGAGAGAAAAAATGTCAAGTTATCCATAAGAGAAAAAAGGACAACCTCTTTCACTCACAATTTCGATCAATACAGCCTCAAATGGCCGGCATTGTAGGAGGCTGCCTGGCAAAAGCAGATAGAAAATAGATGAAATGGATGCTATTGGAATAGTTTTAATAATTTATTTTACTCTCCATGTCTGGCTTACTTGCAATACTGCACATCAGAGAACAATCAGAAGGAAAGTCTCTCTCCCTCTCGGTGCACGACGTCTAATCAGAGCTTCACACATGTTGTCCACCACATGTCTCTATATGTATGCTAAGCATGTGTTGAAGGAGCTCACAACTGCTTTACATTACAGAGAGGAAACAGCTAATGAAGCTGTGTTTACACCGAACCCATCCTGCAATCTGTTACATCAATCGTAAAGTTCTGCCGTGTCAAATGAAGGATCTGCTGCGTGTTTGATTGCAGTGACAGCCCGGCGTCTGCTCAAATGAGCTCCTGTGACACAAGTAACGTGTTTGGTGTCTTTATTCTGGGTTTTGGTGATGTTCACAAGGACTATCATCAACAAAAGCCTCTGCGAGACTTCCTTCAGAAATACTTGCAACGTGATGCAGTTCAGTATTTTGGTCTGAGCCAGCGGCTCTTTTAATGCAGCGTTTGTTAAACATGTCTGTTTTCACCCATTGAGAGCATAAGCTTACATGAGTCATCACTCTATGTCAGAGCCATGTTTCCCTCGGCTCACAAATATCATGAGCAGTGGGAGTTTGGGCCTCCTTTCTCTGTAAGCCGCCAATGACATCTCATTTATTGCATTTACTCCGTTTTACTGCCACCTAGTGGCAACTTTGGGAAGAAACATACTGCAACTTGTCTCGGTAAGAAAACCTTCTTTGCTCTCCTGACGCCAAAGCAATCTATAAAAACATCCTAGCTATATTTATTTTCTTAATTTTTAAACAACGCATTACAAAGCAAAGTTTTACAATCCTCCACTTGCCTCAGCTTAGAGTCAGACAACCCTGAATCAATAAGGAATGGAGCTAGGGTTGCCACCCGTTCAGTAAAATACGGAATTGTCCTTTATTTGAGAAAAAAATGTTGCGTCCCGTATTGAACTAATACGGGACACGATTTGTACCGTATTTTCATTAACTTTTACACCATATTCTAGTTGAATTATTGAAATAAATTAACCTTTACACCATATTCTAGTTGAATTATTGAAATAAGTTAACTTTTACACCATATTCTAGTTGAATTGTTGAAATAAGTTAACTTTTACACCATATTCTAGTTGAATTATTGAAATAAATTAACTTTTACACCATATTCTAGTTGAATTATTGAAATAAGTTAACTTTTACACCATATTCTAGTTGAATTGTAGAAATAAATTAACTTTTACACCATATTCTAGTTGAATTATTGAAATAAATTAACTTTTACACCATATTCTAGTTGAATTATTGAAATAAGTTAACTTTTACACCATATTCTAGTTGAATTATTGAAATAAATTAACTTTTACACCATATTCTAGTTGAATTATTGAAATAAATTAACTTTTACACCATATTCTTCACCTGTAGCTATATTCTACACCTTGGCTGATGTGGACATACATAGAATAGGAGGCTATTTCAGTTGCTATATGGTTGTCTGTCTGTACAGTCATGCAAGTTCAATGCTATTAAAGCACTTTAAACTTTAAATCAAAGCATTTTGTTTTTTCATATAAAATAAACACATTTTTATTCAGTTTAGAAGTTTTGGGGCTTTTTTTTGGCTCCTGCGCTGCTGAAATCAGGGCGTCCCTTATTTCTATTTCTGAAAGGTGGAAACCGTAAATGGAGCCCATCTATTACCGGACACCGATGGCCAGAACCTCCCCTATCAGACACAAGTACAGTAGCTGGATTTCATATGCATCATAAGGACATTAGTATGAGATTATAATATTATCTAGCTGCATTACATGTGGGTTTCCAACGAGGCTCTCAGGGACAGGAGATTGGTGAGCCTGGACGTCCATCTGCTGGGCCAACAGTAGTCTCAGCGCTCTCATTCCCAGGTGGCAGGAGCTCTCAGTCACAGCTGTTACAGAGTAAGACTGGGGGGGGGGGGGGGCAATAAAAATAAACTACAGTTTCATCTGTGAAAGTGGACTAAATTCAGCCACACAATCTCTCCCGTTGTGAAAAAGGAGGACAGGATTTGGGTGATTGAACAAACAAGTTCGCTTTTATTTCTTATTCAAACGGACTGTACAAAATAATACAATCAAACGGTAACATGGTGATTACAGAAATAATACAACAGAAAGTGCAACACTTGAACGAATGGTTAAGAATTGTCCTTAGATACGGCGAGAATATCTCGCTCATCGTCTCTAGTCGGTCCTGCCCTGCAAATCCAAAACAAAGCAACCAAAAAAAAAAAAATCAGCTTTCTTTGTTTTTTCTCTGCCTTTGTACATAAAATATATTTATACAGAATACAGGATGTAACTTTTGCGAAAGAAAGCTTTAAAGTTGCCTTTAAGAGATTAACTGTCTGATCAGAACACTTTCCTGTAACTGACCTTTTTATTTTCGTTAACATTTGAATGTGGAGCAACAGTGTGGCTCTGCAGGAGAAACGGAGACGTGGCCGTGCTAATGGCTGTGCTAATTGCTGTGCTAATGGCTGTGCTAATGGCTGCAAGAGCACGAGGTGAGTGGAGCCTGTAGCACGGCGGCTTCTCCTGCAGGTAAAAGCCGCTTCCTTTCTCTCTGTCTTTCCGTGGTTTTGGAAGGTGGTTCTTTTGTTTTATTTGATGTTTTACATCAAATCATCGTAACTTTTTCTCTTTTTTGGTTACTTTGTCACACCTTTTGGTTATTTTTACATCTCATTTGGCTTATATTATGTTACATGCTTTGAATTTTACATGTCTGGGATCATGTCCGCAGTGGCGCCAGGTGTCCCCCTCACTCCCCGTACCCCTCCCTGGGCCTGTCCCCGACAGTTCAGCGGTCACTTGATTGCATGCATTCTTTGCAGTCTGGAGCCAGTGAAGGGGAGATAAAGTCCGTCCTCTGGGACTGAAGCGATGAGGGCTGATATGGGGAAACAGAGGTCTCCACAATTGCCAGGTCCTTGAGATCACTGAGTTTTCGTGAGAAGGAGCTGAGCCTGGTGCTGAAGGAGCCTCTCTTCTGGCTGTGCTCCTCTCTGCGGGCCTTAAAACAGGCACACAGGCCCTTACAGAGTCCCCCGAGACGGCCCCGGAAATGGTTCCCGATGAAGCAGTAGAGCATGGGGTTGATGGCTGAGTTGGAGAAACCGAGGCAAAGCGTGAGGGGGATGAGGTTGTGGTAGGTCCAGGTGACCCAGCAGCCGTCCAGCCAGCCCTCGTTCTTCAGTATGTCCAAGAAGGTCAGGCAGTGAAAGGGGAACCAGCAGACGAAGAACGCCAGGACCACAGCGGCCACCGTCCACAAAATCCTCTCCACCCCCCTCCCCATCTGGGGTTTGCCCTCATTAGAGCTGGGATTGAAGCAGGGTGTCGGGGGTCTCTCCGGCTTAGCGCAGCCCTCCTGGGATTCTGATGATTTAAACGAGGGCATGGTGGGATATGATGCTCTCTGCATTCTCATCAACCCCGTATCCGCCAGCAAATGTTTCCCGATGGCCCAGTAGCAACAAGAGATGGCAAACAGCGGCAGCAGGAAGCCCAGAACGATCTTCATCCAGACCAGGGTCAGGTACCAGGTTTGATCCGGGTATAAGATCACGCAGGCCTCCACGCCCAGCGCCTCGAGAAGGTACGTGTCCCTCAGGGCCAGAGTCGGGGCCGCGCAAGCACACGCCAGAACCCACACCAGGATGCACATGAGCCGGGCGCGCTTGGGGTCCCGGGCGCTCTGAGAGCGGAGGGGATGCACGATGGCCAGGTAACGGTCCATGCTCATGCAGGAGATGAAGAAGATGGACGCGTACAGGTTGAGGTTGTGGAGAAACCCGCAGATTTTGCAGGCCGATCGGCCGAAGGGCCAGTTATAGCCCTGGGAGTAGTAGACGGCCCACAGCGGGAGAGACAGCAGGAACAGCAGGTCAGAGACACACAAGTTCAGCATGAATGTGTTGGCTACAGTTCTCCTGGAGGCGCTGCCATGGGCCAAAACACACACCGCCAAGGAGTTGGCTATGGTTCCCAGCACACAAATAATACTGTAGATGGTGGGGATGACTGTGCTTGTAGGTATAGAAGACCAGTCTCCGCATGGGTCGTCGGAGGGGGCCGGGGAGGCGTTCACAAAGACCTCTCCCGCTAACAAGGGGGGGGAGCTGGAGCTGAAAAGGGAGAGGTCATTGGGGATTGCCATTATGGAACTGGATGTACCCTGGCGTCACACGCGGTTGAACTTCCCTCTTTTCGATTTCCAACGTTGGCTGGAAATAAAGCAAAGTAGGAGAGTTTTAGGTTTCAATTGCCTTTTATGGACAAAGCCTACGTTTTCTGACACAGTATTCTTTAGCTGTCGGCAGTATTTATGAGTTCATGATAACTAATCACAGAAAGAATTCATTACGCCACGCGTGAAGTTAAGCAGTAATCAAATACATCGGAGAGGGGGGTATTTGTCAGCCTGCCTATTTGAACGCAGAAACGGCTACGTTTTGTCACTGACGAAGTTATAAAACATTGATGGCATAAATTAAATATGTGTCAACTTCGTTTCAGATTAATTAGATTTTACAGAAATAATAAGAAAAACACAGAAACTGATCCTACTAGAGTCGCCAGGGGGAACCCCTGGTAGAAGCAGAAATGACAAATAATTTAAATGGTTCAATAAAATCTAGAAAAACATCAAGAAACATTTATACAATTGAAAACCAAACTGATAATTATGTGAATGCATTTGGATATATGATCCAAACTCAGAACACAGCTGCTATACCTCTAAAATCAGTGAGGAGGTATTTTTTTTATGCTTTCTATCCTTTAGAAAAAGAAGTCCACTTTACCTGAAAGGATCGAGAGTCCACAGTCCAAAGAGTCAAGCAGTTTTCAGTGCACTCTCTTAGTCAGAGTCCATGTCTGGATAAATGCTCCTCAACCCCGCTAGGATAATTCTGCACAGCTGAGTCCCCCCACACGGGATCATGCTCCTGCGTTTGTGTGTCTGTGGGTGTGCGGCGGGAACGGACTTGAGGCTCTGTGAAATCAGATGAGGTCGAAGGGTCTTATAGCCCCCGAGAGCTTCTCCACGATTGCACAACAGGGAAGTTGCTCCGCGTCACACCTTCATCATTACAGAGAGAGGGCCGTACGAGCCAGCCTGCTGAAGCAGAGGAAAGGAAAAAAAAAGACTTGATCTTTGTTTTTCATTACATCCCCCACCCCCCCTCCCCAAAGCCTCTAGTAGAAAACTAGAAAACTAAATCAAGATGTGTCTTACAGTAAGAGCTGCATCTCCAGTGTATGCAGACGTAGCTTCATACCTGGCGGGAACGACCAGGGCAGGTAAGGTTCAAACTGGGAGGGCCGACTCTACTCCCCGGGGTCTGTGATCCGAGAGGCTGAGCGTTAATTAGCAGATCATTGCACTTTGTGTCATATTCACTCCGTCAGTGGTCAGATAAGCCATGGGAAATATTTACTCTGCCTCAGCGGAAGTGGAGCCAGGCACTGGAACAGAGGGAGAAGGGAGGGAGGCACAGCATGGAAGATGAATGAGGAGGAGGACGAGCTGAAACTGCAGGGAGTGAACGAGAAGATGAGGAGGCAAAAAAAAAAAAAAAAAAAAAAGGGAGAAAGCGAAGATTCCCTCCAGTGGGTTTTCATTAAAGTCTCTGGTGAAAGTTGATGAGGGATGCGAGCAAAGCTGAGAGCGATTGCATCACAGCTCCTTTGATCAGCAGTGTGAGCAGCCGTCACTCCCTGTGTGCATAGCTGCATGTGTGCACCTCTGTCTCACTGCTTGATGGGCTTATCTGTGTCTCAGCCTGGCACACGTTCAGTAGAACTGTTTACACGTGTGTGCAGCGTTGTGTAATGAACATGTCTCGAGGTGTGACGTGCTGACAGCGAGGATGAACGTTGAAGCCGAGCCAGAAACCTGCAGATTTTGAAGGCCGACAACAAAGAGCTCAGTTGTTGTGTTGTTTGTTTGGTTTTTTTTTTTGCAAGATATGAGAAATTCAGAATGTGCTGGATGCTGCAGAACTGTCAGAATTGAATTTGTTATGCTTTCCAAACCAGAAACGCTGTAAAAACCGCATTCCTGGCATGCATGAGTGTTCACAGTGGTTCTGGCACATGTTGCATTCTTGTAAAGACTCTTATGAAACATCACGCAGGACATGCATCCCCCTGGTCCCTCAGCCTACCCTCAGCTCTTACACCCAGATGCTAAACTTAAGCTTATTCCATCATAAATCCCCAAAAAGCAAAGTCTGAGCGTACACGTACAGCCTTTTGAGGGCTCTGTCTCAGAGTTTAAAGAGGTTACAACCTAAATCAGTCCTTGTAGAGATAAACACAGAAATGCAAACATAAACACACTGAGACTGACAGAAGCCAAAGGCCTTTAGTCATAACATGCAACAACTAAAAACAGATATTTATGGTGTCACGCTTGCCAACAGAAATAGCAGATGACAGGGAGGAAAAAGCTGAACTATGCCTGTGTTTCAGTTACTTTGGAGGAAAAATCAAGTGCTGACATTTGAGACAGTTACACTCAACTGGAAAGGCAGGAGAAGGACGTTAAACATTCTGATCAGCTCTTAAAACACCATGCTGCCTCACTTAATAAACATTCATATCTATAACAATAAATATCGACATGCATTAAGAAGTTGGCGTCTCTGTGCAGCTCTGCAGCCATGAAACTTCATCGTATCTGCGGACAGCCAGTTGAACTGGCTCCTGCAACCAGGCCAGCTGACAGTCTTGCCTGGGCCCCGGACAAAATAATCTAAGATGGGCCCCCCTGCGCCCGGATCTCTCCTTCTCCCTCTTCCTCTCCTTTCCCTCTGCTCTTCAGGTTTTTATACAAGCTAATGGACGTTAACATTAGAGCTAGCCAGTTAGGTTAAGTTACAAGGTTGGTAAACGTTGGCTGCGCTGTTTCTTACCTTGCTCTACGCTGACTTTATTAATTCCAGCTTCACCGTCACCACCCTTTTTAAAATATTTGTGTAGAGAATCTCTGAGGCCTCTATTTTCTTCTTCTCTTCTTCTCTTCTCTCTTCTTTTCTGAGCACCGGACTTGTGCTGACCAGACATTTTGACCATTTTAATGGTTGAATTAAATGATAACATCAAATTTTGATCAGCGGCCAAACCATTTTTGTGTTGGGGGTTCTTGACCACAAGGACAATTAGGAAGAAAACAAATAACAAGCTTTTATGAAACTCAAATACTACAAATTTTTTCCACAAATAGGCATATTTTGAAACATTTTGAAAAATTATTCCATAATTTAATGAGAAAAAAAAATATATATATTATTTAATTTTTTTTTCAGTTCTGGGCCCCCCCCCCCTACCTTGGCCCGGGACAACAGACCCGTTTGTCCCCCCCTATCGGCGGGCGTGCCTGCAACACACTTTTCTAGTAGCTAACTTTACACTATACCTGTCACTTCCCTCAGTTTTACAGTTTGAACGTGTGTGTGGAACCGTGTTGATGTGGGCTTGTGTGCCGATCCAAACCGAGGCATGACAGGCAGTGTCTCTGCAGGAGGACGATAAGGAGAGCAACAGAGCAACAGAGCAAGAAGCATCAGACTCTAACTTACAAAACTGCCATCACTGGATCTCAGTTTCTGAGCGAATCTTTGGTTTCTCACAGTTGCTGTAGTGAAAGTGAGAACTGCGTTTCTTTATTTTTTCCGCTGCTGTTGTTCGTCAGAACTCTTCTCCTTCGGCGGGGCTCATTACCCACGCTGCAGTTACATTATACCACAGTTGACGCTGCTGATGCCTGAAGATTTCGCGGCCACTTTTCCCGTCAGGTCACTGCAGAATATTTGTTTTTCATGATCAGCAATCTACGTGTGCATCAGAGTCAGTACGGCTCTTAGCACGCACATGGGAAAAAAGACGGATCCGTAAACATGTGCATTAAGTCTGTACACACAGATGATCACAAAGAACTGCAGGATGCGTATAAGGGAGCAAATATGATATTAACAAACACTCTCAAACTGCTTTCCTAACTGTTCTGTTTATGTTTGTTGCTGATAAATGTGCCATGTGTTTATTTGATGGAGGGGGACCCTGAGAAGATAACCACTGCAAACCATAACCCTCCCAAAGTCCTCGGAGGAAATTCCAGCTCATGGGGTTGAAAGGTGGGAGGTCGTGGATGTCCCCCTGCCCCCGGTTTCCTCTCCGCTGGTCAAAAAATAAAAATAAAAAACCTATCTGGGAGCATCGTGGCCTACATGACAGAACCCAGTCTTGATACTGGTTTGGGGAACATTGCTGTGACCGCTGTGAGGACGGGGGCCCCACATGTGGAGAGGAAGGACCCGTGAGAGAGGTGAGACGAAGCTATACTTAGGTTCACATCTTTTCCGAGTTGTGAAGCCTCCAACAGAGGCCTGAGCTCACACCAGCATCGTCTGTCCGTCACACACCCTGTAAGAGCAGCTTTCACGCTATGCATCAAGATCCAAGACAGCACGTCCCATGCGGTTTTATTTACGCTGCGATACAGTTGTTTCTGCCTTTTTGTTTCGTAAAAGAAATAAATAAATCTGAACATGTGGCAGCGTTTGTTTGAAAAGTGCACCACCTCACAAGTCCCTCGGCCCCCCCAGGCCCCGATGCCGCAGAGAGCCTGATCCCATATGTGTGTTTTTCTGCATTTATTTCAGGAACAAGGATGAGAAAGTGTCCATTCTCTACTTAATGTTTTTGGTTGGGGTTTTTTTTCCCATTTACCCATGTATGCATGAGCACCCACACAAACCCAGGGGTCACGACTCTGGACGGGCTCACGCAGGGTTTACGAGGTCCAGGAATCCCCCCCCACCCCCCGGCCCCTCCGAGGGCCTGTAAAGCAACCATGAAGACGTTTACAGATATCCGGCGTCCCTCCGTGCTGATTGTGTGCATGCAGAAATAAGCAAAAGCATGTGGTGCCAAAAACTGCTTCACAAAGTCCACATTGTGCTCTGTGGGTTCATACAGTTTGTCAACATAATCATTTCCATAACCAATATTTGCTTTTGTACTGGAATATTTCAGAGGTGTTTTAAAGTTGTGCAAAATGTTGCTTTCAGCAAACATTGAGTAAAATCAGGTGAAGAGTTTGTGAGTTGCTTTAACAAACCCAGTAATGAGACATAATTAGATGCCAGACATATCTGTCACCAGTTGGAAAATGCTAAATTTCTGACAATTGAATAAACATTAGGTTTTAGCGAAAAACGTTATGCTAGACACTTCGTCTAGGCACTGCATTCAAACGACGTGACAAGCTGGTAAATACAGTATCATAAAGGTTTTGATGGCCAGACTTTGCTAATGTGAGGAGTATTCAGACTCTGACATCTGAATGCATTCGTTCTGACTGGACTCATCAGATCCAGAAAGAGGCTCCTTCGAGTTAGATCTGCTAAATCAAGTCCTGCTTCATCTTGCAGCCACGACTTCCATGAGACATTCACTTCATTTAGAGGAAGCGTTTATTTATTCATCACTTTAAAAGATGATGCACTCATCGGGTCTGAGTGAAATGCCTGCGATGGTGCTTCAGTTTTGGTACCAAAGAGATCAAGTATGACAGCTTCCTTCACAACTTCACAGCAGTGGATTTCAGGGAGGGGAGTCAGCGACTCTTTCAACTTCACCTGCAGAGGTGGAGTTGAAGTCAGCATTAAAGCTCTGCGCTACTCAGTTCAGAGGAACAGCAGAAGCAGCTCCATGGAGTTAAAGATGGGCCAATGATGCTGCAGAACCCTGCAGAGAAAGACTCAGACTCAGACTGCCCAGAACTGAGCAGCCAAGCATCCACGTTTCACATGCAAATATATGGTCTTAACTGTTTAAAAAAGTGTATTTTCCTTCATAATATGCCACCTTTTGAGTATTTAAAACACACTTCTTAATTTTGTGCATACACCCACATGGAAAAAAAGAGACATCCATCCTTTATCTATACCCGCTTTTATCCTTTGCAGGGTCACGGGGGTCTGCTGGAGCCTATCCCAGCTCGTATTCATCCTATTTTTTTTTATTTTTTTTTTAATATATCAGGACATAGGCTACCACAACTAACTGCTCCTTATACCAGGTCTTAAATGATATCAAGTCGTCTCACATGAGTAACACCTGTCTTTCATATATAATTTAGCGTTAAGCTAAACTGCAGAAGCAGCGTGTCAAAAATCAAATACAACACCTTTAGCTGTTATAACAGCACCGGTTATATGACATTATTACTCTCACAGATCATATTGGAGGTAATTTAACCTTTTTTTTATTATTATTTCAAGACCATATTGTAATATGTCTTCTTTAAAAATATGGTAAAGCCCATCTAAGATAACTAAAATAATGTCAGGATGCATTTTTGCACAGCTCTCTTGGGGTCCAGGCACAGTACTTTAGGTTGAGGTTGAGATAAAGGCTTTTAAAAGCCTGCATAAGTAACCTCAAGACCATTTGTGACTCAGAAGTCACACTTTCAGTCCGCCTGCCTCCCCTGTATTCAAGACACGCGTGAGACTGATGCCGTTCAGTCTCGTAACTGTTAAGGCTGTGATTAATTGATGGAGTTCACTTGGCTTATATTGGTTGTTTTTTTTTCATTTAACTCAACTTTGACATCCTTCTTAAAGAAATCGAGTCCAAAAACATAGTCATGTCAAACCTGTTGTCTCCAGTGGATCCATGTTCTCAAAACAGGTTAAATCAGTGCTGGGTCCTGAGGGAGGTCACGCTGAATACTGACTTTTGCTTCCAGTTATTTTGTCCTGAACTATCTGTGCTTCTATCTCTTCTATCGTCTCCAGAGGTTGACTGATGTCCAATGCTGATTATTAAAAAAACATCGGTACCTTCACGTAACAAAGTAACTGTTTAAACTTTCAGTAAAATGCGGTGCTCCAACTGTGCAAATTATTTAGAGGTTTGGCTCAGCAGTTCTGATGTGCTTGCAAAACAAGGACAAGGAAATGTAAGACTTTATATTGTTCATAAGCACAAACCGATAACCACTGTCCAAATAAACTTCATCTCCAAAGAAAGTATTTCGAAAGCTAAAAGACAACCTTCACATTTTACTGCAAGGCCTGCGAGGTCGTTCATCTTCCTTAAACTTTGTGGTGCGTAAACCAGGATGAGGCCTGAATACAGGATGCAGCTGGCACGGCGTTGGTTGTTTTGCTCTTTGTGTGCCTTTCCCAAATGTTATGCGATATCAGGAGATGGAACTCTTGAGTCGCTTTGTTGAGGTCTAGAAGAGGAAAACTGGTTTCTTGTTTATACCGGGGGAGATTCTGTCATGCAGGCCCACGCTGATCCTAAAAATCTGAACAGAAGGCAACTGGACTGAAAACACTGCGCCTCTCTAAGTGAAGGGACCGACGAATGACATATGGTGGCGCTTGTAAAAGGTTTCCTCGCGGTAATCCCTGGTTCACATGGTCGTATCTGTGAATGACAGCTCCTGATGTTGCGCACTGGAATCCCTGAAGTTTATTTGCACTGCACAGAGTGAAACATGCAAAAACACTCCAAACTCTCTTTTAGGAATATTGTTTTTTTTAGAAAAATCCCCTCTTTTTATTGTGCATTTGCTGGGAAAATGGAGACTGGTAAGATGAGCTCAAACATAAAATATCCTGATTCGGTACCGTCTGCAGTGAAATAAGAATCACAGCAAGTTGTACTTTCCAATAAGATCCAAACTAACAGTTTTCCAACTTAAGGTCATAGATATGTCTTGGTACTTTAATAGATTTAGTTTTGGCGAGACTCATAGATTCCACAAAAATATACATTTATTTTGAGTTCCTTCATCAACAAGTGGAGACGATTACTGAGGAAAACAAAACTGAACATGTGCAGGATGTTTTTGCCTACCAACAAACTGGGCTGAATTACAATAAATAACAGCACCGTGCACTTGTGAAAGCTGCTGAACAGAAGCCAGTAATTAAATGACACAAACAGAAAGTGTTGAACAGTCCTCCGTTTCAGATTTGAACCACTTTGTGGGCGTTTTTTTTTTTCTTTGCAAGGTTTCTGTCCTGTTCAAACAAATTCAGTTATAACTTTCTGATAAAATTACACCACAACTATAATACAAATGGATTTTCTTCTGTGGAAATAACACCAGTGTGGGCAGATGAAACGTGAATTGAAACGTACTTGTAAGAACATTTATAAGGCTGTTTGCCTCTTAAATGTGCCATGATGCAGTATTTTTTTTATTCTGATTTTGTTTTTGTCAGGATGAGATCCGAGAGGGCGGCGTGGGAACGTCTCTTCTTTGGCTGGTTTTGGTGTTTCAGCTGCGTGTGCTGTACAGGTCTTCGTCCTCAGGGTTGGACTGGCCGAAGTCCATGTCGGCCGCCTTGGGCTTGAAAGCAGAGCCCTCTGGAGGGAAACATGAGAAACAACAAGAGAACTCCTCAGTCACAAGATCAGGAGCGGGAGGTTTTTAAGACCTTAAACCCTGGAAGATAATTTAAAAGACAGGATGACCAAAGGAACACTAAGCAGCGCTGTTTGAATCTTTCTCTGATTTGACAATATTAGTTGGTCGGTCGCGTTTGCGTTCACACACCCACAGATCATGTTTTCCGAGAGTAACCTCCCCAAGGAATCTGGAGGTGATGCATCTGTTCCACATGTATACACCTCGCCAACTTGTGGCCGATACAAATATAAGATTAAATGAATTATCACAATTTGCAAAAGTTATTTAAAAACTGATGTGAAAATGTAGTAACCATGGTGACAATGTCGTTAATGAAAGATGAATAACCCTGTAATGCAAAGTATGTCGTCTTTGCTGCGTGAGTTTCTACGACCTCTGCACATATTTCACATAATCAGAACTCAAAAATGCAGTATATCAACTACAAAGAATTATAACATAATTTTGATCAGCCATCTCCCATAAATTACTTGTGTGAATTATGATATAATATACAGAAGTGTTGCATTTTATGTCTGTTATTACTAAAGAAAGGTTACAAAAGCTCTAGTTTATCAACTGCACTACATGAGGCTGTAGAAGCGAGAAAACTCCGATAACATCAGCCTCTCAAAGTGATGTGAATACAATCTACCAATCTAACATGTAATAAGCTAGTGAACACTGCTGCTGTGCAACTATTTGAGATCTCATATCCAGCAGAGAATCTGCCACCTTTAAGTCCATGTGAGAACAGAAGTTGCAGCAAACTGACTCATTGACTATGTTAATAATCCCCAGAAACTCACTCATAGTTCCATACATTACTTATTGGTATGGGGTAACACCTATAAAACAAATACAAACCCTATTTTCTTATTACAGAAAAGAGCTTTAAGGATAATTAATAGATCTGACTATTATGAACCAACACATAATATCTTTATTAAATATAATACTATAATTATTTGCCTTTAAAGCCCAGCAGAAACTGCTTCCAAACTGCATTCAGGATTTGTTCCAAATAAAAGAAACTATGACCTGAGGGGGAAACTCATGTTTGAGATGACGAGAGCACGAACAAATATTAAAAATAGATGTACATCAATTAAGGCAGGAGAAATATGGAATAGTTGTGACAACGACCTAAAAATGTGCAGTTCCATCTTCAAGTTTAAGGAAATGTTTAAAGAAAATATTGTAAATAAATACCGTATAAAATACTATAACTATAAAGTATATTATCAAAAACATTCTAGAATGTGAAACGTCAATTTTATATTTTGTCTTATTTATTTTTTGTCTTCTTTATGCATTGCTAATGTTTCATATTTAAGCTGATCAAAAGATAAAAAGGGTAGGCAGTAGGCATTATAAGCTACGGCTTCAGCCTACACCTTTTCGGGAAAATAAATGTTTATTTTACTTTTTCATTTTGTTTTGTAAAAAGTGTGTACAAGACCAAAATAAAGATAATTCATTCATTCATTCATTCATTCATTCATTCATTCATATTGTCAGGTGTTCACAAGCTCATGTGGCTCTGGTAACCTTCACAGAAACAGCCTCTCTGCATCATCTTTTGGTCTGTGTGCTTCAGGAAGTAAAACAGATTTTTAAGGTGTCTGGCTGAGGGTTTGTTTGAGGGACGTTCGCCTGTGTCTGCATCGCCATGCAGGAGTGATCCAGGTACCTTTTCTGGTTTCTGCGGCAGGCTGTTGTGGAGGTGGTGGTGTGAGGGTGGGGTTTGTTGGGTCCTCTGCAGCCGGGATGGACTTGGCTTCAGCTGCAGGTACCGGCTCACGTGATTCAACAGCTGCATCTTCACAGAAACCAAAAGCAAACCCAGGTGAACAACAGACATCAGGGACTTCTATACTGTTAGTGAAAGATTAAACGGTTGTGGCTGCTGTGTTGATGCCAGCTAACGTGAGACCATATTCAGAACACAGGCATTTGTTGTAATAGGTTCAGAGTGCATGTTGGAACAGGAGTTGTTAAGTCCTCTGCAGAAACAGCAGGTGCAACTGTTTAATCCGTTATGCACATACAAGTCATTGGCATCTGCTGTCATTTTGAGCTTGTATTACAAGTGCATTCAAATGATTTGGCTTGCAAAGGGTTTTTTCTTCCTGTACCTATAAGTTTGCCCAAGGCCTCTATAGCAGATGTTACTTCAGAGGGCGTGGACTGGACTTCTGCAGACTTGGCTAGGGCTGACTCAGCTGGAATCTCTTCTATTGTCTCCGGCTCTAGGCTGGGCGTGGGCTCGACTGGCCTCGTGTCAGCGGGGACGTCGTCTGCTGCTTGTTTTGAATCCAAGGCCTCGCTGCTTCCAGCAGGCGCTGCCAGGCCCTCTGAGGGAGGAGAGCTCTTTGTTTCTTCTGGTAGAGAGTTTGCATAAGATCCTGGACAGAAAGGAAACACATGACCACTTCTGGCAGAGGTTTTACTGTGACTGACTGGGGGGGAACAGAGATGCCAGAGCACTGTGATCGATATCCGTGATACCTGTGCCTGCCTCTGGGGTGGCATTGGGAGATACTTCTGTAAGTGTTATTGATGACTCTTCCTTTGTTGTGACAGTGACGGCCGGTTCGTGGGAGATGAGAACCTCTGCGTCTGGGATGGCAGGACTCTGAGATGAGGCCTCCTCAGCTGGAACAGACTCTGGCTTTGGTTCTGTAGCCGACTAGTCGCAAGGAGATAATAAAAACATTAATAACTCTTTACACCTCTTAAATCAGAGACACATTATGCAACCTAAAATTACATAAGTTGCAAATTAATACTCTAAAACTGCACTAGTCCGTGACAGAGTTTGCACATTTATTCATGTAAACGACTAACAACAGATAGATACCAGAGAGTTGGGCAGTAAACTCTTATTTGAAAAAAGAAAAAAAGGCTCAAAAAGCAGATTTTAAAAACGTATGAGAGGAAATAGAGTGCGAGCTGTGAAGAGACAGTGGGGATTTTTGAGTGAGTAAACTATGTAGGGAGGAAATAATTCAGTTAAGAAGTGTTGCAATAGTACGGGCTGAGCCAGTGTTCATGTTTTAGTCACACACAGTAAAGCAGCTTTTAGGGTTTTTTTTCCCCCAAAACCAACCAGATGAATCGACAGATTTCACTACAGAACTCGTAAGTCATAAAAAATGAGCGCTAACCTTCTGCTGTGAAGAGACAGGCGGCTTGGAAGCGAGCAGTGAAGACGCCGCGGCGACGCTCCACTGCCCCACAGCGTACACCTTCTTTCCTGTCACCTTGGGAGCACGAGAGAAAGTGAAAACAATGACATGTTTAAGCATTAACAAGATCTCAGTTTCCCCCCTCGAAAAAAAACAAAAACAGTGTTGTTACCTTCAACACAGACACTGCTTGAGCTGGGTAGCACAGGGATGCTCCGGCACTCATCAGGCCCAGGGGAACTGCTAACCTCTTAAAACGAGAGCCTGAAATCAAGTTTCACATAGCAGGATGCCTATTAGGGTCATTTGGCTTGAGTTTACACTCTGGAAGGGCTGCTCAGTTTACAGAAAGGTCAGGCAAATGGTATGATATGGCTTATTTAGCAAGTGCAGACTTCAGGTTAAATCCATTTTGCTGCTTCACAGCCTCATCCCAACCTAGGTTGAACACGAGCCAAACCCGTCAGCTGGAACAGAGACGGGAAGGCTCTGAATATTACCTGTAATGACTCTGCGCTGACAGAAATGTCAAAAAAAAGAAATGAGTAGTCTCTATCCTCAGTTGGTGTGGGTTTTGGTTCTGATCAGAGCAACGTGGTCGTTGCTTGGTGTGGATGAGTTTACATAAATGAACTGAAATAATTGTCAAATAAAAAGGTCAGAAAACCAGAGCGGAGGTATAAAGGTGAGTAAATGAATCTCTTTGGTACAAAATCGTGCACTTACTACACACTACAAATCTGGCATGTGTAACAACCAAAAGCGGTACACGTGTTCGGAGATGCAGACGCCATGTATCCACACGGAGGCCCGATTAAAACCGTCGACGTGTCTTACTCTCTAGAGAGGTCTTAGAGAAACATGTCTGACATAAGCTTTGCATCATGGGTAACCTTTTCAAAGAATCCGCTTTCTGACCACAGACACATTTTAGTGCGTCCTCCGAAACACACTGCTTTTAACGATAATGTGGTGTGTCCTATAGAGATTACAGTGACACAAATGGAGAATACTGAAGTCTTTTTTTAAGCAATTAACACAAGCGTTTTCAGTGCATATCACTTTATATGACGTTGTAATTTGCACAATCCAGCAACATATTAATTAAAGGATAAGGATGTGTGAGTATAATTACAGTATATAATAGTAATAATAATAATAATAATAATAATAATACTGTTACTTAGCAGTGTGAGTACAGTGTGTGAATATTTATAAATACAGGTTAAATGATTAGTGAACTTAGGACTAAATAAGTTTACACTTCTTCCTACTCCTTTTTTGGCACATGTAAATCAAGTTAGCAAGTTTTAAAGGATGAAATTCTTTGTTTTGTTGTTGTTTTCTTAAACTTCTCATGAAGTGTTGTTTCTTTTTTTTTTTTACATGTACAAAAATAAAAGAAATCAAAGGCATCATATAGAATGGATTATATCTCGAAAAGTCCAAAATAAAAACATACTACTCTAAATTATTTACACTTGCAGCTGTTAATTATTGACAGCTTTATGAGAAATCTGTTGAAGTGCTGAGTGAGCTACATGCAGCGATCATACACACCATCAATAACAATCCTGATTCATAGGAACTCAAGCGCTTGGACACCGCTATCCTTCCAAAATAAATTAGTACAAGTGTCTGAACTTTGCTCTGCTACTCTAAGTATTACTTGTGATTTCCTGCAGACAACAGTGACAAACGCACTTCCGTCCTCAAGAGTCAGTGCACGATTAGACGGCTGCTTAGAAAAGGAAGCAAAGGTCTTTGATGGTGTCAGATCTCCCAGACGTTCTGGCTGAAAACCTTAATGCCGGTTACAGGTTATATGCATGAATATTGTGGTAAGACAAGTTTTCATCGTGGTTTTGATGATAAACATTTTTTTCTTTGTTACTATTCACAGCTACTCTGAACAGATGATTATGCAATTCTTCCTTGTAGGGTTTCAGTGTTCACTACATTAAAACCACAAGAGCAGGTTACCTCGCCGCGCCAAGAACATGCCGAGCAGACCAGCCACGGTGATGGTCCCAAATCTGGGAAGGAAATCTGGGGGAGGGTCCACCAAGTAATAGTACGCATCTAGAAAAACAAATGCAACAGGAACACAGTCTACAAAGTTCTTGCAAAACTTTCCAGTTCATCACAAATGTGCGATGGTGACTGATCCCACTGTGCCATCAGTTATTTCACCAGTTAACGGTGGAAATATGTGAAGAATGATTGCAGACGTGAAACATGTACAGTCACAAAAATCCTTGCTGTGGTTGCAAAACTGTAACCAATTTAATCTTACAATCAGTCAGTGGACCAATACATAACTTTGACACAATGAGAAGCAGTGAAGAAATTATATATTTCCTAATGAAGGAAAAATGTGACATGCGACATGTGGCCTATAAGTAAAGCTTTGTCTTCCTGTGCAAAACTCACCTTCTCCTGCATGGTAAAGATTAATACTTCCCCTTTTCACAGAGACATACGCACCCTGCAGGAACAGAAGACAAAACTGAAACCACTTCAGAAGACTAAAAAGAACTTCCAAAGCTGCACTGAAACGGATACATCTGAATCAGTGTTAAATGTGTTTACCCCCCCACCCCCACCACTTTCTCTGTGGAGGAAAAAACTTTTTATCAGAACCTTCTTAGTGAGTGCAATAAAGAACAAAAACACTGTTTACAGGAGGCCAAGTCCCACAGAGGTACGGATGTTACGGCAGTCAGGGGAAGAAAAGCCTACACTGGGGTGTTGGTTTTAATACCTGTAGCAGTACCTTTGTCTTTTATACGGACATGGTTGGTTAAACTTATCACACCATAACAAAAAACACCTGCATAAGCAGGAATCTGTGTCCAGAAAAGGAAAACTCCCTCGTGGAGAAGGAGAGAGAAATGACTCCCTGCTCATCAGCAGAGTTTGACCTTTTGACAGAGGAGCAGTAACACCTCTCTCAAAGTTCACACCATCAAACTGTTAAATCATTTCTGCTGCAAACTTTCAGCAGTGAAGTTAATAGTGTGAACAGTATTTCCTGTCTAACTCCAGAAACGCTCTGCAACATCATACCTGCACACTGAGTTCTTGCAACTCGTGGGATTCTGCTCTCTAACCGCAGACAAGAGGGGGAAAAAAAAATCTGAATTTGAGAACGAACTAAGGCTGCAGGTGCAAGATAACAGCCTGCTGGTATTTCAGCATTTGCTGCTTTCAAACAAGACATATTTACTCAAACTTTTTCTGTTTGTGTCTAAAGTGTGGCGGAGGATATAAAAACTATGGGTAATTCTGCAGAGACTGACGTCAATGGCCTAGTTATTTTTCCGTGAGCTGTAGATACTGTAAAAAATTAAATACCTTTACAGTTTGGACCAACGGTATTAGGCTCTCTCTGGTTGTAGTTAACCTTCTCTCGATGGCTCCTGGATTATGTGGAGCAAACTTGGTCTGGGAAGACTCTGGTGTGTAGATGTTCAGCTGGAGACAGAGGCAAAGTGAGGATGAGGTGCAACAGTAAAGTGATTGAATCTGTCATGCTGCATCTGCTGATACCAGACAGCTGCACCTTTTCACGAGGAACCAGTCCTTCGGCGGGCGTTTCGGTTACGCTGTACACACGGATGGAGGCTATTCCCAGCACCGTTGGAACGGCCACCATCACCACCTAGCACAGGGTTAAAAGAAATAAAAGAAGTATTAAAGAAAAATGTATTCTTTAAATTTTATTATTAAGAAAAATAATTTCTAAATGTATTCTCTGTCAGGTTACGTCCCCAACATAAAAGTTTAACAGATAATATCATTTCAACAACAGAGGACTCATGGGAACCATCAGAGGCAATTATGGCAGGGGGGTGTTGTAGCATAACCAATTCCTCAAATCAGAAACAAGCTACTCATTCTGCACATGCTCAGTAGAATTTTCTCTGCCACTGGAAATAGGATCAATGAGACAAATTTAAATTCAATTCAAAAATACTTGATTACGCAGATGCAGATTTTTTTATAGTCTCAACTGCTGATTACTAATTTTTTAATATGCAATTTTGCCAAATTGGTTTCCTTCTAAGAACTATACCAAACATTTCTTTCATGAAATGAAATAGAATAAATAGATTCAAGTATTTGTTCAAATAAAAGTCTGACTCTCAAATCACAGTCCAAAACTGCAACAGGTCACTGAACCTTCTACTTTTACTGAAAAACATCTCTAAAACAAGTAAAATGTCACACTCTAGTGGACAAATAATTGCGGTTGCAGAGAAGAGTTTTTTGCTTTACTTTCTTCACATTAGTTTAAATTAATGACGCAGAGAGCAGTCAACTTTATATGATGCGTTCAAAACACTCGTCTGCTGTAATAGCTCACTGCATATTTATCCAATTCAAAAATTATTCTGAACAACGGCATCTTTAATGATCAATCAGTACATCTCTAAAAGAATACTTTCCCCTTTGCATGTGTTTTTCTATGAAGACCAATGTTTAGCGAGTTGCTTTTGGATAAGCAATAGTTTCCCTCTGGGGTCTAAAGCTTAGATGATCACAAATTCAAAGTTTGGGAAATTATATCAGAATTTATTTGTTGGACTGCCCAGCAATTTGTTCAACAGTCAAAACTGGTCAAATTTAGACACCTAGTTTATCTGCTGAGATTTGGTTCAACAATGGTTGGATGGCGGTGGAATAATGTTTTTACTTTTTAAATGCAAATTTACTATATGTAATTTACATTAAAAGATGCACATTGCCGAATTACAGCAGCTTTTCAAGAAACATCTTTAATACCTGAATAATTTCACTTTACTGAATGCCTTTCATGCCTGACACTGAAAAATGTAAACCACATGCAATAAAAAGTACCAAGCATTGTTAACTATCACAACAATTTTATTCCTTCATTCAGTGGTTTAACCGTTTTATCAGTGCTACACATGCAGAAAGGAAAGATTGTATCAACCCTCCTCCCTTTTATCCATTAACTTCAACATTGAAGCTCGTCTATGGGGACAGACATCAATATTTAGTATAGGAAAATGCCACCGATGCATTGTTAAAATATAAATAAACTGACTCCACCAGTAGAGCCAAAACACTCGTCTACCTCTGCAGTTTCACTAAGCATTGACACCAGTCCTCTTTGCTTGGTTTTATAAACTATTTTAACTCATGTGCCCAGAGGTGGGTAGTAACAAGTTACATTTACTCCGTTACATTTACTTGAGTAAGTTTTGGGAAATGTTGTACTTTTAGGAGTAGTTTTGAATCGCTAAACTTTTTACTTTTACTTGAGTAGATTTTGAAGAAGAAACTGTTACTCTTACTCCGCTACATTAGGCCACGTTGAGCTGTTACTTTTCTTTTATCCCTTTTATCCGCGTACGTGTCAATCTCATGACATCACTGGGTGATTCTTTGGGAAAATGTTTGTTTTTGCATGTTTTGTCACATATACACAGACTCAAACACATACAGAGTTTCTATGAGTTCATGTTTGTTCTAGTTCTGCCTGGTTAAAAAAGAAAAGTTTTGTACTACTTGTGCTTAAATTTATTTTTTTATTCTGTTATTTTATTATTTATAAAAGTACTTGAATTTACTTTAAGCTTATTTTAATTTAAGCCATTTTTTATTAATTTTAATTTATTTTATTGATTTAATTTGCCTGAAGATGATTATTTTGTACTTTTGTCTGTTTGAATGGTTGTGTCAAGTAATTATTTGGATGACTCCTTTTTACTTCTACTTGAGTCACATTATTCTGAAGTAACAGTACTTTTACTTGAGTACAATTGCTGGCTGCTCTACCAGCTCTGAATGTGCCACATCTGTTGCAGCTGTGGTGACTCGAGTTTCACCACAAACTCTTGAAAGTAAACGCAGTGACAAAAGTAAACAACACTCGTCGAAAGCTGCGAATATTTTAGTTTTTTTTTCAGCCATCGTATAAAATATCCGGCAGTGTAACTACTCTTTATTGTAGAATAAATAAACTCAATATTATGGATTAATGTAACTGTGTAACCGCTAGCGCTGCTTTCACCCATACACCCCGCTGGTATCGGTATAAATGGGGTTATTCTGTTGTACCTGTCTGGGAGGTTTGTTAAACGTGTCAGGGACATTAAGTTTAATCTGTCCGAGATAGTTGTTAAAGGTGTCTGAGAGGTTTAATCTGATAAACTGAGCTGATTACGTTCATTCAGGAGACTTAGCCATGCTATTACGAGCCAGCAATACACGGCAGGAAGGTGACAGTCGCACCAAGCTTTCACAGGCTGTTCTGGGGCAGTTTCGCTCAAATAAAACCTGTACTTTCATTGAAAATGTGCTGCTATATCACCCAAAACTTTTCCAAAAAGAAAATGTCAAACAATCACCTTGGCCGCCATGACAGCGCTCCTCCTCTTCTTCGTCCTTCAGCTGTCGAGAGCAGGTCGGTCCGGAGCGATACGCGGTTGTTTAGCGCCCCCTGACGGCCGGACGGGCCACCTACAGGTTGGCTTTATAATACTGTAGTGCAACGTCTGATTAGTCTACGCATGCTCTCATACCTTCTCAGTTTTTAGAAGTGGACCGATGTATCTAAGTTTTTAATATTTTTTCTGTCGTTTTTTAATCAATATTTCGATTTCACTATTTTATGCATGTAGTCCCATATGTGTTTTATTTGTTCTCAACCCTCATCTTATATTTCAGATCACATTGACCCATCAGCAAGCTGATTGGTGAGTCTCAGCTTCATCCAGAATCCCTGTATACTAATCAGTTACAGAGGATAGCTGGCTCTATTTTAAAAGACAACTCCCACCCTCTTAAAGGTGAGTTTCAGCTGCTCCATCAGGCCGGAGGTTAATGGTACCTGCTTGCAAAACCAAACGTTACAAAAACAGCTTTGTGCCAGCAGCCATCTGTGCTATTAACAAGTGAGAGAAACTGCAACATAACCTTGTATTTATGTTTTGTATTGTTTCCTTTATCTTGTTTTTATGAAAAGGCATAAAAGGCACTACTGATGTTTTAACTTATCTTGCTTCTTATCTTGGGGCCGTCCTTTGTTCTTTTAGCCAAAGCACTGTCGTCACTTTATCTTGTCCTGTGTTGTTGAGTGAATGGTTTTGGATTGTATGTGTAATACGAGATGAATCACTCACTGTAAACCAAATTTACCCAAGGGTACAATAAATAAATAAATAATCTAATCTAATCTAATCTAATCTTTAAAGTTTATAAATCTGAAAAAAATGGATTACGTTTTCCTTTTTAAAGATTAAATTATTTAGAATGAAACTTCTTCTGCTTTAATATTTTGGTGTAACCAGCACATAAAATGAAAATGGTTTATTTTGCATTATTGTAGGAAACTGCTATTTATATTCCCCCCAACCAATACATAACAAATACAGTAGTTTTCTTCAGGAAACATCATAAATACAGTGCCACAGCCCACTACAATGGCAGTGACTTGTGTGGCAGACATCAAGTCAGCTTTTGAGGTGGTCATACGCAGCTCGATACAGAAAAATAATTCTTGAAGTGACTAATCTTGATGGAAGGAGTGTTTTAGAGGAGAATTGGAAGGATCTAGATAAAATGCATTAACATGCATATTAGGGACTCTTCATTCTGGCTGGAGTCAAAGGATGAGTCATCAGCCACTATGGGCAGAAACAGCATTGCACTAAATAAGGGTTGATTTGTAATGAATTATAAACAATTTCTTTGGTTTTTTTTGGGGTTTCTGGTGGTTTAGGATAATTAAACATTACACAAGTCAAACTGGCACAGGAAAATTACTGCTGTTCCTGAGAATCAAAGATAGCAGGAGTGTTAATATAACCCTCATTTCAAAAAAATTTGAATACTGTGATGTAAATAAAAACTCACATTTTAATCACAGCACTTTCATGTCAATTAAAGAGTCTCAACAGTGATATTTTTTTGTTTTGTCACATGGAAAATGTTTTCAGGTGGTGAAAGCTTTGGCCTGCAGGGCGGCCATTTCATCACCCTATGATACATTTTATAATGGATCCACATCGTGATTTAGCATCGTCTTGCTGGGAGATGCAAGGCCTTTGCTGACAAACACTTTGCTTGCATGGGATCATGTGTTGTTCCACAACCTTTATGTACCTTTCAGGATGGATCTTTTCTTTCCAGAAGTGAATACTGGACATTATAAGTGCTGATGTACCCCCATACCACCAGAAATACCATGCAGGCTTTTGAACTGAGCACTGAAAAAAAGCCTTAGTCTGGAGGATCAGTGTCCATGGTATCCAAAAAGAAATTAAAGTTTTGATCAATCTTACCACTGAACAGTTTTCCACTTTGCCTATGTCCACGTTACATGCGCTTAGGCCCAGAGAGGACCACGATCACAAATGGTTTTGTGCTCTTGGTGGTTTCCAGAGGTGTGACTGAGCCCGTTCAAACATTTTGTTTATAAAATCTGCTTTTAATCCGGTGCCACCTGAGGGCCTGAGGATCACAAGCATCCAATTTCAGTGTTCAGATTGCTTCATGCACATGCAAATCTCATCAGTTTTCCAGTATTACATTATGTACTGTAGATGAGGAGATATCTGTGACAGACCAGTGACCTACCCTGAAGACAGCTGGGACAGGCTTCAGTACACCCAGAGACCCTGAATTGGATGAAACCGTTTTAAATAATGGATGGATGGATGAGCTATTTAAAGTCTTCACAGTTTTATGCTGGGGGACATTATTCTGAAACTGTTTCACAATCTGCAGACAGTTTTTAGTTTACCTCTACATCTTAAAGCTTAAAGATGCTCTTTTTAAATCCATTGCTGTCACTGGCCTGTTGTCAGTTAACTGGTTTCAAGAGCTGCCTTAAACTGTTTCTTTTTAGTACCATTTGTTTCCAGCCTTTTGTTGTCCATGTGACGACTTTTGTTGTGATCTGTTTGTGCCATCACATTCAAAAGGAGCTAATTTCTAATAAAATGGAAAGAGTTTCATTTTCAACATTTTATGTGTTGTTTGTATGAATCAACAACAGGTTTCGGAGATTTTCAAATCATTGCATTTGCTCTTATTTTTTTTCATTTTACACCCTAGTTTAGGGACTGGAGTTGTATTTGAGGCTGATGTCTGCTCGGCTGGAGATCAGACGGTAAGGTGCAGTGATCATCCTTCCTGACCTGTTGTCCATCCTCTATACCAACTCCTACCTATTCAGTGTCTGCTGGAGCCTATTCCAGCTCTTTCTGGGTTAAGTAAGTAAGTAAGGTTTATTTATAGAGCGATTTTCACAGATCAAAATCACAAAATGCTTCACAATAACAGATAGAAATCAGAAAGACAACCTCTTAAAAACAAAGCACCATAAAACACACATAAAAAGAGAATAAAACATGTAAAATAACATAAAAAGGGTAATAACATCAGAATTGTGTCAGAGGCCCATCGTAGGGCCACATGCAGAGTAACAACCACACAAACTTACCTTCACTGCTAAGGGAAAGAAACAATCACCAGCATATCCAAAGACGACGGTTCTTGACAAACGTGTGGTTTAAATCACAATGTGACTTTGCACGCATATAAAAATGGGTATGAAAGTTCTTCTGTGTGTTGATGGATTAGCTCTTACACAAAATCAATAGCCTCCCTCCCAATAACCCTGTACAGGACGAGTGGACATGAAGAGATGGCATTGATGGATCATCCTCCTTGTTCATGGGATGACTGCACCTTTTAATCTCCTACAACACACCGCCAAATTAATTTATGCACGCATCAACCAAACATAGGTCATAGTGCAGAGAATTCCGTTTATTGAAGTCAAAGTTTAACAACCTATGTTTACAATCTGTATTTTTTGTAATATATATTCATATACAGTATATGAAACCAAAAAAGGCTACTTTAGGAAGAATAAATGTCATTTTCTTTCTTTTTTTTAATATCATCTTTCATCAGTTTAATTTACAGAATAACAGTAGGCTAATATAATCATTGAAAAAGAGCAATATGTTCCTTTTTTAATGTCGCAGTGCAACTTACATCTTACACACCTGTGCAATGTACCATGAGGTGTACACCCCTGAAAGAACACACAGTGGAATCTCCCTTTTCGACCTGTTTCTGCAGGTCTGCACACACAGCGACCTGGGAGGGATAACACAGTCAGTGCCTGCAAAATAAAACTCTCAGAACTCTTCAACCTTACAGTAAGCCGTCCGTTCAGAGGAGCAGCGTTGGGAAAAGAAGACCAACACTACCGATGAGAAACCGAGAGACGTCTGCAGACTCGAGCTGTACTGTAACTCTTCTTACGGCTGTGAGTGTGTGTGTGTGTGTGTGTGTGCGCGCGTGTCTGTGTGTAGAAACACCCGTACAGTCAGTACTTTGTTGCCAAAGAGAGAAAGAGAGAGAGAGAGAGAAAGAAAGAGAGAGAGAGAGAGTTGGGAGGCACAGGGAAAGTGCTTGCATCATTTAGTTTCTTTGTGGTACTCTCAAATTAACCATTCAAAAAAAAAAACATGAGCTATATCTCTGTGTCTGATATTTCACTTTAGTGTGACATGATGAAAATCTACACAAAAACTACAATCAAATATGAAGATTCAGTACAGATAAGTGCTGGATGCAGCAGGTGCTACACATGTCTCTCAGAGTCGTGGACACTGGGGGGCGCCATAGAGTCCTTGGCCTGGTATTGCAGACAGCATGATTCATCCAATTTTAACGGGCATTACAGACCATTTAGTGAAGATGGGTCTCCAACCGTCCAAAATCACCCATATGCTTGCAAGGAATGTCACAAAAACTTAAATTTTAGAGGTAAATGCACCTGAAGTATCAACTGTAAGATTTCTGAAGCCTTTAAACACCCAATCAAGTCTCTTCGTGAAGCAAAAACAACGAACGGAAACCTTCTGTTTTGGACGCTAAAGAAATGTCTGCATTAGTGTGAGGAACTGAGCAGTCAAAACACCTCCCACAGTTGTACAGTGAGTGTCTTCAAACACTATCTAATGAAAAAAGAAGACTTCAAACCTGTGAACATATAAATAAAGTCAACAGCACTTTTGCATGTGTCATGCGCTACAGGTAAAATTATCTTGCAAACATAAAAAGAGGATAGAAAAAGAAACAAAACCCACTCACAAATGAGCCACAGTATTTAACCCTGTCCGTCTCAAACCAGTCCCAGGCCTTTCCGCGTCCAGCACATCACCGCGAGAAGAATCGGTCGTGATGTGCACCGGGAAAACTGTCAATCAGCTGTCAGTGATGTTTATTTGTTGTACAACTGCTGAGCACCCTGCGTTGACAGAGTGAAGAAGGGGACACTGCAAAACCTTGGCATAGAATACATTATACTTTACATTATATCTATGACACAAAACGTAAATAGATTTATATATTCTCCTATGTTTAAATATATTTGTAGACTGTACACAAATCTTTAGAAAATGAGACGGCAAATGCATTTTACCTGATATTTGGACAGCAATGGTAAGGAGGCTGATGAGACATAAACCCCGTGATGCAGCCAATGAGATATAGAGATATAGAAAGTGCATTCTTTGTTGTGAGTGACTCCTTTGAAAAGAACTCTCGAGTTCTTGCATTCACGGATTTAAGGAAAAAACAAAACAAAACAAACCAAAATAGTCGTTTGCACCCACGCAAAAATACAAACTGTCGGCCTTTCCTCCGCTACCTCTAGAAGCTTATCACAGTGGTAGTGGAACGCACACATGTACATCAGTATACACATATACACAAGTCTAAGAGGACCAGAGAGGGAGAGAAAGCAAAGATGGAAATCATGGAAATGAAAAGGAGAAAAAAGAAAGGGTGAAAGGGAGAGAGGGTGCTAACAGAATAGTAGAAATGTGCTCCAACAGGGGAAAGTCCTTCTGCAGGGGGGGGGGAACAGGGGATTCGGAGCGCTTCACAGTTTGAAATCACGTGCTCGTGGCTGGCGCGGTTGCTCCTCGGTGCCTGTGATGCTGGAGTTCACGAGTTCCCAGAGAAATGGCTAAAACGCAGGACCCAGCACCGATGGCCTTACACTTCCCCCCAAACCATCCCCAGGGATGGATTCACAGTGAGGTCACTGTGAATCCACGAGATATGCAATGTGAGAGGAAATGAAAGAGAAGAAACGAAACAAAACGCTGAGAGAAAGGGGGAGAACTGGTGGCTCTGGGTGCAAAGTTCTTGAGTTACAAAAGTACAGTGTTGTGGTGGAAATGATTCTCCTCTGTATTGCTGCTACATAGCTCCCCCTAACCCCCTGAAATCAAGGGCAAAAAAGCAAAACTAAAGCAATAAAAAGGAGAAAGAAAAGAAAACATGTTGAAAAAAAGTCTCAGTGTTTCCTGTTTTGCTCAACAAGCGTGTGGACTTTCTGCTGAGTTCCAAAGACAAAGGAAGATTAATGCTTTCTCTTCAGGCATGCAGTAGGCACCCTGCGGGGTCCTCGGGATTATCAAAAGTTCATACACGCAGGTTTCAGACTGTTCCCTCTATGATATTTACACATCTTACAGTGTGTGTGTGTGTGTGTGTGTGTGTGTGTGTGTGTGTGTGTGTGTGTGTGTGTGTGTGTGTGTGCATGCTCAGAGTGGTGCTCAGCTCTGAGGGCGTGGCTGACGTGCAGCTCCGCGTGGCCGTGTCAGTGGATGTGCATATGGGTCGGGCCTCGGCCCCCCGTCCCTCGCTCACACGTGTGTCTCGATGAAGGAGTGTGTGTGGGTCATGAGCGGCGCCGCCAGCGGGGAGAGGTCGTCCTGGCCGTTGGTGCCCAGGCTGAGCTGGCAGATGTCCGAGTACAGGTCGCTGTGCCACTGCTTCCACTCCCTGAAGCTCTGGGAGCACAAGCCAGGGTCTTCCAGGAGGGCACAGATCACCGCCAGCTCCGACTCTTTGGCCTGCAAAAGTGCGGAGATGACAGGAAGATCAGTGTTGGGACTAACGCGTTATTTAGTAACGCGTTACAGTAACGCTGTTAGTTTTGCGGTAACTAATACTCTAACGCATTACTTTTTAAATTCAGTAATGCAATTACCGTTACCAAACGGTGCGTTACTCCGTTATTTCTGGCTACAGTGAAGCTTTTTTTCCCCACACGCAGAGACCAGAGTAAACGTAGTGTGTGTGCGTTCAAAAACATGACGGTCATGGCGAGCCAAGAGAAGGCAAGTTTCGCAACGTGGAGATATTGTCATTACAGTAATCCCTGGTTTTTCGCAGGGGTTACGTTCCAAAAAGAACCCGTGATAAGTGAAATTATTTTTACAATTATTATACAAGGCTTCAAATTGAGGAGATCAGCTCCGCCTCAGACGTATTTCATTGCTCTTCTGATGGCGCTGCATCCCGACTCTGTAGCATCTTTTTCTTCTAAAGCAGGTGTGTTTTTTCCAGAGAAGAACATAGTTATGGGTAGTTGTTGTCGCTCTTTTTTCTTCTGGGCAAAAAGATTCTTATAAACCGACATGCCACCATTGATTATATTTGAGACTGTAATGAACGATTCATCAAAGAGTCCCGTTCTTGAGCTGCTGCTGAAGCTCATTGGCCGTTCTCAGCTTGTTGCTAAGCAACCAACGTTATTGACACAGGAAGTGAAGATGCAGGGAGACTGTTTAGAATGCAGAACATGATGCACAATGCAAATCCATACAGTACCTGCTGAAATGGGGGCTAGAGGGGCATTAAATGGGAGCATTTAAAATAATGTATTTATTTAAAGTAACTAAAAAGTTACTTTTCATAGTAACGCATTACTTTTTGGTCTAAGTAACTGAGTTACTAACTGAGTTACTTTTTAATGAAGTAACTAGTAACGGTAAATAATTACTATTTTTCAGTAACTAGCACAACACTGAGGAAGATACAACGTTAAACCCTCTGGAGTCGGCCTTTTGTGAAAACCCCTGGCGCCCGAGTCCCGTGTTTTACCTTCAAGGTGCTGCGGAGGGCTCGGACCCGGTGTATCCGGTCGTTGAGCAGGGGGTCCCTGGCTCTGTGGGTGAAGAGGCGGCGGAGCTCCTGCCTGCTGCAGGGTTTGGGGTCTCCCAGCACCGTCACGTTGGCCTGCTCCAGCGCCCGGTACAGCTGCTCCAGGCCGTCCAGGGGCTCGGCCTCGCGGCACTCCGACACCCGCCGCTCTCTTCCTTCCGACACCCTCCTCTCTCTGCTCTCCACTCTCAACTCCCGCAGGTCTGAAACTGCCAGGAGACAAAGGTGTGATCGTCACACCGACACCGTGCAGTCACGCCGAGGCGGCACGTGGAGATGGAAAAATAACACCAACAAATTCAGACTTCTGTCGGGCATGTTGCATCCACTATTTTCTTGTCATATTTTGCACTTCTTAAGCTTTGCTGGGATGAGATTTCCCGATGTGACTTTTGTTGAGATCTATGTTTTAATGTTCTTTTTAAAAGAATTCTCACTATATTTGTTTGAGGAATTATCCCCATTTTAAGATGATTAACATTTCCCTCAGATGGAATTACTCCCATTCCGGAAATGTATGTTATACTTTGACAATTAGCAGACGCCCTCATCCAAAGCAATGTAAGACAACAGTTCAGCTTAGATGCCTGTAATTCCATTTATTTCATCTGTGTAAAAGAGAAACTTGAAACAAAGCAGAAGTGCAGTTGGAGGTGTTGTCTAATACATGATATGGTTAGAGTCACTGCGCTGGAGGTTCTTTCTATATCTATTCTGTAACTCGACTATCACTGCAACAGAAAAATGTGTTTTTGGACGCCCGGTTCTGACCTCACTGATGTCTGAGTATGAGACATGTTTGTCGCTGATAAATGTACTAAAAGTGTGGGAAGCAAAACAAGCTTCACTGGATCCTAATTGAATCGACAGCACAAGCAAAATGCACAAAGAATAGCAAGAGAAATGTAGCAAAGAAATCAATAATAAATTAGAAAAAGGGGTAATCAATAGGCCATTTACATCAATAACAACAACAGCCATAATAACTGTCATTAGGGGTGGGGTAACATATCGGATATAGTCTATAAAATTAGTATATTGTCAACATTGGGCATAAACTGCCAAAGAGGTGTTTAAAGCCATCTACATATGATCCTCTTCGTAGTTTGACTCCTCTGTCTGGATTCTGTGGTAGCCATAACATATGAAGATGATGGCTCCCTGAATGGGCCTGCGATAGACTGGCGACCTGTGCAGGGTGCACCCCCGCACCCCAGGGTGCACCCCCGCGTCTCCCCTGGAGTGAGCTGGGATAGGCCCCAGCAGACCCCCGTGACCCCATGACCCCGTCTCAGGATAAAGTGGTAAATGGATGGTAGATGGATGCTCCCTGAATCACTCAAAGTGAACAAAGACACATAGCACTGCTGAACCTAGAACTGACCCACACAGACGTGCGTGCCAGACACAAGGAACGCTGGCTGCATCATGTAATGGGAAATTTTGGTATATCATATGTATTTTGTCTTGTATGCTTTAAGACTAAAGCACAAATCCTGTTTTCAAGTGAACATTGCTATGCTGACAATTTATGTAGCCCGAGGTCAAGCTCCTCTGACACAGTGCCACCACAATCACTAATAGAGCTGAACTCATCAGGTCACGTGACCTTTTCCCATCCCTCCACAGTCAAATCTTTAAGCTTGCTAGCATTTTTAATTCACTGCTAAGTAATCTCACTGAATGAGGGACTCTCTTTAAATCATTCTCTTTTCAATGGGTCTGTGAAGATGTTTTCTTTGATAACATTTCACTAAATGTTTGACTGATCTCCAATAATACTCATTCATGGTTCTTGTTCAAACACATTTCTTCTTCAAAAGATGGTCCACCATTACCCACCGGTTTAAGTGATGTGTTACCCAGTTTTAGTAGCACCAGTAATCTACATATCATAGTACATAGCAATAATTTGAACCTTTTGAAATAAAGTAAAATCTTTTCCAAAACCACATCTGACCACAAGGTGAGCTTAATTCAAAGTTTAACTGTCATCTAACCTTAGATTAGATTAAATCATTAAGCGTTAGAGCCTTTCTTAGTTGTCACTAGGAAAGAGGATCAGTAGCAGTAATGTATACTGTAGGTGATTCGATTTTGCATTTAAATAACTTGGCTTTTCCTATATTGCAGTTCTCTTCCATGCAATGGATTAGTTTTAAATAATAAAAAAGGTGAGTATTCCCTACACTACACTATTATATTTTATCCCAAATTGACCATTCCTTACAGTAATGGACTGGTAAACTGTCCTGGTGCACCTGCTGTCTTGTTTACTGAGAGCTGGGATGGGTCAATGATGGCGTCCTGTCTGTCACAGAACAGAGTTTAAAATCCTGCCGTTGGTTCATAAATCTCTGAATGGTCTCGGACCAAAATATATCTCTGATCTCCTGTTCCATGATGAACCAACCAGAACCCTCAGGTCGTCAGGGTTACGCCTAGTTTCTGTACCCAGAGTTGGAACCAGCTGTGATGCAGCATTCAGCTTTTATGCTCCTCACCTGTGGAACAAACTCCCAGAATGCATCAGGGCTGCTGACACTGTCATTTGCTTTAAAGGAGCTTGAGGCAGGATTTATGAAAAAAATGCGTATACATTTTAAGTTTTCTAGTAATAATGTCAGATGAAGCGTTCCAAACCAAAAAGAATGAGCCCTCTAGTGTATCTCTCCGTTGGCTTGAACAGGCTGTGTGCTGCAAAATGTGCTGCAATTCCGGGCCCGAATTTCCCGCGCTGTCCTGCGGATGTGACGTCAAATGACGCTGCATGCGCGTTCTCCCGTGCCGGCTTCGCTGTTGGCTGCAGTAACCCCGATGGTCGTCGTGGCGCTAATGAGTCTCATTTCTTATTCTTGCCTCAAGCTCCTTTAAGTCAAGGTTGAAAACCCTTTTTTATTCACTACTGGATTTCAGTACTCTCCCATAATGCACTACGACCTTTATTTGTTGCATCTACTTTGGGGCGGCAGTGGCACAGGTGGTAGAGCAGGTTGTCCAGTGATTGAAGCATTGGTGCTTTGATTCCTGTTCCCCAGACATCTGTCGTTGTGTCCTTGGGCGAGACACTTCACCCTCCTCGCCCCCAGTGAGGGCACCGCTGGTGTGTGAATGTTGCTGTGGTGATCGGAGAGGTCGTTCCCATCAGTCTGCCCCGGGGCAGCTGTGGCTACATGTGTAGTTTAGCATCACCAAGTATGAATGATGAATAATCTAAGCGCTTTGAGTCTGGAGAACAGCGAGATATAAATCTAATCTATTATTGGTTTTATTTTTTTGAATTTATGTGTGTCTGTGTTTAATTTCTGCTTTTAAACTCTTTCCCTTTTTAATCGATTTTTTAAAAATCTTTTCATGTAAAGTTTGTAAATGAAATGTGCTGCACAAACACACTTGCCTTGCCTTGCATATGGAGAAAAGGGTTGGGTTTATAGTTTTTAATCTAGATTATGTTCTTTTCTTACCTTCCTCCCCCTCGAGCATCTCTGCAGAATGCCCCTCCGCCTCCTCGTCCTCACTCCTCTCTTCCATGTGAGCGGCAGTGTGTGACAGTTTTCCTGGCATGGGATCCCTGTTCCTGGGTAGACTCTGGCTGCGCTGCTTGTGGGAGCGTCGGTGTGTGTGGCTGTGTGTGTAGGGCCCCCGCTCCAGGGGGAAGGGCCCGTCCCGCTCCCTGTCCCTCTCCGCGGCGTGGTGTCTCCGTACGGGCAGCGTGGCCTGCCGCCGCCTCTCGGGGGACATTCCCTGTCTGCCCAGTCCCCCGTAAAACCCCATCTCTCCCACCATGCTCCCCATCACGCCCCCGTAATCACTCTCCGCCGGGGCCGTCTGGAGGAAGTGCAGCCCCGCGCTGGTCAGCGGGGTCTCGATGAGGTCCTGCCAGGAGCGGCGCTCGCGATGGGAGGAGCGGCAGCCGGACGAGTGGGTGCTGGTGCTGCCCGTGCCCGTGCCCATGCCCATGCCGTCGCCACGCTGGTCCTCGGCCGAGGAGTGGGAGTGGGTGGACTCGCTGGAGAAATGTCGGCCGTGCTTGGGCTCCGGGAAGGGGCTAGAGGAATTGACCTGGAGAGGGAGAGGGGAGGTGGAAGAGACCATCTGTGGAGGAATGGGGGAGGTGGAGGCACTCAGAGGTGGAGGGAGTGGGGATGGAGTGGAGCGCATGAGGCTGATGGAGCTCAGCGAGCGGGGCAGCTGGTCATAACTCTGGAGGAGGTTGGACTAGGTGGACCAACGGTGTGATGGGGAGGAGTGGTCGAGGTCAGGAGTGAGCAGGGGAAAGTACACGTTGCAAGAAATGATGAAAAAAGTGTCGTGCAAAGAAAAAAAAAAGAAAGAATAAGAAGAAGAAGGAGGAGGAGGTGTGCAAGGACGCCGAGAGGACAGAAGGAAAAAGGACAGGCGGAGGTAAAGGGCAAAGAGACACGCAAAAGATGAGAGCAAAGAAGCAATGAGATGGCTGCGATGTAACTCCAAGAATGACTGTAGATGATTGTACGTATGTTCAGCCTGAGTAGTCGTGATAAGATGAACACCAGACCCGGATGTTCATGTCTGAGCAGCAACACTTGCAACTGGCTGCAGCTCTGACGTGAAAAAAATTAAGCTCCCTGTCTCCTACCCCACCATCATTTCAGATCCCACACCTCAATAATAATAATAATAATAATAATAATAATAATAATAATAATAATAATAATAATAATAATCAAATATCCTATCTAAAAAAAATTGAATATTCTGGGAATCTTAAGCTGTAAACCATAATCAGCAATATTAAAATAATAAAAGGCTTGCAATATTTCAGTTGATTTGTAATGAATCCAGAATGTATGACATTTTTGTTTTTTTAATTGCATTACAGAAAATAAAGAACTTTATCACAATATTCTATTTTTTTGAGACAGTCCTGTATATTGCAAGCAAATTGCGTTTGTGGGGAACTTCTAACCTCTTGAACGGCGTTACAGAGCTAAAGCTTTTCCAACTATTTTACATACCAGCAGGCTCTCCGATGCCGTGTGAAGTGCAATTTTTGAAGTTATTCCCTTACAGAGAAAGCACTCACTCTAACAGACCTTCACATTATGAAACATGTATGAAGCTACTTTATGACCAGTTTCTACATTTAAAATATACATAATCTCACTAAGACAGATGTCAGTTTGGGAGCTATCTACTCATAAACACCCTAAACAATGTCTTATTAACTGTACTATTAACTGTCGCCTACAGAGTGGGCAACTGGGCTGTTGGCCGTTGCCTGAGCAACAGCATGCATGACCTTTATAAAGCGAGCATTGTCCATTGACGCCACCTAGAGGTCAGATTCAGTAAAGGTTCTGGCAGCAGAACACAGAAAAGAACGTCTTGGCTGCATGCAGAACCAGATAGTCTCACACTCTGATGTTTTATTAATGCTGGGAGCTGTGGTCTCTGCAGCTCGGAGAACTGTAAGGCTTTCAGGAATAAAATATTCTATCAGAATAAAACACTGCAGAGAAAACACTGGTGCGCTTGAATGAGTGTGATTTACTTACTGATGGTGTGCGGTGGTAAGTATCACAGAGGGATGAGGGTCCCTCCTGTTTGAGCGTCATTGATCCATCAACGTCGTCTTGATCACTCTCACTCCAGTAGTCTGATATGAAGACACACACACACACACACACGCGTTCACACAGTCGGACCTAGATGGATGAATTCACTAAGTAAAAGACTGAGTGAATCATTTATAATCAGAGTGCTACCTCACCTTCGTCGGGGCGTGGCACCTTGTCATCTGGTGTGTAGCCAATAGCAGCCAGCCCCAGTCGGTTCATCCACCTGCAGCAAAAATAAGGAGAGTTAAAAGGAAAAGATTCAAAGTAGAAAATGCATAAAAAAAGAAATGCATCAGAGGATAAGATGCAGGGAAAAAAAACACAGAGGAACAGGAGAAGGAAAAAAATAATAGGTTGTGAATAAAAAAATAAAACCTTTTCCTCTAAATAATTCAAGAGGTGTATATCAACAGTTTTATAGCTTTCTGACTCACATTCCTGATGAGGGAAGAAAAGCTTTGAGGTAATTAGAGAGATGAAAGAAGAAAAAGGAGAAACAAAAATCCTTGTTCCCGTTTCTGTGAGCAGCTCAGCCTCAGCCGGCTTCTCCTGTTTCTGCTTGAAACACACTTCTTTATGTCCATCACTGCAGGCCACGGCTCGTCCTGTGTCCCTCCGCTTACACCTGATCATAAGGTCACGACTAAGAATAGAGACCCCGTGTTCACAGGAAACTCATCACACCACCGCAGGAAGTGCCTCGTGTTGGAAGTGGAATGTGCATCATGATTATTTAGTATAAACCCTCAAGACTATAAAACAGGTGATCCTACCAGCGTCAGAGGTGGCTCACGTCTGACTCACCAGGACAGACATTAGCACCGTGAGCTGCTGGTACCATAAGCTGTTAGGCAGGGCTTACCACTGGCTTACCAGAGCGGAATAATCTTGAAACAAATAGCATTTGGAAAGCAGCAAACTATCAGCAGCAAGATGATGAACAGCTAATTATAGCTCTATTAAGCATCACAATCATAAAGTGACGTGAGCTCTACGCGCTGACAAAACAAACAATGCTGCAGCATCAGTCACGGCTGCCTCCGTTCTTTTTATAGTTTTTGACTCATAGATCAAAAGTTACGTTTATTAATCATCGTCGTCGGTGTTAAAACAGCTTTGATTGATAGTTACAGTCAGTGTAAGCTGGGTCAGGCAGCACCGCCGACCCAGTCCGACTCCAGAGAGCCTGAACAGTCGGCTGAAAGTGAAAACTGGTCAGAAATGTCAAGGATCAATGTTTTCAACCATAGATTATATAAAAAGTGCTCAAAGCATATGGCTTTGTGAGGTCCTTTTTACAAAACTCATTTTTTTTATTGTAATTTTGGTCATTTATGGAGCCAGAGGAGACCATTTTTAGAGAGTACTGTTGTTGTGCCCGACCATATGCCCATCTGAACTTATAAAATGTATGAACATTTTGTGATTATGAGGGCCTGTAAAACCAGACTTTGCCCCTTCTTCCTGAAGTCCTGCGACCCCCTTCTGCTAACTCCTGGTTATCTCGGCCTGGGTCGAGATAGCCGTTTACGACCCCCACGGCATGGCCGGAGATCAAAACAAGGACCCAGCAGGGTTTCTGCCAGGGAAAACAGACTTCCTTGGGGGTTTTATGACACCTAAGCAGGGGTCGGGATGCAGCGGAGTCAAAACCAGACCTCAAAATGGTACTGCTTCTTTGAACCCCCCCCTTTTCCGCTTTAATGTGCCTCATAAAATGGCGCTGTTGCCTGAACTACAACCCCCAGCATGCCTTGCGGGGGGGTGGCGCCTACAAGCGGCGTTCATCCAATCGCAATGAGGCACCGATGACGTCACTGCAGCGCGCGTAGGATCAAAACCCCTGCCGCTGCTCCTCTTCTCTTCTCTTCCGATCACCCTCTCATCCGAGCTGGATCGTTTGGCTCTGGGCCAAGATCCCATCTCCCTTTCTCCCCCCGGCTGGGGGGAGGTGTAAGGCCCCATCGGGCCGCTCCGTTGGACCTCCGGCCGTTGAAGCCGCGGTCCCCCGGGAGGCTCCGATTTCTCACTAAACTCTGTTCCTCTTTAAGTTCACAGATCCAAGCTTCCGACGCCCACGCGCTCCCGGCAACCAGATCGGGACACAGCTGCGATTGAGTTCTCTGACTGAACCCCCACTCCCCGCTCCGAGCCCCTGTCTGCGAACCGGCGCAGGGATCGGGGACGGACGGCCGGCGTCTCGCCCGGCGTGAGCTCTCCCGGGGCCCGGACGGCCGCGCGTCGGCGACCGGCGCAGAGAGGGAAGCACGGCAAGGAGATACCGGTCCCCCCGCCGCGCCTAGGAATGCGTGTGAGCCTCCGTTTTGGTCCGGAACCACGGCCCGGCACGAGGCGGCCCGCCGCTGTCTAATCCGTTTCAGGGGAAGGGACGGGACGCGATAGCCTGACTGCGAAACCCCAGCAGGACCGCGAACCCAGTCGGCAAACCCGCAGGCACCCGATTCCGGATCCCAGAGGAGACGTGAGCCCGCGTAGCAGTGATCAGTAGGATTTAAGAGTGTTCAGAACTGTGTGTGAGATTGTGAGACCTGGGTGTATGAGTTTAACTGGGAGTGTTACAGAGCTAAATCTGTGTTCAGAGCTGAGATTACACCACCTTCATTATAAGGACTGTTTTCATTAATTTGTAGTCACTACTTTCTGCTAGTCATTCATGTTTTAAAGCGCTGTTTTCTGCAGTTGATCACGGTTTAACACCGGGATCACCATCCGTTCTAAATGCACGTGGCCAAGAGGGCGCGTCCATCTTTAAAAGACTACAGGAGCCTCGTTTGAACTGTAGATGTTCTGTATCTTCGTTATTATTGCTTGATTTCTTTTCTTTTTCATTCCATGCATTTAACGTTTTATGTTTCATTTTATTGATTGTTGTTTTTCTAGTTAATTAATTGTTTTATGGATACTTAAGCCATTTCTGCCATCAGATTTATTTGGGTGTTGCGTTTATCATCTTTTGACACCCGTATGTAAATAAATTCTGATTGATTTCTTTATGAGTGGTTGTGTTATTTCATGCAAGATTTGGTCACAAATTGATTTGTTTAAGCAGAGCCTAGTGTTCGGATATCACGCCTTCACTGTTATTCTGTAAGATTTGCTGTTCTGCAGGATAATTCAAATCATAATGAGACTGATTTTCTGCTGTTAGTTATCGAATTCCACCGGAAGTAAGGCCCCGGCGGTGGTGCCCCTACGAGAATTATCATTTTTGATAATACAATTTGATAAATAGTCAACTTTATTAATTATTAATAATTCTTTAATAGAATTATCATTAGCCTTGATAACTGGACAGCCAAGCTACCTTGAGTTGCACAACATAAATGGTGCCCCGTGTGAGGCTCTCTCGAAACGATATTTGTGACCAGTTTGTATGAAATAACAGAACATTAATTTTGATCGGGAAAGAAAATATTTTTATTTTTCTTCCCCCCTCATTATCTGATTCCTACGATTTTAAAACCTCCCGGTTCTAATGGCAACCTCGCCTCACTAAGGGTTGGTTGCTTTGTTAAGTTCTTTAATTTTATTAATTTGAACTTTTATTTTTCATCACACGATTATTAATCTTGTGATTGATTTCCTCTGCAACCTTACTTCACTGAAGGTAATGCTACTGCTTCACTGGAGGTAATGGTTGGGTTTGCTTTAAGTTCTGTTAATTTTATTAACCTGAACTTTTTCTACCACTCAATTTTTGTGAATCTGTTTGAGTAATTTCCTTTTGCAACCAGGTTCCATGGAAACTAATGGTTGGCTCGCTGTAAGTTCCTGATTTTATTAACCTGAATTTTTATTGATGGATCACTATTTTATTAATCTCTGATTAATCCCCTTTTGCAACCATACTTAACTGAAGGTAATGGTTGACTTAATTTCTTTAATTCTATTAATTGAACTGTTGCTGATTACCCCATGTGAGTTATTAATCTTCTCAGATTAATCTCTACTGTGTTTTAAGTTGAATCTTTAATTTAAAGTTATTTAAAGATTCCTCCCTTTTTATTCACTTTATTAATTCCTTTCAGTTGGTTCTTGCTTCTAAGGTTATAACCAATACCCCAGTCTCTCAGGGTTTGTTATCGGTTTAATTTCTTCTAATCTGGGTGATAACGTGAGCTGACTTCGTTAATAAGTGTAATCTCTTGCCAGAATCCCAAGCGAAGCGCTGGGGTCTGGACCGTGAGCTGAGGTGTGGTTATTAATGGCAGAGAGCTCATCGCAGTGGACGGAGAACCAGGAGAGGTGGACATGCAGGCTGATGGAGATGGACCGACAGGCAAGTCTGTTCTTAGGCTGGACCCAAAAGTGGTGAGCCCGGTCATCTCATCCCCCTGAGCCCCCTGGTCAGACGCCACCCTGAGTAAGCCAAAAATTAATTACCCGAAAGGAGCTGCGGCCCTTCCCAGTTTTCACTGTTACTGACGCTGAAGAAGCAGCTCAGCGTTTTCTTAAAGTAAACCAGAGGAGAACAGATCACGATTAACAACCAAGGCGCAGACGCCGTACCTCAGAGCGAGGGGGGTCCCACGTTTGACCTTTTAGCAAAAGAACACTGAACAGCTGCATTACCTTGTATGCAGCGGCCCCCTCACAATTTTTCTGACCCAGAAGTGGAAGTCCGCTCCACACCTGGAAAGGGGGGGTAGGATACCTTGGGGCGTTAAAATAAAATTCACGCCTACACACAACTTCCAGGCTTCCACGGCCAAACATAAGTTAATGTGTGTTTTTGGTTGCCTAGCAATTAATCACAGAAGGGTTAAATTGTTAGCTTTTGTTTTAGGTACAGTGTACATACTGAAACCTAACTAACCTCTCCTTTTATCTTTCATCTACCGCACTTTAAGAGTGATATCACTGTGTTAGGTAAATGAATGATGTTATTGCTTTGAATATGTTTTTCTTTTCATATTTTTGTGCATTGCTCGCCTAGTGGACTAACCAGGCTAGCCTCACGCCCCCAACCAGAGTTTATGACCACATGGACTGGTGCACCGTTGTTAGATTCGACAACCAGACCCTGCATTCCGGTTTTCGATTCGAAGGGGGGATGTTGTGCCCGACCATATGCCCATCTGAACTTATAAAATGTATGAACATTTTGTGATTATGAGGGCCTGTAAAACCAGACTTTGCCCCTTCTTCCTGAAGTCCTGCGACCCCCTTCTGCTAACTCCTGGTTATCTCGGCCTGGGTCGAGATAGCCGTTTACGACCCCCACGGCATGGCCGGAGATCAAAACAAGGACCCAGCAGGGTTTCTGCCAGGGAAAACAGACTTCCTTGGGGGTTTTATGACACCTAAGCAGGGGTCGGGATGCAGCGGAGTCAAAACCAGACCTCAAAATGGTACTGCTTCTTTGAACCCCCCCCTTTTCCGCTTTAATGTGCCTCATAAAATGGCGCTGTTGCCTGAACTACAACCCCCAGCATGCCTTGCGGGGGGGTGGCGCCTACAAGCGGCGTTCATCCAATCGCAATGAGGCACCGATGACGTCACTGCAGCGCGCGTAGGATCAAAACCCCTGCCGCTGCTCCTCTTCTCTTCTCTTCCGATCACCCTCTCATCCGAGCTGGATCGTTTGGCTCTGGGCCAAGATCCCATCTCCCTTTCTCCCCCCGGCTGGGGGGAGGTGTAAGGCCCCATCGGGCCGCTCCGTTGGACCTCCGGCCGTTGAAGCCGCGGTCCCCCGGGAGGCTCCGATTTCTCACTAAACTCTGTTCCTCTTTAAGTTCACAGATCCAAGCTTCCGACGCCCACGCGCTCCCGGCAACCAGATCGGGACACAGCTGCGATTGAGTTCTCTGACTGAACCCCCACTCCCCGCTCCGAGCCCCTGTCTGCGAACCGGCGCAGGGATCGGGGACGGACGGCCGGCGTCTCGCCCGGCGTGAGCTCTCCCGGGGCCCGGACGGCCGCGCGTCGGCGACCGGCGCAGAGAGGGAAGCACGGCAAGGAGATACCGGTCCCCCCGCCGCGCCTAGGAATGCGTGTGAGCCTCCGTTTTGGTCCGGAACCACGGCCCGGCACGAGGCGGCCCGCCGCTGTCTAATCCGTTTCAGGGGAAGGGACGGGACGCGATAGCCTGACTGCGAAACCCCAGCAGGACCGCGAACCCAGTCGGCAAACCCGCAGGCACCCGATTCCGGATCCCAGAGGAGACGTGAGCCCGCGTAGCAGTGATCAGTAGGATTTAAGAGTGTTCAGAACTGTGTGTGAGATTGTGAGACCTGGGTGTATGAGTTTAACTGGGAGTGTTACAGAGCTAAATCTGTGTTCAGAGCTGAGATTACACCACCTTCATTATAAGGACTGTTTTCATTAATTTGTAGTCACTACTTTCTGCTAGTCATTCATGTTTTAAAGCGCTGTTTTCTGCAGTTGATCACGGTTTAACACCGGGATCACCATCCGTTCTAAATGCACGTGGCCAAGAGGGCGCGTCCATCTTTAAAAGACTACAGGAGCCTCGTTTGAACTGTAGATGTTCTGTATCTTCGTTATTATTGCTTGATTTCTTTTCTTTTTCATTCCATGCATTTAACGTTTTATGTTTCATTTTATTGATTGTTGTTTTTCTAGTTAATTAATTGTTTTATGGATACTTAAGCCATTTCTGCCATCAGATTTATTTGGGTGTTGCGTTTATCATCTTTTGACACCCGTATGTAAATAAATTCTGATTGATTTCTTTATGAGTGGTTGTGTTATTTCATGCAAGATTTGGTCACAAATTGATTTGTTTAAGCAGAGCCTAGTGTTCGGATATCACGCCTTCACTGTTATTCTGTAAGATTTGCTGTTCTGCAGGATAATTCAAATCATAATGAGACTGATTTTCTGCTGTTAGTTATCGAATTCCACCGGAAGTAAGGCCCCGGCGGTGGTGCCCCTACGAGAATTATCATTTTTGATAATACAATTTGATAAATAGTCAACTTTATTAATTATTAATAATTCTTTAATAGAATTATCATTAGCCTTGATAACTGGACAGCCAAGCTACCTTGAGTTGCACAACACTGTTAAAGAGAAAATATCTAAAAATGAAATTTCAGCAGCAGTCGAAATTTTAGATTCACTTGTAAAACTGCATGTGTAGATTTTGCTTCACCATTCAGACAGTTATTTTAATATTGAACCATTGGGAGCTCGACAAAAGGCAGATGAATGAACTCACACTGGTTGACAGATACTCTGCCGACAGACGTTCTTAACTCTCAAAGTAGCGCAGCGCTGTCTGAATCACAGCTTTAGATGCTTGAAATGTGTAAAGGAATCAAAAAAGTAATGTCGAAAGTCCTCACTTGGCAAGATTCACTTCAAACACTGAAATGTAATGCTTCAAATGTGAGCCAGAGGGTCCTGCGCACGCATTACTGTATGTCAGGTTGACCTTTGTTCAGGAATGTTTGTCTTATTCTGAGTAATCTGCAGGAATTTTTTTTAAATCAGCAAAAACACCAAATTGGACCTGCTTTATCTTTGTTGACTTTAAACCCTTGAATTCATCCTTGAGTTTAGCTCCCGGCTGCGCAGCACGGCAGCTCATCTCCATGGCGAGAAGTTCACAAGGAAAAAGGTCTCTCTCAGGAATTCAAGAACTCTCCTGAGCTCTGACCTCCGAAGGCCGGATCCGAGCTTACTTCTACTCAACGGGCTCCACAAGGGACAGGAAACCTTGACACCGACATCCATCGTTTCACACATAATGCATGTGAAATCGGTGCAAAAACAATTACACACGTGAACCTCCAAATGCTGTGCAGAAGTCAAATATAGCTGGTTAATTAGTCTCCCCCAATTATCTTCCTTTGTCATTAAGGAGAAGTGTGGATAATTAGAGCTCATCAGATAGCAATCCTGCAAATATCACTGTGATCTCTCCCTGTCACACACACACGCACGTGACACACACGCAAATTATGCACATTACCGAGTCTGCTTCTAACAACAGAGGTCCAAGTTCATGCCTTATTCATGCACGATGTTGTGTTGCCTTGTGTAAACGCTTTTTAAAAAAGAAAAATCTGGTAAAATATTCATGAAAGGACACGTGATGTCCCAGATCTCCCACCATTGTTCACATTAAGTTACAAGCACGTACCCGGAGAGTCACAAGGACGCACGGTTGTGCTCACCTGTTCATTTCCTCAAGACAATCTGTGGCGAAGAAGAAGCTCTTGATTTTGGGATGACAGGCTTTGAAGGCACTGCAATCAATCAGAGAGAAGGAAGCTGAAAACGGTTTTTTGGGAGAGCACGTGCAACGGCTTTGCTTGCAGTCACGCTGTGTAGGTGAGCTCAAATGGGCCTGATTAGTAATCCTGGCGACATCTGAGGGACACTCACAATTTCCGTCTGCACTCTATGGCTCGGTCTATTCTGAACTCGGGGAGGCTGATGAAGCCCTCGGCCTTCTCATCCTGCGGGCAGAGACAGATGGAGAGTGGTGGCGTCATCAGGACAGGAGAAAAGAAAGTCACGCATGACAGTCTTCAGATTTGATGCTGTATAGCAACACTCTAGTCAAGCATACTGTACAAAAACAACATATGGCATTTACAGCGGATGGGATGGATTCAATATTGCACTTAACGTGAAAAAGATAAACGAGAAATTACCCCTTAAAACAAACATAATCATCATCACAGGTTATCTAAACATCTGAAATTATCAACGTTTTTATGAGGTAAAATGCTCAAAATCAAATAACAGATAAGCTTGTGTTAATAACAGCAATTATTTTGATTAATGTAATAATAGATCCATTGTTATTTTCTACTTGAATGTTTCAGCAAAAAAGGCTAAATATTGGATGACTGATACATTTTTTCTTCCTTTTCATTGAAAATCTTTGACTATTTTAGGAGTTAAGTTTTATTTCAGGGATGGGCGACTCCGGTCCTCCAGGGCCGCTGTCCTGCATGTTTTAGATGTTTTCCTGTTTCATCACACCCTGATACAAGCGGCTGCATCATTACCAGAGTCGTGCGGATGTTGATGACAAGTCAGTGAAGACGATTACTGTGGATCAGGTGTGTTAAAGCAGGGAACCGTCTAAAATATACAGGACTGTGGCCCCTGGCCTGGAGGACAGAAGTCGCCCATCCCTGATTTAGTTCAATACAAGTTTAATTGATATTTAATCTATGGGATTTTTAAAAGCTCCATCAGAAGACTGTTGCTGTTATTTAGTGCTATATAAATAAAATAGGATGTAAATAAATTATGGCAAGTAAAAAAATAACAGTCTCACTGATGAAAAATATTAGTTTTAATATTTTTGTTGTGGTTGTGATATTCGACTTTTATCAATGCTACACTCCATCTGGAAACAAAATTGATTAAAAAACCAAACAGGTGTGTGACCCTATTGATATGAATGACAGAGAAACGACAGCTGAGTGTAACCGCTTACGTTTTGGTTGGTGTACCAGTACAGGCAGGACTCTTTGAGGACAAACCAATATTTTCTCCATTTTTGGGTAAAGTAGCCTTTCGCATCTTTCTTCTTCCACAGCCAGCCCTCACAGTCGCCGTGGCCGAGGTCCTTGCAGGAGATTCTCCTTCGACTGGCACTTGTGAGGGAGCCTGCAGAGGACCAAAGAGAGGGACCGTGTGAGTCCTAAAAGCACAATTTTAGCAAATGCAGCGTGCACATAAACATATGTTGTTTTAGAAACTGCATGCTACAGTTCCGGTACTTAAAGATTTTGTCAAACCAGTAACTGGTAGGTATAAGCTATGTGTTAAATATTGGATAGTACGTTACATCTCATCAAAACCGACTTAAACCGAGGGAAGCAATCAAGCGATGCCGTTTTGAATCGTGGTTATTGTAAGTTAGAAAAGAGCAAAACACAAAAGAGAGCCTACCTTTACTTCTCTTTTTGGTTTTTGTTCTTAAAGATGTGTAATGGAAAGACTGGAAGATGGAAGAGAAGACAAGTTCAATAAGTGAAGGAAATACTTGAGCATTTATAACTAAAACATGATCCACTAAGAAATGAAGCCATTTCTCTTTCCATGTTTAGCGTTCTTTGTCTGTCCTCAGGCACATGGGGGTCTCCAAGCAAAAATCATTACAGCAGGAAATGACCAACAGCCTCTGATGGAAAACTGATTTGAAAACACACTCTTTTTAAATATCTATTTCCAGGAGCTTAGATGTTCTACTGTCTGCCTGTATTTCAACGGTTAGTGCCTCACTTGGCAAAACCTGTTTTTCCCAATATATATATGCATTTTAATCCTGCAGAAGATGTTGGTGTCTTTGTGTGTAGGTGTGTGTCAAAGCGAAAGTGTCCTCCACCAGTCCTCCTTGACAGGATGATCAAACGTGTGTTATTAAGAGATGAAACCCTGAGGATTAATAAAAAAACAGCTAGTTTGGCAAGTAAAATCTGTACAAATGCCCCACAAATAAATTTGACTTGCGCTTATGAAAACCATAAAGCTGGCAAAGGTTTTTGAGATTATTGAAGACTTATCTTATCACAGTAATACCTCGAGTTTACACTTTTACTACCAGTAGTACCAGACCAAATAAAACCAAACCACCATGAAACTGCTCATATTTCAACAGGTACAGTAAGTGGTTTGTTTTGGGGTTGTTGTTGGTTTCTTTTCAATATTTACATGGTTTCATTTTGAAGTGAGAAGGACTGCATTTTCCAACTTCCCTAGCACGGTTGTGTCTGCAGGAGCCTTCCAAATATCTGTTTAGGTGTTTGTTTGCTAACTCTTCAGAGTAAAGGTTAGGGCTGACGACTTAGACGGCATACCTGCACAACAGCCTCATAATGGGAAGCAATTTACCTTATTTGTGTGTCATCTTTTAATTAACTGTAACAGTCTTGAATGGCTTTCGTGTCAGAACTCTTTCCTATCGCTGCCTGGCTGTATGTTTGGCTGTTATTCATATGCAATCAATCCCCATGGATGTGGTTTCTAAGAGACGGATCGTGCAAGTTGAAGCCTGCACTGTCTGGTTAAGTGCAGGTGGAGTCAGGATCACAATGTGCAGAAAAGGAAACACTTCTATCCAGTGATTTATATATAAAAGACTGTCAGATGGCACATGTAGTCTGGTCTTTTCATACCTTCCTCATGGAGGCAGCTCCTGAGCTCCCTGAACCCGAGTACCTGCAGAAAGATGAATAGGATTTGAGGTAACCGCGAACGACTCGCCCCACTCATGCGGCCGGACTGTCAGTAACCACAAACTCACCGATCTGTCGTGTCCGCCCGCAGTGTGTCTGCACCTCGCTGGTAGACAGAGAAATGAGAAGATTTCTTTCAGTAATTTGCTAAAGTTCTCAGTAACTCCACAAGCAGCAGTAAATGTCAGTGATCTCATCCACCAATGAGTCCTCTGCAGAGGTGGACAAAGTACTCAACCCCAGTACTTGAGTAAGAGTACAAATATACTGGTCAAAATTTACTCCGTTACAAGTAAAAGTAGCTCAGTCAAAATATTACTCGAGTAAGAGTAGAAAAGTACTTGCTTTTAAAGGTACCAAAAGTAAATGCTTTTAAATTTACTTTAAGTAAAAGTAAGAGTAAGAGTAAGAGTACATTTCTTATTTTCCACATCAGTAAATTACTATATTTTTTCTAAATTAATTTAAGGATCTTTTAACTCTTGTTTCTTCAAATTCGATGTTGATTTGTTGAAAGCAAAGAGGTAGTTCTGCTTCGGCAGACACAATAAACATTTGAAAATAAATGTCTGTTGTTTGTCTGTGCCCTTGTTTTTTACTCAGTCGAACTCAAACATTGAGTTAAGATACGGCCAAGGATTTTGTGAAAGTCCCTGCTCCGAGTCCGGCTCCTTTCTTCTCCTGACGCAGGCGTAGCCATTGTTGCGGCTCTGTCTTGACTTGTTGCGGAGTGTCTTGACAAACGCAGGCTACTTTGGCGGTATCGTTTTGAGGAGGCTTGACGTATTTCCGCTTTACGTACATCCCAGTGGAGAGCGTGCACTGTGATAGGTCTCCTCCTTTGACAAAAACAGCTTGTGTCCAATAGGATTTTAGGGAAGAAGAAAAAAGAGCAGACCTGAAAGTAACGAGTACTTTTCAGCCTTCCTAGAAATTTACTCGAGTAAAAGTAAAAATATTTGTCTTGGAAATGTATTCAAGTAAGAGTAATAAGTACCAAAGAAATGTAATACTCAAGTAAAGTACAAATCTTCTGGATATGTACTTAAGTACAGTACTCAAGTAAATTTACTCCGTTACTGTCCACCACTGGTCCTCTGATAAACTGTGAAGCACGAGACTCATTTATCAGCTATGTTTAGTCTCTTTTTCCTTTTTTTATTGAACCACAAATGACAAACTCCTGTCTGATAACCCATCTTCCGTGATAACAAAGGTGGCTTCACATGAAACATGATAAAAGGAACAGCAAACAGAAATTAACTAAATGTAAACATCTGCTCATCATTTGAAGTGTAATTGACGACCGGCTATTGATCCAAGTGCAGGAAATGTTTGATCTTCTCAAAAGATCGGTGATGCAGTAGAAAGATAAATGTCACTTTTTTTTAAGTAAAAAAAAAATCCTAATCATGTTTTTTTACTACATAGCAAAGTCAAATAAATAAAGTTGGAATAATTTTGTTTTCAGACACATCCCTCTAGTCATTTACAATCATTTCAAATATCTTATTCCATCTTAACCGTTTACTTCCTTCGAAGATATTTGCTAATAACTGTGTTTTGCTTGTATTTGCATTTCACACAGTTGATACTGTTTCATAACACACACACACACACACACACACACACACACACACACACACACACACACACACACACACACACACACACACACACACACACACACACACACACACACACACACACACACACACAGTAACAGCTCCATTACTAACAGACTGTTTGTGCCTGATTAGAGGCTTGATTTCCTGATGACTATAATTTTCTTGGGTCTGGAGCTGCAGGAATTGTTCACCACCACTACACATTTAATCATTTGTGAACCCCTGAAATAATCATCTCAGCACAGTGCCCTGATTTTGTTTTTGGGGACTTTTTGTTTTTGTTTGTTGTTTTTCCCCCCAAAAAAGTCAATTTTCTTCCTAACAGTAGACGCGAGCTGTTCCTAGATAAACACACGGGATCCCACGAGCACAGGCCTGAGCCTGCCAAGGATAAGGGGCACCGTGAGCCACGGTGTGGAGAGATGATTGGGATCATTTTTTTATTAGAAAGCGAAGAGGCTCAGTCAGTGTGTCCAGGGGACCATTATCCGATAATCCATCCACATTTTCATTAAATCTAGCACCAAAGTAATACCAGACGGTCCTCTGCTGCCACTACAGGCTTTGTATTTTGCACGGTTTTCGGTAATGCGTAAGTTGAGCACAACATTGTTTGTGGTGAAATATGTAAATACAAGAAAAAGATGTGAAATCTCCCAAAACTTTCACAAGTTGCATCAATTCAAAAGTTTGTGTAGGTGATGGTGAAGAATCATCCAGATGCAGGCTGTTAAGGCTGGCATATGCTTGTTAGTGAGGAATAGTACACTTCCTGTGCTCAGGTATGAGTCACCGCTATGAGAAACACGCGCCGCTGAGGCGGTCAGAGTCGGCCGGTGCGAGCCGAGCCGTTAACTCTCCGCGCATGTGTTTGCATGCTGCTCGTTTGAAGCCCGGCCTGTACGTCTGTAGCAGGTCTGGCGGATGCTGAGTCACACACCTCCTCACAGGGATACATGCCTGTGAACGTGCGTGTGCAGGTGCGTGTTTGTCCGGGATGAGCTCCTGTTTAGGCCCGGGCATGTTGGAGGAGATGAGGACATTAGAGCGAGTTAGGACGACCTGCGAGATGGCTGCCCTGCATCACAATAACCTCCTGCGCGCTACGGTTCGGTCCGCACACCCATCTGTTGTCGTGTACGCCGGTGTGTGCGTGACAGAAAATATAAGAGCAACAGAGGGGCGTGCCTCAATGTCACCGTCCTTCTCACCATCCCCGAAGCTGGCAGCCGTACAATAACACTTATCATCGTCACCCTCCCCTCGCTCTCCTCCCTCTCCTCCACCTGACATACACACATCCAGAGCCAAGAGCGGGTGTGAATCCGTGACCACCGTGACCTGTCCTAGAGCCACAATTCTCACATTTCAGTAACGTGTAGGGCATGTGCAGGTAGAGCATTTACTCAGAGCTGCGTGAGCCCACAGAACAACACACCTTTAGTGCCGTATCTCGTGCTGAACCTGCACATTTGTGAGATATGCGCTTTGGCATGTTGTCCAGTGTCCTTACGACGTCCAGGGACAAGCATGTTAGCTAGCAGTGGAAATGCACATACACAAGGATGAGGTAGATACCATTAGCAGGTGTGACTATGAACACAATGAGCTACCGTACTCTGCACGTATCTGTATCTCAAGTAAAGTCCTGCACACTTTTGGTCATTTTTAGAGAAGAGTGGTGGAAACAACCGGTATCATTTGTCATTATAATGGGACAGAGTTTTGAAGACTTTGTCTTCTCTCTCGTCTGTCTCCACACCGCCAGGATGGAGTTAAGATAAAAACTCAAGATGGGATCAAAGTGTAGAATTTCAGTCATAATTTGAGAGGTTTTAGATATATGGCATTTACCATTTAGGAAATTACAGGCTTTTAAAGCAAATTACTGCCACTTTCAAGAGCTCAGCTTTTTTTTTTGGACAAAGTCAGTGTCATAATTATAAATAAAACTGATTTATGGACCTTCAGTACTGCTTGTTTTGGGGCTTTTCTGCCTCATTTTTGTCTTCACTAACTGCTGAGATGTGGTGACACTTGTGAGCTGTGCATTTACAGTCATTGTCATTGTCCATCTACAGTTTGAAACACCGTCCTACCAAAATGTATAGCAACTGGTTGAACGTGAGCTGGAGAATTCATCTTGCTGCTTCTGTCAGCGGTGACATCATCAATGACCTGCGGTGAACCCGTTTCACTGGCAGCCATACATGCTATAGCGTAACACTGCATCCACCTTTCACTCTACATAACTTTCCCATCATTCTGATTCAGGTCTCCGTCCAGAGAGTCTGATTTCAGGCAGTTACCGGCCTTTGCACCTCGTTGGAAACCTCCCGTATTTACATTCATGGTTTTTTTCACTCTGGAAGATTCTGATCAACCACTTCCACTGATGTTGTGGAGCTCATTGGGGATTTCTTTCTTTCTTTCTTTCTTTCTTTCTTTCTTTCTTTCTTTCTTTCTTTCTTTCTTTCTTTCTTTCTTTCTTTCTTTCTTTCTTTCTTTCTTTCTTTCTTTCTTTCTTTCTTTCTAAGCATGTCACGACCTCTTGATTTTGCTTTTGCTGTCATGTTTTTTCATCCTAAAATTGACCCCCTTCCCTTACACTGAGATGTCCTTGGACTTCATATCGGTAACTCCAGTGAAACTGCTGCCAAATACCAACTCTGTATCTGATATCAGCGTCAGACCTTCCATCTGCTCCATTTGTCTTAAAGTAATGAGGGAGTGAACCCCCCTGACCAGTTAACTTCTTTTTCATCACTCTGTCCAAACACGTTTTAACCCTTTGAAGGTTCAGCTGCTCAAACAGTTCAAAAAGGCTTCCTTCCTAAATGAGAAATTCAATATTTTTGTGAAATCTCTTAAATTTAAGCTGTAATTCGCACTTTGACAGTTTTATTTCAAGACTATTGGGGCAGTGTAAACACTGTGTGTCTATAAATATTATTATTTATACTGGCTTCCTATTTGGCCCCATCTGCCCCTTTGTTTAAAAAAATAAATTTATTATCCATCTATGATATTAACATACTCCAATCATGTGCTTTCATTTACAAATACACTTATTTTGCAAATATGCTTCCAAGTACTTTCAAAGATTTTTTTAAAACCAATTCACAAATTCATAACTATAATACTAGACAATTTGAGGATCTCCATTCTTCATTCAGTCGTACCAATAGCAGTCAGTTCTCCATCAAAGACAGAGGTTCCTCACTCTGGAATTCTCATATACTTATTGCTAAATCTTCACTGTCTATTAGTAGCTTTAAACAGAGATTGAAGACCAGCCTTATGGATCAAGCGTCTAGAAGTGCTTCCACTTAACGTGGACTCACTTCTGCACGTGCACATACACACGCACACACAAACACATACAAACACACATGTGCATGCTCACATGCAAGCACACACACTCATTCAACCGAGAAATTGTTTGTTTGTAAATATCCATCTTTTTGGAACGCTGTTTTTTTTGTTTTTTGTTCTTGCTATTATTACAGTATAATGTATTTTCTTGGTGATAACTTTGAATAAGCCCATTTAGGGCTTCCTTTCTCACCTGCACATATTTTCATGCTTTTATGTTCATTTAAACTTTTGTACCGTTTTTATGTTGTGCAAATAAACAAATCAAATCAAATCAAATAAATATTATTAGACAGTTCAAATTTCAAAATTTATGTACATACAGGCAGAGGTTCAGGTGGCTGGTCGAGACGCAGGGTGGAGGACAGCATGGAAGGACTGATGGGAAAGCTGGGGCTGCTGGGATTACGACTTTTGCGGCGAGAGCGTCGGGTGGAATCCCGCCGGCTTTCCCGACCAGGGCCCTCGGGCTCCTCTTCGATCACCAGGATCTTGTCGTCACTAAGGTAACGCAGCAGAGAGTTGTCTGAATCTGTGGGAGAGAAGGAGAGGTGGAGGCAGCGTAATCAGAGGATGGACAAGCTCGGCAAAATGGATAACACAGAGGAAAAAACCCTCTGAGGGAGGAGATAGCGCCGTGGAGTCGAGGGAGAATGCCGGAGTAGGAACAGCCGAGGTTGAATAGACACTTTGAGATAAAAAAAAAACAACAGAAAGGGATGAAAGTGCATCAGAAGCTGTAGGATCTGATATGGATCACAGCTGGGGACGTACAGCTTTAATCTGTTTGCAGTGATTATGTTGATTACGAGGGTACCACTGCTAAAGCTCTCCTGCTGCAGAAACTTTTATTTTGCTCCACTTCCGGACCGATAAAGCCTCTCAACTAATTTGGTTATTATCCATACATGCAAAAATGAAAAACTAGAAAGAGACAGAGAGAAAGATAAGGAGGATAAAAGAAGACCCCATACATTAATACTGAACTTTAATATTATTCATAGACTTTCTGATGGCAGAGCGGAGGATCCTCAGCTGAATACAGATCAAGTCTCGCTGCAAAATGGTGAAGCTGGTTAAAATCGGTCACGTTGTTACTTCCACAGCAGCTGTATAAATGCAAGTCCCTTGCATTTATGTCGTTTGTCACTCTGTGAGATACATACCTGGGCAGATATGTATCCTCACACTACCACAGCATCATGGATTACCAGAGGATGAGCTGATGATGCGTTGAGCCGAGTACGGAGCAAAGCACGGCGCCGGTTCGAGCCGACAGAGCGACGTGCGTGAGAGGCCGCGTTTTTCCCTGGTGGGTGTGTTTTTGTACGTGTGCGCGTGTGTATACCTCGGCTCCCTCTCTTGCCCAAGCTGGGTTCCTTGGCCTCCGCCATCCAGTTATATTCAGGAGGCATGGAAACGGGTCTGAGGTCACCTGGAAGCACCAATCAGCAATCAGAGAGGCGGCTATGGGGGGAGGCGCTGACTCAGAGACAGTGGGAGACAACTGGAGGGGTGGACAGGTGAGACAAAGAGAAAGTGTGTGCAGGTAGGGGAGGACTACTACGACTTGCAAGCGGAGCGTCAACGCTGGCCAAGTAACTTCAATGGCCTTTTGGAGCCTCGTGTTAAAATCATCTTCACTGCAGAAGTATTCATGATTCACTCCAGGTGGAAAACGTCCTTCGGTTCCCTTAAAGCAGCACAATGTAACTTTCAGCTTTTGTTTACTTTGGCGGCTCCTTTGGACAAAAGCGGTAGTGCTTTACCAGAAAGAACACTACATTTCCCATGAGCACCAGCGCATACTGCCGGAAAGATCCTGTCCCAGTCGCGTGCATTTGTTTTGATAGTGAATGAAATAAGACGGGACGGACTTTCAAAACTACTTTTCTGTTTTCAGCGGTCGTTTGCCTCCTCCGATAAAACTTTTATTTTCTTTGGTTTTTTCGCTGCTTCGGCCATGATACCAGCTTCTCCTGAACTCTGTGCGCCACGCCCCGCCCAGCTTTCGTCTCGACTACGAATCAGGAAGGAGGGGGAATTGACGTATGCCGTAAAGCAGTCAAAGCCGTAAAAATTTGTTTTTTAGTGTGGCAGGGTTCCTACCATGCTCCTCAAAGTTGCACCTCATTAAACCTGTTGGAAGTTGATGTACCATCACAATGACTGGAAACAGAGCCGCCGCAAGGGGTGTGCGAACCCTGCGACCGCACGGGGCCTCGCGCCCCAAGGGGCCTCGCGCTATGGGCCATTTTTGAAAAAAATATTTATTTTTATTTTTTTTTTTTTTCGTTTTTTTTTCTCGTTTTTTCCCTTATAAATATCAACAGTCACATTCCATTACAAACCCTAAATGTGTACTAGTCTGTGCATATCAATAAATATATGTGCAATGATGCGCGTGTCTGTTGTTCAATACAACTGATCAGACCAAGGGCAGACACAAGCTGCTCTGATCCATACGGGGGGAGTTGGAACAAACTGTCACACAATGTCGAGAGAACGAGACAGATTCAGGAAATTTCCATCAGGGGATGAAAAAAGAAAAAAACTAAAGAAAATCGAAGAGTTTAATGCCTCTCTGAAAGGCTCGTTTGATAAATTTGTTAGAAAAATCACCGATCCGGTCTCAAGCAGCCGTGGGGCCCCCCGTCGAGGCAAGTCAAATGATGGTGAGGCAGGGGAAGGTATCCAGTATTTTGCTAATTGGATAGTTAAAATTGCGCATATAGACACCCGATCCGACCCAAAAAACCCAAAAATTTCGCGCACTCGCTACGCTCACGCGCGAGGGCCCCCCCAAGCCATTTCGCACAGGGCCTCGCAAATCTCCCAGACGGCTCTGACTGGAAATATTACATTACGGTGGAAAAGTTACATAGTGCTGCTTTAAGCTCATTTGTAAGCTCAGAGCAACTCATTTATGAAACAATTTTCCTTGTGTGCCTGCTTTAAGTGCTACAGAGCCATATTTGTCACCCATTACACATTAGATCCATCTCTTACACTTCTTTTGACTGAAAGGCTTAACGTGGGAATTCATGCAGCAGTCGTTATGCTGCGTGTATCCATCTTTCATAAAAACTCAACTCTCAGGGAGAATTTCACCACTGAGTGAGCAACTGTGGACCGAGGGGAAATAGTGAACGAATGAGCGACTTTGGACCATGTTTAAGTGTGTTGTTTTTCACCGAAGGTCTGGAAAGGTTTCTTTAAATTAAAAGTGAACTGGCTAAGTCATGTCTTATCTAACATTAAAGGAGCTTGAGGCTCCTTTTAAGAAATGAGACTCTCTAGCGCCACCCTTCACCACGACGGCCGTTGGGGGTACTGCAGCCAACAGTGAAGCCGGCACGGGAGAACGGGGAGAACGTGCATGCAGCGTCATGTGACGTCACATCCGCAGCCCAGCGCGGGAAATTCGGGACCGAATTGCAGCACATTTTGCAGCACACAGCCTGTTCAAGGCAAAGGAGAGATACACTAGAGGGCTCATTCTTTTGGGTTTAGAACGCTTCATCTGACATTATTACTAGAAAACTTAAAATGTATACGGATTTTTTTCATAAATCTTGCCACAATCCAGCCTCAAGCTCCTTTAAGTTTAGCTATTTATTTAACTCATTCATTATAAATGAATGGAAAATACAAAACCTTTTTTTGTATAAAATAACAAAAAAACCCTGCTGCTCTTTAATGATCAAACCCTTCAACAGTTGGCATTGGGACCGCAGCCTCAGCGGTCTTTTCCTGGACATCTGAACTGCACATTAGGGATCTGAGGGTAATCATGGTTGAATGTTTATTCATGAGGGGAATAAGTGAGGAGTTGCTGGGTTCCATGACCCTTCTCTTGCTCGTCATATGGTTTTCTGGTCCCCTGATAGACTGACAGAGAGGTGCACAACAGGACGGTCTGGACGCCGTCTCGGGACGAGAGGGTACACAGGTGCTGGGGCAGACGAGGAGCTGGACATAGCGTGTTGGTGTGGGTTGCGATCTTATTAGTGGTAGGAAACAAGGCCACAGAGCAAGTGACGAGCAAACACACGAGGAGGATTTGTGAGTAAATGGTGAAAAGAGAAGACGAGAGAACCGGTGGGAGCAGCCATGCAGTCGGACTGATCAAACGGGGGTCGGAGCCATTCCTGCCTCATTCAAACCCGCCACGTGTTGCTGGCCATCTCACCGTGGGTCGGGGTCTTGTCCCGCCGCCGCACTCCCGTATTGCGGGCCCGGTCGTAGTCGGGCCCCGGGAGTCCGTCTCCTTCCAGCAGGGAGAAGTACTGACCGCTGTCCTGGTCCAGGAAATAGCTGACTGCCTCTGAACCTTTGGAGCCGGACTGGGAGCTCACGCTGTAGCGGCTGATGTCGTCACATGACATTAGACCCATCTCCTCCCTGGGGAGAGCAAAGCTGTCAGAATCAGTGTCATCATCGCCACCAGTCCTGTCATCAGCAGCATCACAATAATCAGCATAATGATCACCATCCCAACCCCCGTGTGTGTGTGTGTGTGTGTGTGTGACCTGGTGCTGTAGAGTCCGGAGACGGGAGAGAGGATGTACACGTCCTGCATGCTCGGCCCGTCCATTTTGGACATGCCTAAGGTCCCACCGGGTGTCGGAGACGTGCTGGTGGGGCTGGTGGGGATCGGCTGAAGGGAAGAAAATAGAAAGAAAAATATATTTTTCTCAAAATGGTTTCAATGTGCTTTAAAGAAAAGCAACGAAGGAACAGGTTAGTCTAGCTTCGGTGTCAGGGAACCATCTTCCTTGTGCTGCAGCCAGCACTTAAAGCTATTATATATATTTATCCGTCCGGCTGTGCAGAGTCCCATCTTCAATTGCCTCACTATGCTGTCATTTTGTCTCAAACCTCTTTACTTGCTGTGTTCTCCATGTCTGTTCCCATGACAACCCCTCTTCTCCCAATCTCTCCTTGCTTTTTCTCTCTCCTCAGCACTTCCTCCGTTCTGCTCTAAAACAGGAGGACAGGGTGGCAAAGTTAGCGTGGCCTCCTACCTGCGCTTCGTCCAAGGACACATAGATTTACCTGTCACCGGGTTCTCTCTAAGGACGGGGCGCCTCGCTGATGCTGTCATAGAGGGCATCTCAGACCAATTGTATTTGTTCTTACTCAAAACAGCTCGCAGGACAAATACATCAATTTCACCCAGAGGGCAGGGAGTGCTCACTGTATGCCTGAGGATTTTAAAACATTTAAGAAAGGGGATGTGGAGAGAATGGATAAATAGATACAGAGCCAGAGCAGCGGCGAGGCAGGCGGTGTTCTCATTAAGGAAGCCCAGCGTTTCATCATTTCATCAGCATGCATTAATCAAATTCGTTTCATATTCCAAACTTTCAACCCGCTCTCTCTCTTTCAGCTCCCCCCCGCCTCCACCGCACCCCCCACCCCACCACCTCTATCCCCAGGCCCCGTCTCTTTCTCCCTGTCTTTTCGCCCGCACACTCGTCCTCTCATGAAGGCAGCTTACAGTAAGACGGCTTCAGCATAAATAATGAAGACAGGGTGGAAAGAGACCAGCGTGAGAGCTACGCTGGTCTCGGAAATGGGACAAAGGGAGAGAAGAAGCAGAGGCCAGGGCGGAGGGGTGGGGAGGTGGGGAGCTGTGCGGCGATGGAGACTGGAGAAAACAGTAATTTAGTGATTATAGCCCGCTGCTCCCTGCGTGGAAAGGGAGTTGTGGTGGCCCAGGGACAGAAGTAGCGAGCGACAGGACTTGCCACAGCGGGCGAAACTCCAGACTGTTCAAACAGCACTTAAACCATTTGACCCCGCTGTGCCCACTCCACACTAGCTAAGACCTCATTGGTCAAACCCTCCCCGTCCCCGGCTCACGCTCACTGCCGTGATGAGTGGAAACCCGCTGACACACAAGAGTACACTTTCTTACTCGAATTAAGAAACAGAACAAACATTTTCCAGTATAATTGTGTCACTGACGTGTCCTCTGACGTGCAGTTCAAGGCACTGGACAGATGTGGGAGGACTCCCTGATGTTGACCGAAGTGACCAGTGTGACACTAAACCATCAAAAGCCGTGTGTATACTAGGAAAATGGTTCAGCAAGGCTTTCCACTGTCGTGTCTAGTCTGTATGGAGGGGCTAACAACCCAGTCATAACAATCTAACAGTGTAAAAAGACAAAAGTTTAGCAGGTTACAATCAAATTCAATGTAAAACTGAATTTATTGATTCACCAATATCGAACTGGACTATTGAATTTAGGAGAGAAACAAGTGGGCGACATTATAAACCTGAATGTTTTAATAAACAAGCCAACTTTTAGCTAAGAGGAGTAGCGGGGAAAAATTAGATCAAAACTCCCTTAAGCTAACGTTTTCACGTCAGCTAACATGTTGTATTCTTTAATAAAGTCCGCTGATCTAAAGAAGAGAAAACATTGATTGTTGATTTTATGTTTATCCAAATCTGACTACCCATAAGGCAGCTTTTCAACACATGTGCTAAACTTCCTGCAGAGCAGAAAAATGGAAGATAATTTTTTTTTCTTCATGAGCATTGAATATGTCGTGGGTTAAACCTTCTCACTTAGAATTGGTGCTATTATTTTGATAATCTTTGCAGGTATTCAGTCTGGTCAACACACCAAAAAGCAGCAAAGTGGCTCAAATTACTTCACAATACGGGTTAATTAACATAGTAAGACCACTTTTTTAACCAATTCTGAGAATTATAATAATTTCTCTTACTGCTCACTGTAGGCTTATTTGTAAAAATGTCCAACTGCACCTTCAAAACAGTATTCGAACGTCCCGAGCCTCATGCGACGTCGCTGACAGTAGATGGTAAAACAGACCCACCTCAGGGTCCACTCAGTTACTATTTTCTGAAATTGCATGATATTCATCTAACTAAAAACCACAATGTACGGATATGGACTCATTTGTTGGTGCCCTTCTATTGAAGACAGAAAAAACCCACGATGATCACTGAAACCAGGAGCAACAGCTCTCAGTCATTTGATTTCTCCACAGAGGTGGATATATTTTGCTGAGCAGAACTAATTCTTTTGTTGTTTTGCTGTCGGGATGTGTTTGAGAAGCTAAACACAATCCTGAAGCGTGGGGACAAAGATGAAGACACTTATCAGTAGATCTATTTCATCCGTCGTCTAAACATCAATGCAGTACATCTCTCGAGCTACACACTCAGACTCACTATTCACACACTTGCAGGAAGGGGGACTTTATCATAAAACCCAGCAATGCAGGGGCTGCACCTGGAGTTGTGCAGAGTTGCAAATGTGTTAAGTTGTGGTTGCAACAAACGCCTGGTCAGTTTTGTTCTGCATCTGGCCTCCTCTCCTCCTCTTTCTGAACACACTTCTGCTTGTGCAGGCATGCTAAGGCAAGTTGGAATGCTACGTTTACAAAAAGTAAACGTTTACTATGTCTGTAAGTAAATGTATGTGAGCTTTGTCACAAAATTGCCCCCTTTCGCTTGTCAAAGGTGCAGATCTACAGCTCTGTCGTCACAAATCCTGTGTTTTTGTCAGATATATAAATTCAGGAAAAGTAAAGATATTATTTCCCTCACAGATGTAGGAGAGGAGTGGAAGCTTGAGTGAATATACTTGGTGACGTCACACCACCGTCCACCAGAGGACAGTTTGTTCAGATAACGGTCCAAATGTTATCATGGAGCTCGCAGGACATCGCATCCAAGCTGACTTAGATGTTTATCCTTAAATTCCATCCAAACTTCCTAATGCAATGCTTAGTGTAATACTTTAGTTTGGCTCATATTGTGCAACTCTGCTTGAGAGCATAAATACTGGAAACGCCTTCACCTTTGCTGGCATTGATTTTAAGCAAACGCTCATTTACGCCACACTCACAAAAAATTGTCTGAAACAATGTATCGCTGTTACAATAAGTCAATAGCCACTCACACTTTTAGTGCCATCAAATGGCGCCTAAAATAGCTGGTTATTTAGCAAATGCGACGATTGGAGCGTCTGCAAGATTTGTGAGAGCAGGATCGCAGGAGGCGTGAGGCACGTGTGGGATCTGTGAGGTGGATGCTGATGAGGCTGCTGGTAAATAAATCCATACGTGTACGTTTTAGTGGCAGCACAGCAGGCATGCACTATGATGCCGGAGTAATCCTCACCCCTCTCCGTTGAAATCACTGCAAAAGCATCATTGTAATTACACCGGATCATCAAATTGCTTTTACTCCATCCTACCACACGCTGAGAGACAGAGGAATATGTCTCCATTTAGTGGGGCGAAAAGGAGAAAAAAAGTGGTTGCCATGGAAGGATTTGGGCCTGAAATCTCCAGATAATATGCAGAGATAAATTGTTTCCTTTGCGGATTCAGTCGGAGATCCAGCTGAACGTTTGCCACATTCTTTGCTGAATTTCACAGACGCGCAATTTGCCCCTCCGAAACTGGGCTGGGAGTTTTAGGAGAGAGCATGTGCATGTGTCTGTGTGTGTGCACTGTGTGAGCGTACAGTCAAACACCTCCAACCGATGGCCCAGAGTGCAGTGACCCAGTTCTCCGGCCTCTCGGAGGGGCTGATCACGGGGAACCATCCCTCCATGTGTGCTACACCTCAACGCGCAAACGGACCAGTGCGCATGCGCCCCGTGCTTAGCGATGCGCACTTGCCCACTTCACACTTCACACACTCGCAATCTGTTTAGCAAGATATTTCCGATTCTGTGAATAATCTCAGCCGCCTATAGTCGCTCATGAATAATTAAGAGCTTCAGTCTTTTCTGAAAGTGAACAAAACTAAAACACTCCTTTCTTCTTTTCTCCCGTGGATATTTCTGAGCGCTGATGTGGATGCTCGTGGCGTGTTTTGCGTCTTTAACGATCCGTGTGGGAAACACTCCCACAGTCCTCCGCTGGTGAACACGGCAAACACAACAATAAGCTCCTGATAACTTGGGGAAATAATAACAAGACAGCAACGTGAAAACGAGAATAGTCCTCTAGCTTGTTCCCGGAAAGGGGGATAGTGTTGTTTATTTCATGGGTTTTAATGGTCCCTTTGACATAATAAAACCCATTACAGAAATACCAAACTGTACTGCTCTCATAAAAAAAAGGCAACTGCCCTTATATAAGAGGAAATACAGCATTTACAGCCTCGCAGATGCACAGAAACCCAAGCAACAGATGTGTGGAGATAGAAGCCCAAGCAGAAAATGAAAGCTGGGATAAAAAACCAGAGAAAAAGAGGGGGGAGGCAAAGAGCAGCTGTGCATTGAGCAGAGATCAAAAGCACACAAGTAGCATGTAAATGATTGGGCTGATGCAGAGTTAAAAATAGCAACCGTGGAACACAGGGACCCTAAAAGGCAGTCGGCACATCACAGCAGAGACATCAGACTCGCCGCCTCGTCGCCTCGTCGCCTCTGCATCCATCTCGGCCGGATCGTAAAGTCTGAGCTGTGAGTGACAGGTTTGCCATGCATTCACCCTTAAAGAGTGACGTGTGCACGCTTTCTGAACTGCAAGCCTTGCAACATGCAGTCCACCTTTCAGATGTGGAGTACATTAAAAATTGACTCTCTTTTTGAAAAGGAGATGTTCTCTGGGGCAAAGATTGAGTTTCAGTAAATATGAGAGTGAGTGGGAGTGTGGACGGACCTTTAGCTGACCCGCCGTTGCCCTGCAGTATATACGCTCGCTCTTGTGGAGGAAGTGCAGGCCACTGACACCGGCTAGAACGTTCAAATGTGTGATGCTCTGATTTAACCAGCTAGTTTCTCCTACTCCTCGTTCGCAATTGCGAGCTATGAATATCTAAAAATCTCCTCAGCATCCCTAACTTCTCCTCAGGTGAATGTCTAGCTACCAACACGCAGAGGTGGACAGAGTACTCGACCCCAGTACTTGAGTAAGAGTACAAATACTACTGGTCAAAATTTACTCCGTTACAAGTAAAAGTAGCTCAGTCAAAATATTACTCGAGTAAGAGTAGAAATGTACCGTATTTTCTGGACTATAAGCCGCTACTTTTTTCCTAGGTTTTGAACCATGCGGCTTATACACAGGTGCAGCTATTCTGTGGATTTTTCTTCCACCGCCCGGGCGATCTAACCGGAATTAGAATTAAAACTAAGACAAAATAAATGCAAAGAAGAATACGCTACTTCTTCTTTAGCAGATAGAAGTAGAAGCAGATTTCAAACAGATAAATAGATAAATAAATACCGGTTATTTTCTCTTGGTTCAGTCCAGTTTTAATCAGCAAATTTGCTGCCGTGTTAAAAGACACTGTTATGAAAGGATCTATTTAGGTACAAAATCGTTCTGTACATGTAGTAAATATCTAATCTAACAACATAAATATCTGCGGCTTGCATATCTTTTTTTTTTAAATAAAGTGGATGCGGCTTATATACAGGTGCAGCTTGTATATCTTTTTTTTATTGTTTTTTCAAAAATAGAGCGGGCGCGGCTTATATACAGGTGCGGCTTATAGTCCAGAAAATACGGTACTTGCTTTTAAAGGTACTTAAGTATCCAAAAGTAAATGCTTTTAAATTTACTTTAAGTAAAAGTAAGAGTAAGAGTAAATTTCTTATTTTCCACATCAGTAAATTACTATATTTTTTCTAAATTACTTTAAGGATCTTTTGTTTGATTTTTTGATTGTCTTTCTTCTCCTGACGCAGGCGTAGCCGTTGTTGCGGCTCTGTCTTGACAAACGCAGGCTACTTTGGCGGTATCGTTTTGAGGAGGCTTGACGTATTTCCGCTTTACGTACATCCCAGTGGAGAGCGTGCACTGTGACAGGTCTCCTCCTTTGACAAAAACAGCTTGTGTCCAATAGGATTTTAGGGAAGAAGAAAAAAGAGCAGACCTGAAAGTAACGAGTACTTTTCAGCCTTACTAGAAATGTACTCGAGTAAAAGTAAAAATATTTGTCTTGGAAATGTATTCAAGTAAGAGTAATAAGTACCAAAGAAATCTAATACTCAAGTAAAGTACAAATCCTCTGGATATGTACTTAAGTACAGTACTCAAGTAAATTTACTCCGTTACTGTCCACCACTGCCAACACGTTTGTGAACAGCTTTGAGATGAGTTGTGTTGACTCCACAGCAGGATTACTGTTGCATCTGTGAGCGTGGATGACTTTACTTTGATACTGTTTTTTTAAAATGCCAGAAGAGCACAAAAACAACAAGACCTAAGCGGCATAAGAAGTACAGGAGACATTCATCTCCAGGCGTGTACCTGTAGGCCCAGAGGTTTCCAGCGGACGTTCCTGAGCAGCGCTGGAGTGGAGCTCAGGGTGTTCTGCGGTCTTTTCTTCAGCGTGAGGATGACTCCACACGGGTCTTCTCTTAGAGCGTTCACCAGGTTCTTCAGCTGCCATCCCACCTGGCAAGCAAACACATCCAGATTCCCACATGAGTGCTGTGAAGCACTACCCACACACACTCAGGTGTTGCATACGATCCACCAGGGAGGACGAGTGCCAACGCCGCGTACGCTAACACTCACTTGCTTACAGTTTAATGGGAAAAAAAAAAATGTGATCGACGAGTCAGTTCTGTTTTTTCTGCTCCTTTTATAGCAGAAGTGAAGTAACGCTATAACAATAAGCCTACTTATAGACCTTCTGAAAAACACGTGGGTGGAATAATAAGAGTTCTACCTTTAGCAGCTCTCCTGTGACAGTGAACCACATTGATCAAGAACCAGCAGTGTTAAAACATAAAATGATATTAAATAAACTGTGGCTCAGTCAGAGGTGGAGTAACAAAGCTCCTTTTCCACTCCAGTCCCCCTCTTCTTCGGGGTGTATCCCGTTGAAACTGGCGTTAAAGCTTTATCTTATCCTCTTTGAAGGGGAAAAAAATGCAACCTTTCATGAAGTTGGTGGAGATGAAGATGGGGAGGCTGGATAAGTCTCCTCTGATCTGGGTTTGTGATGTCACACTGCCTTGCAGAGCTCTCAAACATACAAAAAAGGTGATCTGTTTCATAACACGTCTCCTTTAAGTTATAGTCCGATGGGAGACGGTAACGGAGTGCTGACCGGGGTGTTTTCTCGCGGCTCTCCGGAGCGCGCAGCCCTCGTCAGTGCATTGATTGGCAACAATGGTCTCAGTGACGGGAAAGTGTCCACGGGGGCCGCCACACAAAACCCCCGCGCAGACAGATCTGCTCTGACCTTTCTCCTGACATAGTGACGACCAGCCTGTGTCAGCCTGCTTAGTGACCGGCTCCTTGTTCTCTTTGGGCCGGTCCAGAGCCCTGACATCAGTTCATCCGCAACAACATGCAGGCCCAACATTTGCACAGTACGCTCCTGAGCATTAGAGCGTTGCCGTCACTCCAGCGCCTGTCCCTTTAGCATAAAGGCGTGAACAACCCGTGATAAGCTTTTTAAGCAGGGTAGGGGGGTGACGAGGTAGCCTGGGTCTTTCAGAGGATAGAAAATCTTCCCGCAGTACCTCTAAAGTAGTGGTGGGCGGTATACCGGTTCATACCGAATACCGGTGTTTATTTTTCTTATGATATGAATTTTTCATATACCGTAATACCGGTGAGTATGTACAGTAGCGTACACAATGTTGGGAACACTGCTGGACACTTTTTGTGAGGGGACTGTTTAGCAGTAGTGATGCACCGATTGTTCGGTAACCGAAATTGTTCGGCCGAAAATGGCAAAAAACACGTTCGGTGGAATAAGTGGGAAAAAAAACAAACAATTAATAACGGCATTGTAATGTAAGGAAATAGACTGAACGCTCCCGTAACTGTTGCGCACCACAAACATAAATCGTTGGCCAACCAAAAGTAACCACATAAGAATTTTACCTAACATTCACCAGGAGGTGGAACCAAAACAACATAATGCTGGGAAATTAAAACATGTTCAGTTTTTTATGTTCAATAAATATTTTCTTCCTTGTAATTTTGTAAAAGATCAGTCAGACAACACTTAAAGTCTTTAAGTGTTGTCTGACTGATTATCTCACTTCATTAGAATCATAAGTGACATCACCTCATTGTAAACGGCATCATTTTGTGAGGCCATGCAAACCTGTATTTATACTAGTGTGGACATTAATGTTTTTCTACAATATTTCCTCCTCATGGCAGTAAAATAGGCCATTCTAAGCCAATTTACTGCAGCAATTCCTTTCCAAATCATTAGAAAATGTGGTTAACACCCAGTTGTGCATGAAAAAAAACAAATACCGTGATATACCGTGAAACCGATATAATTTTGAAAAATACCGTGATATAAATTTTTGGTCATACCGCCCAGCACTACTCTAAAGTTTAATATTTACATGTCGCAGCTTGTTGAGGCAAGCTTCATCCCCCTGCTTCTTCCTAAATGAGGCAAATCTTCTCCAGGCTGCTGGTTTCAACTGAAATAATGGATAAGGTGGTGATGTCAAGCTCTCCACCTTACACTAAGACACGGTGCTTTAATGGACTAGGAAGCTGCGTCTTGAATTAACTGAAAATGACCTCAGCCAGGCACTAATCAAGTTAAACATCCCAAACACTGTTTGAAGATCCGTTGAATATGTCATCCTCATTAGCAGCAAACACAAAGCCAAACGTAACCAGCCTTGTTTAGCGTTTTTCTGTTATGCAAATACACTAAGTGCAAAGAGAAACAAGTAGACACCTACAGAAATAATAATAGCATAAACTGCTGTTTGAAGAGATTTTGAAAATCCCAGGAGTCTTCATTATTTTCCCAGATGCTATTACCACCACATAATTATCCTGCCTCTTCAAACAGTTTGAGCAAATTCCACATTTTCCGTCGGTGGAATAGTTTAGCTGGAAACTACGCGTCCTGTTTTGAAGCCGGTCCCAGACAAAGGTCATGCAGAGATGTGAAGGCAGCGATGTTATTTCATACTGTACGTGAGAAGATTCTATAATGTCAAATAGTTTGTTCAGTCACTATAAACTAATGTGGGTTTTTTTTTATTGCTGTTGTTGTTTTTAATTGGAGCCTGATGAGATAAGCTTATCGACTGTGATGCTAGGTTTTCCAGGCATCCATCTCCTCCCCACCAGATCAAGTTTGGGACTGAGGAAAGAGAGAGAGAAAGAGAAAGCTATGTTGATGAGAGATTTCTCTCTGCTGTTATCGCCCTTCTTCCCTTCCTCTCTTTTCATCTGCTTCCTCTTCTCCTGAAGTCCCTCTTTACTTCCTCCTCCCTTCTTGCCCCGCTCTGCCTCATCCCAGCCTCCCCTGACTGCTGCAGCCCCGTTCCCCCGCCACACACGAGCATCCACCTCTGTTTCCCCCGGCTTATCTTCTCCCCCAGAGCGAGGGATCAGAGTGGTGAGAGTCTAGCCGAGGGAGTAATAAAGGGTTGGAGCTGAGAGCCTGGCAGGGTGCGATCTGCTCCGTCACCCCGAGGAGAAGGGAAGAGATAACGCGCACCTCCGTCACACGTCAATCAAACGCCGCCGCGCTTCCCCCTACATGCGTACTTTCACATAAGCAGCACCTATGGAGACGTTTGAAGAGATACTTACGCAGACAGCACACTAAAGACATCTGCGGAGAGACACAAACCATTTTTCTCCCTTTAGAAATCTCAAAGCAAACAGTTCGCTGACAGCATGAGGAAGACAGGTTCAATCGCATGCTTTCACTAGGCTCCGCTCCATTTTAAATGACTGGCCACTTTTTAGTTTTTCCTCCCTCTGATGTGATGATTTGATGGCAGAAATGCAAAAAATATTCAGTCCTAAAGCGGGACATGGGTTTGTATTCCAGCCCAGACTCCCTCTTTAGGGATTTATTATGACAATGTGAAGAAATTCCAGGAAGTTAACAATAAAAACTGGCCTGAGCAAAATATTGTGTGGCAATCATCCTGCAATCTGCTCCCACAGCAGTTGTTATTAACCTCCATATCAGCAGAAGCACAGAGCAAGATGTGATGGTGAACATTTGTCTTGGAGATTCCTCGGCATAGCAGAGCTGGGACAAGTTTGGAGCGTGAAAATCGATTTCACTGTATTTTATTGATTAATTTAAGGTAAAACTGAGAGCAGGGAGGAGAAAGGTTAAATGATGACCCAGCCTTCATTGTGTTGTGTGATCAATGGCGTGGAAAACAGATGAAGTGGAGCCCCGGTCAGGACTCCTGATTGGGAGTTTGGGCTTTCTACGAGAGTTCACTTTAGTTTCTGCTAACATCACGTGTCCCTGATAATCAGGACGTTGCTCATCCTGCCTCCTGCGTCTGACTTCTCAAGTTCTGCCAAAATAAAACGATCACAGACCACTCAAGTGCAATTTATTTGAGCCACGAGGAACAAATATTCATCACGCAAGACCATGAAGCGATTTTAAAATACTAAGAGCAACACCGTAGATGCAAACGCAGCCAGGAAAGAGTGCTGGAAGAAAAGTGCACAAATCACTTTGTGAGTTAATCTATTCATTTCACCTCTCAGTTTGCGTAAGCTCGGGATTTGAGGTTTTTCCAACACATTTCAGTTGAAGGGGCTGAGTTAAACGTCGTTCAGAGCAATATCTAGAGAAGATTTTTCCATTTGATGATTATGGAAGTGTTATTCAGCTGAACTCACCACTGTCTGGTGGTTGACTTGGATCACCTCATCCCCTGCATGGATCTTCTTACACTGGTCTGCTGGAGACTGCAGAGGTTGCAAACGGAAGAGCAGAAAAAAGGATGATGGAGACGGAGGCAGTGGGTTCATCGTCATGGAAGAACGGGAGACTGTTAATTGTGCTTGATGGAGTATCGAGTCAGTGAAACAGAAACTCACATTCTCTGTGGTTCCAGTGATGACATGAAGTCCGTCGTACGTGGATTTGATATACATCCCCTGAAACGAGAGCGGATACAGTGTGTAATGCTGTTACGTGATGTGTTTTTAAAGGCACCCCTAAAAAGAGATGAGTTACCACCTATAACCTTTTGACATCCCCTCACGTTGGAAAACATCATGACGTTAGCCGTGCAACTACAGTACTTCAGCTAATTGGTTTCTGTCATGTTTCACAGAGGATTTATTACTTTTATGAGGAATATAAAAAACATTTCCAAGTAAATTATGGTTGTTTGTTATTTAAAGTGCAAAGAAAAAGCCACAGAAGTGGAAGCTGTTTCCACAGGTGTCTCATCTGCGTTGTGCACATCTATCCACCTGTTCTAATTATTGCATGAACACCAGTTTCTATGATTATGGAAATATTAGCTTTGACTGTTGTAGCCACAAGGATCAGTGGGACAGATGTACCTGCTTTCCGTTCATAGAAGTGCTTCTATTGCTCAAAGCAGATCATAAAGGAAGTATGTATGCACCTTTCCTCAGCAGGTTAGAAATTTGAAAAGCTCTTAATGTGGTTGCCATTTTGCTACCTTCGCCTTCATTTCTCCTTCTTATACACACACACACAAAATAAGACCATTTTACCTGATCAATGAGCTCGTTTGTAGCAGAGCTGATGATTTTCTGAGCACAAAACCCATAATTTGTTCGCTGATGTTGATTTTTTTAGATATTTTATGAAGCTTAAGCTGTGATTTACACAGTATCCACAACCAGCACTGGTTTCTGATCCTGCTGCGAATGTAAAGACAGTTTCTCCGATGCTCTTAATGTCTTAATGATACTAAATGGCAGCATTTTCAAATTCACTAGTTTTACATTAAAGGAAATCACTATTGTTCTGCTGTACTTTTCAATCTATTTGTTCACAGAGTTCAGAGATGCGCTTCCTCTTCTCAATTAGGTTGATAAACTCTTGCAGCAAATTAATCTAATTAGTCTTGAGATGATTCCTCATGTGTCTATTTGTAGCATTACAAAGCCTTTCCTATCTGTTCTTATTTATTTTTTGGGGGAAATGAAGGCATCCAGTTCAAAACAAGCATAAATCTCCTTATTTTTAATGTTTGATGTTGTCCTTGCACTATATTTTTTATTGAAAACAGCGTTTTCAACTTATAAGAACATCCTTTTTTTTTAACTAATTTACATTTGAGACAGTCAAAAGTTTTGGGGCATGTTTATCTCTGCATAGCTTTTTTCTTGTTTTCCTTTTAACTCACTTGGTCCTCAAACTTTTAATAAGACGTAAACGCAAAAAACTATTTAGTTCCAGTTTCCATTTGGGTATAGTCTCGTGAAAATAAACCACTATGGTTATAGCTAAATCTAATTTAAAAAAAGATTAATTGAAATGCAAACAAATGATGAGGATACAATATATTTGTGATTTAGTCATCCTAGTCGTCCTTTGTCCAAGAGCAATGATCAGAATACAGGTGGATGCAGTTAAAGTGTTACTTTTATGCCCCAAATACGAACTTCCACATATATATTTGACATCTGTTATCCATCCACGGTTTGTGGAGTGTGTTGGTGAGTCCCAAATCCCCATCCGGGTTGTTAGTAACGTCTAAAAGAACATTTACTGGACTGCTGCCACTCAGCTCCAGTCTGACATGCAGTAAATTAAAGAAGAAGCTACTGGCTAAGTGTTTAGATAAGTGGTGAAATGTATATAAAATAACAATTAAACAAACTAAAAAGACTGTGTGCGAGGAAAGTCCTAGAAATACTAGGCCCTTCTGTGAGAAATGTAGCCCCTTGATGGCCCATTACTTTGATACTCCATCCGCCGCCGACACGTTAGCAAACATCTGTTTATTGACGTGCAGTACGGCCAGAGTAATCAGAGATCATCTGGACCAGACTCTGTAGCAGTTAACTGAAGACAGACGTTGCTTTTGTCTGTTGATTAAAGGCTACAACAAATGAACTAATTACAGATTTTATTTTAGTTTTTTCATTTTAAAAATCAAAGAAGCGGGTACTCTCTGTGTCCGTTACTGTTGGCACTTACTTAGATACTGAAAACAACTGGTTATCTGCCATGAAATCAAAACTATTTGCTAAAATTTGGCAATAGTGGGGAGCACAAAGACATTAGACTAACATTAAAATAAATCACAGCTTGTTTGTTTTTTACAGAGCTTTAAAACAACTTGTGTGCACATGTTTTAGAAGTGTGTGTGCGTGTGCCAGCGTGTCCTCACCAGCCCTTCGTTAGGCATGATGCTGGTAAGGTGGACCACCTCCAGATGGGCGGACTGAGAGACCAGAGAGTCCGACGACAGAGAGATGATGTGGTCGCATATCCCTGCTAAGGTCTTACACTGGAGACAGGGTTTGAGGTAAAGAGAGCAGAAAAAATGAAGGGAAGACAGGAGGAGACACAAAAAGGAGAAAGAATGAAAGTTATTGAGATTGGTTTTGGTCCGCAAGGGACAGTGTGACCTAGCTGGAGGAGGTGAAACAGACATCATTTCATCAGATTGTTCCACATCGCCAGCTCCATCACTCGAGCACACAAACTGTTTCCTGTCACAGTCGGTCCACAAGCATGCCCACAAGACACCTTTTACAGACACAACAACACATCACTGATACTAGCCGGCCCGGGGTGGCCACATGACATTTCCTAACGTCTCAATTACAGGGCTCAGTTTTTATTTGTTGCAATCAGTCATGTTTGTTGGGGAAGACAAAGACCATCTTTTGCCTTGTGTAAAGTGTGCCTGCACACACACACACACACACACACACACACACACACACACACACACACACACACACACACTTTACACTGACAGGGTTTTTATTCCCATATTCTTAATCCGCATTTCCAAATCTGACTAAACTTGAGCAAATACGCCAAATGAGAAGCACAGCTGCACTTTGCCTTTGCTCTAAGAACCGTCGCTGATTTTCAGGCTGTGCGTCTGCTTGGTCAGACGTGCACTTTAATTTATCATCAGCATTATCTCTGCCTTCTTATCTTGGCTGACTGATTGCAGTGGCTTTACAAAGACTGTTGCTCTGGTTATCCTGCCTCATCGCATCGCCGCTTAATGCACACGCACACGTGCAAGAGCACATACGCAGGGATGTGACAGGCGCACGTTTAAGGGAGCATAGAGTATGCTCGCTGTATGAACACGAGTAGCACAACAGTGACGAACCCTGCATCAAATAATCCCCAGATCTCAGTCCTAATGAGCCTTTACCAAATGATGGTGACAAAACGAGCAGAAGATACACACACAGACTAGACTGCATATACACGCATATACACACACACACACACACACACACACACACACACACACACACACACACACACACACACACACACACACACACACACACACACACACACACACACACACACACACCACACAGCTCAGAGCTTATGATTCATCCTTTGTGAGGGAAAAGGTGGCGAATCTTCAGTGTACTGACACACACACACCTGTATTTCCACTCACTCTTCCACCCATTTCTGCGTCGGTTGTTTACAATATCTGTGTACTTTTCTATTTATGAAGTCACATTATGTTGTCAACATGCACACATTATGTGATGGGATCCCCAGACATTTTCATGTCACGAACAAACACAAAAAATTTGAGTTTTTGAAGAAGAAAAAAGAAAATGTACAATGTCTGTATTTCTAATTTAGTCTATAAAGCCATGAGGAGCATGTGAAGTTCCCAGCGTGGGACAATGTGTTCCTCTCTGATCACTGGACTAATAGTCTTGACCGGGGATTAACACTGAGCTGAGAGACAAAAGGCCAGTCACCAGCGTGGAGATCGAAACTCCTCCAGCTCTGAAACACCCCGCCTTGATCTGACGCGCCTCCAGAGCATCAGAGCACAGATTACAGGGAAGTTGACTTATGAGGCCGGCCGCGTGAGATATAAGAGCAATCAGACAGAAAGCCCGGCATAGTAAACTGACAAACGGATTAAGCTGCGTTGCAACCCCCAACGTCATCTTCGTCATTCTCATTGTCCACTTTCTTTTTCATGAATGTGCATTTTCACTCTCAAACACACACACACCAAGCGCACTTGCGTAATGCAACCCCTTGCACTGACACAAACGTATACCCAGACATTGGACAGGATTGAGGGGGGAAGAAAAGGAAGTGGGGGAGAGACAGAACGCCAGGGAGGTGGGAGGCAAAGTCTGGGAGGAAAGGGGCGAAAACAAGGGGAAGGGAAAACACACAAATAGGACAGTGTTATGTAATTCCTCTCATCCTTATGCATGCATGCACATAAAAACACTCGCTCACTTCACGCTCCATCAGACGCACAGGCTCACACATGCTCTTATCCCATCTCCCTCTCTTTTTCTCTCTCTCTCACACACACACACACAGCCTGTCCATCTGATTGCTGCAGGCCGTCGTCTAGTGGAGAACAGAGTAGCAGTGAGTTTTGCATTATTGAGCAGAAGCAGACAAATGTGCAACTGCACTACATTACCCATCATGAATGCCATTCTGAGTGTAAAACATATTTTAACTCTGCCTGGGTCAAACTCGGTACATGCAGGATATTACATGAGGAAAAGCATGAAAACACTGCTTCATAACTAAAAGTCTTGCAGATAACCGACAAACACTGAGCGCGACTGTAAAGACCCCCCCCCCCCCCCCATGTGTTATGTGGATGTGTTGGTATTTTCTTAATATAGAGCAATGGGAGATCATTTCATTGCAGACAGCATCAGTCCAAGACATTCATATATGATCTTTTCAACTTTATTTAATTTGTTACTATGCAGCCGTTCCTGCATTTCAAGCGCCATGCATATTGCAAGAACAGTTGCCATGGTAAAGCTTTAACTGTAGCAAATACTGCTGTTATGCTGCTGTAATGTTACTGTTAAATCCTAGTGTACTTTTCTGATTTAATGCTGCCGTGACAGAATGCTAAACTACCTTTGGCAAGGGCACTGACCTAATCCCTTACCATCACAGACCCTGACTTCTGGACTAATAACTGATAACAGTGATGGCACTTTTTATCTTTGATCCAGAGGACACAGCACAGATTTCCCCTGAAAAACATCTGGAATACTGATGATCCATCCCAGATGCCTTTGAGCCCAGAGACTTGGACACAGCCTCTGCATGAGGTTAACGTAAAGCTTCTTTACTGCACAGTTTTCACTAGAAAGCTAAAGGCTGGCCAGAGTTAGATGGTTGCATGAATGACAGTAGTTGATGCAGTGCAATCTGACGGATCAGAGATTGCAGCGTCCTGCTCAGGTCCGTGGCCTTTACTGTAAACTCTGAAATACCTCCAAATTCATTGAATCATTTAATGTTATCATGGACTTCAAAATGCGAAACATCCCTTCCCATCTTTCTTTTCAGGACATCAACTGGAAATCCTCAGAGACTCTAATCTTTAAGGGTAACTGCTTTTGAATTACAAAATGACCATATTTACCTGGTTACGCCATCTGTTTGAAAGAATCTATTATGAATATGATTACTGTTATTATTATTATTATTATTATTATTATTATTATTATTATTATTATTATTATTATTATTATTATTATTATTATTATTATTATTAACCCTAATACACAAATTGTAATTCTGAAATGCAGGTATGGATATCTATTGTTATGAAATGTACTGACATTGACAAATGTTTGTCATGTTTGTTTCCTGATTTTTATTTTCCATTCCAACTTAACATTTTCTGCTTGTGTGTTATGAAAGAATGTGCAACGCTTTCATAGAGAGGGGCATCATCCTCATAGGGATAACATCGTTTTATATTTGGAGTCGTGGTTTCTGTACCTTGATATTTTTTTAAAATACGCTTTTTTCCAGTTTTCTCATAGTGAATATTGGTGTTCCTACCAACATTCTGTCTTTGTAACGTTTCAGATGCTTTTCCTCACTCGTGTTTTCTGTAAGGCCCCCTCCTGAAATCCTATCGATTAGACGAGAACAGCATCTTGGAAGTTTTGGAGCCAAACATGTCCCTATCGTCCTCTTATTTGAGCTAAAACTTTATCTCTCTCGGCCAGAGAAGAGCCTAGCTACGTTTGTTGTATTTATTTCCTCAGCAGATAAAAATGAAACCATTTTTACACTCTGATGAAAACAAAGGGTCAAGCCTTCTCTTCTTTTTCTACATTCAAGCAGCGTCCTAGTTTGGAGAGGAGATAAAACATCAGATTTCAATTATGTAGCTCATTGTGCGTGTTTTTATTTACACGGTTTAGCCGCTGTGTCACCTCGCCTCCGCTTTATTTTTTTTAAACACATGTGGTACAAAAGCAGCAGCAAACGAGCTGCAAAAGAGCTGCATCTGAAAACAAACAGTTCCTCTCAGTGTTCATGCCGTCTCCTCGTAGCACACAAACCTCCTACATATCAGAGACGTAGTTTTGTGCAGTCTTTTTTCTGTCTGCCTCCAAGGATTGTGCACGTATATCTGTGCATGTGTATATGTGCATGTTGAGAGCCACATACATTTGAATTTGATGATTGATGTCATTGTCCAGTGTTGGTGTCAAGCATGCAAGAAGAAAGATGAATGACCGCTGTGATACCTCCACTAAAAAGCCCCAGGGTCATTTATTTTTAAAGAGGGGCCATCACACCACAGTAAGAGCAAAGTATGACACAACTGTGTTGCAGAATTATATTTTACACTTTGCATATTTGTTGAAAGATCAGCTTTTTTTACCCTCCGATCTGACGCCAAATAGCAGCACAAAGTGTCCCGACCCGACTGTCAGTTTGGATCACAAAGTAGCTGCTCACTGCAGTTTACACGTGGATGCAGACAGTTCCCCACCTCCCATCACACATGTGTTCACGCACATGTGCACAGGAACAGGGGTTTTTAAAAAACATTTGGCTCATTTGCACTTTGGGATGAACAAAGTCCCCCCCCCCCAAAAACCCAGCATGCACCAGTACATATAAACACACAGATGAAGCTGATGAAAACGCCATGGGGAAAGATGCTGAAAAGATACTCTGCAAGTTTGTGCGTGACACATAACTGCAGAAATGTTAGTGGAAAAGTAAAAGTAAAATATAGAAGCTAATTCTTTAGGAGTCAAAGTAACGGCACCAGTTCATGTGACACCCGACACAAGCATGCCAACTCGTCTCATCATCATAAACATTTCCACCGGGCTTGTACAGCAAACACTTACCACGTGAAGAATCTTATTCTCCGTCTCGTACACAGTGCAGTCCTGTCATGTGAGAAGGAGAAAACACAGGAGATGAACAAGCTCTAACATTCCTCTGCTCTACATGTAGCATTCAGGAAAGATGAGAAGGAGAGAAGTGTGATGTAAAACAGGAAGAAACTGATAACTTGTGGAGATTGTGAATGGTCAGCTCTTTTATCTCTCAGTGAAGAAAAAACTAACACGCTGGGTCATGTAGTTTTGGATCTGCTTCCTGGAATTTATAGGCCTCCCCAAGTCTTAGATACATTATTTGAACATGAAAGATTGCTATTTAACGACAGCTGATCGTTAATCTATTTCTGGGAAAGCGGCCCATTGGATCGGACAGATGTGTGCAGTGGTGGGTAATTCATCCGTGTGATGCATCGGTGCAGGCGGTGCTGCCACCTTTGTCTGTCTCGCCGCACCCTGGCATTCACATTTTCATTTGGCCTATTGTGGACCTGTGGTGGCAATTCTCTGTTCGCTCTCCTCTGGCCATTGTCAGAAAGGGTGGGTGTTATCTGCTCCGCTCCAGGACTCACTCTGGGCACCAGTACATACACACTCTTAAGTAGGCTTTTAGTGTGAGAACATGGATAAGGTCCAAGGGAGCAGACAGAGATTCTGCCCAAACAATGAGATGGTGTGTTGCTGCAGTTTTAATTTTTAAGGGTACACGTGTGTGCAGTGTGGCAAAATTAACACAAGGGAGGAGGACGAGAAAATAAGGGACCTATAGTTAACTCTCCATCCGAGTTCCTCAGGTTTGGGAAGGGTTGAGGTCCAGGAACATTTACTAAAAGCTTCCTGCCCATGGTAATGGACACATGAAAGCTTGTGATCAAAATCTATAGAAATGTGTGACAGATTAGCACATGCTGCAGCCATACCGATGTCCTATGCACTCTGCTGTTGTGATGAGCGTGGATATGAGGTGGAGGGGTCCCCCGCTGACATACCTGTTGCACAATGGTGGTCAGTTCTAAGCAGAGCTGCACAATGTTGTTCTTTAGTAATGAATACTCTGTCACACTGGCAAACGGAGACCTGAAAAACACAAACAAACAGATGTTACATTCCAGCAAATGCACCAGCGCACCAAAAATGACGTTGAAGTTTCTTTTTAACTTTTATTGCTTACCTGTCAAGCCAGGCTAACAGGTTCTTGGCTGCACCAATTAAATCCACCACTGATGTGAGGAAATCATTGGGCAGCCTCCGGGAGGCTCGTCCGTCATAGTGTCCACCCCTTCGCCTGCCCAGGATGAAGTTCTGGAGGTTCTTGGCTGACGCGTTCAGCTTGTGGGACAGAGTTCGAAGGTTCTCTGTCTCTAAGCCGTAGTTCTGGGGGACAAACGTAAACAAAGGTTCATTTATTCTAACCTGGTCTCATTGAAGTTAAAAAAAAAATAGACACAAAAAACTAAATCAGAGATTTTATTTTTTCCAGGAATAACAAAGTCCTTTTTAATGAAGCTGCAGGAAAGTCAAGGTTCATCTTTCATGGCAGAGGAAGAGGACTGACTTCAGTGCAAGACCAATGCATCTACTCATTATGATTTTCATTCTTCACTTATTTTTCACCAACTGTTTCTTTTTGCTTTGCCAGTGTTTTTGGATAGGTTTAAACTACAAGAGAAAAAAAGTCTTTGATCTAGTTTAAAAGCTAGGAAAAGCATACTTGATCTATGATTAAGCCTTGAAATCTGTTGTGACGTGGGCGTTAAAGGCTACTGCATGATGGTTACTGACAGGTTATTGATTAATGTTGTGAAAACATTATCGATTGCCTTAAATAGACCCTGTTAAACGTCTGCTAAATGATGGAAAATTTGTCCCCAGCATTGTTTCATGTCAAAAAAAGGAGCAAAAAAACACACACAACAGAGAAGGAAAGGAAGGCTAACATTTGTGTACATGATGAATAGTAGCAATTAAATTTTGACTGTTTTACCAGGTAGACACAATCTTTCTTTACCCTATTTTAACAACTTTTCTTGATCATTGTATTTACCTATTTACTTATCTATTCATTTATTTTTGTAAGGGTAGCGGTTTTCCTTGCTTCCATCTTTCCAAGAGGCTAAGCTAACCCAGCAAAGTTGTCAAAGTTTTAAATTATTTGAATATAGTGATTTACCCTAAAACCATAAAACTGCTATATGTATAGGTTTGAGTGTCAAACATCAATCAATATTGTTGATTAAGAAACATTTGGGGGTGCTGGTCAGCATCAAACTAGCTTCTGTTAATATCCACATCATGCAGAGCTAATCACATTCTTTCACCTGCTTCACCACAAAGATGTGAAATAATTGGTTATACTTTGAAAATAAAAAAAACAACAATGATTTAAGGTTAAACCAATATATAATTTCCAGGTCACATGGGCTTGAACAATGTCAAATTTTGTTCTTTTAACAAATGTGTGCCCTTTTGGATTTGTCACAACTTGCTAGGTCAAATGAGTCATGCGGATCCCTCGACTCACGAGTTTATAGAATATCCCTCACTAAACGGTAATTTATTGTGGTTTTACTTTATGTTCAAATACCAATGTAAAGACATTAATTTTATCGAAACATAAGACATTTTGTCGTGTGGAATAAAGTTTGCGTCTGTCTATGCCCATTCAGAGGAGTAACGACACTGAATACGGCGCCGTCTGAGTACATAATAACCAGGGGAGCGTGTAGAGCAGCGCGTCTGACTCAGAATCTTTTCCTCCGATGTTTTCTTGGTGAGTCATGGATTCAAGAGAGTCCATGGATGTGGGTCCTGATTTGTCAACCTGGATCTGTCATCAACATTGTGTCAACAAGATCTTCGTCTCAGCGGGAAGAAAGCTACGATTTCATGAAAGAGCGGCGCTTGATGACAGCGCGGCTAACGTGTTATCACGCCGCGCAGCATGTGCTGAAAGCTGGCAGTTGCTTTTGTATGTTGAAATGTAGAGGAAACATAAGTGGTGAATAAAAAGATTGCCTGTGGAAATAATTTGCATTTCTCACACACCCCTGATGTGAGCAGCTGCCTGAAAACGAGGGTTTGATACCTTTAGGTTCAGGAACCAGGACTCTCAAGTCCACCAACAGGCCTAGCTGATTAAGGTGGGTCTGAAGGGATCCATACATTCCTGATGTGCTGATCTCTTTACCCGTCTTCATAGAAATGATCCTTTCACAAGTTTTATTCATCGATTTGAAAACACAGGGATTCAAACGTTATGCAAAATCAGGCTTTTCCATAGTTACAACCCCGGCCTCATGTCTCGGCATGCAAGGCTATGCTTGTCTACAGGGGGGAAATGCAATAGTGCCATAAAGCCTCAAAAATTGTGAGGGGGCATAATTTTATTTTGCACATTATTCTGTACAGGACAACACTGAAAAAATGTGACATCTTACCCACATACTGTATTTTAAAGCCTAAATCTAATCAATAGTTAATGGCAAAACAAGCACGGATTTCATTAGCGAGTGATCAGTCGGTTTAGGTGAGCGTCTGCAGGACCTTCTGGTTTGGTTTCGGGCACTTGATTGCCTTTGTTAATCTGAATCTCTGCCGTTAGCGGCTCTCTCCGACTACAGTTGAGGTCGTTGGCGTGGGCCACACCCACTGTTACTGTTTTAACTGCTCGGGGGAAGCAGAAAGAAGCGGTTTCAGACAGTTGCAATTAGCCTAGCGATTGCAGCTGAGTCAACTTCTGGTATTTCACCACACTCTGGCGCTGAAGCGTGAGCGAGACGTCAGGATTGCACTGCCCACTTGGGGTTAAGACCTGCGAGTCTGCCTGCGTGAGTCCACCGGCCAGAGTTCCAACCAAAGTAGTCCAAAATGTGTCTCAAAACCATCCCGGTCAGATATGTGTACAGATCAAGACACGCCTCCCGTAGGCAGCGCAATCCGCAAAACCTGTGTTGTCCAGTGTCCAGCTACACCCGCTGCTCTATCCGTAGATGCCGAATTCACTCAAACACCTCGCTCTGCTGGGCGAGGAGGTGGTACAGACTTTTAATGTCCAAAAAGTTGATCTTCACATCCATCTGTCCCATTACTAACTGCTCATCACTTGAATATCATGCAGTGAAAATCTCTAAGCCCTTCACTGCTTACATTCTGGTCATATAAGGCCCTCCAGGAGGCAGCATAGATTAGTTCATCTCTGAACTGGACATGACTCTCTCTGACATTCCTGATGATGGCTCTCCACTAATTGTACTGGGAGACATGGACATTCACATCGGCAAAACACAGGCAAATGAGTTTCTGGCTCTCATCCACTCTTTCAATCTTTCACTGGTCCAGACTCCTCCAATACACAAAGCTGGTAACATCCTTGACCTGGTGCTGACCAGAAACTGCACTACAGCTGATGTGTGTGTCACACCACTGCACCACTCAGACCACTTCCTGGTTAAATGTTTCATCTCCCTTCCTCATGTCACTCACCTGACTCTAAAGGTGGTTTCCTACTGCAGAAACTTATGATCTCTCAGCCCTACACAGTTGTCTGATGAGGTCTGCTCTAATCTCCCATCCCTCTAAAACTTTTCCACACTATCTGTTAATGAGGCTACAGTAACACTCTGCTCCTCACTTACCTCGTCTCTGGATAAACTCTGTCCTCTGGTGTCCAAACCAGCTGGACAGAAACCCCCCAGTCCATGGCTCACAGAGGTTCTGAGGGACCATTGAGCTGGACTTAGGGCGGCAGAAAGAAAGTGGCGCAAATCCAAAGGGCACACTGACAAAAACCTTCATCTTTCACATCCAGCTTGAAGGCTGCCAAGGTATCCTTTTAGCAGAACAAAATCCCAAATGCTCCCAACTCCCGACAACTGTTCATGGCATTCAACTCTCTTCTCTCTCCACCACCTGCTCAACCACCCACTGGGTTGTCTGCAGAAAAGTTTGCGCCCTACTTTACTGAAAAGGTTGCTAGCAGTAATCAATTCTCTGAGCCTGCCCATCTCAGCCCACTCCAACCGGCTACTAGTGCCTCTCTCTGCTCCTTCCTGTCTCTAAATGAGGATGAAGTCTCTAAACTTCAAGTCGGCACAAAACCAACGACCGGTCCTCATGATCCTGTTCCTACCAACATCCTGCAGAGCATTTTACTTACCTCAGAACCGGCAATAACCCACATTATCAAGTCCTCTCTTAAATCTGGCTTCTTTCCTCTGCCTTCAAAGAAGCTTGGGTCACCCCGGTGCTGAAAAAACCCACACTCAACCCTGCCCAGGTTGAAAACTACCGTCCGGTCTCACTGCTCCCGTTCATGTCTAAACTTCTACAACGTGGCGTCTTCAGTCAGGTCTCACAGTTCCTTCACGACAACTGCCGGGCCATTCAACTGAAACTGCCCTTCTGTCAGTTACTGAGTCACTACGGGCTGCCAGATCTGCTGGTCTGTCCTCAGTTCTCATACTGCTTGACCTGTCTGCTGCCTTCGACACGGTCAACCACCACATCCTCCTCACTGTCAACACTTGGCATCTCAGGATCTGTCCTCTTATGGTTCATGTCTTACCTCGCAGGAAGATCCTTAAGAGTATCATGGCAAGGACGGGTGTCCACATTGCATGAGCTGGCAACAGGGGTGCCACAGGGATTGGTGCTTGGCCCTCTTCTATTTTCACTATACACCACTTCACTAGGTGAAATCGTCAGCTCTCATGGCTTCTCCTACCACTGCTATGCTGATGACACCCAGCTCTTCCTTTCCAGCTTATTGTCTGTCCAGCCAGTCATTCCTTACCTACTCACATAAACGTGCAGCTAGATTCCACTACACTTGTGCCCACGTCTTTTGCTAGGATTCTTGGTGTCATGTTAGACAGCCAGCTGACCTTTAAGGACCTTGTTGTATCGGTTTCCCGGTCTTGCCGATTGGCTCTTTACAACATCAGGAAACTCAAACCCTACCTGACAGAACATACTTAGCTCTTGGTTCAGGCTCTGGTCATGTCACGCATTGACTACTGTAATTCCTTGTTGGTCGGCCTCCCTGCGTGCTCAGTTAAACCTCTGCAGATGATCCAGAATGCAGCAGCACGTCTGGTTTTCAATCAACCCAAGAGAGCTCATGTCACTCCGCTGCTCATCTCCCTGCACTGGCTTTCAGTTGCAGCACGCACTGAATTCAAAGCTCTGCTTCTGGCTTACCAAACAATTACCCAAACGGCTCCTGCCTACCTTCACTCCTTCATCCAGAGCTACACTCCCTCTCGACAGCTCCACTCAGCCAGTGAAAGACGCCTGGTGCTTCAACCACAACGTGGCATGGAATCAGTAACTAGACTCTTCTCCTCCATTGTTCCCCGATGGTGGAACGACCTACCAAACTCTGTCCGATCTGCAGGGTTTGTACCTACTTTTAAGAGTAAGGTAAAGACTCCGCTTTTTAAGGAGCACTTCATCATCTAGTAAACTATTCTGCTCATCAGAATAAGTTACACGATTTGTCCAGCTCTTTGCAGGACTCAGCACTAAGGAAGCTGCATACACTTATGACAAGATGATCGTGTGATGGTGTCTTTTTAGAGGTATCTTTCTTGTATAAAAGTATCTATCTTGTATCTATCTATCTATCTATCTATCTATCTATCTATCTATCTATCTATCTATCTATCTATCTATCTATCTATCTATCTATCTATCTATCTATCTATCTATCTATCTATCTATCTATCTATCTATCTATCTATCTATCTATCTATCTATCTATCTATCTATCTATCTATCTATCTATCTATCTATCTATCTATCTATCTATCTATCTATCTATCTATCTATCTATCTATCTATCATAGGGCATATGCATGTGTAAAAATGCATAAACTGTTGACATGTAACGTTTTAGGAGCCATTTCATTGCAGTCAGTTTAACATTTTTTGAGCCTTTATTGTGAAATTGCTTTATTTTCTGCTTTCGACCAGCATACCTATCATACATTCTGGAGTAAGACTGGATTGCATTTTCAGTATAAAACTACACCAAGGTGGCGAAGTAGCCCATTACTGCATTATGACCCTTTTTAAATAAACACACACATTGCACTCAGCATCCCAAGGCACCTCGAGTTATGTCCTGCCTTGGAGAGGCTTATTCCTGCTGACAAAAAGGCTACACACACACACACACACACACACACACACACACACACACACACACACACACACACACACACACACACACACACACACACACACACACACACACACACACACACACCCTTGTAGAGTCATATGCACAGCCTGAGCTCGACGCATCTATTCCTCCGCTGCTGCTAGATCTATTTTACACAGTCACGACCACAGTGACAACAAAGGAGGGAGGGTTTTCACAGTGGCAGCAGAGAGAGCGAGACAGAGAGAAATTAGGCAACTGAGGATCTAAGAAACAGAAGACAAGAGGGAGAGAGGAAGACATAGAGCACCCAGCTCTGGATCTCACTGAAACTGGGTCAGGCACACACTGTGCTTTGTATGATTTTCTGCACTCTGTATGATTGTAGATGTATACATGCACTTGGAGTGCGCATGTTTGCTCAGCAGTAATTAGACTGTCATATGATTCGATCTAAAGCCGTGCACAGCTGCCTCCGGGGGAAAGAGAGAGCGCCGTGATGAGGAGGGGAAGGAAGCTGTTTCGACTTTCTAAAATCACGGCATGTCTGTGGGTACGGAAGCAGTCGTTTTAGCAGTGCATGCAGATGTGTGCGGATCAATACAGTACGAGGACGATACCATTACAACACCCCGCCACTACCCGCTACCACCATTACAACCATCTCCCACTGCGCCCCCCCCTTCATGGCAGTGTAGTTTCCATAGCAGCGGTTTGTGGAGAGGCCGTCCTTTATGCTGATATTTCTTGCTCATACATTAAGCCACAGTTAAGCATCATAAATAACACCTCTGAGCAAAGAGCTGCACATCAACATAAAATCATTTTTCCCTCCAGAACATTGCAGGTTCAGATGTAAGCTGTTGCAGACCACACAAAGGTGAAGGCTCTGTTAATCCTGAAAATACTGCATCTATGTATGCGATGGACAGCTGGAGTCCATGCTCAAATCAGCCAGGTGGCTCCGAGCTGAGACTCCTCCTTTATTCGTTCTTATTTATTTAATAGTCTATTTTCCCAATTGAAAAGATGAAATAAACTATAACTGAAAAGGATGAGTGAGTGAAACAAACAAAGGTGATCATGAACCATTTAGGGGTTAGAATTGAAATTAAAAAAAAATATTTTCAGCTTGGGAAATCGGAGAATCCCTGTCTAATTAACTCAAATGCAGAAATGAGATGATAAAATTAAACTCCTGACTTCAAAATAACCCTGGAGAAAGACCTGCAATCTGACATAAAGGTGTGAGATGCAATAAAAGTACAATTGGGAAATGTTCAAATTCAAATAATTCAAATAAATGTAAATATGTAATATAAAATGAAATGTAATTTCATTTAATTTATTTGACCCTAATTGACTGATAATTTGTAACGTATCTCTTTGTTTTTGAACCGTGTCATACGAGCATGAATGCAAACATATTGAGTTGGAGAATGAAAGTATGAGTATAACGAAGGGAATATCTTACAACAGTTATTGTTGTGGTCCTGAAACAGATCCCCTGGGGAACACTATGAGGAAATAATTCAATAGTCAAACCTTTGGCTTGAGACAATTATTCACTTGTAGATGAAAACATGCATCTAAAGCTCTCAGCATTAACAATACTTGGCTGCTTTGGCACATTTCATACAACTTTAGCTACATTACATCCTGCAAAGTTATGTCGATTTCCAGGGACAACACGCTGAAAAGATGCTCCCCATGAGGATACCTGCTTGCTGTAAATTGGTCCATCTATCTGTTATCGATACGTGAGTTTTCCTATTTAGGGTAATGGGGGTTTTCTGCAGCTTTTATTGCAATTCTCTTTAGGTGAAAGGGAGAGGTACATCCTGGACACGTCGCCAGTACTAAGTATACATGCAGAGAGCAAAACGTAATGGCACAGATATAAATAATTGGTACCACTTGAAACATTGATCCAGAAGCTCTCCTTTTTAATTGCAGAGATGCTAGAGAGTTAGAATGGTCGAGCCAGGGCAGCCAAGCTTTGCTCTTCCTTATGATGGATGAGGTTCCTCATGAGAGTGATATGCAGCACTACAGAGATTTGTTACCTGAGAAGTGAAGTTAATTAGAAGAGGTTGGAGCTTTGCTTGTCCCAGCACAGATAAATTATATCTGATACAGCTCAGCTGTTATTTACTTTTTGTTTGTTTGTTTTAATGTTTTTCAGTCAGGACGATTCTGTATTTAAAATCAAGGAGCATGACAATACTAGTCAAAACAAATTAACAAATTAAACACATAAATAAAAAGGGAACATTTACTTCTTTGCACAAAAAAATTCCTATATGAGCAAAGCCAAACAAGGACATCTAGTAAAATTCCCATTTCGGCCAATATTTCTGCAGGCAGTCTCTGGATGTCACTTTTTTAAGTTTAACTAAAGCTTTGGCTATATTTAAACCTGCCTGCCTGGTTGTGTTCTGCACCCCAGATATTGCTGTAGTCCTTTGTGTCAGTAGTTGAACATACATTGTTATCATAACAATAGCCAAAGCTACAAAAAGCAAGGCTGGAGTCATGGAAGCTAGATTTAGCCTTTAAAAGTACTCACATCGGTAGTTTTAGTGATTAATCTAGTCTCCTTGGCATCTTTAAATGTGTCTGTGTGATGGAGTGTGTCCAGTTCCAGGACATATGGTGATTGGTACTCTGGGACAGTCATTCCCCAGCTGGAAGATTTGAATGAGTGGAGGTGCTGATTAGCACGGACCCACACACACACACACACACACACACACACACACACACACACACACACACACACACACACACACACACACACACACACACAGTGCATACACGTGTGTATGCATGGATACAGACTTGCACACATTTAAAAAAAGCTTCAGCTAATCCAACCATGTGTGCCTGGGAGATAAGGGGCATCCTGCATACTCTTTCTACATACTTTCCCTCTCTCCTTCCGTCTCACCTCTCCTCCTCTCCCCCTGTGTTTTCTCTCTGGGAGAGTTGCACCTAATTCCCTAATCCTGAGTAGGGGCCACAGCACAGTTAGCAGTGACCGCAGAAATATGCACAAACAAAGGTCCAAATAAGAGGGGATTTTTTTGTGTGTGGGGTTTTTTTTGTTATTTTTTCTTTTTTGGGGGGGGGGCGGGGGTTGGGTAGCCAATATCAATAACTGGGCAATGAAAACAAGCAAGAAATCTTTCCACCTAATAGAATTTTCTGGCTGGTTGCACAGATGTGGACAATTCCGTTTTCTCCTGCGGTTGAGAACATATATTTGATGTCTGAAATCCCAGATTCAAAAAGAATCTAATAATAATGAACGAGACGCAGAAGAATGACGGTGAACCCCGGGGTTTCAATCCAACAAAATGGTTGTGACAGAGAAAGTACAAACTGTACAGCCAGGTCAAAAATATATTTGGCAGACATGTTGTTGTTTTTTTAAATCAGTTTGGTCTGAGCTTAGTTTCCTGTGTATTCTGCTGAGAGCTCTCGGGGAGGTTACTCTGTTTTTTTTTTTCTATGATGGCTTCAAGGGTTAATGAAAATAAGTTGTGGACAAAATATGTTTATATCGAAGTGCAAAGCTGTAGAAAGATCCTAAATAAATCATCTGTGAAAGATCGGTTTGAACAGGGCTAAAAAGTGTGCAGTTGGATATTATATTTTTGATATTTTGAGCAAAAGAAAAAGAGCATAATATGTCTCCTTTAATCTATCACACTCCTCTACGTATTAGTTCACTGGCATCATTCTAGTGGATTGATCTGGATTGAATTGTCACTGCTTGAGCCGCCCTTTTTGGTTGGGTCCACGGGCTGAACGTGGCTTTCTTCATTAAACTATACTAGGAGAGAATACTAACGATGTTCTGTCAGTGTCTCAACCTGCAGCAGCAACATTATTAACTTGTCTAGAATAATAGCCAGCAACATAAACGTGAGGTTTGCAATTTTATTCTGCATATATAGGTTTAATCTTTAATTTTTACAAGTTTGGGATTTATGCCACATTTTACTGCTTTTCTTATTTCTCGTGGGGTTGTCTCATGTCTAAAGTACTGAGAGCTTTAAAAACATGCACATAGTCTGACCAGGGCACAGAGGAGGTCGACAGCTTCCAGGATGAGCTCCTGATGTCCTATTCTGGTGACACCCAGCTCCTCCAGCTCCTGATGGGTGATGTGCAACAGCTGCTCTCCTCCCATCTGCTCCCGCTCAAAACTCTTCACGTACTGCTGCAGACAGTCATCCAGACCTGAGGAGAGCACAGACACACGCAGATTAGGACGTGCTGATGCATCTGCACGGCTTCACCGTGTGCCAGGCTGTCGGTCTACATAGCAAAATATTTTTAATTACCCTGAGACAACAAGATGAGGAAACATCATCCCTGGAAACAATGATAAAGATGACGATCACAATGCAGAGAAATGCGATGAAGAATTCAGGCTTGGGAGTAGATGCCAATGTCGTAAACATAGAAATTATGTCTAATACCATCAAATAGAAACTACAGATAAACACCAGCTGAAGGGCAGCCCATCTGCTGATGCACCTTTTCTCAACTGGATTATCAGCACATGCACAACATGAAGTATTACGATTGATCTCAATGACATTTCTTTTTATATTTCAGAGGATAAAGTTACTGATAGCCAGTGATCTATTTTTTTCCTTTTATTTTCAAGTGAGAAGAATTCATGTCATTCTGTCTGATTATGGGTGCGTCCCTCACTCAAAAACCATGTAACGAGAGCACAGAAAAAAGCATGTATTCGCATGTGATTTCCCTCTGCTATGCTGCGGTTGCATCCTGTGCAGACATCCAGTCAGCTGCCCATTGGTGTGGTGGCTCCGGGATACTATTGATCAGCAAGAGCCTCTGGCTCTGAACCCGACAAAGTCAGCAGAAAGCACATCTCCCCACAGACCTAATGAACAAGCCTGCTCAAAAATGAGCCAACACGCAGCAAAAATGCACAAAGGGACACTAAATTATGCACACGCTCACACATAGTGGTGCCCTCTGTCCCTCCACAAACACACACATCACGAGTACCAACGCAATTACAACTATCGCTGTTATTCAAATCCACCGCAGAGGAAAGTTGTTAGTCAAGTGGAGCTGTGAGGAAAACACTGATGCCCAGGGGAAGTGCTGCTGACAGAGAGCAGACAGTGTGGTAGCACCTTTATGCCATCACCAAGCAGGCACGCTTGATGCAAACAAGAAGCATGTTGCACTGGGACGAGAGAGACAAAATATAAGCCTCCTGTTGCTCTGAGAGACATGTGGAGACAATCTCGTCACACACAGCACAGCAGAGCAATTTCAAATCCAACACATCTGCAAGAGGCTCTGAACTCCAGCAACACAGATAAATTAATTTAAAGGAATGCATTCCCTGCAGGAACGTCCCATGTTTTAATAGATGTTTCAAATGATGTAATGTAATGATATTAACGGTTGTACAGACTTGAAATACCACCAGCATAAAGGCACCAACTTTTTCATATGCATGAATTTAAAGATTGCATTTGATTAAAAGCCTTCACATGTCCGGAAATGACAAAACATGCTCATACATTGTACTACCACAGCAAATTATCATTTTTAAAGCTTTTATTTGCCATCATGCAATCAAATTGTTGAGGCAAACAGGATTTGGGATGGCTAATCTTATGGGATGATCTCCAGCTCTTTGAGCTCTGCCAGAGTCTGAACTCGGATTCAGAAGTCTTTCTTCTAAGTCTTTCTTATACTTTTTGGATTTAGATTTGCTGCGATAGTCTTGTTGAAAGGTTCGAAGGTGCTGAAGGCAGAGATTTTAGACCAGTCTGGTCCTCTAAGTCCGCTGTCCTGCATGTTTTAGATGTTTTCCAGCTCTAAACCTCCTGATCCAAATGGCTGGGTCATCACCACACTGGTGCAGGTCCCCATGACAAGCTGATGATTGATTCATGTGAATCATGTGTGTTGGAGCAGGAGAGCATCTAAAACATGTATGACAGCAGACCTGGGGGACCGGACTGGAAAATCCCTGTTTTAGACCAATGGATGTTGGAGGGGGTTGTTTTTTTTATCCGCCATCCCTGCAGAGAAGGAGGGTTTCAGTGGAAAACGCATGAAGCTTGTAGGTAAATAAAGTTTTATTGCTGGGTACTTAAATGCAAAAACAAAGAAAAAGTGGTAAATGATTTGTCATTCATTTTATTTATTTATTTATTTTTAAATATGCCTGTATAAATTAAACAAAACTCGGAATTTTTGTGCATAATAAGATAAATTTCCCTTTTGACATTTTACTACTATATTGCTCAGTTTTTACTGTAATAATAGTAACATTTCCTCTTTACACAAGGAGCCCAACACCTTCACTTGGGGCGTTCAGGCAGGACCTCGTAAGGATTTCCTATGCGGACTTCACACATAAACATATACTTCCGCGTGCATTTTGTCCCTGAGCACAGAAAAGCAGACCCCTCCCCGAGAGTTTTCTATTTTCACTAACAACGGGAATTTTAATCAATACAGCTATGCAGTCTTTTGTTGTTGTTTCAAAAAGGCCCCAGTTTACTCCAAACTCTTGCAAAAGACTACATATACTGTTGCATTCTTGTGTTTTACTCAAATTAGCAGCGTTTCTTCCAACAGAGCATATTTACTCCAATGGAGAAAAAAGTCCAGTGCAGTCTAATAAATCATCACCAGTGTTGGCAGAGATGTGCACGAGTTGATAGTGTGCAGAAGTGGCCGGCAGCTACAGCGGCAGAGGGGAGGGAGCCAGAGCAGCAAGGAAGCCCTGCAGCTAATAACAAGAATGTCTAAATGTGGCCCTCACTGCAAGAAAATAAGATGGCTACAGTTGGCTATTTCACAGACAGATGTGGCCATGTTCGTCCTGTACCAAAAAGAGGTTGATCTCATTTTTCAAAGCAATTTTCTCTCTCACTTTGACTGACATTTCCCCCTTCTCAACTCTCACTCCTCCTCATTAATACCCTTGCCACTTTTTCTGAACCCAGAAGCACGTTTCAACAGTCGCCATGTCAAGACACTGAGTCCCATTACTGATTATGTCATCCTAATCTGACAATATTTGTACGATGATGGCAGTAATATATTCCTCCCACATTTAAGTGGGCAAACTTGATGCAAAATACTTTATGCATTTTAGGATTTTCACTTAGCCTGGAAAGACACGGTAATAATTTAATGTAAAGACATTTGCAAAGCAAAAGCTCTATTAGACCTCTTCTGCAGAGTGCTGTCGCAAAAATAAATGAATGAATGCTTTAAAATAAATGAATAAAAATAAAGCCCTAACCCACCCAACCCTCATTGATCTGTCATCCCAATTACTCCTTTAAGTACTCGTAATTAAGACTTCATGAGTTTATTCAAAAATAAAATCATTTCTGTTGGAGAGAAAAATCATGGCACCTTTCCTACTTTACTGCCAGTGAGATAAATATAAGAAATAAACAGTCTATATACTGTTTTGGTCCTTTTCAAACTTTCGGAGGAAACAGCAGCTTCATCTGATCCATCAACTTGACTCTCAGACTCTAGCAGCCGCCCACGCCACAGATGTTTTCCTTTTAATCAACGCTTCGGTTCTGGATCTGATCAGCCTATCATCACTGACAGGCCATGCTGCTGTAATTAAACCCTCAAGTAAAAATGGATGGATGGATAGATGGATGGTAGATAGATAGATAGATAGATAGATAGATAGATAGATAGATAGATAGATAGATAGATAGATAGATAGATAGATAGATAGATAGATAGATAGATAGATAGATAGATAGATAGATAGATAGATAGATAGATAGATAGATAGATAGATAGATAGATAGATAGATAGATAGATAGATAGATAGATAGATAGATAGATACAGGACTGTCTCAGAAAATTAGAGTAAGTTCTTTATTTTCTGTAATGCAATTAAAAAAACAAAAATGTCATACATTCTGGATTCATTACAAATCAACTGAAATATTGCAAGCCTTTTATTATCTTAATATTGCTGATTATGGCTTACAGTTTAAGATTAAGATTCCCAGAATATTCAATTTTTTTGAGATAGGATATTCTATATAGATAGTCCCCGTTTAGTCCTGATTAGTTCCTGTTTTATTTTGAAACCCTGTGTCCTTGCCTGCGTCCGAAATTCCATACTTCCACCCTAATGAGTATGCAAAATGAGTATGCGAGATTTTTTAGTGCGTCCAAAACATTAGTACGTACTCAATAGTATGCTGTATCCATACTTATCCCGGAGAATTTTTTTAGTGTGGATTGATGGACAGTAGCGGAGCAGAAACTTCCCACAATGCAATGCAGCAGCGTTTGGTTGCTAAGTGATACGTATATGTCATAAGTATAATATTAAGTATAATAATATTATTATATAATATTAATATTATAATATTCGTATATAATTATATTATATAATGTCATCTTGTTTTGGCCAGAATAAACGGGAAAGAGCGGAGCGGTGCTGCTACTGCTGCTGTTTACTCAAACGTGTGCCGAACTTAAGTATACTCTTTAGTATGTACTTTTTATTATGGCATTTCTGACGCACCGCTTGTGTTTAAAGGGAAAGTTCGTTTTTTTACAACCTGGACCTTATTTCTGACATTTTTTATGGTCGTATACTCACCCAGGCAAGTTTGGTGTCATTTGGAGTCCTTCGGAAGATATTAGGGGTTTTTTTGCGAGCCGCTTCTCCATATAATGGCGCACAGAGATGACGTCATGCAGGTCAGAGGTCTTGTTTACAAACTAATTTATTTGTTACACACATAGCCCCGGATGTAGACAACAGGTCCTGGAAGCAGATCTAGTGATTCATAAAAGAAATGAAGAGTTTCGCGGCAATCATGTGTTATTTAGACGCTGCATCGTCTGTGTCCCGCGGTGCCCCCGTTCACTACCGTTATATGGAGAAGCGGCTCGCAAAAAAAACCCTAATATCTTCCGAAGGACTCCAAATGACACCAAACTTGCCTGGGTGAGTATACGACCATAAAAAATGTCAGAAATAAGGTCCAGGTTGTAAAAAAACAAACTTTCCCTTTAAGTTCCGTCTTGACTTCCCTTGTTCCATCTGCCCTGATTATCTGCACCTGTGTCTCGTCAAGTCCTCTGTGTGTATCTGGTCTTGTCTTTGCCTCGGCCCCTGCTGGTCTGTACTGTTTCTACCCCTGTTGTGTCCTGTCAAGTTTTTATTGAGTGGTAAGTACTTGTGTTTTTGTTGACCCTGCTCTGCAGTGTTTTTGGCTTGTTTTTAGTAATAAATCACATTTTTTGGAACTCCTGCCTCCTTTGTCAGCTGCATTTGGGTCCTACATCCCCCACTAGTTTGACTTGTATAGATAGATAGGTACAGTGCTTCCACAAGAACCCTTGGTTACTTTTGACCAGGATACGTCCCCTAACTCAATGTTTCTCTATCCTAGTTCTCCGGCACCACTCCCCTGAAGGTTTTACATGTTTTCAAATCCAGTCTATATTTAAATGAAAGGATCCCCTCAATCACTTGCCATGAAAGTCTGCACAAGTCTGCCAATGACCATTCATTCGAGCGAATACTGTTGTACGGAATTGGACTGTACTGAATCTGATTAAAGTGGGACGTACAGTTTCTCATTGAACTGAGCTGAATGTAACTTGTTTACTTTCTCTCTGCAATGCCTTGATGTTGTTGTTTGCTGTGGATCGGTGCCACCAACAGTGCCTAATTGGAAAATTCTGATCCATGAGTCACACTCCAGGAAGGAAACATCTACAAAGATGCAACTACACTCCCAATGACATATTTGCGTTTAGTAAGTATTCCTTTGCTAATGTAAAGCTCCACAGAGAACCCTGATCTCCCCATCATACATTTACTGTAGGATAACGTGAGAAGCAGCTGGGATTGCATAAATCCATAGAGGAGCAGTGAAATGTTCTCTCACATGCCTGGAGGAGCCTGCCTACCATGTATCCTGAGAAATTGTGTGCAAGTGAACCTCAGAAGTAGTACCGCTTTGAAGGCAAAGACTAACTTTGATGTAAAGTAATAATAAAAATGATTTATGATGTTTCCTTTGAAAGCACATGAACTCAACATGTAGTGTGTAAAATATCTGCACAGTACGGTAAATCGAGCAGAGACGTAATGATGAAAGAATGAAAAAGGTAGCTGTCTTTTAGGAAAGCCTCATTCTCCCACTACATCGCATTTACTGCAATATATTTGTGAGTCATTTCCTTTTGTGTCACATATGACAACACTCACTTACATCCTCTTAAAATCACATGCGTAAAAATGCACATATGCACACAGAGGCATAAATGCACGGATTACTTTCCCAGTGTGAAGTGCAGCTGCTGGCCAATCACATGAGCCAAAATGACTTCCCTAGAGGACAAACAGCTGATAGTGGTTCATCTGCAGAGTTCATCACACATGGAAGCAGGGCTAACACACACACACACACACACACACACACACACAAAATAACACAAGGGGATCAGGCTTCCGCAGATTATAAGTGAAATAAAACAAAAACTAATTCTTCCTGACTACTGTCAGGAATATCACGCTCTTCTCTGTGAAATGCAGTATCTTGGCAGTAAGATACTCCATCACAACTGAACTATATTAAAGATTTGCTTCTGCTGTTTGGGGAGTTACAACAGGCCCGGCGATTGTGAGAGGCCACTTCAGTGTAGTTTTCTGTCAATATTGCTTTTGCTGCAACAACTCAGCAACTTAATACTGGACTGTATTTGCTGAACCATCACTTCTCTGCACTTTAAACAGCCTCTTGTAATACAAATGTGTCAAGTTTCAACAGTCTGATTTGTAAGTTATGATACTGTGTAAATGCATCTATCTTGTGTTTCTATTACTTTTTATTTTTTCCAAACCAAGACTACTGCCTGCAGCATGACATCAAATGACATGCCAAGTGCAATAGAACGATGCACAATGGTTTTTACTTTTCTACACTATTTTAAGATGAATGAGATCCTGTTTCAGAACCTTTTAAAGGACAAAATATTCACAAAGCACTTTTGACAAGTTTGTCATCTTTATGTTTAAAAAGGCAATAAAAGAATCGTGCTGTTTCTCACAACAGATTTCTTTTTCTGTGAAAGTACCTATGAAACTATTTTGATTACTTCCCATGGCAGATTTCTCTATGCATTTTATGCATATGCATCTTCGTAACAAATCAGAATCAGAATCAGAATCAGAAAGGGGGTTTATTGCCAAGACAAGGAATTTGTTGTGGTGATTGGTGCAATACAGTAAAAATAAAAATAATAAATATAAAAGCAAACAAATATATGGAGATAAAATAAGAGATAGAATAAAATAAAATGTATAAACAGAAATAAACAGAAATGTACAATATGAGGATTAAAAAGTGCCGGATATGAGTCTTCGTTGGGTTTTTTTTTTTTTTTTTCTGTGCTTGAGATATATTTGGGTGTCTGAAGCAACAACTAAATTAAAATGTTTCATTTTGGATCCATCTTGATGAAAAAATACATGATTTCAGATTTGCAGGATTTTGTTTCATCACAAACCCAGTGCGAAGCAGAAATGTTCAGCCTCTCCATCTTTCTCTCTTCCTAACTTCAACTTTTACCTTTTTTGTAAGTTTCCTATTCAACACAGATTCTCATTAACTGTAAATAGTAAGTTTAACATAAGTCAGATATAAAGATCTCCTCTGTCAAGTCTTTTAAATATTAAATAGGACATCTTGTTTGCCTTTTATTAATCATTACTTTTATTTTTTGTCACAGAACTGTGGCTGGGCCACTGGACGACACTATTCTGCTCCATTTGTCCCAGCTGAGCTGGAGCAGTTCCCTGGTGGATTCGCATAAATGTCAACTATTGTTACCCTAGAGACAGGTCCAGTGCTGGTCCAACTTCAGCCTTCAACAAGGAAACGTGGCACTGAAATAATGAAATTTGAGGGTTCTTGAGCTTCTTAACGCATCAAATTCTTGTGTTGAATTTACTGGGGTATGTAGCCTTGAACAATCCAACAGAGGGCTTGCATAAAGAATCACTCTAAATAATCCGGTATTTATTTTAAACCTCAACCCAGATTTGGTTTTGTTTTGTTTTGCTCTGTTTGTTTTTTAAGGACCTTGGAGAGTTCTGTAGATTTTGTCCTAGGCATTTAAAGAGCTATTTGTCCGTCCCTAAAGAGGCTTGGTCACTGGCACCTAATCCATAAGCACCCTTCAAAAGAAAATGTAATTTTTGCTTGTTTGAAAATGTTTTGCAACAAAAATTCATTCATGGGATGTATTTATTTTTACGTGACTGTTTTCCTCCTTTTAGCATGAAACAGGACATAAAACATTCAACAAATCATGCAGCTCACTATTAAATATGTAGACTGGCAGATTTAGTTATTCATACATCTTAAAGCTAACAGGAATTACAGAGTACAATAAGAAGTCTTTGTGTCTTTGAAGCTGTAGATAGTGTCATTTACTGTATAATTTACCATTTTTAAATCTTAAATTAATTGGTTTGCTGTTGCTCGGACTTAAATAAACTATATTTCAACACCCACCGTGCCACACAGACATATTTCTCTCTCTCTCTCTTCTCCCTCTTCTGGACTACATTTACTTGGAGTAAATAAAAAAGGACTTCACCAAGCTCTCCATCTCTCGATCCTGTCCAAAAGCCAAAGCTTTGCGCAAGTATTTCTTGTTGAAGGATTCATCCACATTTCAAGCAATTCCCTTTCATTCTTTATTTCAAAATAAAACCCTCTCTTTTCAAAAACACAAGAGTTACCAGGCAACCGGGGTGGGATAAACCTCCAGGTAGAAGTAAAGATATCTCAAAATATTCTTGGCAATTATCAAAAATGTGATTGTGCAAACTTGTGTTCCCTGTTTATGGAGTTGGGGCAACTACACGGGCAACACAGACTCCCATTCTGCTGTCCTGGCCTCATTAGGGAGACAGGTAGCGTTGAAAGCTTTGGCGACTGTGAACAAAAAACACAACTCCCTCTAAAAATAATCCTACTCTGAAATATTCATCAGATCATGACAGAATACTCTTAAGACCGTGGCGTTTTATTTCCCTGGTATATTAAATCTCTCCTCTGAAATTCAGCTTGCACAGAGAAGTCAAGAGGCAATCTACAGCCACTGGAGGAAGGAAAACAAGGTCAACCAGAAAAACATGTTCAGTTCAGAGTCAGACCGCGACTAAGTCGAAGATATATCTTAAAATGAGTTTTAGCTTGACCTAATAAGCCTTTACTCTTCTATCCTAATAAATAAGTTTGCATCTCCAGTTTAAGGAAGAAGATTCACTGAAATGATCCAAGAAAAGTCAAAGATGAGAAACGTTTTCCTCAACAGTGCGCCGCTAGAACGATACTTGTATCATCATCTATGGGTTCTGATTTATAAGCACACATAATGACACTGAAGCTATTCTATTCAATATTTTATTTGAACAATGGATCCAGTTATGGGGCATAGTGCACAATCAATGTTTCAAGTTTACCGGCCTAGTTAAAGTCTCACAAGCATCACCAGTGGCTCGGCATCGTAACTCTGCGTGCTTTAAAATGGAAAGATGGATTTGTGTTAGTAGCTGAGTGACAACGCTGCCGCCACTTACAGCAGTTGTTTCCCTGTACCAGCTGTCATTTCAGAGCCTTTACCAACCATTTTACTTTAGTTCTTTTCAAAGAGAAAGTTCAACAACGGGTGGAGTAAAGACATCGACTAGAAACTAACAAGTGGACCAAAACAGAGCTAAACTGTAAATGATGTTATATTACATATATGTCCACATTCCCCAGGTGAAACAAACTTAATGCAGGTTTACACATTAATCACTTAGTCCCTTTTCTTGTGCAATCACTCACTGATTGAAAGGTTAGTTGATTACAAATGAGCAAATAATCATTGTTTTGCTTTATCAATACAGTGATAATTAACAGCTAACCATAAGTGTTAGGTCATAAATAGAGCATTAACATTTGTACATTCACCCCCACATGCTACTACTGAACAAAACTAATGAGCTCAAAAATTGTGGCCCCATAAATACCGTATCATTCATCCAAAGGGTCTTTATTAATTATAAATCATTAGCAGATCTCATGTTGTTGGTTTTAGGTTTACATCCACCAACCAGCTTAGCAGGTGAACGCTGAAGCAAAACGCTGCGCTGTTTCAGATAGTAATTCTAGCTAAAACAAAAGGGTGAAAGTTTGATTTTTTCTACTAGAATGTAATCTTGTTTAATCTTTTAATACTGACAGCTCAAAAATCAGTTGCCTTTTTCGACGGAGAAATTTTTTGCAATTAATATTTTTAATTGTGATGCTAATTCTGCCGTGGATATCTCCGGTGACCCCGCCTTTATCGTTCAACTTCACAGGTCCGGAAAAGCTTTGTTCCATATTGTAATTTTATTACTGCAGAACAACAGGTGCAAAATCAACCCAGCGAGGCACACACACACACACACACACACACACACACACACACACACACACACACACACACACACACACACACACACACACACACACACACACACACACACACACACACACACACACACACACACACACACACACACACACACACAGGCCTCTCTGTTCGGGCCTCCGGATAGAGCGGGTGCTTTGATATAATGCCCATCGCATCTCCAATTCCCTGCACTGCTCTGCCGTCATCTCTTCCTCTGTCATACCCATCCTTTCCCTTGCACGCTCCCTCATTTCCTCCCCCATCTTAGTCCCATCAACCTTTCTTTCCTTTTGATTAGCACCTCCCCAGTTTTGAATCCATGTCCCTGCTCTATTCTCTTCCACTGAGCTTTAGGCCATATAACAGACGGCGAAGAGGATCAGTGTGTGTGTGTGTGTGTGTGTGTGTGTGTGTCTGAATGTCTCGCTCTGTACTGGGCATCTAAATGTGTAGCTTCTTCCCCATCTTTCTACATGTGCAGTGACTCAAACACATTCAGATTGGGTTTCCATGACTACCAATGCCCCACTTAAAGCGCCTGCTCCAGAATGGCAATGTACATACATGCATACGTAAGTATATATATATATATATATATATATATATATATATATATATATATATATATATATATATATATATATATATATATATATATATATATATATATATATATATATATATATATTCAGTAAACACACCTTCAATTGCAAATATGTGCATTCATATGCCGTACCTGCATCTATGGATTTCTTTGGTAAAGAAAGGATGACTGGAGGAGTTTCCTCCGTGGGTGCACTTATGCATGTGTGTGTTTCCCCATAATAAGGAACACTGTTTAATCTTTAATGCAGCTGAAACTACAGCAGGCACACAGTCAGAGCCAGGGGGAGTGTGTACTCCAGCACAGACTTCCTTACCATGTCAGCAGGAGACTAAATCAAGGGACACAGTATGGAACTAGAGGCGCACGAAGAGAGTGCATCCTCTGCCAAGACCAATGTTCTGACTGTGATCAAGATCTGCAAGACAATTTGATCCATGTTCTCTTCTTATGACCATGCTTAACTGTTTGGGTTCAGGAAGTTCAGCCTGCTTGTTAGCTGAAGCGTGAAGTAGAGCGCCTCATCAGGAAGAACTTAAAGCCTTTCACGAAGAAGGCTGTGCTTCTAGGCCAACACTAATGTAGGAACCGATTCTCTCTGGATGAGGGTAGTTCAAGAGAGATGGCTCAAAAATATAAATGCAAAATTCATTTTTTGATCAAAGTTTTGTTATATTTTGTTGGACTAAACTGAAAGAAGTAAAAATATATATTTTTACGCTGCTCCTACTGCATGATGTGACTACAACACAAGTCTCACTTCAGATATCAATCACTGGGCTGGTGAGATGCTGTTTTCCTCAATTCATTTTTAAGAGCTGCTCCAGTTCTGAAAACTTCACCAGTTAAGATTAATTTTATGTCCGCATTGGTGAAACTAAAAAAAAAAGAGGGAAAGAAAGAAAGAAAGAAATGATTTCTTCCTGAAAGGTGATGTATGATGAGGCTTTTCATGGCAAGATAAGAACAATAAGAAAGCAACATCTATTTTTGCAGAAGACATACGTGGATTTGCTGGTGCCCAGACTGCTCTTGGCAAACATGCAGAAATTGTATGTTGGAGGATTTTATGACTTTATTTTAGGCATTTGTCTGGTTAGAGCTGAAGTCCACCAAAGTCTTTGTGTAATCCTATGAAAGTGTGGAGAAAAGCCTTTTATGTTTAGTTGCCAAATGCTCAAAAGATGAAAAGTTTATTAACAAACATTGAAACATTTTCTTGGAGTTGTCTCTTCCCACTGGCTGTTTTACACTCTATGCAACAGTGAGCGATGGAGCAGTTACCAAGGAGTCTCAAAATATGGAAGTTCTACTCTCTTTTACATCCTTCAGTTGAAGTGTTTGTAGGTCTGGAAGCACGCAGTGTCAGACAGTCAGAACATTTAGCAAATAAAATTATCTTACTATACCGCTGAGTTTTTTTCATCATGACTGAAGAAAAATAGCTTATTCGTGTTATTTGAAGAGAACCACATAATCTTGCAACTGTAAATTATGGATCTGAAACAATGGCACAGCGCCCTTTTCAATCATGAATTCACAGCTCCATTCATAGCAGCTGGTTTTCAGATGTGGAGTCATCCAAAGTTGGCCACTTTTGAGATCTATCAAACAGCGTTGCACAACCCACTCTCAACGTATACACCAAACGCAACATAATGAGAAAACAGATGGAGATAAAATTGACCTTCATGCCAGCGAAAAAGTTCAAGAATTTTTTATTTAGCAGACACTTCAGACACTGATTCAAGCACAGAAAATTTAAATTTTTCATACACGTTCCCTTTAAAGTTTTGAGAAGATAAATTGAACGTAATCTCAGTCGTTAGGCCCTTAAATACTGGTCTTTCTACATTTCCCCCTTCTCTCTGTCTCGGCCCCTGTATGAAAAAGCCACTTTGTAGAAAAGCGTAAAATACGATCCTCTATTTTTCCACCTCCAGATGTATAAAAGACGTAAAGAAGAAGAGACCACTTGCATATGAACAACATATTGCGTAATATGAGAGAATTTCTAACAACTTTCTGATCATGTTGGTTGTACGTGCGCGGCACCTTCACAGGGACGTGGATGAAAACAGAGGAAACTTTTGTCTGCTCCATACAATGTCAGTCTTTTTCACTCGCTAATAATTTAAAAATGTCGAATTGGGGAGAAAACGAGTTAAGAAAGCACCTTAGTTTCCTAGCAGAAGTTCAACTAAAGAAACAGCTGCGTGAACACAGCTGGATCCATATATTTTCACGTCGAGGAAGGGATGATGTCACATTTATCCAGTGCCACATTAACATCGTTAGAAGACACTGCTTAAATGTCCAAAAAGTGACATAAATAGGTAGAATGCTGACACCATCGCCTTCTCCGCCATTATTGTTTTTTATTTACCTGCACACATGGACATTATAGCTTACATCACGTAACACGCATACGACGTAGAGTCGCACTTTATTTCCAGTTTCATGTATGTAAGGATACGGTTTTCCAGGATTTTTCTGTCTTGCTTTGGCCAGTTTGTAAAGGTCAATGGGGTAAAATTGGTGGGCCGCTTTTACGTAAATGTAACAAAATGCCAGTATGCGAGCACCTGTTCACAGCCCCAACCTCCCACTGAAATGTGACATATCACCATTATTTTTAGATTGTTCCAGTGCTTTAGGACACACAGAGGGTAAGACAGATTACTGCAGGAAACGTGAACAGCCCTATTCATTTTCCTGTCAATGTCGTATGCATCAGCACGCTGCCGATACTGTGCACTTGAAAGCACACAGTGATCTTATGAGGCACACACACACACACACAAACACACACACACACACACACACACACACACGCACGCACACACACACACACACACACACACACACACACAAACAGCGGTAAGAGGGTGAAGATCCATTTTTCTTTGTTGCCTCACACGCTCAAACACAGATCCGTACGCACCGTGCTTAACACAGTCATTGCGTCATCAGCTGCACACACCTTAACAGATACAGACCCTCTCACACAGACACATATAGGAAACTCCTCTAGTGTGGGTGTTCAAATCAAAACAAATGCTGATGAGTCATCTTTCTGTACGCCTCACCAGTATTTTACTGGAGCACCCCTTCTACAGGAGGGGAGGATACATAGTGTAGTCTGTTTTGCTTGAATGGTAGACAGCAGTATCAGGTTTTCTTCATGGGACTGCAGAGTGTTACATTTTTTTGTCTTTCGTTTGACGTGAGTGGACTGTCAAGAAAAAGAGGTATCCAAGAGGAACAGAACTTTTAATACTTGTTTTGTGTGTGTGTTTGTTTGTTTGTTTGGGGGGGGGGGGCTTTTTACAGATGGATTCCAGTTTTTCTTCGTTTGCTTTTTTTGGGTTTTTATGCTGTGCTAAATCCAGTGATTAATGTCCAAAAAACTGGATATGTTCACAATTCAGTTTGTCTTCGCTCAGTTCAAGTTGAGGCTCTCACAAGACTGACTTAAATAATTTATTTTGTTCCGACAGCAACACGACAAAGCATGCTGGGTCCAACATATTTTCCCCCCATAACTTATATTGTATCAGATCTTCCTGCTTTCATATTTGATGAGTATAATAATGTTAAAGGTAGTTTATTTAATTAGCGGCTGGTGAAGACAAATGTTTGCTGTCAGCCTCCTATGCTTCATGTGTTCTCTTATGGTGAGTAAGAGAAAATGCTAAATCATTAAGAAGGTCTCAGTGCCACCTCTCTGTAAAGATCTTACAAGACTACTTGGATCAGCATGAGAGAGATGAAGCACTTCCAGCAAAGAAGCCAAAGTGAAACCCATGTAAGCATACAGATTAATACTCGCCTTTTACATCACTCATAAGCAAATGAGATCTGAGCTTAAGTCTGCCACTGCTGGTTTATGAAGGAGAAAGTAAAATGCTTCATTAAAAGAAAAATGCTTCAAAAGTTAGCAAGCATCATAAGAGACCGGGACATGCCAAACCATTTTTCTCAAAAGAGTTGGATGCAACTGGACATTTCTATTTGTCATTACAATACTGATAAACCGAAAGTGATATGTTATGCTTTTATGTAAAATCACTACATTTGTCTTTATTCCATTTCATCTGTTGGGTTAGGCCTTTCAGTGCTGTAGCATTGTAGCACATTGCTCTTTTCCATGTCAGCTTTAATTTCCACGACAGTATAATGATTTATAATAACCATAACGGGTTAAAGGGCATGGCGGCTGAAAAAGACAAAGGTTAAACTGCAAAACTAGCATTCACCTAAATTCATGGTTCAGATGAAGTCTTTAGCCAGTATTTTTAAACTTCATTGGAACCTTGACTAACATAATTTTGGACAGCCTGTACATTATTTTAAAATGCTGGATAACAGATTCGACTCTGATGGGTTAACGCCTCAACTTGGCCCTTGACTGTGATAAAAAATAAAATACAGAAGATTCCCATTTAAAAAGAAGTTGAAATCATATCTTTAAATGAGTGAAAGGAAGTACTATCTTCTGCTTTTCGACATATTTCTACGTCTATCTTTATGTGGGTTACATTCTATATTTGGCATCAGTGAAAATCATAATTTTGTATGTCTGTTCAATATTTCAAACATTAGACCCATTTGGCATGTTATGTCAAATAAATTACAGATGAGCCTTTATTCATGAATGGTTGCAGCTTGTCCAAGGGAACGGATCAGATGCTGAAGCTGTACCTCCACTGGCAGTGGCTGTTGAGACTAATTACAAACCCAAGAACATCATTGTAATCACATCAGCTGATGCGTCCAATATCATTCCTTGCCATACATACTGACGGCCTAGCCACCATCTTTCTTCCAACCTGAAAGACTGGTCCTGCACCATAATGAAAATCAAACAGTAACTCTGAAACAGGCAGAGATGCATACAGGTTTTATAACTAAAATTGGCCATCTGTCTGGAAATAAAACAGACATTTTTTTCCTTACACTTTATTTTAAAGTCTGAGTCATAAAATAACTTATAATTAAGTAATACTATTAAACTAGGGATTGTGGGCAATATTCTCCCGGTTTCTATTGTTTGCCATGCAGTCCACCACAGTTTGTCTCACAGCTCAGTGGATGACCAGAGTGTGTAAAAACAGCACTACATAGGCTACACACGCAAGCACACACACATGCGAGCACCATTAGTGATTACTCATTCATACTGTCTCTATGAGGGGAACCGCGCCAGCAAAAAAGAGCAAGAAAAAAAGTGCGTGATGGCTGCGTTTGCCTTATAAATACTGATTTATGGTTCCGCGTTACACCAACGCAGGGCCTACGGCGTAGGCTACGCCGTAAGCTCTGCGTAGGCTACGCCGTAGGCTCTGCGTCGATTTAACGCGGGACCATAAATCAGGCTTTATAAGGCAGGCGGCATTGCGCTGTCCACGGTGCTGAAGCGGACTGCGCGGCTGGCATCGGACCTGGGGGGGACAGGGGGGGGGGGGCATGCTGCGAACCATTCATCATGCCTGCACGCCTGCACACACATCAGCACAGGCACACACAGCCTTCACCGCGCATGGTAATATTCACTTGTGTCAGTGAGCAAGAATGACACATCCTCCTGGCTCATTGATGAGAGCTGATCTGCTGCTGATGGCAGCATCAACAGTATTGCCCATACTAGGCTTGGTTTTCCAGAGATGAGATAGGACTGAACCCCCCAGACCCCAGTGCTGGTTGGGGACGTCCATTTCAATGCTGCACCACGCTCAGGCGCATTTACTCCACTTAAGTGACTTTGACCATGCAGTCTCAAAGTGGTCACCTCCATCGGCCACGATCCTCACGTCGGAACACATGCACGCACAGACCCTGCTGCTGCTGCTGCTCACCACCATTACCATTATAATCACACGCAGCCTGGCTCTTAAGAGTGACGGGTGAATGAAGCAATGCAATATTACCTTTCATCCAGTCCAACACTTGCTTTGGTGTCCATTTACTTATAGGTTCCATCACCAAAGCCATGGTGTCACAGTCTCACCGAGATGAACAGCACGAGACTCAATGCGGGCGTCATAAAACGGCTTTGTCAGTCACATCTGGAACAACTGGGCGGTGGATACATCTGAGGAAAAGAAAAAGGTTGCCGGGTTTATTCTCTCCATCGGAGCATGGCCGCCTGCAGAAACGGTGGACGGGGATGCAGTGGTGCAATCCATGCGCGCACACGGACACGCACACACACGGTCTCTCCTCTCCTCCGCTCGTGCTCCCTCTCTCCCTCCCTCTTTCTCTCTCTATCTCTCTGATTCTTGTGCCTTCCCGCCAGCAGCCCGCGCGCTGTGAGAAGTGGATTCAGTGGGCTGGAGGAGATGGAGCAACCCCTCCCGTCCCCTCTTCCACCCGCCCGCCTCGCTGCAGCATCATCCAGGGCCACCACTCATAATACAGAGCAGGGAATGGTGCAACGCACGCCGTGCAGGGAGGATCTCGGCGTCTCCCTCCCGCCCTGCTCCAGGCACGCAGGCACAGAGAAACAGGCTTTATGCAAACATCTCAGTCAGACAGCAACGCTTTCATGAGTCGTGTGTACAGTATGTAGCAGCCCCAACTCAATACCACAGCTTATCCACTGCAGTGGGTTGCACTTAGTAGCCCTAACAAAGACCCACTACTACACATAGTAGATTTAAAGTATAATGATGTGAAATTCTCAAAGTGTGCTTGTTGTCATCACTGGGATGTGTCTGATGCCACAGCACACAGCGATGTACCTGTTGTTTTCACCGTATATCCAAGTTTACTGAGGGGTGCTCGCTCTGCATGGATGAGGATATCGGCCTCGGTTGTCAGGGTGCTGTTGCTCTCTGCCTGGATCACAGTGAGAGGAACAGCGCCCCCTGCCGGGCACCTGAGACACAGGTGACGTCATGGAGGAAGGGAGCACGCTCTGTGCAATTGTATATTTCAGATTTATGATGTGTCTTTGCGAGATAGATAGATAGATAGATAGATAGATAGATAGATAGATAGATAGATAGATAGATAGATAGATAGATAGATAGATAGATAGATAGATAGATAGATAGATAGATAGATAGATAGATAGATAGATAGATAGATAGATAGATAGATAGATAGATAGATAGATAGATAGATAGATAGATAGATAGATAGATAGATAGATAGATAGATAGATAGATAGATAGATATTATAATATAACATAAATCTGAAAGTAATGACCTGTTTTGAACACACCACCAGTTACAGTGAAGAAAAACAAGTAAGTTTTTATTGTTCTTGACCAGCAGCAACAAATAGTTCAAACTACATTTGTTCATAGGGTGTGATTAAACGTAGCTCACTTTCTGAACATTTGATGTCAAGTCACAGAAATTAATATGTCGGGAAATTAAATATATTATATACTACAAAAGAAAATTGCCAATGGGGTGGACTTGAAATTCTTCATACGAGCCTATTCTCTCTTTTCCCAAACTGTTTTTTAATTTTTTTATTTAACCTTTATTTACCCAGGCAGGCAATTTAAGAACAAATTCTTATTTGTAAATGCAGTTTGAACAAAGAGCATAAGCACTTTGAGAGGAGAGGGGAAGGGGAGTGCTAGAAATAAAAAACAACATTATATAAAATTGCATAATAATACAATAAATATGTACAAATTACAATGGTTCCCATCTGGTAGAGCAGCTAATGTAATCATGGTGGTATTATAAAGACAAAAAAACATTCCCATTCAGATTTGTTGTATATTTGTAATTACTGTTTACTCAACAGTATTGTTGGACTTAATTCCTGTGTGTTTATCATCGTAGTATAAACTTTAAAGGTCTGATATAAATGTTTATTATTATTATTTTTATTTATTTTCAATGAACCTCACCAAATTTAAAATCCAGGTTCTTGGTACAATATTTCATCTAAAGTTAGTGCCGGAACTGTAAATCCAACACATGCACCCATGAGGAGCTGGAAATGTGGACATTTTTAAACGTAGACTAAAAACTTATCTCTTTGGTCTGGCTTTCATGTAGCATCAAATGTTAGTTTTATTCTGTTTAACATTTTTTAGAGGTATTTGTTTTATTTATTTATCTATTTCTTGTAATGTTTTTATTATTATATTTTATTGTTGTGGTATTTTTTTGCCTTAATTCTTGAACTTTTATCATTATTCATCATTATCATTCATTTTAATTAACTATATTGTATGTCAGTGTGCATTGGTCTCCCAGTTTTTATTATGCTTATGTTTCTGTCAAAATGTTAAGCACTTTGTATTTAATGTACCTGGATGAAAGGTGCTACAAATAAAATTTGATTAATTGATTGATGACAAACTGCAGCGTATAAGGTATAGACAGTACTCGAGTTGTAAAAAAAGATCAGGGGGGATGGTGGATTTTATCATATGGGGACACATAATTTGTGCTGATTACAAATAATATAATATATTACAAATAATAGCACTGACCGAAACACCTGCAGAAATACTGCAGGAATGACATAGCAGCAGTTAAATACAGCCTTCTGTAAGCTTTAAATATCCACTGGGTTTTCTGAACTTATCAATATGTTTAGTAAAAAAATCTCATTACACTTAAACCAGACTCACTGGAAAAAACAACAATTTTCACCTGTTTTAAGTAGATTTTCACATGACATAAGTAGAAAAATCTGCCAGTGGGACAAGATGTATCTTATTACAAGCAAAAACGTCTTGTTTCCTACTTATTTCAAGTGAAAATTTACTTGAAAAAGGTGAAATTGTCAAATAAGTTATTTTTCTGGTGTTTTTTTTCTGGTGATGACTCTAAATGTTGAAATAGCAGTAAAACCACATGTATTAATGAAATGACATAAGGGATGGAAAGGGGGGATGGCAGTTTTACAGGGGGGATGATTTTGACCGTTTTTATTTCAGGGGGGGATGCCATCCCCCCTCATCCCCCCTCATCTCGAGTACTGGGTATAGATCATTCCTGGTCCTCGAGGGCTGGTGTCCTGCAGGTTTTACATGTTTCCCTGCTTCATTGCACCATGATACAAGTGACTGTATCATTAACAGAATTGTGCAGACCTCGATGACACACTGATGTGGATGATTCATTAGAATCAGGTGTTAGAGCAGTAAACCATCTAAACCCTGCAGGCCGGCGGCCCCGAGGGCCGGCCATGGCCGTCCCTGGTATGGAGGGTGATAAACAGAGATAGTCCAAACTAGTTCAAGTAGATAGTTCAAACTACATTTGTTCATAGGGTGTGATTAAACATAGCTCACTTTCTGAACATTTGATGTCAGGTCACACAAATTAATATGTTGGAAAATTAAATATATTATATACTACAAAAGAAAATTGCCAATGGGGTGGACTTGAAATTCTTCATACGAGCCTATTCTCTCTTTTCTCAAACTGTTTTTATTATTTTTTTTTATTTCACCTATATTTACCCAGGCAGGCAATTTAAGAAAAAATTCTTATTTGCAAATGCAGTTTGAACAAAGAGCAATGTTAGAGGGCCGGTTTCCCTGCAGGTTTTACATGTTTCCCTGCTTCATTGCACCATGATACAAGTGACTGTATCATTAACAGAATTGTGCAGACCTTGATGACACACTGATGATTCATAAGAATCAGGTGTTAGAGCAGGGAACCATCTAAACCCTGCAGGCCGGTGTTGTGTCGGATTCAGCACCCCTGCCGTGAAAAGCACCCCCTCGTCGTACACACTGTTTAGCGTCCAGTTTTGTGTTAATGATTCATGTTTAAATGCGCTCATGGATTCCACAATAGTCATACTTTCCCACAATCACAATCACAGATAACAAAAGTCGGGTAAATGGTTATTGATGCCATTAATTAATAGCCTGCTTACTGTGTTGTCTTCCATAATATTTGTAAATATATATAATATAAACTCCTAAGTATGTGTTTGTGTGAGTGTGTATATATAAATATATTGAAGTGTCAGTGTGTTGTTTTTTTTCCATGTCTACTTATCATTGAATATAAACTCCTAAGTATGTGTTCATGTGAGTGTGTGGAATGAGAATATAATTTTTGTCATTGTGTGTACGACGAGGGGGTGCTTTTCACGGCAGGGGTGCTGAATCCGGCACAACACCGGCCCCCGAGGGCCGGCCATGGCCGTCCCTGGTATGGAGGGTGATAAACAGGGTGATAAACAGCCATGGTCGGGGGAACCAGCTGCTCCCCGGCGGTGACCTCCCTCTCCCTCAGCCCGCCGAGCAAAGTCACCGGTGGGCGGGGCCTGCAGCCTTCAGCGAGGTGACAGCCGTGATCTCGGCCTCCCATTGGCTCCTGTCTGCCAACACGTCACAATCATGATTAGAATTGATGATCGGACGTTCTGATTTCATTGTCTCGCAAAGCGGACCGGCGGAGAAATCTGCTGATTTGGGACGGTCCTCTTGATTTTGACATCAAAAATGGTACGTGGGGAAACTGATTTCGCTTTCACGCCGACGCGCTCGGTCCTGCCCCCGCCGGCGGCGCCGCTCCGCGGGGATGGTGATCCCTGCGAGCCTCGGGAAATCACAGATCTGGAGGAAAAGTTGCTGCAGCGGGAGCTGCTAATGCTACGTAGCTGGTGCCGCGGCCGCCCGGGCCTGCAGGCCGGCCAGGGCAGCCCGCACCTCCGCCGGCCGAGAAAGCGGCTCTTTATCCAGTTATTTCTGCGCTCTGGTCCCCGGCGGGGAAGTTAAAAAGCGCGCTTTCTTCGTGGTTAAGTTTCTAAAGCCCGTGGCTGTTAGTTAGGCGGCGTACTAATCTGACGTGCCCACAATTTGTTTGCTAATTCTCACCGCAGTGTTTCCATATCTAGTGTATCCATGCGCGGTCCGCCGGACAAAGTAGTCCCGCTGCCCGCTTATTGGTCGCCCCACAAGCCCGTATGTCACTTTCTTCCTACTCATGCACATCAGTTTTTAAAAAAAATCGCCTGAGCTCAAACGTGATACCTTTTTTAGTGCTTTGGTTATGGGTGTTTGTGTTGTGCCATGGAAAATGTGTGTTTACATTTCACTTTCACAGCGCAGCGATGAACAGACACGTGTGTCACATGTGCTGCACGTGAAAACATACGTCCCCAATACATCTGCTTTTGCGTGTCACTATTTAATCTTGATGCATTTAATGGGATGTTTATTAAAGTGTGTTAAGGGAATCAACCTGTTTGAGCCACGTGTTTACAATAGTTCCAGATGAGTGCACACAATACACCAATATGCCCAGATAAATCATGAAGAATGTAATTGTCAAATCAAATTCAAACAGCCATAACGCTTCAGAATATTAAGAAACAGTGGCAGTAATGATCATAACATTTGCAACCTTGTGCCCCCTTTTCATATTTCTTAGACTTCATATAGATAAATCATCGCTGGGATATTCAGGTGGGAAGAAGTAGAATATATACGTGCTGTTTTGCATAGTAGCAAGCATAGGCAGTTTCTGCTCTTGCTTCAACCTGTTCAGAGTCAAGGGGAAGCTGCAGCCAGCCAGGAAATCAGTTTAGATGATTTTAAGGATGGGTTGTGAGACTGGAGCTTAAGCAGAGTAGCTTTCCTTATGAAAACATGCCAGTGGTTGAGTATCACTTGGGGGCAAGTGTTTTTCTGTTTGGGATTATGATAGTTTATTTATTAGGTTGATTGATAGTGGTGCTGATATTACCTGTTGGTGTTTTCGTTGTTGTAGCATGCTTCATATTTTCCAACAAAATATTCTTAGTGGTGTCTTTTGTTTTTCTTTTTGCAGACACACAATGTTGACTAACCGTCTACTGTATTAAAAGTGCCCTGCTCTTTGTTCACGCATGTGAGCCCGGTGTTTGCTTTGCTGTTTCCTCAGCCACTTTGGCCGGTGACATGTCTGTTACACTGACGCAAGATGAGTGCAATCAAAACAGTGCTCTCCTAGAAAGCTGGAAGTGCTGCTGTGATCTGCATGGCCGCCCCGTTCCCCTCGAGTAGCAGAATGGATGCGTGGCCACAAAGGCGTGGCCCGCAGACTGTGAGTATATTAAGAATGACATAGATTGTAGTTTGAGCTGAAAAAGGGCATGACATGAAATCGGTTGAGTGTAAAAGAAAAAGATGATTTCTTTGAAGCAATTTGTCTGAGCAGAAGAAAGTACAAGCATCATAAAGTAAAAAAAAAACAACTAAAGATTATTTCTTTTAACCAAATCTATTGCCCGTATCTGTCAGTCATCTGTGATTAGTACTATAAATGTGTATTTTTACATAAACATACATTTTTTTAAACGTTTGTTTATGTCTATCATTGTCTCCCAGATGAACCTGCGGTCAGTGTTTACAGCTGAACAGCAGAGGATCCTGGAACGTTACTATGAGAATGGGATGACCAATCAGAGCAAGTCCTGCTTCCAGCTAATACTGCAGTGTGCTCAGGAGGCCAAGCTGGACTTCAGTGTTGTGCGGGTATGATCATGAAACGTGCTCGCGCTCATGAATGAAGAAGAACGTAGGAGAACTCCTTGCTGTGATCAATATTGCATCTTTTTCTTTGTGATTGAAGCAGAAATTCTGTTCTGTTTTTCTTTTATTTCAGAGTCGTGAGGTTTTTACTTATTTAAAAAAAAAAAGGGAAAAAAAAGATAGGATAAGTGATGTAACTTTGCTTGTTGCTCTTTCCCTGCAGACTTGGGTTGGTAACAAAAGACGAAAACTGGCCTCCAAGGTTGACCAGAATGGAAACGTGTCTCATTCCCTATCCAGTCATGGATTACCTGGAGGGCTGCTCTCCAACCACACATTATCCGGAGGTGCACTATCCAATCATAGTCTAGCGGCAGGGGCGCTACTTCCTGCTGATTTGGCCGCAGCACGAAACATCCAGAATCGCGTGCATCTTCTCCCTCCATCCTCGTCTTTTCCTTCTTTCTCGTCAGCCTCCTCCTCCCCTTCATCTTCCTCTCCCCTCAGCAGCGGAGGTAACAACAGTAACAATAACGATGTAATACTGACTGGGATCTACTCTCTGAACCCCACGCCTCGCTCCCAGCCAAGACCCACCGCCCCACCATCTCAGGCAGACTCTGAGCTTTCAGCCCACACATCTCCATCTCTCACCCAGGTGCTGCAGAGCAGGAACAATTCCACTTCCTCACCTATCCACTCCAAGCTAGCGTCCCTCTCTCAGACTCTCCCGTCTCTCACAGGTGTCTCAGGACCTTTAGTCTACACTGCAGTCAGGAAAGGCACTTTATCCATCGGGGATGGAAGGATAAGTGCAGGAGCAGGGGTAGTACCTCACAGCTGGACTAGACAGTATGGTACAGCGCAGACTCGCCCTTGGTCCTCTTCCACACAGTCCCAACCTCAACCTCAGCCTCAGCCTCAGCCTCAACCTCAGCCTCGACCTCACTCCAACCCCCAAACTCAACCACCTGCCCCACAGAAGCCTCGGGTCTCCCTCCCCATCCAAACCTCTGCCTCTGAACAGACACCTCGTATACAGCAAGTCTTCACTCTGTCAGAGAAGGTTGAGGAGGACCGATTTAGACCTGGACAAGCGTCCGGTCAGAAGAGCCAGGAGAGCCATAGACCAGCATTCTACCCTCTGGACACCAGTCATAACTTCTCCATTGCCATGGAAACTGCAGATGAAGAAGATGAGTGGCAAAGGGAAGAGGAGTTGGCAAATATGGCCTCTCAAACACACGGGGATCCCACCTCACCCAGCCCAACAGGGGCAGAAGTGTCCGTCGTGAGAGGGGGCCGCACTCCTCCTAAACCCACTTTGCTTCACAGCAACACGACTCTTCAAGGCAGCTACTCCCTCGCAGCACAGACCTCACACACAGGGGAATCCAGTTCACAGGTAGGAGACGCTCGAGCGCCAGTCCCGTTGTCCCAGAAAATGATTTGAAAGATTTAACATGAATGTCTTTATCCGTAGACTTCACTTGATGTGTCTGCGGCCCCCTGGGTTATCAGCAACTCCAGAAAGAGAACAGTAAGTACGTCCCGTCGATCCCACACAGACTAAACATTACGAAACAGCCTGAAGTAGCAGAGTTAAACACATATATCGTACAGGCAATCAAGCTGAAGGTGAGCTATACTTTGCCACTCATTGAGAGTCTGCTTAACCATAAGTGTATGTGAAGTACAGTCACACAGAGGTTTGTGTTTTCAGCTGCAGGATCGTACCCAATTCAGTGATGGGGACCTCATCCAACTGAAACGCTACTGGGACAGAGGCATGACTAGCCTGGGCTCAGTATGCAGGGAAAAGATCACCGCTGCAGCCAACCAACTCAGCGTAGACACTGAAATAGTCAAGGTGAAGAACTTTACCGAGGGAACAATTAGTACTGGTGTGTTCAAGGTTTAAAAAGACCCATGAAAAAGTGCAGATTCCCTCACTGCATAGGAATTTCTGCGGAAACCGGAGATGTCTGGAGGATGCAGAGAGCTTTCAATGCTCAGACCACTTGTTTATAACTTTTAGTGACAAGAACATTTAAGTGCAAGATCTTTGAAGAGTTAGTGCCATGCTATTATTTGCTGATGACCAGACCAGATTTGTTTCCACACATCACTAAGCCATAAGCATAGGTTGCTGTGGTAATAGCATAGAGGTCAGTAACTACATAACTCCACTTGTGACGCAGTTTTCCAACATTTGGATTCTTCTAGCTGTGCACGTAGTGAAAACTCTCCCAAGAAGCCACAGTGGGCAATTTATTTTGCCATCTGAAATCCCAATTTCAAACGGAGTTGCATACAGTTTGAAGTGGCTTCATGTGGTGGATTTAATGTGTTTTTCTCCTTTTTTGGTTTCCAGACTTTTCAAAATCTGGATATCCCTAATGAGGTTGGCAGTCTGAAGATATCCTGATTCTTAAGAGCTGCCAGAAAATAGGAAAGAGCTACTTTTCTGGGTCACAGATGTTTCCTAACATGTTTACACAAAGTTGTTTAGAAGTCATGCAGTTACATATTAGGGCCACTGTAGGAATGCTGATAGACTAAATATAGTCCCTAAATCCTGACACACACACGACCCTCTGCTATCTCACTCACAAGGATATTTATTGCTAAGGGAGGAAATAAAGTGTTTTCTGTCAGAGAGAGGGCAGGAAGTTAGCGTGAGCTTCAAATCAGTGCAGAACAACCTGTCCTTGGTGCAGTTCCTTGAACTTTTCTGATTTGGATTATGGATTAATTTTCTGATAGATACCAAAGCAGACATTGCAGTACATTTGGATACTTTTGAGTTTCCCTCTTGCCATTATTCTTTAGACTGATAGAACCTGTTTAACTGTCACTGACTAGATGACAATACCTTTCATACATCAAACTCTTGAAGATTTGTTCAAATAGTCGATATTTTGGATTCTTACCACAGTGCCTCCTGTTTTTTGATGTGCAGACATGGATCAGCAACAGACGGAGGAAGTACCGTCTGATGGGTATTGAAATCCCTCCTCCCAAAGGTGGGCCGGCTGTATTCTCAACCTCATCTCCAGGAAACGACACTCCACTGGCCCTCAGTCCTGACGGAGAGCAGCTCCGAACGCCTGAACTGGAGGATGACTTGAACGAGGGGGGATCCGTGTGCCTGTCTGACGGTGAAGCTGCCGATACGTTGACACGTGCACTCATATGGCTGTGTAAACTGTGTAATTTAACATTCAAACAATGCTCTCAAATCTAGATGGGACCATTGATTCGCAACACAGAGATGGAGATGATGGAATAGATGTGTCCACTGCTATTCCACTGACCAATAATGTGGTATGTCATTATCTTTCTGATATTAAAACAGAAACTTAACGCATTTGGCCCTTTAAGCCTGATTTAGGCCAGGTTTATACTTCCTCCACTGAGTGCCAATCCCCCCTTTGGAGGGATTGGCAAGAGACTCGACCCCAAAGTTAGATGGTTGACGCTTGGTGTAAGCCCCATGTGTAGCCTAGTTGCTAAGCTGCTACGCAGAAGTATAGGACTGGACATTTGGTTGCAACAGAAAATGTCTTTTTTCAGCTTATAACACATAAGTGTCTGAATCAATAAAGCTAAAGGAGCAATATCCTCAGTTTTTCTCATCATAAATATCCTTTATGTTTATGTTATGACAACTACTTATAGTAATATAGTATATAGTAAATGCCACACCAAATGGCCAGCATATGTCTCTTTTGTGTGTGTTATTTTTTTGCGAGGTTATCATCATTTATTGATCTGTGTTTTCAACAGAAGATTGAAATGATTGATGAGGATGAAGATGTTGATGAGGATGATGGGGAATTAGTGGCGTCAGACCTCGATCAAATGCAGAACTTGCTGGAATTCAAGGTGAAAACACTGACCGACCCAACAGTTTGTGGTCCATTCTTGTAATGTCGAGGTTAAAGATCACTGTGTCATGCTCTCCAGCTCTGAATTCACCGTCTGGATGTTTGTGTTTCAGAATGAGGAAGTGCAGTTCTTAGAGAACGAGCTAGAGTACCAAAAACAAAAATACCAGGAGCTTGCAAACTTCACAACAAGCCTCCTCAACGCTGTGAGGAATAATGACCTGGAGAGACAGCAGGTACGTCTTATAGTCCATTTTACACAGCAACAAATGTCATTTCATTACCAAATAACAGTCTTTAACAGTACATTTCTAACCTGATGTGTGTTGTGTGCACTTAGGAGCTCTTGGCCAGCCTACCTCAGCCTTCAGACCAGGACTGGGACATGTCCATGGAAAAAGGGGACCAGTCGGACGCAAGGCCCAACTACAGTGAACCCCAGATCGATGATGCGAGTGGCCCGGATCCTGCACAGGCCCAGTCCACCAAGCAAATCCTGGTGGTCACCATAAACAAAGACGATACAATGAGTGACGTTACTGAGACCTCTGCATCAGAGGACCAGCTACAGGAAGCAGCAACGGAACAAAAGTGACCATCTACATGAGCTCTTAAACACACATGCATACAGATGTTTTAACACTCCACACACACCCCTTTTCCACCAAACCGGTTCCAGGGCTGGTTGTGGGCCAGTGCTGAGTTTGGAACCAGGCTCTCTGTTCCCGCTGATAAAGAACTGGCTCCGGGCCAGAAAAAGTGGTTCCAAGGTAGCACCACCTAGAGGAAAGAACCCCTTATGTAAGCGGAGGGGCACGAGTTAATAAGACCAATGGCAATAGCAAGACTGGGAGAGGGCGCCATTTTCAAATGAGCAACCAAGTATGGATCCAGCAAAGCAGCAGTGGTCTGTGGAGGAAACAACCTGTCTTTTAGAGATGTGGTCCACGGACGTTGCTACACAGACCAAGTCTGTATTAGAGCAAATACGTTGTTGTTGCTTCAACTTTGGGCCCAATGAAAACGCAGCGACGTAACTGACGTTTACAGTGACGTTATGACGTAGCTCCCCATAGCACCCGAGCTATGGAAAAACAGCCCGGTTCTCAGCTGGTTCGCAAGTTGAACCAGTTGTGCACCAGCACTGGCCCAGAACCAGCCCTGGAGCCGGTTTGGTGGAAAAGGGGTGACAAAGACTGATTTTAAACAAAACTGTATGGTGTAACAGTGACATAAATCTCTGGTAAATTTGTTCTCCATGCACAGTGCCTGTGGATTGATGCTTCACTATGACTGTTGGGCAGATGGATGCCTTTTTTTTTACTGCATATCATTCGCCTTGCTCTGGTCCAGTCCAGAGAGAACAATAAATGACCTCTAACTTAAATATGTCTGTCTTTTCTTTCAAATATATTTGAGCAGAAAAGGTTTTCATGGCTACTTATAAAATGGGAGGGGGGGTCACAAAGCTCTGGTAACCATAAAAGCACACTACTACTAAAGTATTGTCAGATTTTAACCATTTATAAACATTTATGATATTGTTGATTAGGAGGCAAGCGATTTGATCTTCTACTTTTAGGGCCAGATTTACTAAGATCCTAAATAAAGAGTACTAAATTGCGTGTGCACTGAAAAAGTTTGCGCGTGCTGTTGTGTGTTTTGCGGGTGATCAACTAAGATTGCATGCGCAATTGATAACAGGTGCAAACCTCAGTATTTAAATGAGGTGTTGCGCGTCTTACAGTTTGCGGCGCAAACTTTGCGCCATGGAGAGTGGATGGAAAGCAGGATATAGTCGCAAGCGCAAAATGAAATTTGACGAGTTGGAGTTATAGAGATATTAGTGGAAGAGGCAAATTGTTGTGCCGTATTCAGCACCCCTGCCGTGAAAAGCACCCCCTCGTATATTCAATGATAAGTAGATCAAGAAAAAAAACAACACACTGACACTTCAATATATTTATATATACACACACTCACACAAACACATACTTAGGAGTTTATATTATATATATTTACAAATATTATGGAAGACAACACAGTAAGCAGGCTATTAATTAATGACATCAATAACCATTTACCCGATTTTTTTTTTTTTTTTTACCCGAATCCATGAGCGCATTTAAACATGAATCATTAACACAAAACTGGACGCTAAACCGAACATGGACAACAGAACATGAACAGAACACAGAATGAGAGTATCATTTTTGTCAGACGAGGGGGTGCTTTTCACGGCAGGGTTGCTGAATACTGCACAACACCGGGGTATGACTGCAGAACAAGTATAGGCGCACAATGAGAAACACTTTTTTCTCCATGAAAACACGTGATTTATTTATTATCACAAATAAAAAAATGAATGTGCCTCCTGTGGCAACCTTTTGCTGAATAATACTCGATTTAACATTCAAATAAAATATTTCTCCTTTTGCATGTGGAGATTAGCACCTTCCTTTCGAACGTATTAAATACAGACGCAATCACAATCCACGCAAAAACTTTCAGGCTTGGTAAATCTCATTGCGCGTGGTAAATGGACCAATTTGCATCTTTCCCTCCCAGTATTTAGCGATTTCTGGCGGGTACGCCCCATATTGATTATTCATCAGGGCAAAAGTACTAAATGGATTGCGTGTGCTATTTTGCGCATTTGAGAGACGCAGTCCTCTTTGCACGCTGTTAGTAGATCAGCTTGCACTTTGGTTTGCGGGTGCTGTCAAGTTTGCACACGTTTTTACACACGCAAACCTTTAGTAAATCGGGCCCTTAGAGTATTGTGAACTGCACTGCAATTTTAGACATAGCCTGAGTCTCTCATCACGCAAAGTCAGTGCTTTAAGGCTGCAGAGAGAGAAAGTGGGTGAGCCTTAAGCCTCTTATTTCCACTTGAATCAGGGATGGACAGGCTTATGATGCCGAGGCTTTGAAACATTCAACTTACACCCAGAAGATTTTAAGATCCAGAACGCTGCTGCCAGAGTCCTTACAAACACCAGGAAACTGGACCATATTACACCGGTCATGAAATCGCTCCACTGGCTTCCAGTGAGTCAAAGGATAGAGTTTAAAATCTTACTGCTGGTTTACAAAGACCTGAATGGTCTTGGACCAAAATCCATGCTGAATTTGTTAGTTCCCTATGAAGCTCCCAGACCCCTGAGGTTCATCTGGATCTGGTTTGTTGTGGTTCCAGAACCAGAACCAAGCAAGGTGAGGCAGCGTTCAGTTATTCTGCTCCTCACCGGTGGAACAAACTTCCTGTAGACCTGAGGTCTGCTCCAACTGTAGATCCTTTAAAGGAGCTTGAGGCTCCTTTTAAGAAATGAGACTCTCTAGCGCCACCCTTCACCACGACGGCCGTCGGGGGTACTGCAGCCGACAGTGAAGCCGGCACGGGAGAACGGGGAGAATGCACATGCAGCGTCATGTGACGTCACATCCACAGCCCAGTGCGGGAAATTCGGGACCGAATTGCAGCACATTTTGCAGCACACAGCCTGTTCAAGGCAACGGAGAGATACACTAGAGGGCTCATTCTTTTGGGTTTGGAACGCTTCATCTGACATTATTACTAGAAAACTTAAAATGTATACAGATTTTTTTCATAAATCTTGCCACAATCCGGCCTCAAGCTCCTTTAAATCAGGATAAAAACATTACTGTTTACTGAAGCGTACTCTTAAATTAAATACTTACCTGCTGTACTCTACTGCCCTTACTTTTTTAACAACTTGTGCTTTTTATTATTTTACCTCTTTTCTTATAATTTTATTTCATTTATTTGGTATTTAAGCATACTCTTAAATTAAATACTTTGAAAACTGTGAATGAGATGTACCTGCGGTACTCTACTGCCCTTAGTTTTCAGCAACTTGTGCTTTTTATTATTAGGGCCCGAGCACTACAGTGCGAAGGCCCTATTGTATCTGTAGGAATTGTTTTTCTCGTTTTTTCCAAATTTTGCACGCAAGCCAGGGCTGGTGATAAATTTGATATTTCATGATTTACATTAATAGGCGTGGCAAAATGGCTCAACAGCGCCCCCTAGAAAACTTTGTGCTTTGTGCTAATGTGTTTTTATAGTGGTTGTTTATTTTTTATGTTGTATGTCTTGATATTGGGTCTAGAGCCCGTAATAAAGTTTATATATAATGACTTTTTGTCAACGTTCTGTTTACATTCGTACCTGCCCGTAGCCAACATGTGGCTCACTTCTCCGCTGTTTTCCTGCCTCCTCCCGGTCGTATGCGTCTGTTTTCAACGAAGCCTATTCAATAATCAATTGGTGGATCAATGGACCAATTTATGGCATGGTATGCAGTACTCGAGATGAGGGGGAATGAGGGGGGATGGCATCCCCCCCTGAAATAAAAACGGTCAAAATCATCCCCCCCCTGTAAAACTGCCATCCCCCCTTTCCATCCCTTATGTCATTTCATCAATGAATGTGATTTTACTGCTATTTCAACATTTAGAGTCATCACCAGAAAAATAACTTATTTGACAATTTTCACCTTTTTCAAGTAAATTTCACTTGAAATAAGTAGGAAACAAGATGTTTTAATTAGATACATCTTGTCCCACTGGCAAATTTTTCTACTTATTTCAAGTGAAAATCTACTTGAAACAGGTGAAAATTGTTGTTTTTTCCAGTGAGTCTGGGTTTAAGTGTAATGAGATTTTTTTTACTAAAATTAGACATTTTAACTAAAAATAGGACAAATATTCTTGTTAAGGTTTTGAGTTTTTGCAGTGATCCATTTTACTTATCCTGTGAAGGACAGAGTCATATTGATAAGTTCAGAAAACTGTTTTTTATGTTGTGTTTTGATGTATTTGATGTAAGCCCAGTGGATATTTAAAGCTTACAGAAGGCTGCATTTAACTGCTATGTCATTCCTGCAGTATTTCTGCAGGTGTCTTGGTCACTGCTATTATTTGTAATATATTATATTATTTGTAATCAGCACAAATTATGTGTCCCCATATGATAAAATCCACCATCCCCCCTGATTCTTTTTTACAACTCCAGTACTGATGGTATGAGTTGCATATTGGCAAAAAATTAAAATCACGTTGGTGCCCCCCCAAATCCTGACATCGGATCTGCACCCCAGCCCCACCAGCCCCCCCAGCCCCACCAGCACCAGCACCAGCACCTCCTCCACCTCCTCCTCCTCCTCCTCCTCCCCCTCCTCCCCGGGATCCGCTGCTTTGGTTTGGACCGGGGGAAATCCTCGACCGAGTTGCGTCACCAACACGTCAACAAACTCCCCTCACCGACACAGACAGACAGACAGGTACCAGCGGCCAGCAGCCATATTACCGGCACAGCAGCACCGCGGCACCGGAGCAGAGCAACACCCGGTCCCCGGTCCCGGTCCCGGTCCCGCAGACAGACACAGAACCAGACCCAGACCCAGCCGGAGGGCGGAGGGCGGAGGGCGACATGCCCCGTGAGTCCAGCCGGACTGCGCTGCCGCGGACTTAAGAGGGCTCCTGGCGACAAGATGGAGGGGAGCAGCGTGAGCAGCGAGGTGAGGGCACCAGCCCCCCGGGTGTCGGTACCGGGTCGTTGATCCGTGTTTAGTGTTTTATCCAGCGTGGTTCTCCCGCGGCTCGGGTCGGCGTCAGCACCGATGTGTTAGCCATGCTAACACGCGGCTAGCGCCACCAGCTCTCAGGGGGGTGTTGTAGTTAAACACCGGTCCTCCCAGCCGGGGGACCGCAGCCCGGTCCCGGTCCCCCCCCCGGGACACGAGGGTGGCCCGGGGGGTGTTGGTGTTGACCCGCCCGGAGCAGCCCGGGCTGCTAGCCTAGCCTAGCCTAGCCTAGCATGCTACAGCTAGCTCAGGAGTTTACATTCACTCTGACTGGACTGAGCTGGGGGAAAACTGGCCTTTTAGAGCTCCTTTAGCTGTTTACTGTCAGGAGGAACTAAAACATCTAATACTGGTGTTAAGTATGACATTTATTTACAATATACTTTATATTTAGTATATAAAGTACCAGTCAGAAATTCAGACACATCTACCCATGGAAGTTGAATTTTGCGTGGCCAAACTATTGACTGGTATGGCACGATATTATACATACACACACATTATAAATATAAATATATATATATATATATATATATATATATATATATATATACATACATACACAGTACAGACCAATAGTTTACACACCTTCTCATTCAAACAAATGGGGAAGTGTGTCCAAACTTTTGGTCTGTACTGTATATAAATAAAAAATATATTTATATAATTTTAAATAACAAATTATAAGCTTATTTGAGATCTTAAAAGCGTTATATAAATAAAATAGATTATTATTGTTATTATATTTATCATATGATACCACCAGACAGCAATCTTAAGTGTCCACATTCATGTTCAACAGCCATTTATTTAAGTATTATAAAGTATTATAATCATACACATCTATCTATCTATCTATCTATCTATCTATCTATCTATCTATCTATCTATCTATCTATAAAGTATATACACACACACAGGTATATGACGTCCACGTATGTGCACGCCAAGCCTCAGGAGGTTAAAACACGCATTTTGGTGTGGCAATATTTGTACAAAGTTTGACACTTACTGACTCGGGTTTAGACAGCAGCAGCTTGGTGATGCTAAACGGTGTTATAATGTTTTAGTCTGTTTTAGTTTATTAAACTAAACTAACATGACCGGCACCAACCCGCTGCGATCTAACTGGACCGGTCATTTGATCATACAGCATGCAGCCATGCAGTCACTAACATGTTGGTTGTGTATCAATGCACATCTGGAACAGATGTTCAATAAAGGTTTAGTTGTTGAATTGAATATCTCTTTATTTTCATTATAAAACATTTCTCCTGCACTCAGTGCAAAACAATTAAAGAAAAAAAAATAGTAAGTAAAAGTGCAGAGATGCAAAATAGTAATAAAGTATAAAGTCTAAAATTGATGGTAACTGTATATCTTGTATTGGTGGAGTGATCCAAAGCAAAAGGCTTCTTAATAATAAATTCAAAATCTGAAAACGTCCCGTTTGTCTTTGCATGGACCCCAGGAGAAGTTTCCCGAGTGCTGCTGAGTGAACCTCACAAACCTCTTTAGCCTTTTCAGTCTCTGGGAATTTTGCGGTATTTCACACATACAGTCCAGATGTCTGTCAGGCCTTTGGGTCCAGTTTAAAACCAAGGCACCCTTTTAAGTCTTTGTTTTACCATAAAACTCCTCATAATATAGTGCTGGGTATTTATGGCAGAAAAATGTGTGACCTTTTGCTAATCTGTTGAATGATCTAAGTGTTTTTTCATAGAAATACAAGTCTTTATTGGGACTTCATCCCCTGAATATTACATTGCAGGTTTTTAATCTTTTGCTTCAGTAGGTTACTTTCAAGGCTACTAAACCACACACTGTATGTAAAATACATTTAATTCGCATAAACCATGCCAGTGATAATATAATCCACTTGTGTTTTGCCATTGACAGTTAGTTTGTGTGTCAGTATCTGCACATGAAGGATGTTGCTATGTATTACTGCCACAGATTTTGACCAAAAGGCTGAAAAAGACTTGCCTAGTTGTGCTGCGAGTGTAGGCTGCACTCTGTTACGAGCCATGATGAGCCACAGTAAAGGTGGGAGTGATAATATATGTGTGGAATATGACATAAGCACTGCCCGGCTTTGGCTAGCTGAGAGGTTACATTTCATAGAAGGATCAAGGGTCTCCCTTTTGAAGCATTCTCAGTTTATTATTGGACTTTGATTGTTCACCTGGACCTACTAGAGTGCTAATATTATCTGCATTATTTTCTGCCGGCCACATATACCAGAAGGTGTTTTTTTTAGCCTCTGTTCTGTGGATGCACATGAGTTTATTGGGTGGCTCCACCCACTGAGTGGGCTTGTGTTGCGCTATGACTCATCCTCCCTCTTCAGTCTTGATGAAATTCAACACACATAAACACACTGGACTGAATACATAATACTAGCTGAGCTTCAGCACAGAATGAAAATGTGAAAGCCTGGATAACATTTTGGTAGTCTTTTTTTATTATTATTATTGTTTATTTTTTTGGTCTCATTTACATCCCAGTGATGACATAAGTGACATTACTCTTAATCCTCTGAAGCATCACATCTGCTTGTTTAGGTAAACAAGCATGAATGTAAAATAAATTGTAACACCAAGCCCCTGTAGTAGTAGTTGTTTTTTTTTTCTTTTTAAGTGCCTTATCACCACCCTCAGTTCACACTGTAGCCTGTCAGAGGGGTTGTTTTTGCACTGGCAGCGGATTAAGTTAGAATGCTAATAATGAAGGCTTTGTGAGGACAGGGCGAGAGCTGGACAGCTGGACAGGATTAAAGTATGGACTCCATACGATTTAACAACGAAGACGGCTCCGGTTGGAAAACTGAAAGTGCCGTGTCATTGCTTGTGACTCATCGTTTTCATCTTTTGAATCTTCCATCATACATGTGGGCGTGCAGCAGCTGCAGTCATGGTCCCGCTCAGCGAAAAAGAAGGATGAGTGCGCTTTGTGAAATTATTTATTGTCCACCACTCTGATAAAATTCATTTATCTGGCCGCAGGTCAATGGACATACGATCATGGATGAGCCCATGGACGAGGGAGACTCTTTCTCACACTGTGTAAGTGCTGCTGTGCTTGTGTGGGTTTGTGTGCATGCGTCTGTGTGTATATGTTTATATGGTATACTTGCAATCTTTTGTGTGTCTCATACGGAAACTGTTTGGGTAGGATGACGGGGCATATAAGGAAATTCCTATCACCCACCATGTGAAAGAGGGCTGTGAGAAAGCTGATCCATCTCAGTTTGAACTGCTTAAAGTCCTCGGTCAGGGCTCTTTCGGCAAGGTGAGAGCATTCAGCAGAGTGGTCAATATATTTTCATCAGAGCAGGCATTCGTACCAATCCTCTACCTTCTTCACTCAGGTATTTCTCGTCCGGAAGATCGTGGGTCCAGATGCTAGTCAGTTATATGCAATGAAAGTGCTAAAAAAAGCATCTTTGAAAGGTAATACAGAATTCTTTATAATCCAGCTCGACACTAAACACCTCCGCACAGATTTCCTGGCATGTTTTGTGTCTGCGGTGTCGAATTTCTGTCTCATCGCGTCCTTCTGCTTCATCTCTCCAGTCAGGGACAGAGTTCGCACTAAGATGGAAAGAGACATTTTAGTGGAGGTCAATCATCCCTTCATAGTGAAATTGCACTACGGTAAGAGGTCATACCGAATATATATTGAAATATTATTAGAATCTACCAAAATGTTATTACTACCGTTGAATAACTCTGTTCAGACTAAATGTATCTTGTGGATAACTTATTTATTGTATTTTTTTTTTTTTACCCCATAGCCTTTCAGACAGAAGGGAAACTGTATTTAATACTGGACTTTCTCAGGGGAGGGGATGTATTCACTCGCTTATCCAAAGAGGTAAGCTGCTGTTCTTCTGCCTTACATCTTATTATACTGAAAGCTTGTTAAATTCATTTCCCCCGTTTTTGATACTTTTTTAAAAAGTATCACGTGTATTTTTACGAGAATATAATCTTTTTTTGTGACTCAGTGTTTCACTCAAGTTTCTCAAAGCTGGCATAACAGATGCCACAGTGCTCATTTCTAAACCCAAAGGTATTGTTATGATGACATATACAAATGGAACAGGTGCAAATTTAGTGTTTAGGGATTTTTTTTCTGTTTAATAAGAGTGTACTGCCAAGTCATTTGTCCCTCTTGGTTTTTTATATTTGCTTTTTATTCTAATTATGATTTGAGTTCTCTTTCAAAGCACAAGTCCTCTTCTTGGAGTCGTTATTTGCTTTTACGTCAGCAGATGCTGCCAGTTCAAGGCTGGGATCGGCTCTTTTATTTGCAGCATGGTTTTGTTCTCTACATAGGCCATTCTTGAAAGTATAACTCAGATTAATTGCTGGTCGAATCACATGAAAACTTGATATTTTGACCAGAATCATTTCTGTTTGTGGGAATTGAATCGTAATATTGCATTTGTTTTTTTTTTTCTCTTTGCTGCTGATTGTCTCCTCAGAGTTCAGAGAGTAAATTTGTCCAGTTCTTATTAGGTTATGTTTACAGAGGAAGATGTGAAATTCTACCTTGCAGAGCTGGCCTTGGCCCTCGACCATCTGCACAACCTGGGCATAGTTTACAGAGATCTCAAGCCAGAGAAGTACGAATCACAGTCCCCGCCTTTGCTTCACCATTATTAACCACATACACTTTAACCTCCGTCTTCACCCAGTACACGAAACACCTGTACCAGTTACTCAAGATTTTGCACGCATGTCACTAGTTGTTGATACCGGTAATTCAGTTTAAAAATGTCTTGCACGTTCATTGTAAACTCAGAAATTATTGTCGCTCTACAGTGTATCAGTCCCCTTCTAAATGTTCACTCCATATCCTGCATATTTATTCTATGTTGAGTCAATGCAAAAGTGCGATAGTTTTTCTGTGCTTGCTGTACTTCACATGGAAGGCTGTTCCTCAGTAGAACATGCAGAGATTAGGAACTGAACCATTTTGTTGTTTGTTTATTTATATATATATATATATATATATATATACCAAGTAATTTATTCAGGAAACAAAATCACGTGAATCCATAGAAAACTGCTTCTGTGTCAATGATTTTTTTGTTTTAAACTCACCCCAACTTCTTATCTTTCAGCATCTTACTTGATGAAGCGGGACATATAAAGTTAACAGGTATGTTTCTGACACAATCCAGTCAACTTAAATTCAAACTGTTTCAGTATAAATCTACTTTTAAACATGTTATTACTTTCCTCCATTTCACACTTGTTGTCACTGCAGCTGTTTAGTCAGCTCCTTTACTGTTACATAGATGTAGACATTTAATAGTACTCTCAGGTCCCCCGCCCCCCCAAAAAACCCAACAACCAAATTCAAAAGTCTGTAATCTTTATTGTAATGAATATTGACTTTTCTTTTCTAAAATGCCACCTTGCATTATTTTGTGACAGACTTTGGCTTGAGTAAAGAGTCAGTAGATGCTGATAAGAAGGCTTATTCCTTCTGTGGTACGGTGGAGTATATGGCCCCTGAGGTGGTCAACAGGAGAGGACACACACAGAGCGCAGACTGGTGGTCTCTGGGAGTTCTTATGGTACACAAGTCCCACAAATCTACACACACATTTGGATGGTTGGAATGTATTTTTATTGTTTTTTACATCAGCAGATGCTGTCAGTTCAAGACAGATGAGACAGAATTCACCTGAATATGTGTATTTCCCTTCCAATGTGTGTCTTTGCAGTTTGAGATGCTAACGGGGACATTACCGTTCCAAGGGAAAGATCGCAATGAGACCATGAACATGATTCTTAAGTGAGTCATTATCCGTGGCATGCTTGACACACTGAAAGCACGGTGACACTGTTGTAAACGTCTGTGAATAATGTTTACTAAAGAAAATTCACCTGTGTGTTTTGGTCTCTTCTTCACTCTCAGAGCTAAATTGGGAATGCCTCAGTTCCTAAGTTTGGAAGCCCAGAGTTTGCTGCGAATGCTCTTTAAACGTAACCCAGCAAATAGATTAGGTAAGGACAATGAGCATTGTTGATTGTTACATCACAGACACTTCAAGTAAATCCTTTTGAACATTTTGGCATCCACTTAAACAACATGCCGACGACCACGGAGGGAAACGATGTGTTGATCCTCTAAGAACAATAAAAACCAACATGCCAGGTTAACTGAACCAAAGTGATTTGTGTCTTTAGGGGCCGGGCCCGATGGAGTGGAGGAGATCAAACGCCACGCTTTCTTTTCCACCATCGACTGGAATGTGAGCCCACACAGTTCTCTCCCTCTCGTTTCACACACACAACTCCCTAGCTTCTGTTAAGGCTTCACACCTAACAAACGTTTGGCTTGATGACTAGCTGCCATCAGTCCTGGCCACAGCAACCGTGTTTGTGTGTGTGGGAGTCTGGGCAGCAGTCCAGTTCTCGCTGTGTATGCACTAATAGCCCTGTGTGAGTGTTTAAGAGCCAGCAGGATGCTATTGGCTGGACTTATCTGTGGAGGGGATTGAAGGGGGTTAATCTGGGAGGGGGTTTGGCTTCTCTTGCACGCGTGTTCATATGCACCTTGCAGTAAGGTTTGATTCTAACGTGTGTGTGTGTGCTTGTGTGTATCTGCGCTTCCTGCAGAAACTGTACAGGAGGGAGCTTCAGCCTCCATTCAAGCCTGCAGCAGGGAAACCAGATGACACATTCTGCTTCGACCCAGAGTTCACAGCTAAAACACCTAAAGGTACACCTACACGCGCATGTTTTGCTTGCCTGCACTCCTGCAGCCATGGAAACTGTAATTGAGTCCCTAGTATCACAGCAAGATGCATCAACTGTCAACATGCACTGTGTTTATGTGACGAGTTGTTTGTATATTTAGACTCCCCAGGTATTCCACCCAGTGCTAACGCCCACCAGCTCTTCAAAGGCTTCAGTTTTGTCGCGCCAACACCTATGGATGAGAGCAAGAGCTCCCCAATGCTCAGCATACTCCCCATTGTACAGGTAAACGTGCATATTCTCTGCTTTTGTGTCCCCTATCATACACCTGGATATAAATGACTGCAATATTAACAAGCACTCATGGGGTGTCTCATAAACACATAGACATGCAATAAGCATTTCCATAACCTTTTGGAATAATCTGGATTATGTCTGAAAAACAACCGCAGGAAACTGTAAAAAGGTTTGTGCCATATTTGACAGCTTTACCGGCGTTTCAGGTTTTTGTTTGTGATTTTTAGTTATCGCACAGATCTAGGGGTAGTGGAAACACGACTAGTGCTTCTTTGGAAGTGTGTTGTATTAATTTGTAGAGAAATGTACAATTCACCTTTTTTAAAGCTGACAACTGTGGGATTATCAATCGATGTATGGGAGACTGACGCAGGCCGTGAAATCACAGCTGGTACTGATAGCTGAAGTTCTGCAGCTTGGTTCCTCAGCAGCTAACTCACTTTTGCAAACCCCTCCCCAAAATGTGCACACCGGTTATTTCATGTTGGTGACAGAAATACCCAATGTATGGCAAATAAGTGATCAACTGAATAACAGTATGCTGCCTGAGGGAGGAAAAAAAAAAAAGAGGTAAAGCTAGGGTTATATATCTGTTATAAATACCATGACTGTTCATTTACCAGCAGCAAAAGATCCAAAAAGAATATCAGAAACTCTTTTCTATCATTTCTTTCTAGTTAAACATGTATGTATTATTGGAAAGTGTTGCTTGTGGCAGCATGAAGTTTAGAAGTTAGCACCGTTGCCTCACAGCAAGAAAGGTTCCTGGTTCAACTCCCGACAGGGCTCTCTCCGTGTGTTTGTATGTTCTCCCCTTGTTCGTGTGGTATTCTGGCCTCTTCCCACCATTTAACAACATGCATGTAGATGATTCTTAACTGTCTATAAGAGGCCCTGCGATGAACTGGTGACCTATCAAGGGTCTGCTCCTGTCTTTAGCCAGAAACAAGCCGGTCAAGGCTCCAGCAGATCAAATAGGCTCAGATGGTCTTGGTTGCTGCCACCTACTGGTCAATAATTAAGGAAGCTCTCGTTTAAAATCATTCATAATTGTTTTGCGTAATGGGAACCATTTTTGATGGAAAAAGTGTTGTTGGATTCTTCATGTTTTTTTTTTTTTCTTAATGAAGATATTTTGCAACATTCTTTTCTTGAGATACAGGCTATGTATTTGATGGTATGGAAAAACCATATCTTGAAAATATCAAAATGCTGTATTTTGTCAACTTATTCATAAATTAAGAGAAATATTAAAGTCACAAATTCAACCCTTTGTATCAAAACCCAACCTCAGTGTACTGTTGGATTCCTTCTTCACTTAGTGCAAAGTCTTATGCTATCAAAACTCTATCTGCTGTTGAAAAACAGTGTTAAACCCTTGAATAGGCAATCAGTTTGATTTTATTACTTAAACAACTCCATTTCACGATTGCATCCATCCATCATCTATACCAGGTTGTTCCTGCAGCCGATCACAGCTCTCTTTGGGCAAAAGCCATCGGTACACCCTGGACATCAGCCCATCGCTGGGCTCACATAAAGACAACAACACACTTGCACTCACACTGATGGGCAGTTTTGGTCTGTGGGAGGAACCCAGGAGACCTGGAGAAAACGCGCACAGGGAGAACATGTTATCTCAGATTCAAACCAGGGACCCCCTTGCTGTGAGGCAGCAGTGACAACCACCAAGCCACTGCCCTGCATTTTGTTATTGTTTTCCTGGTATATCTATGTACATTTTTATACCATCTTGTACATGTTTTTGGTTAATTAAATGTAATGATAATTAAATGTAATAATAAAACTATAGCCTAGTAACAGATTCTTGTAAAGGAGAAACGGTGTCATCTGCAACGGTAGTTCTGATGAAAGAGGGCCCCATTGTCCAGAACCTCATTCAAAAACAGTCGTGTCATTGTGAACAAAGCGTGCATGTCATGAATGGGACTTGATGGCCGACACCGCTTTAGTGAAATCACTGCAATCTCAGCCGCTTCTAATCATCATAACAACCGCAGTTATATTGAAGAGGAATATACAGTATAATGATCATCTTAATGCCAAATAACAATTTGTTAGTAAAATGTTGGTGCAGGCTAATAAAAATGAGGTAATTTATACACAAAAGATCATAAAACTGCCGACTGAATTTATTTCTAATTGGAGCGACGGCAGACCGAAACCAAGTTATCTGCCAAAATTAAACCTCCATTTTAATTCATCCACTTCTGATTTTCTGCAACCAACTCAAAGTTAAATTCAGCCAGAATAAGTAACATATCCCGGCTTAATCCCTTAATCACGGTTTCGAGCAACATCCCACCGCAATTGTAGGCTACAGAGTTGCTACTGTTTGTTTCCGTCTGCACACTACAACGATTGTGTTGTTTGCATTTCTGTGTGTCGTTCATGCGGTCAGCACTAATATGCTGGTAGAGGCCAGGTGATGTAGCTTATGGCTCTCTTTAAGCAACATAACTCATATTTGGTGTAAGTAGGGGCACAATTAGCAAAACTGTGAGCAGTTTATCACACAGTATGACATGTCCATGGAGTTGTCACAATTAGCAGCAGCAGGCTGTTTCATAAGTGATAATTATTTACAGCAGAAAAACCTGGAACCAGTTTGTGCGTAGTGACCTTTATGCATCGTTTGTGCATCCCGCTGCTACTGTGGCACTTTGTTTTAGGCGGACCTAAACAACTTTGCTCTGAAAAATAGTTTAATTACTAGTATCCCACGAATAACATGGTGAGGTCCTTGAGTCGTCTTCTGTGCAAGCAATTGGGGGGGAAACAAACATTAGAAGAGGTGTCCTTGCAATGTTTATAAGTGTGGAAATAAATCACACTCAGCTGTATTTTTTTAAGAGATGTTTGTGAAACGTAGGAGAACCCACATTTTGACTTGTTTTGACTGAAGGGGAGCTGCTCATCAATAACATTCAGATAATGTTTGTTCCTGGATTATGGAGGACAGATGGTGACAGATGCTTCCCTGTAACACGGTTATTCATTGACTGTTGGAGGATTCATCATGACACCTAATGACTCACGTCTGTTCCAGATGCACGGGGGCGCCGCCAAGTTCTCTGATCTGTACGAGTTACAGGAGGACATCGGGGTTGGCTCCTACTCCATCTGTAAGCGCTGTGTACACCGAGTTTCCACCATGGACTATGCTGTGAAGGTAGGATTTGTTTTCTTAAACTGGGGGAATAAAAATCTTAAATGTGAATTATCGTCCACACACTTCAATACACACATCAATAGTATAATTTTCTTATTTGTTGGGGTCACTAAAGATAGCTTCAATGTTTCTCTTACAAACAGACAAGTAAAAGCATCATGGTTTTTAATTTTTAGGAAACTGACTCTCCTTAAATGACATGGCTTTGATGTGAAAGCACAATTCAAGTCTCTAGAAAAAGAATTAGTAGAAAAGTGACTAAAGTAAAGTAAGAGATGAATCATGCTCAGTGTGGTGATGCAGGCCAGCAGAGGGCAGTGCAGGTTCAGAGTTTGCTGTGAGAACCTCTTTCTTTTTTCTGTTTACAATAAACTCTTTGGTTTGTTTCCATTCACTCAGATTATAGACAAAAGTAAGAGGGACCCCTCCGAAGAGATCGAGATCCTAATGCGATACGGACAGCACCCCAACATCATCACTCTGAAAGATGTGTGTATTATTGATCTGTGAGTTTTCCAAAACATTTACATCTAGAATAACAAACACTAGCAAGTCACCTGTGTGTCCGCTGGTGTTCCAGGTGTATGACGAGGGCAGGTATGTGTACCTGGTAACAGAACTGATGAAGGGCGGGGAGCTGCTGGATCGAATCCTCAGACAGAAGATTTTCTCTGAAAGAGAGGCCAGCGCTGTCCTTTACACCATCACTAAGACTGTTGACTACCTCCACTGCCAAGGGGTGAGAAACCTTTCAGCAAGACACGCACGCCGCAGCGACGTCCACTCCTGTTATTTCCTCTGAAATGTTTCCCGTCTCCTTTCCCAGGTGGTCCATCGAGACCTGAAGCCCAGCAACATCCTGTACATGGACGACTCTGGGAACCCCGACTCCATTAGGATCTGTGACTTTGGATTCGCCAAGCAGCTTCGTGGGGGCAACGGCCTGCTGCTCACGCCCTGTTACACCGCCAACTTTGTGGCACCAGAGGTGAGACGACGGTGTCGATGAAGAGCAACATACCAGACCACCTTTACTTCTAAAGCACTTTAAAGACAACAGAAGGACGAATAAATACATACACATAAAACAACTTAAGAGAGGTAAACATTAGAAAAATTAAAATAAATGGGTGCCAAATAGTGATGCACCGAAATGAAAATTTGTGGCCGAAACCGAAAATAATAATATACACTTGGCCGAATACCGAACAATACCGAACATGGTTCTTCAGCAGTTTTTCATTTATTTTGCCAATTTTTTCACCATTGCATAAATCAAATAAATTTGATTTAGGCATGCTTTTCAAAGAAAAAAATATTTTACAAAATTACAAGGTAGAAAATATTTATTGAACATAAAAAAATGAAAATTTTTTAATTTACCAGCATTATGTTGTTTTGGTTCCACCTCCTGGTGAATGTTAGGTAAAATTCTTATGTGGTTACTTTTTGGTTGGCCAACGATTTATATAGTGCGCAACGTTACGGGACGGAGCGGCCAGTCTATTTCCTTATTTTACAACGCCGTTATTAATTGTTAGTTTTTTTCCCCCACTTATTCCACCGAACACCGAAAGTGTTTTTTTGCCATTTTTGGCCGAACAATTTCGGTTACCGAACAATCGGTGCATCACTAGTGCCAAAGGCCAAGGAGGTTCTTTAAACCCACATCTGTGGGAGAAAGCAGTGAGATCACGGCAGTATGCTTCGCTCTGTTAATGAGTTCTTGATTGTGTTTGTCTCTCTGTGTCAAGGTACTAATGCGACAAGGTTATGATGCAGCCTGTGATATATGGAGTCTTGGAGTTCTACTATACACCATGCTGGCTGGGTAAGACTGCATTCAGGAGTGATTGCAATTAATTGTAAACCAATGTCACATTTTGTTTTTTAAAAGAAGTGCTTCTGGTTTGCGTAGAGGGTTTTTGTGTAATCGGAGTTGCTTAAAGGGTCTGAAATGAAGCAAGAAGTCACAATGTCTGTGATGACCTGTGACCGATCAAGTCCGTCCACATTGAGAGAGCCTTGAGCGAGTGAGGGGAAGGGTCTGGATCAAAGCGCGGTGCACAGCTCTGCAGTAGGAGAGCTCCCTAGTTTAGATATTAAAACATACAACTGCATGAGTGGGTTGTTGTTGTGTATATTGTGTGGGAACATTTTATTTATAAGTTCCTTTCATAAAATTATTTATGAAACTTTCCAACAAAAAGATCAAACAACAATGGGTAAGATCAGCGTATAGTAAAACCATGAAGAACAGTGTAGCTGGACTTAAAGTGAGTCGGTAGTGTTAAACGGGTGATTCTTGAGTCTGGATTCGAAGATAGTTCAGTACTTTATATCTCCGGAGGTAAGGAGCTCCAGGGTTTGGGAGCAGAGCGGCTGAACGGTGCTGAGGCGGCAGAGGGGACAGTGAGGTGGAGGATCAGAGGGAGCGGGCCGGACTGACGATCTGGAGGTCAGACAGATAAGGTGGGGCAAGATTATGGATGGCCCTGAAGGTGAACATGAGGAGTCTGTAATTAATTGTTTGGCATACTGGGAGCCAGTGGAGCTGCTGCAGGATGGAGGGGATGCGATGGAAGGATGGGGTTCTTGCTAAGATCCGAGCAGCAGAGTTGGAGCTTGTTGAGGGAGACCAAAGAGGAGAGAGTTTATGTTACAGAGGTGGAGGTAAGCAGATCAGGTGATGTCGTTGATATGGGGATGGAATGAAAGAGTCCTATCTCAGATGACACCGGACTCTTAACCTGAGGGGAGGGGCTCTCACCTTAGGATGATGGTTTTGAAGGAGCTTAGTTTTTTCACTGTCTAATTTCAAGACGATTGACGTGAACCAGGATTTGATATTTCTTTTAAAACAGGAGGTGAGGTGTGGGAGGAGGGTGGGAATGTGGAGCCTGGTTTGCTGGAAAGGTAGAGCTGGGTGTCTCTTTTTTTGGCGGGGGGGCTTGAAACTTTGTGCAGTGGATAATATTTATATAATATGATTGTTGTACAAGCTTTGGCTTTTTATCCCTCTTTCAGGTACACGCCGTTCGCTAATGGGCCAAACGACACACCAGAGGAGATTCTTCTCCGAATAGGATCTGGAAAGTTCTCGTTGACGGGGGGTAACTGGGATTCTGTATCAGACTCCTCAAAGGTAGAAACACGGGCATTGAACCCTGAACATGTAGTGACTACTGCAGTTCTTAACATTTTTAGTTGTACATCACCCTGGTCGACCATTATAAAATGTAAAAAAAATGTATTTATTTTATTAGTTTTTTTGGCCCTTCTGACCAGCTGAGCTGTTGTTGTTGCAGGACCTGCTGTCCCATATGCTCCATGTCGACCCTCACCAGCGATACACAGCAGAACAGGTTCTGAAGCATTCCTGGATCACGTGCAGAGATACACTACCACACTTCCAGCTCACACGCCACGAGGCACCACATCTTGTTAAGGTGAGTGTTAATAATGTGTCTGCTGTTGTATAACAAGCATATACAGACCCATGGAAGTGTGTAAGCATCTACTAGAGCTGATCAGCAGTAGCATTTGAACCAGTGTGATATTCTCATCAGCACCAACTCTTATTTCAGCAGATTTTCCACAACACCTAAATGATTGCAAATAATACCTAATGGATGCCTATGCCAGTCTTATTAATCATTTTTGAATTTTAATAAAAATTCTGGCCTCCAACAATCGAGAAAATAATGTAATTAAGGAGAAATAAACAAGATTTTACCACATATTCTCACTCAGTGACACGCTTCAGGCATCCACTCCACTTGGTCATGGGTGACTGACTCAACGTAAGGTTGAGGACACGCTGCTGGTTGTTTTTTTTTTTTTTTTTTTTTTTTTAAGCTTCATCATTATTTGCTCAGATGGCTTGAATCGTTTATTTTGTACGAAAGTGTATTTAGTCCACAATTTAAGTTTGCTGAAGAACTGCATCATTATGTCCATGTATGTTTTGTTTTCCCCCTGCAGGGAGCCATGGCTGCCACCTATTCAGCACTCAGTCAGAAGACCAGCCAACCGGTGTTGGAACCCGTGGCAGCTTCCAGTTTAGCCCAGAGACGCAGCATGAAAAAACTCACCTCGACCGACATGTAGACCCACACCACTCGCCCTCCAGTTTTGGTCTCATTCTCGCAGACTCAAATACGCAAAGACAAATGCGCATGCACAGACTCAGACCCAAGTCTTGGCCAGTCCGAACTACTGTCTCCCTTTTTTAAAAAATATTTATTTAACATATCCAGCATTAGCATTCACTCTCAAGTACAGGCTCAAACCGGCACAGAAAGAGGTTGAATCGCAAAGATGTCGGCCAAAGAGGTTGAGGGGAAACTCACATATCTGTTACTGCTGGGGAGACAGACTTGTATTTATTTCCACAGCTTTCATATGCACTTGCCCTCCTCGCCTTTCATTATTTCTTCCTTGTGTGGGGAAGAAACACACCAGCTGATGTTCTCCTTCACTGTGATTGGCTGATTCAAAGCTGCTTAGGTAAACTGTGCCCCCCCTCACCCACTGCTCTTCATCTTCACTCTGACATCCTCATCCTCAGTTCTCTCTCATCCCCGTGTTTGCTTTGGCGCGTCTAACTTCTTTTTCTCAAAGTGAAGTAATGATCTATTAAGTGCTGGCAAGATGTGTTGACTGCGGTATAATGTCAGACTGTTTTCTCACCAAAACTCTCCCCCAAAAAATGTATATATATATGTATATACATACACATATATAATATAATATATATATGTATGTATAAATAAAATCTGCTTGTAGCAGATTGTTAAAGTCCCTCAGGCTCAAAATCGGTTACCAGCACTTTTGGGAACATAAATGCATGTTTTGACAAAACCTGTATTCCTTTTCCTCAAAGTTTCCCCATCTGACTCATGTTACTTTGTCATTCTAGCAATGTATCAAAAAGGTTACATAAGCTGCAGGTGGATACAAGAGTATGTCGAGGAATCGAAGGTATGGTTGGGGCAATGATATGAAAATGTCATGTTTGCAGAAAAATAAAAAGATTATATATATATATGTACACACACACAAATGTATATGACAAGATTAATGAAGATGAACAGCATGTGGGGGAGCTGTAGGGATTTCTCTGGGGGAGACGGGACTCGAGCCGTCAAACCATAGACAAAAAAAAAATATTTCCATGGATATCTCTTCAAAAAAGACATTGTTGAAATTGTATGATATTGTATTTATTTCATTTGATTTTTAAGATTCTATTTTTCTTTCAAGTTCTGTATATATTGACATTAAAGATCATTATTGACATGCATCTGCCGTGGTCTGTTATGTCATGAGAGGCACTGCAGTCTGTTTTGGCCAGCATGAAAACAATCAACCGTTTCTGTTTAACAAGCGTAAAACACAGTGACACAAATGTGGCGCTTGTCGCAATCTGTAAAAAAAAAAAAAATATTGCTTATTTTTTTTAATGATTTTTGACCATTTTATTACCTGGTATAACTTTGCTGAGTCTTATCTGTAAAGTAAATGCAATATTCTTCTGTGTATTTAACAAAAAACTAAACCCAAACAGAACCATTGTCAGAAAACCTACAAGAGAATTGGAACGAGTTGGGAAAATATAAGCTAAAAGTGAGAAAAACATACTGGTTTGCAAAAAACAGTATAAAGACAGTAGTAGTAATGAGGAGTATTTAATAAGTTCATATTTTTATGGATTTTATTTTTATGTAATGATGTGGTAAAAAATAAGTAATCATAACTGTGAGTCTGAGGAGCAAAGATGGGAAGATGATCTCTAACATGTTTAAAAACATTGGGCAAATATAAGGACAGATGGGAGAAGAATTCCATATTCTCCTTTCACAGACCATAATATTGAACTATTTAAGTAGTCGGGCAAAAAAATGCAAGCCTGAAGTTGGACACTCGTGATCTCCAATCCCTCACAAAACACTGCACCAAAACTGTCATTCATCCATTACTGATATAGCCACATGGACAAGAGGTTACGTTAGGGGATCCCTGTCAAATGACATGGAGGTACAAATGACAAATTGTATAAGGTAACAGAAGCCTAAAGTTACTCTAGAGGTCAGAATCACTTTTTCCCCTTGTGTTCTTGGTGTAAAGCATGACAAAGTGGGGTGGGGCATGATGGATCCATCAGAATGGATAAAACCCCTGACAGCTAGAGGGGAATGTTTCAGGTTTGAATGTTAAAAATGCTTGTAAAGATCCACGATTCCCAGATTTATACACTACTGTGTTTGGCATGTAGGGGGAAATCAAAGCTGTACCCTCTGGTGAAGAAAATTATCCACATGTAACAAGATAATTGAGGAACTAGAAAACACAAAAGCATGAAAAAGTAGATGCATGCTTTTACAGGACACTGGAATGTTGAATTTTTAATTTAATTTAAATAAAAGGAGGATGTCAGCAATCACAAACTTCCATACCTGTTCTGCAACCCTGTCGTCACCTCATGAGTTAAAGTCGCCGATGACCACTACTGTCTTCCTAAACATGGCCTCAGGTCCCTTGAAGTCCCAGCTGTCTAAAAGTGTCTCCATTCGTGTAGCATAGTCTCATACTGTTCAGTTCTCGGTTGAGTTATCTTTTCTTTCTGTTAATAAGCCACAGTGCAGCGATGAGCTGATGCAGCAACTTAGAGAGTTCTGCATTTGCTGGTTGGAGTAGCTGAAGTGACCAGAGCAGCAGGTAACTGTTTCAAAGACAACATTTTGAATGGACCTCTTGCCCATTTTTAGTCTCAGTCACCACTTCCCAATAAATGGCAGAACTGTTGATTTGCAGAAACAACAGGAATGTTTATTGATCTGGAAGCACTTCTAGATACATCCTTTTTGAGTTGTGCAGGTAGTTGGGCTAATCAGCTGGGATGGAAAATTCACTATAGCTCATCGTCTACCTCCAAATGTTTAAATCAAAGGCCTTTAGTCCTTTCGATTACTGGGGTCAATAGAACTTAATATTTAAGATTATTCAAGGATTGTATTGGCCAGTTATTTGTACTGCTCCTACAGGACCATGTCAGGGAAAATTACAGTCATGATTTAATACTGCATAATCTAAATTCAGTTCAATTCAATTAAGTCCTAATACCTGCTTCAGTTGTATTCAGGGTCACAGGAGTAGACCCCTTTCAAAGTTTGATTTAAAAGAATGTGATTCCTAAATGGTATATTGGTGTGAATCTTAAACATGAAAGCCTGCCCTTTAATCATGCCCCGTTTTATTTCACTGTTTTGGTCTCAATCATTTCATTTTACGTCCATGACAACTTTGAGGGAGGTGAATTATTTTGTACCATGTCAGGAGAATTCATATAAAACAGTAAATTAATTTCTAATATGGTTGATTGGCAGTTGACTCAGCCAATTGCTAGTTACTGCTTCATCATCCATAATTGTCATGCTACCACGCTTAGTGAAGCGATCAGCAACTTGTACCAACCGAGCCCCACTAACCTCTGGGTTGAGGCTCAAGCAGAACCAAGATTAAAGAATTTTAATTGTCATTGTGTTTAAGGTACATAACAAAATTGCAGTGATGCTCTCGGTCAGAAAAATAAAAAAAACTACAAGCATAAAAAGTAAAGGCATTAACAATTAAAAAAATATAATAAAGTAAGATATGAAAAAGGATATAGTAAATAGTAAGGCATATGTATAAGGCATATATATATATATATATGTTAATATAGATGCAAACATATGTACAGGTTGTAAAGAATGTTAATATGGCACTTATAGTATTGCACTGGATTGAAAAGGCAGCATGAACGTTTACAGTATAAGTATGATGCACAGCTGGTCAACTGGCCACTGGAGGCTGGCTGCAAAAGTGACCACTGACCACTTGGTATGCGACCACATGGCTGTAACAGCACAGCAAATAAAGTCAGACTTCATATTTGCTGGGAGTGTGGCCTTATATCCCCTTCACAAGTGATTCAAATTATCTGGGGACCTCTGGCCTTTTCTACATTTGTCCCTGGGTAACTTTGGCCATCGCAGTACATACATGTGATATATTACAACTTCAGCCTGCAGAGCTCCAGACCCCACGTGACCTGTTTTGTTTACAGCGCCATTTTGGCAGGAAAGATAACGGCTCAAGTCAAAAGTCACGGCGTAATCATGAATTTCAGAGCGTCCGAGTTTTCTGCGCATTTAACCCATAAGGACCCATACATCATTACAGTGGCAGGGAAACAGTGCAAACATCTTGGCATCAACCGTTTTCCCCATTAATTTGACATAAAATGTGATTTGATATCTAATTCACAATAACACAAATACAATGTGCTTCAGCTGATAACATGCAAAATGTTATGATTTCCTTCATCTTTTTTTTAATCATGCACTTATTGAACATTCACAGTCAATCCACAGCATAATTACTTCAACAAAAGATAATTGGAGTCCGTAGTTTGCACGTATGGAGTTCAGGTGATGATGAAACGGTCCAGAGATGTGGTTTGGAGCAACTCTCACGGATTTAAAAAGTAACAACACACATACAAAAAACTAAACTAAACACTGAAACACTCAAACTAATTGATCTGTGTGTTCTTCTTTATTCAGTTTGCCCACAAGTGACAGGTAGAGACAACTGGAGAGACAGATAAAACTAACAAGCAAGTAGAACAGGATTACATCTCTGTTTATGAATAAACCATATGCAAGTCATTGCACAGCCAGGGTGTCCATGGCAACACCATAGAAGAAGTTGGTGTTCTCCAGTAATAAATAAATAAATTAAAACATTTTTAAAATAATTGTTTTAAAAATAAGACGGTATGCATGAAGACGTTTGCCAATGACTATTTTGGTGACCCAAAATGTTATGGGGTTTATGTTTTATGAACTGATGACCTAAAAATGACCCCCACTGGAAAATGTGATGGGGGGAGCATTAGGATTTGGTATCGTCTGGGGAAAATTAATTTCCCAGTACGGCTGCACAATATTTGAGAAACATTGTTGAAAATTGTCTTTGTGTTTTTATGCTTTGCAGCTTAAATGGGCCATTGACAGTAAGCAGTCTATGCAAACACGAAAAATGAATTGTGATAATGTTTTTATTACATGGTTTAAAGAAGGAAAACTGACTAAACTGCTTCATGCAACTACAACACTGTTCATGTAAACTGGTATCTGCACTCATCAGTCACTTTATTAGGTACACCCGTCCAACTGCTCATTAAAGGTATAGTCTGTAATCGTATTCAAAAACATTTATTGTTATACTGGGTGAAATGGTCCTTCCATCCTGAGAGTAGCCAGTGAATAATGTGTTCAGAAAAAGGAAAGAAAAAAATCCGACCTCTCTTAGAGGAGGTGCCACTTTCAAATCTTGCTAGCTCTCCAACATTACAGACTATACCTTTAATGCAAATTTCTAATCAACCAATCACATGGCAGCAACTCAATGCATTTACAAGGTCGTGACCTTTAATTTAAAATATTCATATTTTAGATTGTAGGTCATCTTGTCAAATCCCTGTCAAACACAATGACAACTAGCGAAACTTGATATCAAAAGCATCCATAGTGAAAAGGAAAATAATATTCAAATGATGTAATTTTGGTTGCTTACCAAATTGCCGAGCGCATGTGCCCCCGCTCCCGGAAAAAAAGTTCAGACTCAGGATTTTTTTTTACAAACAGAATCCATTTCTACGTTGTTTGCTCTTAAATCAGCACAACAAATGACACAACACTGACTATAACCTTCAGAAACACGCTGTTGGGAGGGGTAAAAGTCCATCTTGTGTTGAAGAGTGAACACGGCGCGGTGATACCAGCCTCATGTTGCACGAGAAAGATGTCATGTGGTGCTTTTAACATTTTGAATATCTGCAAAAGCTATAAAGATTATATTCACATATCTTAATTTACCTGATTAATGTAAAAAGATCATGTTTTTATGGTGGGCGGGGCCACGTTGACCTGGAGTTCCATTTAGTTCAGTGCTCATAAAGGTTACCATGACAACATTCTATTGTACACAACAAAGCACCGGTTCACCATAAATACCCTGAAACTCTGCACAGAATCATAGGCTGCGTCGGAAATCGCATACTTCCACCCTAATGAGTATGCAAAATGAGTGTGCGAGATTTTTTAGTGCGTCCGAAACATTAGAACGTACTCAATAGTGTGCTCTATCCATACTCATTCCGGAGAATTTTTTGAGTGTGGATTGATGGACACTAGTCGAGCAGAAACTTCTCACAATGTAATGCAGCGGCGTTTAGTTGCTAAGTGATACGCATATGTCATAAGTATAATATTAAGTATAATAATATTATTACATACCATTAATATTATAATATTCGTATATAATAATATTATATAATGTCATCTTGTTTCGGTCAGAATAAACGGGAAATAGCGGAGCGGTGCTGCTACTGCTGCTGTGACACGTCACTTCCTCCCTACGTCAGGAAGTGCCGTGTGCGCTCTTAATAGTATGTCCGAATTAATGCACACTACTGATATTTAATCAAAAGTGTGCCGAATTTAAGTATACTTTTTAGTATATACTTTTTAGTATGGGATTTCGGACGCACCGATAGTCTCTTGTACCTTCATGGCACATCCTGTTGCGAGCCTCTCTGGTGGAAACCCCGTCTACGACTCTGAAAACATCCTCAGAAAACGCTTCAGAACCTCCGACCCACTTTTCCTGACTTCCTACCATGCTGATCACAGAAATGTCTTTTAGAGGACGTCCAAGACCCAGACAGGGATTTGTGAGCTCACCTAGCGATAGGGCTCAGTCCCGGGTCTCAGATGATCTCCACCAACTCCAAAGGGAGTGCAAAGAGTGCAAAAGAGAACATGCTTTCCTGACCAAATACAAGAACAAACTGGAGTTTGAACTTGGTGGCCGTGCAGAGGAAATGGAAAGAATAATGTTGATCAACTAGAACTTGAGCTGGACTGAGAGAGCAACTCCAGCAGCTGCAAGAGGAGAATAAAACCCTCCAAGAGAAAAACAAAAAACTGGAAGAGTACAACATGGAAATCCATCTCCAGCAGAAGCAGGAACAGGAAAAATCCTGGGTCCAGGTGGAGGAGGCTCTAGCAAAACTGACAAGTGAAAGGTTCAAGGAAAGAGCGGTTGAGGTTGAAAATGAGAAAATGATCCTGGAAGAGCTCAAAAGACAGACTGAAGAAATAAAACAAGAATACCAGAAGGAAAAGAGGGATCTGAAAGAGCAGAAGGAAAGCTTGCAAAGAGAAGAAAAGATACTGATGGAGGGCAAGAAAAAACATGAGATGGAGATGGAAGTGTTGCAAGCAGCAATGCTTGATCTGGAGGAGAATAGGACAGACCTGCAACTGTTGCAGTGCAATATGGATGTGGAGAAAGCTGAGATGACGCAAATGAAGGTATGAGAAGAGGAACATGCTGTAAACCTGCCGAATGACAAGAAGAAGCTGCAGGGAGAGATCAAGATTTTAATGGAGAACAAGAAAGAAGTAGAAACGGGACGGAAGGACCTGGAAATGGAAAAGACACAAATCTGTGATACCAAACTCAAAACAGACAAAGACTAGGCAGGACTCAAGAGAGAGGTGGAAAGTGTGGAGGAAAAGGAAGATGAAGCAGCACAGAAGAAAGAATTGGAAGAGGAGGATGAGAAACTGCAGCTGGAGACACAATTAGAAGAGAAAGAGAGAATGGAGGAGTTCAAGTATCTCGGGATCTTGTTCACGAGTGAGGGAACGATGGAGCGTGAGATTGACAGACGGATCGGTGCAGCGTCCGCAGTTATGTGGTCGATGTACCGGACCGTCGTGGTGAAGAAGGAGCTGAGTCGAAAGGCGAAGCTCTCGATTTACCGGTCAATCTACGCACCTACCCTCACCTATGGTCATGAACTTTGGGTAGTGACCGAAAGGACAAGATCGCGGATACAAGCGGCCGAGATGAGTTTCCTCCGCAGGGCGGCTGGACGCTCCCTTAGAGATAGGGTGAGGAGTTCGGTCACCCGGGAGGAGCTCGGAGTCGAGCCGCTGCTCCTTCACAATGAGAGGAGTCAGCTGAGGTGGCTTGGGCATCTGTACCGGATCCTCCTGGACGCCTCCATAGGGAGGTGTTCCAGGCATGTCCCTCCTCCCTAGGGAGGTGTTCCAGGCAAGTCCCTCCGGGAGGAGATCCCGGGGAAGACCCAGGACACGCTGGAGAGACTATGTCTCTCGGCTGGCCTGGGAACGCCTCGGACTCCCCCCGGAAGAGCTGGAGAAAGTGTCTGGGGTGAAGGAAGTCTGGGCATCCCTGCTGAGGCTGCTGCCCCCGCGACCCGGCAACGGACAAGCGGGAGAAGATGAGTGAGTGAGTGAGATGAGAGAGAATCCTGGAGGAGGAGAAGATTGTTAAAGAGGAGAAAAAGAAGAGACGTTTCTTAAAGATCTTCAAGAATCAAAAGGGAGATGAGGAGAGAAGAGATGAAAAAGTACAGAAAGAATTGAATGACATAAAAGAAAAAGATGAATAACATCTTAAAGAAATGGAAAGAGGAGAGAACAAAAAGAAAGAAAAAGTGGTGAAGAAGAAAAGTTGGTTCAGCCGGATTTTCAAAAGGTCCAGCAGAGAGAAGGCTGCTGGGAACCAGTAGCTCAGTGACTTCACCTCCTCTTCACCTTCTCTCCACCAAACTCTTCTCCCCAACACACTTCTTCTGTTTCTGTCTTCATCCTCTCTTTTTCAGAGCATTTCAGCTGCAGGAGGAGAGCAAAGAGCAACACACAGATGCTTAAGCGTTTAAGAGAAGCACGGAGTGGCTTCAGTGGATAAGAGACAGGCACGACAAAGAAATGTGTGCAAAAAAATAAAAAAAATTAAAATGGTGTGAATTACCATATTGTTATATATGTATTATATAAATCTTAAAGCTACCTTGCATTGTTTTTCTAGTGCAATTACATTCACATACATGATATCAGGCAGTATTTAAAAAACAAACTCCATTATGTATAGTCATAAAAAACAAATCCCACTCCAGGGACAAAAGGAACATAACTCTTAAATTAATTTGTTCACAGGTATTGTTGGAGTCACGATAAAGTGCTCTTCTCTCAATATGCAAGGTGATGGTGCCTAACATACAGTAGCAAGAAAAATATGTCAAACGTTTGGAATTAACTGGTTTTCTTCACTAATTTATCATCAAATGTAATCTGTTTTTCATCTGAGTCTCAATATCAGACAATAACAATGTGCATGAGATGATAGCACATAAAAAACAATTGAGCACCCGTTAAACATTCACAGTGCTGTTGGAAAAAGTAAGCGGACCCTTGGAGGCAGTAACCTGTGGTCATCTGCACAGCAATAACAGGGACAAAAACTAAACACATTAACAACTTTATCTGAAAAATTATTACACTATTGTGGATACTAGACCATGCTTGGGTCAAACACATGTTTTTCTTTTTATAACACACAAATCCAATAATCAATACTGTGATAGATTTTTTTCACTGATTTGAGCTCACGCAGAACAGTCTGCCAGTGTCTTGACTCTGAACTCATCTGGATTTTACGTAGTAACAGTAGAAGCTGGGTTGCAGGAATGGCTCTCCGGTTTGTCCGGGTAAAAGTCCTTCTTCACTGAGTCTAAGCACTGGTGCTACTGCTGGCTGGGGTGGTCGATTGCACAGCGGTTGCAGGTAAGTGCTGATGACCAGTTCCAACAAATGAAGCACAGTGGATTTTACATCTTTTTTTGAGACTGGTGGAGATCCAACCATCAATTTCATCAACATTTTCATGTCTCAAGAACAGAGGCTGATAGAGCAAAATATGGGAGTATCCGTTGTCTGCGGTCCCCGTGTCTGTATGGAGGTGCACAGTCACTTTCTGTGAAAGGACAAAGGACAAATTTATGAAAATAATAAATACACTGATGTATACTAATACATATAAAATGATAATAAATATACCAATATATGAGGAGAATTAATAATAGTAGGCTACATAACACTTTTAAGACGATAAATATAACAAGATACACGTATATCAAAAAACTATTCACATTATAGAGTACGGTATGCTTACAGATTGGAAAAATATCCTTAGTCCGGGTCCCTCCGGCTCTGCAGAGTAGACTTTTAATGTGGACCGCTTAAACTGAGACACTACCAAGACCAGAGAGGATCAAGACCAAGACTCAGCTCAAGCTCGACCCAAAAATAACGTAGTTATTTTGTAATCTTGCGTGAGCTGTAGAACATCAGCACAGCACCATCCTGGTTCAGCTGCTTAGTTTCCATATGAGGTTGTATTCAACTGCAGGCACAATAAAACAGAGACAGTGGATGTCTTATGTGTGAACTCTATAAATGTTTTCATCAATTAGCTGAGATCAAATATTTGTGGCGACTGCACTACCGCTATTTCTACTTTTTCTTCTTCTATTCCATTATAGTAAATTACACCGTATATCAACATCACTGAAATGGCATAGACATAATGCTTAATTACAATGATATGCAAATATTATTCATCCTCTCTTTTTCAGAGCATTTCAGCTGCAGGAGGAGAGCAAAGAGCAACACACAGATGCTTAAAGGGAAAGTTCAGTTTTTTACAACCTGGACCTTATTTCTGGAATTTTTTATGGTCGTATACTCACCCAGGCAAGTTTGGTGTCATTTGGAGTCCTTCGGAAGATATTAGGGGTTTTTTTGCGAGCCGCTTCTCCATATAATGGTAGCGCATGGGGGCACAGCGGGACACAGACGATGCAGCGTCTAAATAACACATGATTGCCGCAAAACTCGTTCATTTATTTTATGAATCACTAGATCTGCTTCCAGGAACTGTTGTCTACATCCGGGGCTGTGTGTGTAACAAAGAAATCAGTTTGTAAACAAGACCTCTGAACTGCATGACGTCATCTCTGTGCGCGCATCCCAGACACTGCTCTGTGTACAGCTGGAGTTCGCTACTGTTAGTTGACTAGTTCAGCTCAAGCTCGACCCAAAAATAACTTAGTTATTTTGTAATCTTGCGTGAGCTGTAGAACATCAGCACAGCACCATCCTGGGTCAGCTGCTTAGTTTCCATATGAGATTGTATTCAACTGCAGGCATCATTTTTTCATCAATTAGCTGAGATCAAATATGTGTGGCGACTGCACTACCGCTATTTCTACTTTTTCTTCTTCTATTCCATTATAGTAGCCAAATTACACCGTATATCAACATCACTGAAATGGCATAGACAAAATGCTTAATCACAACGATATGCAAATATTATTCGAAGGCCAATGATGCCATACGTTTATTCAAACAAGGCCATTATAAACACAATACTGTAATTAAATACAGATACACATGCAGATGCACCAAAACATTAAATCAAATGCAAAATACATAAAGTTTTTAAAACTGTACATTAACAAGAGGAAGAACTGGTGACCACAAGATTCTGTCACCTCGGTGTGTGCAATGGCATCTCAATTATCCGAAACCAAGACCGGTCTCGAGAACTACAGGTCTACTGTGGAGGCAGTTTAGATTCCGTAGAAGAAAAAGGCTACGTAATAATACCTGTAATTATGATAAATACACCGATATAATAATATATACATAATAAATAACAATATATAATAATACATACAATTTTAAAATTGTAAATGTAACAGCATACACTTGTATCAAAAAACTATCCACATTAGTATACAGAGCATGTTGAAAGAATGGAAGAATATCTGTGGTCTGGATCTCTACGTCTAGTTTTTTTTCAATATTAAGCATAGAAATGCTAACTTTTTGGGTAAGTAGGGTTGTACAAACCGGATTCGGTTGAAGTTGGGAAATTGCGTAAAATGTAAATCAAAACAAAATAGCCTACAACGATTTGAAAATCCTTCTCAACCTATATTCAATTGAATACACTACAAAGACAACATATTTAATGTTCAAACTGATAAACTTAATAGTTTTTTGCCAAATAATAATTAACTTAGAATTTCATGGCTGCAACACATCCAGTAGAAGTTGGGAAAGGTGGCAAAAAATACTGAGAAAGCTGAGAAAAGCTCATCAAACACCTATTTGGGACATCCCACATGTGATCAGGCTAATTGGGAACAGGTGTGTACCATGATTGGGTATAAAAGGAGCCTCCCCAAACATGCTGAGTCATTCACAAGCAAGGATGGGGCGAGGGTCACCACTTTGTCCACAACTGCGTGAGAAAATAGTTGAACAGTTTAAGAACAACATTTCTCAAAGCAAAATTGCAAGGAATTTAGGGATTTCAACATCTACAGTCCATATTATCATCAAAAAGTTCAGAGAATCTGGTGAAATCACTGCACGTAAGCGCCACGGCCAGAAACCAAGACTGAATGACCATGACCTTCGATCACTCAGACGTCACTGCCTTAAAAACCAACATGAGTGTGTAACGGATATCACCAAATGGGCTCAGGAAAACTTCAGAAAACCACTGTCAGTAAATACAGTTCGTCACTACATCATTAAGTGCGGGTTAAAACTCTACCATGCAAAGCAAAAGCCGTTTATGAACAACATCCAGAAATGCCGCCGGGTTATCTGGGCTCGAGCTCATGTAAGATTGACTGATGCACAATGGAAAAGTGTTTTGTGGAAACACTGGACGTCGTGTCCTCCGGACCAAAGAGGAAGCGGACCATCCGGACTGTTATCAACGCAAAGTTCAAAAGCATCTGTGATGGTATGGGGGTGCATTAGTTCCCATGGCATGGGTGACTTACATTTCTGTGAAGGCAACATAAATGCTGAAAAGTACATAGGCTACAGATTTTGGAGCAACATATGCTGCCATCCAAGCGACGTCTTTTTCATAGACGCCGCTGCTTACTTCAGCAAGACAATGCCAAGCCCCAGTCTGCACGTGTTACAACAGCGTGGCTTCGAAATAAAAGAGTCCAGGTTCTCCCCTGGCCCGCTTGCAGTCCAGACCTGTCTCCCATTGAAAATGTGTGGCGCATTATGAAGCGTAAAATACGACAGAGAAGACCCCGGACTGTTGAACAACTGAAGCGGTTCATCAAGCAAGAATGGGAAAGAATTCCACAAGAGAAGCTAAGAGAATTAGTCTCCTCTCTTCCAAAACGGTTGAGTGTTATTAAAAGGAAAGGTGATGTAACGAACTGGTAAACATGCCCTTTCCCAACTTCTACTGCATGTGTTGCAGCCATGAAATTCTAAGTTAATTATTATTTGAAAAATAAAATAAAGTTTATGAGTTTGAGCATTAAATATGTTGTCTTTGTAGTGTATTCAATTGAATATGGGTTGAAAAGTATTGTCAAATCATTGTATTTTGTTTTTATTTACATTTTACACAATTTCCCAACTTCAACCGAATCCGGTTTGTATTTGAAGAAGCAATAAGCAAATCAAAAGACCTGAGATAATGTATTAACGATTTATCAAGTCATAGATATTGCCTTTCTCCTTGAAGTCGGTTTCAAAGCCTGGACCTTTAATATCCTCTCCACCACAAACAAACCGGTGAAGATGTCGCAGGTCTTCAGGGCCTCTGTCACCATCTGAGGCTGCAGGCCGAGAAGTTGGAGAGGATTTTAAAACAGAGCAAGACAATACAGAGCGCAGGAGCAGATGTGGTAAAGGAGATATGTGACAATTCAATAAGGACATAGGAAAGAATTTTGAAACAAGAAATCAATGAAAGAAAAATTGGTAAAAAAAAAAATCACAAATGCCAAACAGTTTACTGTACAATATAGCCACAGCCGGGGCAACTTTTATCAGGCCTCCATGTTTTTACAGTCATCCAAAAACATTTAACTTTTGCACACAGGCCAACCTCTTACCTGGCTCTCTTTCCACCAGGCATCAAGTTTTCTTCAAATGAAACTTGACCCACAACAAGGAGATAAGGAGTCATTTACGGGACCTCAGTACAACCTCATCTAATGACTCTGAAGCCAGTTGTGTACCGGTCTTGCCACAAAGGAATTCTCATTGCGTGGGCTGCTACCAGCATCCGTGTAAATGTCCACCTATGGGGTTAGATAAAAGAATAGTTTAATTATCTTTATGTGACCCAAAGCAACACACATGTTTCAAACCATCCTATTCACTAACTCCTAATCTGATCACACAAAATAATAAACCATTAAACATTTCAGGTTATATAATCAGCCGGTCCACCTGGTGCAGGCGTCCTGCAAACGGGTCGAGTTGCTGACTGTCACATCATCATCGTCCTCATCGAGCCGCTCTACTGGGGTTTCTTCCCCGGTATCAAAGATGTGCGCGGCGATGAGGACCAGCCCGTCTTCAGAATGATGAAGGAGCCCCGCTGGTTGGTGACATGAAGGGTGGTATGTTTATTGCACCTCTCACGGTCAACATTAAGCATCAAGGAAGACTTTAGTCGCCACTTACGAAAATGATGACAATGAAAAACAGAAAACTTTCCCAAGAATGAGCCTCAATCACAAAATACATACCGTAATATGAAGTGTGACAACCTGGAGGGAAATAAAAGCATAGAGCAACAAAGGTTACGTACTGGAGGAAGTGATGCTCAGATTTATACACACGAGAAAGATGTAGATTTCCTACCTGAAAAATGGTGATCAATGCAGGCAGATAGCTGTCACCATGTCCCATGTGAGGGTCGGGGCCATCGGGGCAACCCGATGTCGAAAGTGTTGAAATGAACACAGTCTCTGCCGTTGGCTCTCCCTACTGCAGTGCCCGCCCTATATGTTTTTTTATTCTTCATGACGCATTTTTTGACTGATACTCCGGAGCTACTTATAGTCCGAAAAATATGGCAGTTCCAAAATAAATTAGCTGTGATAATTACGATTTCTACGTTTACTAATCACAAGTCAAAGTGACAAAGATTACTAATTCATTTTTTCAGCATATTCATGATTCACTAACAGTAAATTCAATTCAATCTTATTTATATAGCGTCTATTACAACACAAGTTCGCTTTCGAGACCCAGAACATGACCCCCGAGCAATTAACAATGGCAGGTAGACACCGCCCTAGTGGGAGAAAAACCCTAAACGTGGTATGATTACAGCAAAAGAAAAACAATATTGGGTCGGGTGGGTTGATTTTGATGGCGAATAGCCGATTTTAATTATATAAGCTAAATGTCACACACAACGTAAAGCCATAAATCAACCATTTGTCTGAGCAAGTTTAAAAAAAAAAGTATTCTTCATTTACTTTTATTTTTTTTATGCTATCAAGTAGCACAGTCCTGTTCAGTAAGACCTCCAACACTAACATATGTTAGAAAACTTTCTCTACCTGTTAGAGTTTCATCAAAGGCACTCAAAATGGTTGACTTTCTTGTTTCTGACTTTCTGGTGGGGGAGGGGAAAGATGACCCAATATGACCACAATGCCATCTGGTGGATTTTTTTAGCATTAAATATGTCAACCAAGTGGTAGAGGTGGCTCAAGAACTATGAATTGAGTTAGTCACTCTTCTGATTGAAATACAGTGACTAAAAATCTACTAAACCATTTGATCTGACTTGTTGTGGCTGTTATCCACACCAGGACCCGTCTCGTCATACTCTACCACAAACATAGTTTACACCATCAGTTTAATGTCATTGCCCAGGGATGCAGGAGGAGAGATTGGCGGGAATATTAAGGAGCAAGACAATACAGGGAGCAAGAGCAATAAGGACATACCGTATAAAAGAGTGTTGAAACAAGAAATCAATCCAAGAAAGATTGCTAAAAAGAAAAAAGGCAAATAGCTTCGCTGCTGAGCCAGCTTTTATTCATTATTTCCATTTTTTCACAAAACATTTCCATCTTTTCATAAAACATTTTTACACACAGCAACCGCTCACCTTGTTATGGGACTCTTGATGGCGCTAAAAACCTTCAGCACTCTGGAAATGAGCTCCCCCCAGCTCTCCTTTCATCAAGAGTCAGGACCTCAAGGTTTTTCTGGAAATGAGACAGGAATCTCAGCAGGAAGATAAGAAGTCAGTCGTGGGACCTCAGCACAAGCACACCCCTGATGGCTCTGAAGCCAGCTGCTTATCAAAAAATAAAATATATATAAAAATATAAAAATAAAATAATAAAAAATATAAAAAATAATTTGAACGGTAGCTGTTACCAGGATTACGAAAAAAGGAGTAGTGCAATTTACTTTATGTGACCCAAAGCAACAGGTTTTTTTATGATATATATATATATATATATATATATATATATATATATATATATATATATATATACTGTATTTGTTGCTTTGCTATATATATATATATATATATATATATATATATATATATAGAACAACATACAGAGAATGGGCAAGAACAGCTGTGGAAGGATAAAACAAGGAAAATGAAAAGTTCAGAGTCATAATCCATTTCTTTCTTTTTCAGAATGGTCACACCAAAGATTTCACATTGATATCTCCAGTCAACAGCTGCCAAACCAACGCAATACCTGATATCAATTCCAGACCTTTTATCCCCTTCATTTGTCTTGAAGTATAGATAGAATGCAGCACATTTGGCCAATTAACTTCTTTTGAGACCCTCAGCGTGAGGTCCTTTGTTTAAAAGAGTAGCTACCATTGTCTATACCAACTTATTCCTATCCAATGTCATGGAGGCCTGCTGGAGCCTATCCCAGCTCTTTCCAGTATAAACACAGGAGCCCCTTTCACACAGAGATTCCGCAATATTGGTGTAAAGAAGTCCTGCCAATACGCCGCCTTTGTTGGTTCACACAGAACCATACAACGCCGGCATAACGCCGCTCCCGTCTGTAAATTCACACAGCATGCCGGCGTTCCGCAATCAGAGGCGTGACGACAGCGTCAGTCCGACCGTCATGTCAGCGGCATGCCGGCTGTGTCATTCACACAGACCCCGTTTCGTCTCTGTGACGGCTCTGTGACTACCTCCGCTGCCGGCTTATTGGTGGGGCCACTTGGCCCCCCCATTCCGCCTCCGTGACTTTCACACAGAACAGCGAGGCGGCTTAAAGGCGCAACGTTCCCGCCTCGAACTGGCTGTGTGAAAGGGGCTAGTGATACACCCTGGACAGGTTGCCACTCCATCTCAGCTTCACGTATAGATAACAGCCTGCTCACATTCACTCTTATTGGCAATTAAGAATCATCAATTAGCCCAACAGGTGTTCTGAAACTGTGGAAAGAAGCCGCACAGGGAGATATACAAACTCCACAGAGACTCCTGGGAGTCGAGCCGGAAACCTTCTTGCTTTGAGGCAACAATGCTAACCACCAGGTACCACCAAGCCACCCTGCTGCCTCTTAAAATAACTGTAATTGCGGATTATTAAAAGGCAATGTTTCTGTGAAACCTTTTTATTTAAAGTGGGGAGCCTATGTGGTCTTGTTTTATTTCACACCCATTGGGGTGGTGTATTACGGCAGAATCGTTGTGGTCAAATACTTTCAGACCTAAATGTGTGCACATAGGCTAAATGTTTTTAAATATCATTGTTTCTTGCATGGGCAGCACGGTGGCTTGGTGGTTAGCACTGTTGCCTCACAGCAAAAATTTCCCGGTTTGACTCGCTGGCCCGGTCTTTCTGTGTGGTGTTTGCATGTTCTCCTGGTGCTTGCGTGGGTTCCCTCCGGTTACTCCGGCTTCCTCCCACAGTCCAAAAACCTGCGTAGTAGGTTAACTGATGATTCTAAATTGCTCGTAGGTGTGAGTGTGGATGGTTGTCTGTCTGTATATGTGGCCCTGTGATGGACTGGCGACCTGGCCAAGGTGTAACCCCTGCCTCTCGCCTGAAAATTTGCTGGGATAGGCTCCAGCAGACCCCCGTGACCCTGCAAAGGATACAGCGGGTATAGATAATGGATGGATGGATGGATGTTTCTTGCATGAAAAAGTCACAAAATGTTGCATGCAGGTGCTGCAGCCACCACTAGGTGGCGTCCCTGCCCCCTGCGTGATAAGTCACTATTGAACAACCAGTTTGTGTCCTATAACATGTCAATGGAAAAAAAAAGAAAAGTCTGGCTTGCTTCCATTTTGTCTGCAGCCCACGCAGGTACCACCCGCCAGCGGTGTCCGAAGGATGATTTATGGTCCGCGTTACACCAACGCAGAGCCTACGTAGTGTGCGCGTCGTACCCTACGGCGTAGTCTCTGCGTCGATTTAACGCGGGACCATAAATCAGGCTTAAAGCAGAGGCGTGCGTGTCAGCGCTGTCACGGCCAGCAGCAGAGGACGCGGGTGCGCGCTCGAGGAAGCAGATGGATGGAGCAAGGCAGGAGGACTTCTCCATCAATGCGCGCGCACACTCCGGCCTAAGAGAGCAGCTGTTGTCCCAAATCCTCTCTTTTCTTGTCTTTTCTTTCCTCCCTGGGACTGTCTGAGTCCGACTCCGTGCGCTGCTCTTCCTCTCCTGGATCAAAAGCTGCTCCGCAGTCAGCCGAGAGGTAAACAGTGGGGCTAATTGCTTTGACACACTGCTCTTTGTTTTGGCCTCCTGGTGCTCATCAGGCGCTCCGGCTAATAAGTGCGCCTGGCACGGCTCTCAGCCGGGAGGAGAGGAGAGGAGAGGGAGGAGAGGAGAGGGAGGAGAGGAGAGGACGTCCATGGACGCACCAGTGCGGGGGCCGCGGCCACGCCGAGCGCCGAGCTCCCACGCACGCCGGCGTGGCCGCGCCGGCCGCTCCCCCGCTCAGGTGTGAATCTATTTATCCTCATTAACGAGCGGCTCCCCAAAGTCAGCCAATTAGCACGCCGCTCCTAATGAAGCCATTAGCTGTCAGATGAGGTAGAGGCAGCGCCTGTCGTCGACCCACTGTGTGTGTGTGTGTGTGTGTGTGTGTGTGTGTGTGTGTGTGTGTGTGTGTGTGTGTGTGTGTGTGTGTGTGTGTGTGTGTGTGTGTGTGGATCCACTCTTGCTGCTAATAAAAGCAGGAGAATTAATGGAGTGAGCGTGTGTGATAATGAGTTAATGTGGAACAAGCAGGACGAGCAGTGATCAGCTCTGTGTCTCAAATAAAGATATCAGACACAGTGATTTACTCACGCTGTCATAAATAGGCCCATCTTCTCCCACATACACACTTGTTCATGCCTGTGTGTGTGTGTGTGTGTGTGTGTGTGTGTGTGTGTGTGTGTGTGTGTGTGTGTGTGTGTGTGTGCGTGGTTTAACAGACATGCTGGCAGTCTGGAGACAGATTTTCTCTAAACATGCCAGTTAGAAATATGACCTCTTAATTGCCGACGTGCAGCCACGTGCGACCACCTAACATCCCGCCACAATGTGCAGCCCCCCAATAACAAACTGTACTTGTCACTTTATGTTCCTTAATGGAGCAATCACCGGTGCAGCAGCAGCAGCAGCAGCGTTGCTGGAACTGTTGCGCTGATTGCAGAGACATGGATGCCACAGCCTCGGCAGAGAAGGGCCAGCAAGGATCACGGAGGCAGCTGCTTTACTGACACGGGTTTCACCATTAATTCTGGGTCACTGAATCAATGAAAAGAGAAAGGGAGGGGAAAAAAGAGAGGTTTCTGCAGGGTTTCTGCAGCTTTGCTCATCTAAGGAGGTGAGAGAGTTCACATTTCCAAACCAAAACTTCGCCCACAGCAATGAGGAACTCCATTTCATTTTTTTTTTCTATTCTCTGGGATCAGTCGCCTGGATGTAGGATGTCTCAGCCCACCCCGCCCCCCCCACCCCAACCTAAAAGCTGCCCTGGCAGAGGATGCCAGAAGTGAGGATGTGAAATTGATTTTAGGTTACACGATTAATCCTATTTCAGATTCCACTGTCTTCTCTCCTCTTCCCTGACACCTCCTCCCCTCTTAATTCAAACGGCTTTCCTCCCCCGCCTGTCTCAGGCCCCGCTACAGTTGATTCAGAGCCAACTGTCCTCTAATACATTATCAATACCAAACGAGGTCCTGTGCCCTCGGGTGAGCAGTTATCGAGTTTGGTCACGTTCGCTGTCAAGCTGTGCCAGGGCTCTTCTGAAGGAAGAGGAGAATCTGAGCACTGGGCACCGTGGTGCTCCCTCTGCAACAAGTGTGTAATGTTTTGCAAAAAAACCCTGATGTGCTCAAACAGTTTAAAAGTGCTATATAAGAAATATGTCATTACAGGTCAAATTCAAGCGTCATTTATTCTTCCAGCTAAAGGAGAGAAACATTAATCTCTTAGCCATTAGTTGTTGGAAAGTTTTGCTGTGTGCATGTCTACAAATGCTCAGAGTTCAGGAGTTATTAATGGAAAACTGATGGTATCTGAACTGTAGCATCTGCTGAGACGCTGATATTGTCGTTTCTTCAAGATTCAGCATTCAGGAAGTCCTTTTACTTTTAAAAATGAGCCATAATGTGTGAATATGGTTGCCAAGAAAGAAATGTTTCACTACTTTAGAAATCTTTGCAAACTTTTGATAGTTTCCCTTAAATTCAACCCAAATATAATTTTAAGGGATTTAACTTTGCAAGACTTACCCCCCTTTTAGGTTGTAGGACTATGTTACATTTGAACAATATTCAAAAACTGAATAAATAGAAGAAATGTATTTTGTTTACAATGAAAAAAAGTTTTTTAGGCTTTTGATTTTTACTTTTTTTTTAAACTTTTCTTTTAACTTGTACATTTTTTTGGTCTTTCAGCTCAGATACAGCAGCTCATATATTGATTCTGCATGATTTCCATTTATTGCATTTTATTTTTTGGAGATAAAAAAAACCCCAATATCGTTTATACTTTAAGTTTAATCAAAAATGCTGCAACTCATCGATTTAAAACATGTCAGATATTAGGCCTGCACTTTGTGTTGGATTCCCGCAGACTTGACCATTTAATGCACTTTTAAGTATACGAGACAATATATGCAACCGACGGTCAAATAGCCACATCCTGTTCTCTCATGTGGGGCTACTGTTTGGTTGGTGTGTTCAGCAAACACTTAGGCAGCTCCTGTCTAATTAAAGAAAATGTGGCATTCAGTGTCCTTTCTTTGACCTGCTACCTTGTCAGTCTCACTGAAAACAGAATATCGTTGGCTTATTGATTCTCTAACATCTTCCCAGAAATGTTATGCTTTTTAATCAATTCATATCAGAGATCTTTAGTGGGAAAAATAACACTATTGAGCTTTGGGAAACAATTTATTTAGATATATTTGGTTTTTTACATTTTATTTTTTTTAATCATCAAATTCTCTAACCAAAGTCTTTGAAAGAGGACACAGAGTAGATTCAAAGAGAACAGAGGGTTTGAAATGAGGAGGGATTATGAGAGCGGTGTGAGTCGGCCGCTCCCATCATCCTCTCTGCCAAGCAAACATTCCCACTCACCCTCTAAACTGCTACATATCACCTCTCCGCTGCTACCGTCCTGTCTGATCATCAGCTCACTCACTCAGGATCTGATTCAGAGGCTCAATTATCTGCTAAAGTGCAGCGCTGAGTCATCCAACCTGAAGCTTTTTTGGAAAAAAAATAATTAGCTGAATTCTGTCACTCAGACCTGAAGTGTGCTTTCATCTTGCACCTGTTATGTTTTTGTTTCACTGACCTTTCCACGTTTTTTCCCAAGTCAGTCTTTCCACACGTGAGTTATTTGTGCTGGGGGAACCAGTTAAAGACACATTAAGATGGAGCTGGTAAAGGTTTGCTTCTTTTTTTTTTCTCTCCACTTAAATCCAAACTGTGCTGGAGCTCCACACTGAGGAGATGGAAGAGGCTCAAGGATACCGCAGTGCTGCTCTGGACTTTGGCTCGCTTTGCTTGTTTCCCTGGTTCTGGCTCTTCTCTCTTCCATACCCCCCCCCTACCTCACCCCCCCCTCACACTGAGAAATAGGGGATTATTTCAAACTAAAATGGATGGATGGAATCAATCAGCCATGGCTTTACTTTCCTCTCCTTCTACATAACCGCCCTCTTTCACCTCCACCCTCACACCCCTCTTTTCCCTCCCTGTCTCCCCCACCCCCCTCTCAGGGCTGCAGACTGAGGAGATGCATAAATTCAGACACATTAGTATTCCAGTCAGGCTCTCCATTGCAAGGCAAGGCCTAGCACCCTTCCGCCCTTCCTCCTCCCCTCTCCTCCTCTTTCCTTCCTTCACCCTCCCTCTCCGGATCTATTTTTGAATGATGTAAGCAGCACATGCGTCCACAGCTGATATATTTCCATCCCTGCATTATTTTTGGGGCAATATATATTTTTTATTTTTTTTGCATATTGTCCGTTTCACCCTGGGATGCCAATTATACACAGCTGTAGTGTTTGAAATGAGATTCATCTGCTTTTGATTGTGTGTGTGTGTGTGTGTGTGTGTGTGTGTGTGTGTGTGTGTATGTCATTGTGTTTTGCTGTCAGGGCCAGCGGCCCTGGCGATAAATCACGCATGTCTGATTGAGGAGGACAGAGGACCCGGACAATAACATTTCAGCAGAGTTGCGAGGGGGAAAGTGTCTCGGGGTTGCCAAAGTCCTGCTGAACCGCTGGAAACTTTACAGCTGCTGGAGACGTGAAAGTTTCGTGTTTGAGGTGACGCTGAAGCCGAGAGGTGGCCTCGCTGCTGCAGGAGCCGCACATAGATTTAATTATGAGAAACGGTATCCTTTAACATAGCTCCCCTCATGACTTTAATTAGAAGTTAGGTGCAACTGTTTTCAATTTTAAAATTTTTGAATTGATGGTAAATATTTTAAGACCGATTTTACCTTTTGCATCAATAATAATAATGATGATAAAAATTATAATAATAATAATATGACTTATTCTCCTAACTGAATTCCTTAAACGTCCAATTCTCTTTTAGACAGTGAACAGTTGTAGCAAGAAACTGTTTATTACAACATACATTGTTTATTTCAAAACATAATACAAGCTTTATACTGAAAATAAATAATTACTCGAGCTGTCATCGAAATTTGGGATAAAACCGCCAAAACAGTTCAGTCTTACTGAAAATATCTTTTTGTTCGTCTGCTTTTTTTTTAAACATTGCTAATTAAGTGCATGAATAACTAACAGCATTTGTTTAAATTAATGACTTCAAAATGGTAATATATAAAACTGTACAATATTGGAAAAAATACTTACGAAATAAACCAAATAACAGGAGTATTTTAGATTATAAAATTTTGATATTGAGCGTACATTAAAATTATAGGCAGGTGTGTAGCGTCGTCAACTCCTCTTTCTATTCTCGGCTCTATTTCAGAGTCCACACAGTTTATATGGTCGAAGATGATTGAAATCAGATATATGGATTCATGAATAGCTGAAAATTGCGGATGTTTCTTTTTTTCTTTTTCATTTCTTTTTTTTTTTTTTAATAAGCTACAGGCCGCCGTGAATTAAAAACATAAATGCTCCAAGTGCTATTATGTGGCAAAACCTCTACAACTGGAGTAATGGCCTATGTTTGCATATGCAAAAATAAGTATAGGTTTGCTACGCGTATGTTACAAAAATGCAAATATAATGAGAACTACAAGGCCGAAGGAAGCGTGAGGTGGACTGCAGAATGACCTATATGGTTGCCGCATAAATCATTTGAAAAAACAGTGATATTGGCCGATCGTTTGTTTCAACGCCACTGATCATTCCAGCCGACTTTGGCGGCGTGTGCGAGGACAGTCCAGACAAAAAAAACATCAGTCCCATGTTAACACTATTATCGAGCTGATGCGAATCACAAACCAAAGGCGCTGGCAGGTAATTAGGCACATTTTGTATTCAAATCCGTGATGTGGAAAACAAGTCGGCGCGCTCCAAAAAAGTGTAGGATAATGGTTCATGTTTGATATGCCGCTGTGTAGATAGAATAATGCCCTCGTGATAGTTAGAAAAAACTGGTGAAGGCTGAGCAGGTATCTCTGTTATTGTTAAGGCTGATTTATGCTTCTGCGTTAAATCGACGCAGAGCCTACGGCGTAGGCTCTGCGTCGATTTAACGCAGAAGCATAAATCCTCCTTTAGGGGTGGGGGTCAGTGCTGGAGGCATCTGGGGGAGTCTGTACCGGGACGGGAGGCTGCTGGAAGCGGCCTCCGCGCGTCCCTGCGCTCGAGTGTCTGTGCCGTGCGCCCCGCGGGGTGCGGGTGGGGGTGTGTGTGTGTGTGGGAATCCTCCCGGGACGGGGGTCAGAGGTCGTGGCAGGAGGAGGTGTCCCCCCCCGCGCTCCCGCTGTGAGAATAAGGTCCCTCGTGCGTCGGCGGCCCCGGCGGCGGCGGCTCCCCGGGCGGCGTCATGCGCTTCTCCTTCTGCCTTCTGTTGCAGAACCAGACGCGCACCACCTCCTTCTCCAGCTGCAGCGAGTCCGCCAGCGAGGTGATCTCCTGCGCGGACGGCTTGGGACACTTGAGAAAGTGCGTCTCCAGCACCCCCTTGACGCTCACCTCGATGGACGTCCTCTTCTTCCTCTTCCTCCCCTGCGCGGCGATCTTGTCTATGCTGCTGGCGCTGCCCGTGGTCGAGTCCGCCTCCTCCAGCCACTTGTTCAGCAGCGGCTTGAGTTTGCACATGTTTTTAAAGCTCAGCTGCAGCGCCTCGAACCTGCAGATGGTCGTCTGGGAAAAGACGTTGCCGTACAACGTGCCCAGAGCCAACCCGACGTCCGCCTGCGTAAAGCCCAGCTTAATCCGCCTCTGCTTGAACTGCTTGGCAAAGTGCTCCAGCTCGTCCGAGGTCGGCGTCTCCTCGTCGGAGTGGTCGTGGCAGTGGTGGCCCTGCACCATGTCGCTGTGGTCGGGGCTGAGCGTGTCCCTGAGGCCCGGGTGCATGCCTGCTGCATGGCCCTGCGGGTTGTTGGGTGGAGGCGTGAGTCCGCCGCCGTGGTCCAGCATGCCGTTGACGGTGAAGCCCGTCTGGGAGTAGATGTTGATCTGCTGCGCGCCGGTGATGGAGGAGTTGTGGGACACCGGAGTTCCCCAGCCTCCCGGGTGGTTGCCATGGTTGTTGTGATGAGGGGAGTGATGCGCTACGTGAGGAGAGCGGTGATGGATGATGCCGAGCTGCAGGTCCTCTCGGCCGGGCTTCACGTCCTGCTGCTCCATGGAGGTGGACCAGGGCCCGCCCTCGGACAGGCTGCTCGCCCACTGGTGCCCGAGCGGGTGTCCGTTGCTCTGGACGCTCTGCAGGTAGTCGCTCTGCAGGAGTTTCTGGTGCCCTCTGTAGGGACTGGCAGGCTGCATGGCCTGGCTGTCCGCGTGGATCATGGACGTGGAGCTGAGCAGGGTGTAGGGGCTGGAGGCAGCTGTGGCCATGCTGGCTGCTGAACCCCACTAATGCTACTGAAGGGAGGCAGCAGCTCTCCGCGTCTGACATCTCCCTCTCTCTCGGCGCGGCCTGCCGCTGATTGACAGCCCCCCGCGCCACTCACAGCCCCGCTGACGACGCGCGCCCACCAATCACGGCACTGGGGCGCCGCGCCTCCGCCTCTGGACGCGGGTGCGTAAAACCTGATTTATGGTTCTGCGTTAAATCGACGCACGTAGCCTACGGCGTAGGCTCTGCGTTGGTGTAACGCGGAACCATAAATCAGGCGTAAAGGATGCGAGCAGTGGAACCGGAAGCGTGTCGCACCGCCGGTCCACTGGGTCTGGCTGTGGAATGATGTGCGCGTGGAGCGCAGTTCCTGTTTATTAATTAAAGTTTCCAACTGATTTACGCGCGGGTTTATTGCTGCTCCCGTCACCCTCGAGTGCGTGCGAAGAAAGAGATTAAAGCGCAATGGCATTTCATAGACGTGCCAGCACTTAGATTAGAGGGATACAATCAAACTAAGAGCAGTTCTCACTGCTAATTATTAACTTAAGAGAAAATTTGCTCAAGTGTTTGTGGAAAGACACGTCCGAGGACGGTGTTTTACGGAAAGTAATTTACGCATGGGTCATTTATGCTCTTAATCACTTTGTCCAGACAAAAAAAACAACACCTGAGCACGACTGCTTGCAATTTAGTCTAATTAGATTAGCACTAAGATTAGCATTAGACATATATAAATATATATTTTTTTCTCTCGCAACTGCGATACATTCATCAAAATATTACTTTTGTGTCACTCTAAAGTCACTAATATTTTAAAGTCTCCGCGTTGTAAAACAGGTAAAGATATACTCAACCCAGACCTTACTTGTAATAATATCATGCCGTTAGAAGACTGCGTCACAGTCCCCCTTATTGGTTTGAAATTCCATTAAACATATCGCCGGAGCTCCTGGGTTAAGCTTGATTTAAATTTGCATACATTTTCATACATTTAGAAGAAATAAAAGAAGGCTGCAGCCACCAGAAAGTCATTAAAGAGCGCGGAGCCGCGCGCCGCGCTGAGCGCAGCGGCGAGGAGCCGGAGATGAGGCCGCAGCAGGTGAGCTGGCCGGCGGGCTGGAGGTGCGGGCCGAGCCGCTGGAGGTGGGTGGGGGTGCGGGAGAGGGGGTGGGGGATAGGGGGGGATAGGGTGACGCGGGACTTTCTGTCTGCTTGTAGACTGGCGGAAAAAATATTTCATCACATCCACTTGTTTGTTGTTTTGCTCATATCCTCATTTCGGCACGAAGCTGCGCGTCAATTCTTTACGCAGCTGCCTTCTTTGAATCTCGACTGCGACGTGGCTGAATATTTGATGGCACCGGCATGTGCTGTTCCACTTTCCTCATTTTGGGGGAACTGGGTTACTTCGTTTGAGTCGTAATGGCATAAAAAATGTGACGTTGTTTGTTCTGAAGTTGCAGTTGTTTCAGTGGGACTTTTTCGTGCATGTCACACTGATTACACGCCACGGTGAATTGGTTTTGATAAATGAATTCACAATTTAAATGAAAAAAAAATATATATTTTACTCTAAATTAATTCCATGTGAGACGAATAAAAATTT